>NC_137851.1:33250702-33875702 GCF_948465745.1 Chenopodium album | reverse complement strand
AATGTGATGCCTAGTTTGGAGGCGTTTGCTCATATGCATTATATGAGCCGCGCCCAAGGCGGTTTTGGAGCGTGGTATACTCTAATCACACTCCCGGAATACATGATGACGCTTGACAAGGTGTCCAAATGGAGCGACTGGAAGAGGAAGTTTTACTTAGTCTCCTCTCAAACACTCAAACACAACCGGTTCCTCCGCCGGTATAATAAGGACCCGGCTTTGTTGGGAAGGAATTGTGCCCGGCCGCATATCCCAGAAACGGCTTGGAATGAAATAATGGAGTCGGACCTCTTCAAAACGAGAACGACTACAATGCCGCTTAATGATGGAAGCGAAATAATTGTCCCCCAGTCCTGGGTACATCATCCGGAGTGGCTCCAGGACGAGGTGTTTCTCTCCGCATGTGGTCTTAGTACCATGTTTGAGAAATGTACGTAACCCCTTAGCCGGAGTTTTTATGTGTTTTATTTTATTAGTTGTGATAATTTGTCTAACCAGTTGACTTTCCCTTTTGCAGTTGTTGCTTTGGAAATGTTGGATCCCGACACAACGCCTACTAAACCTGCTGCCCTTGTCCGGAAGGAACTTCTAGCAGAAGAAGGCTCAGGCAGCCAGGAGGAGTGGGGTAAGCTCCGCCTGACCAATTTGCTTGTAAGATTTCTTTTTTCTGTTTACTGAACTAATTTAGGTCGGCTGTCCTGTCTCAGGGTGAGAACAAAGTTGTGCCCCGGTCGATTACCAAATTTCTCAAACGGAATTGATCGGATGACCCCAAGAAGACCCTTGCCAAAGCAACGAAGACTCAGACTACATAGACGATATCTGAGAAGAGAGCAACAACTGCGGGCAAAAGCCCGACTGCGTTGAAGGCTCTTAGTGAAAGTGCTGAAATTATCAGCAAGGAGCCGGGCGTCTTTGAGACGCCAAAGGGTAGCAAGCTACCCGGTGCTTCATCCAATTCTGCAGCGGCTGAGGGCCTTGGGAACCTTGAGTCTGGAGCCCAAGGTATGAATAATCCTAACTCCCATGGCCGTTTGACTACTTAGTGCGCGTGAAATCCCAGACTTCTCAATCTGAAGATTCGTCAGGTAGCCGGCCCGATATTGGTGCCGCCTATGCTGCTTCCTCACAAAATCCTTCTTCTGGTGCAGATACATCCCAGAATTGGCCAGACATACAGCAGTATGCCAGGCGGATGTTGAGGACTCTCACCCGATTTAATAAGGACCGAGTCCTTGGGTTGGAGCAAGTCAACTTTGACTAGATTCTTGCCCTGCTAGCCGAGGTAATTAGTACACTTTTTATTTGCGTCTAACTTTATAAAGATTTTTTCAACTCCTTTTTACCGTCTGTGTTTTCTCAGGCGATGTTGAGAGTGGATGGCCTAAAGGCCCCTTTCAGGAGGAAGTCGGATGAGGTAAGAGACGCAAAACACCGGGCAACGTCTACCTTAAACTCTGCTAAATATCGCTATATCATGGGTGTAGTTGAGACTAAAGCCATGGAGATGCAATAGGAGGAGCGGGTGACTCAACTTACGACTGCAGTGGAGACGACCAACAACTAAATTAACACTTTGGAGCTTGAGCTTAAAAATGCCTAGTCTGACCTCAAGGCCCTGGAAGCGGCTGATACAGAGAATACTAAGCTGAGGGTAGATGTCAAGCAGCTCCAAGTGGATATGGCCAACCTACAGTCGGCGCACAGTGTTGAGCTTAAGAAAGAGCAAGACTGGCTGGTAGTTGAGAATGAGAAGGATGCTAAGGAGCGCATGAAGCTTGCTTGGCAGCTCATTGACCCTAATACTGACTTTGATTACTTCAACTTAAGGTATCAGTATGCCTCTGAGGTCTATGATAATCAGCAGCTGAATCTGCCATCTCCTCCCTCTTTCAAAGAATAGGCCGCTGAGCAAGGCGTCAAGATTGTCTCGGACGACGAAGATGAGGAAGGGGAGCCTCAAGAGCAAGATGCAGCCGACCTTCCGCCTAACCAGTATGAGCCGGTGCCTCCTCCTCAGCAGTCTTAGTTTTCAGCGGCAGTATGCCAATTTATGCTTTTCTCCGGCCTGTGAGCCATGTATGCTTGTACTTTACCGACTAAGGAGTCGGGTTCACTCAACAATTTTTTCATGTTTTCTTGCTTTTCTCCGGATTTCAAGCTAACAATATCTCCCGGCCTTTTGGCCAATTTAAATTAATGGAAATATGCCGACTGAGTTGGCTTTGTTCAATTTTGTTTCAATTTTTTGACTTAATTTTTTTACATACATATATACTTGAATTTCTGCCATTTTTGCCTAACTCTTTAATAGCATGCAGCATTCTATAAACCGGTTGCACTTGCCCCTTGGCGGCTGTGTGGTTGGTTTCAGTACTTCTCTGATTGATTAGCTTGTGAACTTTTGATACTTTAGAGAGTATGAGATGTTCCTAAGTCAATCAGTCACAATAGTGATTGCCCCAAACCAAGTACACAGCCGTCCAAACATTCAAGCAGGTAAACCCAGGCGGGGAAGTAGTTACACTACACTTCTTCTTTTCTGCCTGGGGTATTTGCAATCCAATTATACTCAACGTCTTTTTATAAGGCAGGAGGCAAATGGCCCCCAGATGGCTCAAGTGGTTTTAATGAACCACCTTTCCCACCGTCTAGGGTGCTTGCAATCTAATTGTACTCTGTCCGTCTGCCCCATTGGGTGGACTTGTACAATCTCGAAAAATAATCTAAATTAGAACTTTGGTCGATCACCGGCTGATGTCCTTAAACATCCAGCTTTCGTAGACTTGGTCGTTCTTTAGATTATCCTGGTGAGACGGCTCTAAGTTAACCAATTAGGTCATTCAATCTTTGTCGTCTGTATGAGTTGATAAATCACTTTGTTACCCGGATGGGAGATACTCTCCGCGACGATTCCACCCGGATGGGCGTCACTGGACGCCTTACTCATGTTGGAGCAGACGAATTTATAAAATAAGTATCATCCGGCCATTGGCCTCGTTTTTTTAACATTAATTTAGCCACTAAAATATTAACTTAGTTTAATTTTAATCATTGTCAGCCGACCGTCTGTGCATTGCTCAGGCGATACTTAAACGCTGCGCATGTATGTATGAATTAAATAATAGAATTGAAAACAAAAAAGCAATTCTTTCATTAATGGGCTTTTCATTTACAAAAATTTACAAGTCTCAGAAGTAGTACTTTTTCAAGTTGTCTACATTCCAAGTTCTTGGCAGCCGCCTACCGTCTGGGGTTTCTAGGCGGTATGTGCCGTTTCTTACTTCTTCATAGATCCGATAGGAACCTTCCCAATTAGGAGTTAGCTTTCCATGCACATTGGCCCTACCGGTTGCCTCCATTTTTCGTAGCACAAAGTCCCCAACTTTCAGGGGCCGTTTTTGCACGCTTTTGTTGTAGGCACGGGTCATTCTCAGACGGTATATCTCATGACTCAAGGCGGCATTGCCCCTGCGTTTCGAGAGCGAGTCCAATGCATGCCGCATGGCCTCCCAGTTTGCCTCTTCATCGTATAGCATGACTCGTAGAGTCGGCTCATAATGCTCAATGGGCAAGACGACTTCGGCACCGTAAACCATGAGAAATGGGGTTTCACCGGTTACCCCTTTTTCAGTTGTCCGGATGGCCCATAGGACATGAATTAATTCTTCAGCCCATAAACCCACCGGCTCTTTCACTTTTATTTTAGATGCCGTCTGAGATGAGTTTGTTGAAGGCTTCAACCTGGCCGTTTGCTTGGGGTCAGCTGATTCATGCAAAACAATGTGAGATCCCTTGATCTCCAAACCAAGTCTTGAGCTAAGGCGTTTCAAACTGAGGGCCATTATCAAACACCATAGACATAGGTACCCCATACCGGGTAATGATATTCTTCCAAATGAAAGAGATGACATCAGTTGTCTTGATGCTCTTAACCGCCTCTGCCTCCACCCACTCGGTGAAATAATCCACAACCACCAGAATATAGCGCTTTCCGTATAGTGCAGGCGTATAAGGACCTAAAATGTCCATGCCCCGTTTAGCAAATGAGACTGGGTTGTGGATTGCCGTCAGGTCAGTAGCCGGACGATGGATTAGCTTGCCAAATTTTTGACACTTGTCACATTTTTTTACCATCCTCATGGCGTATGCCCCATGGGTAGGCCAAAAGTAACCCTACCGCCTGGCTCTGATGGCCAAAGATCTGCCGCCTATATGGGAGGCGCAGTACCCAGCATGCAATTCTTCAAGAACTTCTTGCCCCTTTCTGGGGTTACACACTTCAGTAGGGGTTTCAGAAAACCTGCTTTGAAGAGTTCTCCATTTCTCATCTCAAAGTTTGTAGCACGAATCTTTAATACGGCTGCCTCCTGGGGTGAATCAGGAAGTGAGTCGTCTGTCAAATATGCCCGGATGTCATCCATCCAGGTAGAGCTTCGATCAAGTGCTCCAATGGGCTCTTCTTCAGATATACTTCGTTTTCCATAACCTCCCAGAAGACTGACTGAGGCGTACCACAGGAGGCGGAGGATGCCAATTTCGACAGAGCATATGCCTGATTGTTTTCAGACCTGGGCACTTAACTTAGATAGAATTCTTCAAGTGTCCCAGCCTCAGCTTTAACCGCTTGAAGGTATTTGATCATTGTCGGATGGGTGGGTTCATATTTGATCATATGGCTGGGTCAGAGTCCTTGACATCGTCTAAGTCTATTAGCTCCTTCGGCTGACCGGCTGCAGCAACCGTTGGTTTGACGTCTGAGAGGTAAAACTCCCTTACAGTCTTTTGATCCCCATTGAGGGAGCCAACATAGCTATCATCCTTTTCATACTTGAGCAGCATGAGAGCCGGGATGATGATGGCCTTGCACTCGTTCAGAGTGGGTCGGCCCAGAATGATGTTATAGGCGGTCAACTCTTCAACCACAAAAAACCGGACGATCATATGTTGCCCTTTCCCCTTCTGCCCCAACCGGATGGGTAATTCAATTTCTCCGACTAGGTGCACGAACCCTCCCCCAAAGCCAACAAGGGGATGAGAGACGTTGTGCAGGCTGTCCAGCTTATAATTCAGCTTGGACAGACACTTGTACTTGATGAGATCAGAGGAGCTACCAGTGTCTATAAGGATCCGTCCAACCAGCTGGTTGGCGACCTTACATTCAATGACGACCGGGTCGTCATGCGGTCGGCGGTCTTTGCCCCGATCCTTCTCAGTGATGAGGACATCTGAGAATGTACCGCTCGGTGGACACCTGTCCATCATCAACTGAGTGGATCATCTTCTTCATATGATCCTTGGTGCCCCGGATGGTCGGGCCACCACTTGCGAATCCGCCTGCTATAGTGTAGACCGGATCCTTATCGGTATCCGAACTACTAGTAGGCTGGACAGTCTTAGACGACTGCCCTGGATTCGTCTTGACAGTCGTTTTGGACTTCAAGACATAGGATTTCAGCACCCCCTTGTCAGCCAGACGATCCAACGTCCGCTTGAGGCTATAGTAGTCGTTGGTGTCGTGGCCGACTTCTTCATGGAAGTGACACTATTTATTTTTGTTCCGTGACTGGACGGAACTCTTCATTGGATTCGGCTTCTCAATGGTCAACCGGTCCTTTGTCTCCATGATGATAGAGTAGCAGTCTTTATTAAACTCATACCTCGGGACGTACGGTTTGAATTCTTTCTTTTTCTTTTTGGACGGCTGATCAGGCTCATCAACCGCACAGACTTCTTTTCTCTTTTTGCTCTCTTCAGCTTTCTGAGCCGGCTGAGTAGACCGACTCTATTTTTGTTTGTCAGACTTCTTGGAGTCTGACTGATGGCTAGACGAGCAGAGGTCGATAGCTTGAATAAAGCTCTCCGCCTCTATCAACGCCTCTTGGAGGGTGAATACCCTCTTTCGGACGAGGTCAAACTTAAAGGTTGACCCATCCTTCAGACCCTCGAAAAAGTCTGTATAGGCTCCCTCGTCGAACAGCCCTTGAATTTGGATTCTCACCAGATTGAACCGTCTGACGTAAGAGCGAAGTCCTTCTCTCTCTCCCTGCCGTATGGTGCTCAAGTCGAGACTTGTTTTCTTGGCAGGGATGTTCATCAAGAAGTTTGAGCCAAACAGGAAGGCAAGCCTCCTAAAGCTATCAATGTACCCGGCTGGCAGGTTGCCGGACCATTGCTGGGCTATGCCCTTTAAGGTAGCCAGGAAACATCGACACCACATAGCGTCCTCCAACCCCTGTATGTGCATGAGGTTGGCGTAGGCCATGAGGTGATCTTCAAGGTTGGAGGTACCATCGTAGGCACCAACCAACACATTCTTAACCTTGGCCGGCTGTGCTGCCTCGGTTATCTCCTTGGTGAACGCAGAAGTTTGTTCACTAAGTTTAAGCAGATGGAGCTGCTAGTCCAAAGGTTAGACATGATATGCCGCCTGTCCTCCAAAGAGGATCGGCAACATGAAATGAGGGGTGTACTGCCCATATGACATCTGAGGCACATACGGGGCATTCCCAATCATCTGAGGGCCAGTATGGACGGACTTGCCGCCTGTATGGCTCTCGTGCGTGGACTGGGAATTCCTTGCAGATGTATTTTTGAATTTGTTTTGAAAGCTCGAGGTAGAGGCTGACTCAGACAGCTGCTGGCTCCGGTTGTGCTCGATGATGTGTCGAGCATCGGAAAAGGTTTTCTTGCTGCCATCCAGCTGAACAGCTCGGATGACCTTCCTTTTGCCCATCTAGGGCAGAAGGATCTTAGTCCAATCAATGGCAGGCGTAGTCTTCTCCTTAGGATGTGGAGTAGGTTGCATGTCTCTGACTGACTTTCTCCTCTCAGCTTGAGGAGTCTTCTTGGCCGACTGACCCTTGTTAGAGCCAGTCGTTCTCTTATTGATCAGGTCCTTGATTTCACCCTTGAAACTTGTCATGTATTTCATGAGTTCATCTCGGGTTACTGGAGCCTAATCTCTTACAGCCTGGGTGTTACCAGACGGCGGTCCAGCAGTCTTGCTGGTACCAGCTTCATTGTTGACTCGTTCCAGCTTGTCCCTGGAACGGATGTGTTTAGCAATGAGTGACCCGTCAGGGGCCACATATGTTTTGACATCCACATCGTGGTCGTCTTCATAGTCTGTAAAGACCTCCCCATCAACTGTAGGACGGCTGGGGTCTGGCGGCGGTACAGACTCTTGAACCATCTTTGAGGTACTCTCCCCACAGACGGCGCCAAATGTTTTGGGTGTTTTTATCCCTCATGAGAGTTACAGCTCGAAGACTGGTCCGGTGACGCCTGCACCTGCAAAATAACGGAGACTCCGGGTGGTGGGAGTCCCGCCTCCGACGATCAAGTTACAACGCGTTGGAGAATGTGAAAAGGTGCGGAAAGTAAAGTGAGATCTTCTCGGATTCCGAGATCAGGTGTTTTCTCTGATGTGAGAGAATGTAGGGTAGTGTAATAAATGATTGTCGTTGGTCCCAAAATGGGGGAAATCTCCCTATTTATAGGGTCATGGGGATATGTGCTCATTAGGTCATTCTGACCTAATGGTTGCGCCGTTTTGCGGCTTTCTTGGGAATTGTGCCTTAAAGGCCACAATTCCAGCTGATATCTGAGGCTGACACGTGTCAGCTGGTGAGTGGCCCATATGGGACTTGTCTAGGCTTGACATGTGTCCCTCTCTGATTAGGCCACGTGTCTCGGGTATTTTTACCCTAAACAGTTATGATTGAATTGAAAGTGATTTGTGTCTTTGACATATTTTATGATTAGCGGGATTATAACTATGATTTGTCTGAAATCTTTCCCTGAAATATTTGATTATTTTTTGAGAAATTACAAGGATACTGTAATGATGAGTTTTACGGTACAGTGTAAATATTTTATAAAGATATTTTACTATTTTACAAACACTCTAAATAACTGGAATTTCTTTATCTTCTATTAATTTATAAGAAATGTAAATATAATCTGATATGATTGAGCAATAGCTTCCCTAAGGGCACTGACCCATTCTTTTTATGGAGCACTGGCTCCCCCTATATGGAGCACTGGCTCTTCCTGATAGTTGGAGACGTCCTACCCCTGTTATATGTATAACGATTATAATGATTTTATTAAAAAAGGTTATGAATGAAGGTTTATTGAAATGATGTTTTATTACTTGTTTTAATATATTCTACTCTCTCTGATTTATTAACTACAATGAATTGAAATGATGTTATGCTGCTAGAGTAGTACGTTACTGAGTCTTCAGCTCACCGTTTTTATGTTTTTCTGTTTTAGGTACTGCTGGAACAAAGGGAACGCATAGTGGCAAGGATTTTAATTACCTTAAGAAGCTCACTAGTTATTTATAGTTTTAAGATGATTTATTAATTAGCAAGTAAGACTTTAGTAAGTTTACATTAAAATAAGATATTTTATTATTGAAGTAGGATTAATGTCTGTATTGGATAGATTTCTATATTTTATGAATTAAGGTTGTTAGGTATGAATGTTGCCTTGTAACTCTCGTGAGGGAGTTACGGCAACGACGTCTCGACCGAATTAGGTTAATTCTGCTGCTTAGATTACCTTAATACCTGAGTTAGAGGTTGGGGCGTTACATATACTCTCTCGAGATTAGGTGTAGGAGAAATGTGTGGAAAACCAGTCAGGGACGGCTGCGAATAATCGCTAAGCTTGCGAGGTAGAGGTGCAGTCATCTCTAATTCTTGATCTGTACTAAACAAAGAAATATGAGAAACTGTCCCAAAGAACTTGCGTTCTCAAAGACGAAAAAAAATAATCTAGACTCTGATAACAACTAGAAATAAAAATAAAACTGTCTCCCTGACAACAACGCCAAATTTTGACAGGATAAAGTCGTATCACCTAATCAAAAGTAATTCCTAAAACCACTAATTAAAATAGATAGGGAAGTAGGGTCGAATCCACAGGGAAACAATGTTCTTTTATTTCTAATAAATTATTATAATCTAAATTATCAAGTAACAAACATGAATTTATGTAAATTAATCTAAGAGGACTAATTAAACTAAGCAAATAAAACTAAGGGAATAATCAATAATAAAAATCCTAGGGTCTTAGGTTCACCAATAATTAATATTTCGGGATGGAACATAACAATCAATTATCAATGCATAAATTAACCACATTATTAAAGGCTTTCGCTACGTATATATAATCACATAATTAATCTATCAGTATTAAATCGCATCTCTCGAATCTTGACTTAAACATTTATAAATTAACATGCCTATTGAAACTAAGCCTAAACATCAATTCTCATCTCTCGAATCTCGAATCAATATTGCATAACTCATACAATTAAACCTGCGCAAATCTAATTGCATAGCATTATAACAATCAATAGGAAATTAACCCAAAATATTAACAATCAACAATTAGAAATCATCCCTTCGTATTATTCATGGATTTCCAAGAACCCTAGAAATAAACTACTCGTGCATAATTAAAACTAAATTAATCAAAGTGACTAAATAAAGCATAATTAAAAGCAAGAATTAAATAAAGCAATAATAACAACAAGAATTAAATAAAGCAATAATAACGAGAAAACTATAAAACTAAAAACATACGAATTAAATAAACAAAACAAAAATTAAGTATATGACAAAAGCTTAAAAACTAAAACTAAAAGAATATAAGATAAAAAGCTAAACCAAAAACTAAGGGTGTGTTTGGCATCATTGCCGTTTTTGGTTTTTTTGTTTTTTTCTCCCAAAATAAAACAAAACAATGTTTGGTAAAATAGCTTAAAAAACAACTTTACACTAATTTTGGAGAAACTAAAACAGAAAACCTAAAATATCTCAAAGCAGTTTTTCATGTTTTATTTTTTAAAAAATTAAACACTATCAAAACCTGCGTTCATATCTCCTTCAATATTTCATCTTTCTTCCTCAAACCCTAAGAGCAAGCAATTACAGAGCCTTTTCTCTCTTTTATCTTAATTTCCTTTGTAATTACCATACGTTTCTCCCCATTGTTCTTACTATGTTTTTGTTGGTGAAATTGAATTTCTTTGATCAAAATTGTTTATCTTTGTTCTTAAATTTTTCTGAATTTATAATTGTTCTTTGTATAATTTTTATACAATTTATTTTAGGTTCTTGTATTTGGGTTCATGAAAGTTCAGTCCTATCGTCATTGTATAAAATTGCCTAAGTGGTGATGAGATTTGGTTCTTGATAAAGTATGAATTTTTAATTTCATCACCATGGGAAATTTTTTATAGTTGGTACTATCGCCATTGTAAATTTTTGGATACGGGCAATTTTTTAATCTTCTTACTATCACCATTGTTAATGGTGATTGAATTTTATTGAGGAGAAGGACTGAAGAGAGGATAGAAAATGGTGATTCTGCTTTTGTAGAGAGGGTAATAGTTGATTGAAGTAATACCTATAAATTAGTAAGTAGTATAAGAGTTAATTGCAAACTCAAAACTTGTGGAATAGAAACAGTTTTAAAAAACAAAGAATCAAAAACTGAAATCAGTTTTCAATTTTTAAAAAACAAAAAACTTGAAACAGAAAACAATGCCAAACGAACCCTAATCTAATCTACCTCACCTCCGTAAAGAGCTAATACCCTGATTATATAAGAAAGAAAGTCAACTCCCTAATCCCACTCAAACTCAAAGTATTATAAAACAATCAAAAGCTTACAAAACCTATCCTAAAAGCTAGTACAAGAAGATAATTTTTGCTCCTTCTATCACATCATTTTGCCAATATTTGAACTTTGAAGACCGACTTAAATAAGACAACCCCAAAAGAAATTGGACCCGCTCACATTACGCCCAGTCTTACACTAAAGTGCTTTCCATGTTCGGTATAAAAACCACCTATCATGCCCAGTAAAGTTGGCAGGCCTAGTGGTATTATCCTTTTGGGTTTGCCTTAAACCCTTAAACCTTGGACCTAATGTCCTTCTTTCTCACTTGGACCACACAATATGTTGGACTTCTTCACCAATTGAGCCCTTAATCACCGAACCAAATTTCTTTAGCTTGGTATTGGCTTCAAATATTCGATCATAAAATACGATCCGACTCTAATATCTTTGTAGTGGCTAATAATCTTGGGAATTATCATAAATCTGCAAATTCCTACAAAATAATATCAACTCTACAAAAGCACTAGAATACATATAGTAGTAATAAAAATGGCTCCATAGAGCTCAAATAAGCACAAATATGACCGTGGGACGGGGAATAAAAATACATATAAAATAGACTCATCACTAGCCACCGGCCACCGAAACCCAGCAACCCCTTCTCCTCTCCACTGGAATACCCACACCACTCATGTAACACCCCCAAATCTCCCTCTATAAAAATATTAGTATAATACGTATAATTATATCTTAGAGTTAGAATTAGGAGTGTTACCGCCGCGTGATTACGCAAGGCTACTCAAAATACTTAACTCAATAATAAAACTTGCAGCAGAAAACTTAACTTTCTTTTATTAATGCTTATAAAAATATTAACATTGTTATGAGTATTCAAAATAAAGACAAAACCAACATTCCTAAATAGGTGAAGCAAATTCGGGCCTCCCATATGCTCATTCATGACTCTACCTGAAAATAGTCAACACTATTTACCATTACGATATACAGGGTGTGTCAAAACAAATAGGAAATACGGATTAGCAAAATATGCTAAGTACGTGTAGGGAATACTTCAAGCATCCTGCACTTGAGTCCCACTGTGATCATGCACTTAAGTATGGTGGCGTCCAAAGGGAAGGAAGCTAGAGCAAAAGAGTCGCCAACAAGTTTTAGGAACTTGTAAACCCTTCACAGGGTGAAGGTTACACCCCTTCATGATCCATGAGATCACAAACTCCATAGTGGTCTAGAACCATGACTGGATATTCGGGGATGAAGGTACAAATCCAACCTAAAAGAGATTAAACCTGCCCTAATAATAGGCCTCTACTTTATTCTTCTCATATCCATGTGCGCTTTCTGACTAACATACAATCAATAGATTAACCCTAAACCTGTTTAATCTATGTTGGTTGAATTTAATGCACAAACAAAACTATTATTGGCGATCACTTGAATTATAATCATATTAGCCTAAACAAGATTATTAATTATCTTATTAAGCGTGATTATAAGTACAAATTCCCTTTAATCCTGCAAGAGAGTGCGTGATCAAGCACTAACAATAATATATATCAAGCAACATAAAATAATCATCATCTTAATAATCTCAATAAAGCATAATAATATTAGCAAGATCCTAGGCATGATACTAACAAGATTAATAACAAACCCTAGCATGTCATTAAACAATAAAGATCAAAGCTTTATCCCTAACATGATACTAACATAATAGAAGGAAAGAATAGGAAGCATCATACATGATATTAGAAGTCTTAGTTATTACCCTAAACATGATACTAGGAATCATAAAGACCTCCTAACATGATACTAGTATTTTGACCACAACTTCCTCATTATTACCCTAGTATTTTGACCACAACTTC
Organism: Chenopodium album; assembly: GCF_948465745.1. Lineage (NCBI taxonomy): Eukaryota > Viridiplantae > Streptophyta > Magnoliopsida > Caryophyllales > Amaranthaceae > Chenopodium > Chenopodium album. The sequence continues at coordinate 33,863,175 of NC_137851.1, read as the reverse complement.
CTCATTATTCATCGGAATTGGGCTTATAATATGTCGTTGGAAAGCTCTTTTCGGGCCTGATCCAACTACACTATTATTGGACCCTTCTCATGGACCAAACTAAACTGTACTGGCTATTTTCATAAATAGAGTAATAAAATAAATGTTTTCAAAAACAGAGTGAGAGATATTTTAATAAAAACAACCACATCACTAGACTTTTCACACTTTCACTTCGTTCGATAATCAAATGACGTGAAAGGTATTCATCACTGGGTTGGGTTTTTGGGGAGACACATTTGGGTGTCTACAGAAGCCCCCACTTTGACTGAGTTTGGAAAAACGCAAGTTTCGAAAACGAAAGTCAAAGTAGCGATAGGGATGGAGAATGATTCAAAACGTTCTGCGATCCTAAATCATTCTTGTAATGCCGATACCTGCAAACTAGCATTAGTTAAACAGATAAAAGAGTTAAGAAATGCGTATCTTGCACCGTCGAGCACACGTCTCTAGAGTAACCAATTTTGTTGCATTTTTGTTGTGACGACCTCCACATTGCCTCGTGAACGCCATCGTCGAAGATCGCTGCTTGTAGTTATCCTCGATTGTTTGTGAAAATCCTCCACAGTACCTCGGGAACATCGTCGAAGGTGACTGCTTGTAGCCATCTTCAGTGCTTTGCTTGAATATTTGTTGTGTTGATGCCTTGGGGGTGATGACAATCCTCTCTTCTTTAGGAATAGTTGCCAACATAACTCTTGAATAATGTACGACAATTCGATTTAGGGAAAGTTGTCAATGCCACATAATAATCAATCCTAGGAAATGTTGCCACGATGAAGCGACAATCCGTATCTCGGAAATTTTGCCAAAATATAATTTTGGGAAAAGTTGCCAATGCTTCGTAACAATCTGTCATAAGAACCTTGCTACGGTCGACAATCCATGTCTTGGAATATAACTCTTGAAAGCAATCCACCTTGGAAATTTTCCAATATTATGCGACAATCCTTTTGGGAAAATATTGTAACAATTGACAATCCGCGTCTTGGAACATTTGCAAAAAAGAGTCTACTGACAATCCATCTCGGGAAAATTTGCCACTACTAAAATGAATGACAACCCACGTTAGGGAACCTTTACCGAAATGTTAAGATGAATAGCGACCTACGACAATCCTTTGGGAATTTTGCCATAGGGAACTTGATGCATGACAATCCAATCTCTGAAATATTGCCAAGGATTTAATTAATGTATGACAATCCAAACTTGGAAAAACTTGCCAAATAGAGAAGGAGCACGACAATCCATGCTTGGAAACATTGCCAGTTTGAGATGACAATCAAAACTTAGAAAAATTGTCGAAGATTTGATGAATGTATGACAATCCGAACTTGGAAAAACTTGCCAAATAGAGAAGGAGTACGACAATCTACGCTTGGAAACATTGCCAAAGGGGACAATCCAATCTTGGAAAATTTGTCGTTGAAGAATGATGCTTGACAATTCACTTTTGGAAATATTGTCGTTTTGGTGATGTGCTTGCTTTTGAACCAATGCCTTGGTGCTTGTAATGAGCCAATGATTAGGCGCTTAAGCTAAGTGAGATGATCGTCGTCAGGCTGATCACTGATTGCGATTGTAATCGAGCCGACTATTAATCATGTCAATTTGCTTATAGGGGCTAACTGTCGTACCAAGGAACCCAATCAATCAATATGACCATTTGACTCTAGTTGATTTGCTAAGTTGTTTGCGTCCTTTTGCTTCAAAATTTTTGTAAAGATCACCTGTCCGTTTGGGACTTAGTGTGCTTGCATTTATATTTTGGACTATAGGACTTTGCTCATGTTTTTCTTAGGGTTGACCTAAGGTTTGTTATACTTGACTCATCGTGATTGACTGACTTGAGGTTGACTTAATGTGTTTGGACACGACATGACTCAATGTGCATGACTCGCGTTTGCATTGTATTGTGATGTGTTTGACTCAAAATGCAGAAAAGCAAAAAATTTCCATCATTTTTTTGGAGGGTACCGACTTTCTCCCAAAAAAGAAAGACACAAAAAAGAATCGAAGTGGGTGTTTGAGGTGCATGTTGAATGACCTTAGTTAAATGTATATGTCGATGTTGTATCTCATATTGCAAAGATTAGTTCATCCTAGGCTATCTCAATTGTTGACTCGATGATGAAAGTATTTGGGTAACTTAGGCACGGAGGCTAAGTACTTCATACTTTGTGATGCAATAAGAATTATGATAATGAGTGATCTTGATATGACAAGGCATGCTTCATCGCTGTGTTAAGATTTCATGACAAAGGGTTCCTATGTGGAGGATTATTTGTCTATGTATCTGTGATGTGTGTGAAAGTGACACTAAAGCTAGGCTGCAAAGGCTAAGGGTATGGAATATTTTTTTGAAAAGAGTCAAATAGCGATGACTCTTAGGCTAGGTAAGTTAATAATGTAGGGATCAAGCCCCCAAGTCTAGCTCTAAATGGATAGGGATGAGCATTAGAGATCCCTTGATATGATCATGTATGAATGTAAATATGAATGTGAATGAATGCATTTTTATTATGGGCGCACCTCAATGTGAGGTTCCCTACGTATCCGTTAGGAATCAGGCCAAACGTAGCTCTAGCCGAACCTCGCACAAGTGTGTGTATACCTCAAAGAGGTCTTTGAAGGGTTGTAACGTGGTTAGGCTAAAGGTTAGAGAAGAAAGGTGATAAAGGCTTAAGACCCTAGATAAGTCCCCAAGGTGTGCAATCTTGCATTTGAAATCTTTATATTCGTATGCTTGAGATTTCCTCAATTTTGAACTCTCTTTTGTTTATATTTACTCTCTCTCTTTTTTTTTTGCTTTTGCATTTTTTTTTTTTGATAAGTGTGGGCAATCCCGATCATGCGTTTTATCACTCACTTGGCATTCATGTTTCTCAGGCACGGTACCTAGCACTCGATAAGAGACGCAATCTGAGACATGTTCTTATCAAAGATATATTCATATCAAAGACATTGGAACACTTGCCCTTTTGCACACTTTTATTATTTTTGCTTATTTTAATTTTTTGAAATTACTCAAGCTTTTATTCTTTGAAAATTGCATAAGTTGCACACCATCCCATTCCAAGGTTAGGTAGATGTGGGTCGAAGAAAGAAAGGCCTATCGTTAGACGAGGCTCAAAGTGGTTTATCAAGAAAGGATTGTATATTTGAAGGGTGAAAGGTAATATGATATGGCTACAAGAGGTGCCTCTAATCATAAGTATACCTTGTGCTTAGTTCAACATGGAATTTTTTTTTTTTTTTATGCAATGCAATGCGATAATCATATGCAAGAAAATAAATGCTCATTTTATTAAAGGGAAAAGAAAGATCCTACAAAATACATCTAATGGAAAATAAAAGGTGCCTATGCTAGACTTATTGGGGAAGGGGTTGAAAAAAGAAGAAAAATGAGGTCACGAAATCTTGTCGTTGAAGCTCGCCTTGTGTCGTTTGCTTGATCATCACCTGGTCTTCTTGCTAGCTAGAGGCAATGGGATCTTGTTTGCTTCTATGAGATCTTGAATGAGATTTTGAAATCTGTAACATTCATCCGTGGTATGACCATTTCCTTGATGGTACTTGCAATAAGAGTTGGGATTCCATCTTGAAGATCGCCTTTCTGGCGTTGGATCTTCAGTAGGGCCAATAGGTTTGATTAATCCTCGATCATGTAGATGATCGAAAGCAACATCATAAGTCATTCCAATGGGCGTGAACTCTCTTTTTGGTTTCTTTTTAGATCCTTGATTATCCATAGCTAAGACATCATTTAGGTCAAAGGTACTAACATTGTTACTAGAGTGGGTGTTTTCAGAAGAAGAAGGATTGTCATTCTTCTTTCCTTTCCAGCCACGGTTGTTGCTATTGTTAGTAGCTTTTTTCTTTGCAAGGTCATCTTTGATTTCAATACCTATGTCGTAGACGGCCTTGAAAGTATTCAAATTATGTTGATATTTCAAATGCTTCAAATACTTGTCTTGAAGGTTCTTGATGAACATCCTTGCAGACTCCTTTTCAGTAGAGACCTCGACCATATTAGCGGAAGTTTCCCTCCACTTGTTAAAGAAAGAGGTGAACCCTTCATTTTCTTTTTGCTTTAGCATCTCAAGTTGTCTATGGTATTTTTCAACTTGAATGTTGCACTTATATCTATCAATGAAAGCGTTTATTATTCCATCCCAAGTAGAGGTCTTCTCTTTATCAAGAGAAAAGAACCCATGTTGACAAACGGTTTCTAGAGATAGTGAGAACAAAGAGTGAAAAATATTCCTATCAATTCCCTTAATGTTCATTATAGTTTCAAAATCCCTTAAGTGAAAATAAGGATTGTCAGTTGGCTTAAACTTAGGGATGTCATTGGCATTGAACTTCTGCGGAAGACGCTCCTTGTCCACTAAAACCCCTTGTGAGCTAATGCCCTGGAACCTATAGTCATTGGAGAGTTTGCTCAAGATTTCTTGCATGAGCTCCATTTGTTGTTGCTTCACAGGGTCATTGATTTGAAGAGCCATAGCCTTCATCATTTCAGTTATGTTAGCCACGTCCTTCCTAAGTTCGTTGACTTCTTCCTGAGACGCCGTTATCTTCTTAGCTTTTCTCTTTTGTCGAATCGATTGATCAAAAAGTAGTACTTGGACAAAAGTGTTATCCTTGATTAAACGCCCTTCTCTCCTTGACCAAGTGCTATGGAAAGGGAAATTGGGAGTAAATTTTATTTTTGACTTCAAGCTCTACTCAACATGTAATAAATGAGAAGAGATCATGGAAGAAAAAGAAGAATGATATGTGTGAAAAAAGTGATGTTGATAGAGAAATATGGGAGAATTAGGAATAGAATAGGCCCCCAACTCAAATGACGGAAAAAACGACACATGCATGAACCTAAAACATGGTCATGGTGACATATACACAAAGTGTGTGCTAAGACTAGTGAGTGACATGCTTTGACTCTTGTGTGAGACCATGGGACTATGTGCTTAGACTGAATTAAAAACATGATTACTGTTATTAATAGACTGGTTAAACTGATTAAGAAAACTGATTAGTTAGACTCGTCATGAAGACTCGAGCAGAAAACTGGACTGTCGCCGGAGCAACAGGACTGTCGCCAAACGCTAAAGACTAGCGCCAGACGACAACATTGTCGCGTGGCGCTACAGACTTTTACGTCATTGCTGGAACATTGGTCTGGGACTGTTTCCAGTATTTTACTCTAAAGGGACAAGCCTAAAGTCGTACTAAGTCAAGTTCGATCAATTTATTTAGACTTTAATCATTTATATTAATTGATTAATTAATTTAGCAAAGTCCTTAGTCATTAATTAGTTCATTTATACTCATTCACAAGTCAAACAAACGGCTAGTGTAAACACATATAAGTTATGCACAAACAAATAATGCACAAGTAGTCAAATAGTCACAATATGATGCAATGAGTTTACAACCTAACCATGGCTCTAGTTCTCTAAAGTTTAAGGATATAGGTTAGTCAAAGAGGGTCCATGGTTATGAGTCCGGATGCATCGCGCGGAAGCCTTACCTTTGGAAGGGTTGGCGCAAGTGGATGGGACCCCGCGAATTAAACTCGCTTCCTCGGTTTGTTGAGTTCACAAACTCGGATGTACCCTTCGTTGCCAGGAGCGTTCGATTGGGTAAATGGAGCGTGAATTCAGAGAGGGTTATGGCCATATGTAGAACACATATGGGTTTCAGAAAAAAGGGAAAAAACTTAATCAGGAAGTAAAATCGAGCAAACAGTACTAGAACTCGTTGAAACAAGAAAGTAGATTTCTGGCTCGGTATGGGAAGAAATCGGCGCGAGACAACAGTTCCTGTCGCCAGACTATGGCACTGTCGCCAGGCGACAGAGCCATCGCTTGGCGATGGCGTTGTTTTCTCAGCGCTAGTTCCTACATGCCTCAGTAGCTTTCTGTTCTTGAATTTTTCAGTTTTTCGCAGCGTTATTTCTATTTTAGTTGTGAAAGATATTTCCCTAATTTCCTACGTGTAAGATCCTATGTTTTTAACGCATTACAAATGGTCTTTCCAATGCGGACCTTTTTATGCATATGCCAATAATGTTAATCAAAATTACGCACATGAAATACTTAGAACTTTTCGAGTCCCATCTACTCATTCTAAATTATTGCCAAAATAAATTTTAGGAATTAAAATAGAAATCTTCCCCACTGGAGTCGCCAAAAAACTGTAGGGAATACTTCAAGCATCCCACACTTGAGCCCCACTGTGATCATACACTTAAGTATGGTGGCGTCCAAAGGGAAGAAAGCTAGAGCAAAAGAGTCGCCAACAAGTTTTAGGAACTTGTAAACCGTTCACAGGCTGAAGATTACACCCCTTCACGATCCATGAGGTCGCTAACTCCATAGTGATCTGGAACCATGACTGGATATTCAGGGATGAAGGTACAAATCCAATCTAAAAGAGATTAAACCTGCCCTAATAATAGGCCTCTACTTTATTCTTCTCATATCCATGTGCGCTTTCTGACTAACATACAATCAATAGGTTAACCCTAAACCTGTTTAATCTATGTTGGTTGAATTTAATGCAAAAACAAAACTATTATTGGTGATCACTTGAATTATAATCATATTAGCCTAAACAAGATTATTAATTATCTTATTAAGCGTGATTATAAGTACAAATTCCCTTTAATCCTGCAAGAGAGGGCGTGATCAAGCAATAACAATAATATATATCAAGCAACATAAAATAATCATCATCTTAATAATCTCAATAAAGCATAATAATATTAGCAAGATCCTAGGCATGATACTAACAAGATTACTAACATTCCTAGCATGTCACTAAACAATAAAGATCAAAGCTTTATCCCTAACATGATACTAACATAATAGAAGGAAAGAATAGGAAGCATCATACATGATATTAGAAGTCTTAGTTATTACCCTAAACATGATACTAGGAATCATAAAGACCTCCTAACATGATACTAGGAATCAAAACTGTTTTGGGTAATTTTACCCATGCCACGTGGGCCAATCAAGTCCTGACACGTGTCATACTTTGGTTGGTCCGAATTGGACCAGTCTCCATTTGACACGTGTCCCTCCTAGAGCTTGGGAGAAAAAAGCGGCCTTCAAGGGCCCAAATCCCGAGAAAGCCATAATACGGCGCAGCCCAGCAGAGCTAGGTCAGAGTGACCTAATCAGGGGCACATTTCCCCATGACCCTATAAATAGGGAGATTCCCCCATTTCGGGACAGAAATGAATTATTGCAGCAGACCCTACATTCTCTTACATCAGAAAAGCACCTGATCTCGAAATCCGAGAAGATCTCACTTTTCATTTTCCGCACCTTCTCCTACCAACATTCAAGTACTAACTTGACTGTCGGAGGCGAAGCTCTAAACACCGGAGTCTCCGTTGTTTTGCAGGTACAGGCGCAGTCGGATCAGTCCTCGAGCTGTAACTCTCCCGAGGGACAAAAACACCCAAAACATTTGGCGCCATCTGTGGGGAGAGTACCTCAAGGATGGTTCAAGAGTTTGTACCGCCTCCTGACCCCAAGGCTATCCAGGCGAAGGTCTTCACAGATGATGAGGATGATGATCCTCAGGTTGAAATGTACATAGCCAAAGATGGCTCTCTCATCACTAAGCGCATCCGTCCCAGAGAGACACCAGAACGAGGCGAAAGCCAGGCGGGTACCAGTAAGCCCTCTGGTCAGCCGGAAGGGGAAACCTAGTCGGCAAGAGGTCAGGCTCCAATCACCAGAGACGACCTCATGAAATTCATGACGAGTTTCAAGGGTGAGATCAAGGATCTGATCGAAAAGAAAACAGCTGGCTCTAGCAAGAGTCAGCCGGCCAAGAAGTCTCCTCGAACTACGAGGAAGAATCCAATCAGGGACAGGCAGCCAACTCCGCATCCAAAGGACAAGGCAGCCGCAACCCTTGACTGGTCCAAGATCCTTCTGCCCCAGAAGGGTCCAAGAAAGCCAGCCGGGAGCAACAATCGGTGGGTAACAAAAATTCTACCCCTGACGCTCGACAAATCATCGAGCGCAGGAGAAGTCAGCAGCTGTCTGAGTCAGCCTCTACTTCGAGTTTTCCAGACAGCTTCAAAAACACATCTACAGGGAATATTTAATCCTTGCATGAGAGCCATACAGGCGGTAATACCGTCCATTCTGGCCCTTAAGTGATTGGGAATGCACCGTATGTATCCCATATGGTCTACGGTCCGTATTCTCCTCACTTCATGCAGCCAGCCCTCTTTGGGGGTCAGGCTGCATATAACGTCCTACCCTTGGACTGGCAGCTCCGTCTGCTCAAACTTGGTGAACAAACTTCTGCGTTCACCAAGGAGATAACCGAGGCGGCACAGCCGGCCAAGGTTAAGAATGTGTTGGTTGGTTCTTATGATGGTACCACCAACCCGGAGGACCACCTCATGGCCTACTCTAACCTCATGCACATTCAGGGGCTGGAGGATGCTATATGGTGCCGGTGCTTCCCGGCTACATTGAAGGGCATTGCCCAACAATGGTTTGGCAACCTGCCAGCCGGATGTATCGACAGCTTCAGGAAGCTTGCCTTCCAGTTTGCCTCCAACCTCTCAATGAACATCCCTGCCAAGAAAACAAGTCTTGACTTGAGTACCATCCGACAGGGAAATAGAGAAGGGCTTCGCTCTTATGTCAGGCGGTTCAACCTAGTGAGAATTCAAATCCAGGGGCTGTCTAACGAGGTACCCTATACAGACTTTTTCAAGGGTCTAAAGGACGGGTCAACCTTTAAGTTCGACCTTGTCCGAAAGAGGGTCTTCACCCTTCAAGAGGCGTTGATAGAGGCGGAGAGCTTTATTCAAGCCACCGACCTCTGCTCATCCAGCAACCAGTCGGACTCAAAGAAGTCCAACAGGCAAAAGGAGAGTCGGTCTACTCAGCCGGCTCAGAAAGCTGCAGAGAGCAAAAAGAGAAAATAAGTCTGGGCGGTTGAGGAACCTGATCAGCCGTCTAAAAAGAGGAAGAAGGAATTCAAATCGTATGTCTCACAATATGAATTCAATAAAAACTGTTACACCATCTTTACAGAGGTGAAGGACCGGCTAACCATTGAGAAGCCGAATCCCATGAAGAGTTCCGTTCAGTCGCGGAACAAGAATAAATACTGTCACTTCCATCAGGAGGTGGGCCATGACACCAACGACTGCTATAGCCTCAAGCGGATGTTGGACCGTCTGGCTGATAAGGGCTTGCATAAGTCCTATGTCTTGAAGTCCAAAGCGGCTTCTAAAACGAATCCGGGGCAGTCGTCAAAAACTGTCCAGCCTACTAGTAGCTCGGATACCGACAAGGATCCGATCTACACTATAGCAGGCGGATTTGCATGCGGTGGCCCGACCATCCGGAGCACCAAGGATCATCTGAAGAGGATGATTCACTCGGTTGATGATGGACAGGCGTCCTCAAGTGGAACATTCCCAAACATCCTCATCACTAAGAAGGACCGGGGCAAAGTTCACTGATCGCATGACGACCCGGTCGTCATTGAATGCAAGGTTGCCAACCAGCTGGTTGGCCGGATCCTCATAGACACGGGTAGGTCCTCTTATCTCATCAGCCACAAGTGTCTGTCCCGGTTTAATTACAAGCGGGACGGTCTGCGCGACGTCTCCCACCCACTAGTTGGCTTTGGGGGAGGAGTCGTGCACCAAGTCGAACAAATTGACATTCCCATCTGACTGGGGGAGAAGGGACAAGGGGGGCACATGGTCGTCCGGTTCCTGGTGGTTAAAGAGCTGACCGCCTACAACATCATTCTTGGCCGACCCACTCTGAGCGAGTGTAAGGCCGTCATCATCCCAGCCCTCATGCTCCTCAAGTATGAAAAGTATGATGGCTCTGTTGGCTCCCTCAACGGGAATCAAAAGACGGCAAGGGAGTGCTATCTCTCAGACTGCTGCTGCAGCCGGTCAACCGAAGGAGCCAACAGACCTTGAAGACGTCAAGGACCCTGATTCACACCCTCCAACAGCCGCAAAGAAAAGAAAAATTGAACAGCTGATGGAGGTGAAGAAGGAGAAGAAATAGCAATCACTGACCGGGGAACGGTCAGATGATCTCTGTCCCCAGCCGGCTGGTGAGCACATTAATATTCCTCTAGACGACAGCCGTCCAGAGTGGACTATTAAGGTGGGGACAGCTGCCTTTGAAAGGCTTGGTGCAGACTTGCACCTTCTGCTGAAGGAATTCAAAGACATTTTTGCCTTTGAAGTGGAAGAGATGCCAGGCATCAGCCCGGATCTCGCTATCCACAAACTCGCCATGGATCCAAAAAAGAAGCCCATCTGGCAAAAGAAAAGAAACCACGGCGAGGAAAGAAGTCAGGCGGCAGTTGCCGAGGTCAAGAAGCTGTTAGACGCTGGGTTCATTCGGCCATGTAACTTCCCTGATAGGGTTGCGAATGTGGTGCTTGTTAAGAAGCCGAATGGAACTTGGCGCATGTGTGTTGACTACACTGACTTGAACAAGGCATGTCCAAAGGACAGTTACCCCCTTCCAAAGATCGATAGCCTTGTCGACTCTACAGCCGCGCATGCCTTGATGAGTTTTATGGATGCCTACTCCGGCTTCCATCAGATACCCCTGTGGAAAAAAGATCAAGAGAAGACGGCCTTCGTCACTAATCAGGGGTTATTCTGTTATACTGTGATGCCGTTTGGCTTGAAGAACGCGCCGGCTACTTTCCAACCGGATGATTAATACAGTCTTCATTAATCAGATTGGAAGGAATGTAGAGGCGTACATTGATGACATGATAGTCAAATCCAAGCTACAGACGGATCACCATGCTGATCTCCGAAAAACCTTCACCACACTCAGGCGGCATAAGGTCATGTTAAATCCCAAAAAGTGTGTTTTTGGTGTTGAGTCTGGGAATTTTCTCGGATTCCTGATTGACCAAAGGGGGATAGAGGCTAACCCCGAGAAGATACAGGCGGTGATACCGGTTGCCTGGCTGCACTTGGGAGATTCCTCAACCGATCAGGTGACAAATGTCTTTACTTCTTCTAGGCAATCAGGAAGAAGAGTAGATTTGAATGGGGAGATGATGCTGAGGCGGCTTTTCAGAAATTGAAAGATTATTTACACTCCTTGCCAAGGCTTGTTAGCCCTCTACCAAAGGAGACTCTCTTCATGTACCTAGCCGTCTCAGATCATGCCCTCAGTGCTGTTCTCCTTGCTGAGAGAGACGGCAATCAGCTCCCAGTCTATTTCATTAGCCATGTGCTCAGAAATGCCGAACTCCGGTACCCCATGGTTGAAAATTTTGGCCTCGCTCTTTACATGGCTGTTAAGAAGTTAAAACCATACTTCTTAGCACATCCGGTGGGATCTACACAGATCAGCCCCTCAAACGGCCAATGACAACCCTGGACTCATCCGAAAGAATGCTCAAATGGGCTATTGAAATGCAAAGTCTTGAAATCACCTACGAACCAAGAAAGGTAGTGAAGGGTCAGGCATTTGCCAACTTCATTGTCGAAATGACAAGGCCGGTTGCTCCAGATAAACTTGATCAGGTTCGGAAGGTGCATGTAGACGGGAGCTATACTATGAATGGTTGTGGTGCAGGCATAATCTGTGAATCCCCGGAAGGGGACAAATATGAGTATGCACTACGGTTCAAGTTCCAAGCCTCAAACAATGAGGCGGAATATGAAGCCCTGCTAGCCGGTATCCGCATGTGTAAGGCGACAGGGGCAACAAAAATTGACGCCTGCTCTGATTCTCAGTTTGTCGTTAGTCAATACCATGGTGAGTATGAAGCCACCCATCCGGCTATGATCAAATATTTGCAGGCGGTCAAGGCTGAAGTTGGGACACTTGAACAATTTCATCTAAGTCAAGTGCCGCAGTCCGAAAAAAACCAGGCGGCTGCTCTGTCTAAGTTGGCATCCTCCGCCTCCTACGATACGCCTCGGTCAGTCTTTTGGGAAGTAATGGAAAAGCGAAGCATATCTGATGATGAGCCCATTGGAATTCTGGACCGAAGTTCTACTTGGATGGATGGCATCCGGGCGTATCTCGTAGACGGCACGCTCCCTGATTCACCCCAGGAGGCAGCCGTGCTGAAAAAGCGTGCAGCAAACTTCGAGATAAGAGAAGGAGAGCTCTTCAAGGCGGGTTTTCTGAAGCCCTTGCTAAAATGTGTTACCCCGAAAAAGGGGAAAGAAGTTCTCGAAGAGTTGCATGCGGGATACTGCGCCTCTCACTTAAGCGGCAGATCCTTAGCCGTCAGAGCAAGGCGGCATTATTTCTGGCCCACTCTGGAGTCAGATGCCATGGAATTTGTTAAAAAGTGTGACAAGTGTCAAAGATTTGGCAAGCTCATCCATCGCCCGGCTACTGATCTGACGACAATCCACAGCCCCAGTCCCGTTTGCTAAATGGGGCATGGACATTCTATGTCTGTATACGCCTGCACCAAGCAGAAAACGCTATATTCTTGTGGATGTGGACTATTTCACCAAGTGGGTGGAAGCAGAGGCGGTCAAAGGCATCAAGACAAAGGATGTCATCTCCTTCATATGGAAGAACATTATCACCCGGTTCGGGGTACCTGTGTCTATGGTATTTGATAATGGACCTCAATTTGAGACGCCTCATCTCAAAACTTGGTTGGAAGATCAAGGGATCTCACATTGTTTTGCATCAGTCGGCCGACCCCAAGCAAACGGCCAAGTTGAAGCCTTCAACAAACTCATCTCAGACGGTATTAAGAAGAAAATTGAAAGAGCCGGTGGTTTGTGGGCTGAAGAGTTGATTCATGTCCTATGGGCCATCCGAAAAACTAAAAAAGGGGCAACCGGTGAAACACCATTTCTCATGGTTTACGGTGCTGAAGCCATCTTGCCCATCGAGCATTATGAGCCGACTCTACGAGTCATGCTATATGATGAAGAGGCAAACTGGGAGGCCATGCGGCTAGCATTGGACTCACTCCCAAAGCGCAGGGGCAATGCTGCCTTGCGTCATGATATTTACCGTCTGAAAATGACTCGTGCCTACAACAAGAGAGCGCACAAACGGCCCTTGAAAGTTGGGGACTTTGTGTTACGAAAAATGGAGGCAACCGGTAGGGCCAATGAGCAAGGAAAGCTAACTCCTAATTGGGAAGGCCCCTACCGTATCTATGAAGAAGTAAGAAACGGCACCTACCGCCTGGAAACTCCAGACAGCAGGCGGCTGCCTAGAACTTGGAATGTAGATAACTTGAAAAAGTACTACTTCTAAGACTTGTAAATTTTTGTAAATAAAAAGCCTATCAATGCAAAGTTGCTTTTCGTTTTCAATGTTAATTACTTTTTATATATACATGCACAACCATAATGCTACCGCCTGTTGAAAACACAGACGGTCTATTGAATAAATAAGCTAGGTTAAAAACAAAGCTAAGTTAAGAGACTTAGTGGCTAAAATAACATTCAAACCGAGGCCAATGGCCGGATGCAAACTTATTTTATAAATTCAGCTGCTCCTATTTGAGTATGGCGTCCGACAACGCCCCTCCGGGTGTTATCGTCGCAGAGGGCATCCTATCGTTTGCTCTACAAGCATATGCAGACAGCAAAGATTGAACGAACAAATTGGTCAACTCATAGCTGTCTGACCAAAACAGTCTAAAAGAATGATTAAGCTTAACACCGGATGTCAAGTGACATCAGCCGGTTAATTACTGAAGTTCTCTGTTAGGTTGTTCAACGAAATTGTACCAGTCACCCCAATGGGGCAGACGAATCGGGTGCAATGGATTGCAGGTATCCCAGATGGCCATTAAGCTGTCCGGGGTCTATCAGGCATGCGGACTATATGTTCCTTGCTCCACTAACTGTCAGGCGGCAATTTCCCATCTGGCTCACAAAGAAGTTATATACGAATACCCGGTTGGGTAAAACGGCTGTGTACTTGGTTTGGGGCAATAACTATTGTGATTGATTGACTTAGGAATATTTCATACTCTTTAAAGTATCAAGCATTCTAAAGTCAATCAATCAAAGTACTGAAACCAACCACACAGCCGCTAGGGGCAAGAGTAGCTGGTATACTATATGAATTGCCGCATGCTTTAAAAAGTTAGGCAAAAATTCGAAAATTGAAACAAAATAGCAAATTCATCAAACCGTCTCACTCGGCAAATTTCATTCAAGCCGGTAAAAACCGAATACTAATGTTTATCGGATAACATCCGGGATAAAATAAAAATTTTCACCTGACTCCTCAGTCGGTAAAAATACACAAATACTTGGCACATAGGCCGGAAAAGCATAAATTTGGCATACTGCCGCAGAAAGTTCAAGGCTGGGCCGCCTGGTTCTCCTCTATGGGATTCTCCCCATCAGATTGAAGCTCAATGGCTTCTCCTTCTTCGGGAAGCTCCTTGGCAGGTTCCTCAAGCTCAGCGTTTGCTCAGGCCTCGAAGGACTTGGGCTCCGGCTCCCCCTTCTCTCTTAAATACACTACATTTTCAGCATATTGAAAAGCCAGAGCCCACAAACCATAGTCCTTGTTGGGGTAGAGAGCTTCCCAGGCGATCTTCATCCGGGCGTCGGAGTCCGCCTCATTTTCAGCAATCAGACGGTCTTGCTCCGCCTCGATTGTTACCTTGATATTCATTTGGACTAGCTCCGCATCCTTCTTCAGCCTCTCAACCTCCGCCTTGAGCTTTACATTCTCCTGGGAGGCACCCTGCAAGGCCTCAAGGTCTTCCTCCGCCTTCTTGAGGCTGGTTTCAGCCGTGTGGGCCTTCTCCTTAGCCTCATCCAGGCCTTTTTAAAGACCCTTGATTTGTTCCGCCTGTTGCATCAATTCGGCTTTAGTTTCAAGTTCATTAATTGTACATTGATATTCAGCAACATCTTGAGAATCCCTAGCTGATCTAGTGGCTCTCTTTACCTCCTCCCTCTTCCGGGCATATGGCCGTTTGAGTCCATCAACCCTGAGCATGGCCTGTAGACACAAACGGTGTCATTCATGCGGGAGAAATTATACTTAGTTCTAGCAAAGGGGAATAAGGTATACCTCAGACAGGAGTGCAGTGATACGTTCAACATTAAACATCTCAATGTCCGGGATGGCATCCTTTTCCTTCTTGGGAACGGCTGCCAGCATGGACCGGGCATGCGCCTGGACATTCGGCCATCGGGGGGATTGATCTGCACCATATGTGAAAGGGGGTGAGTGAGCTATATAGGCGGCACCAGCTTGATGCCGGCTGTCAGACGAAGAAGTCTATTGGGAGTGAGATTTCACTCGCAACGGCCATCCCAGCTCAGGCGGGGATTTGAAGGGATTGTATTTACCTTCAGGAGCTTGGGGGATTGCACCACCCCCATGCGCAGAGAGGCCTGATGGGACCATATCAAAGCCCACTCCAAAGCCTCCAATGGTGACATTTCTCCCCCCGACGCGGAGGCGGGTCCTCTCAAAAGAGCCTTCAGGGCCCGTCTTACCTGAAGCCGCTTTGGCGGATTTTGCAGGCTTGGTTTGGGTGGAGACGGTCTCGTCCCGTCCCCGTTTAGCTAAGTTCTTAGTAAAGGACCTAGGTGCCTCTCCACCCTACAACTAGCGAAGTATTAAATATACAATCGGCAATGTCTGTTGGAAACAATAGTCCAAGGAGTTAGATGGTTCTTACCTCGGCCTTCAGCTTGGCGGCTTTAGCCTCCTCCAGGTCCCTCCGGATTTGTGCAGAGGACCGCTTGGGAGTCTTTTCGTCAGCCACCATGTTCAAAGCGTTGCAAAAATAATGAACGCATGATTAGTGCAAAATCATAATTGGCTAAAAATAGTACAAGCGGAGTTAAACCGGATGTATATCAAACATACGCTTTGGAAACATCATGCTAAGCCCACAGGCGGATAAGAACGCCTCATCTATAAACCATGCGCACATGGGAATCCAATTATTATGGACCTTTATTACGTCCTCGGTTGAGAGTGTCTCCGTATGGAGCTCAAAAAACTTGGTTTCCATGATAGCGTCATAGTCGTCCCCTGGAATCCGGGGAAGGGCACATTTGCGACCTAGTAGGTCGGGCTTTTTATTATACCGGCGCAGCTCCCGGTTCTCTCGACAGGTTGGGGCAGACAGCAGATAGAAACGTGTTTTCCAACTGTCACATTTAGACACTTTATCCAATGTCATTTTGTACTGAGGGAGAGTGGTCAAGGTGTACCACGCCCTCCAACCACCTGGGTTGCGGCTGAGATAGTGCATGTGAGCAAAAGCCTCCCAACTGGGATTCAAGTCTTGCATCTCACAGGCGGCAACATACCCTAGAATATTAGCCCATAAATTCGGGGAGAGCTGCCAAACGCCCAGGCCATAACCCCTGAGTATGGCTCTCACAGCATGGTGAAGCGGGAACCGGAGGCCTGCCAGGAATGCCGCCTCATAGCATCCAAAGTAGGCGTTGGCATTCTCCTGGTCATCTTTCCAGGAGATGGTTCCTAGCTCAGGCGGCACCTGGATAGTATATCCATTTCCCAGAGGTCGTTTCTGTACAAAGCTTTCAATGCCTATTAGCATTGCCCGCCTGTCTTTAGCGGAGATATGGATCTGAAAGGGATCATCCTTTGCTTCCCATTTTTTCCTCTCTTCGGCCTCACTATCCTCAAGCAGGGAAAAAGAGGCATCACTATCATCCTCAAAGCTAAACCCTGAGGCGGACCTTTCGCCGTCTCCCGTGTTGCCATCTGACCCCGATGCAGACTCTTCCCCGTCTCTATCTTCAGGGCCAGTTTCATCAAGGTCCACCTGGGAGATGGCTCCCTCCCCGTCTCCAACCTCATCGTATAGGATTGTGTCACTTGGGGTTCTAGGAATCCCAGATGGGGAATACTCCCCTGAGCTTTCATTGCTCTCTGACCCCTCAACCGGGGTTACCTCATCAGACGGCACTTCCAAAGTACCATCTCTTCGACGCCTTCTGGTGGCTGTCTGTTTAATTCTAGCCATCGTGTCCTGCACAGACACATAGATGGTCGGTTGAGGAGTATAAAATTGCTCCATGCACCCAGAGCCGGCACTCCCAGTCCTAGACTCAGTCGTACCACGAGACCGGCTGACTACTGTAGACACCCAAATGTGTCTCCCCAAAACCAAACCCGGTGATGAATACTTTTCACGTCGAATCATAATCGAATGAAGTGAAAGTGTGGAAAGTCTAGTGTTGCGGTTAGTTTTTATTTCTCTTCTTTCTCTCTGTTTTCGAAAACCTAATTTATGAAAATAACCAATCCAGTTTAGTTTGGTCCATGGCAAGGGTCCAATAATAGTGTAGTTGGATTGGGCTCGAAAAGAGCTTTCCAACGATATATTATAAGCCCAATTCCGATGAATAATGAGGAAGTTATGGCCAAAATACTAAATTGGGCCCGGTTTGACATTTATATGCGGCCTAATGATCTAGAGGAGGGCCTATTATGATTCCTAATGCAATTAGGATTGATTATAGTCTTCTAGAATCTTCTAGAAGGTTCTTTTGAATCCTAATGTGATTAGCATTGATAATTGAGTTTCTTGAGTTTTATTTAGAATAAAAGAAGTGTTTTAAATAAAATTACAGTTTTACCCCTCGTACGCTTAATTTTATCAGAAATATGAAAACGTGTGGAAAAACTGCCTACAGCGCCGCACCACAGGCTGTTTAAAGGGAATTTGTACTTGTAATCACGCTTAATAAGATAATTAATAATCTTGTTTAGGGCTAATATGATTATAATTCAAGTGATCGCCAATAATAGTTTTATTTGTGCATTAAATTCAACCAACATAGATAAACAGGTTTAGGGTTAATCTGTTGATTGCATGTTAGTCAAAAAGCGCACATGAATACGAGAAGAATGAAGTAGAGGCCTATTTAGGGCAGTTTCAATCTCTTTTAGGTTGGATTTGTACCTTCATCCCCGAACCCTATTTGGTTCAAGACCTTTTGGAGTTGACGATCTCATGGATCGTTAAGGGGTGTAACTTTCACCCTATGAACGGCTTACAAGTTCCTAAAACTTGTTGGCAACTCTTTTGCTCTAGCTTCCTTCCCTTTGGATACCACCATGCTTAAGTGTATGATCACAGTGGGGTTCAAGTTTGGGGTAATGCTTGAAATATTCCCTACCATCTAGAATTAGGAGATTGAGGACAGTGTATTATATATTGATGGCATGTGCTAATGTAAAGTCAAGCTAAAGTTTATCTCTTTACAGTCCCTCCCCTCCCAAGGTTAGTCTATTACACCTATCTAAGTGGTTAAGTTATTACGGAGTAGTAACATTTAAGAAAAGGAGCAGTTCCAAAATATGAAGTAATGTGCTTTGTATTCCCCTTTTCATCCATACGCTATAACCAATAACTAACAGAATTTAATTACAAACTACAACAAGATAATTCAACATAATTAATTACAAAATTGCAAAACCCTCAGAAAATCAAATCAGTTGTTTATACTTCTCGAAATCAAAAACTTTAAAACACAAAAAATAATTGTGTCAATGTATCATCTTGATATGTCAATGTATCATCTTTTCGGGTGGCAGTACGAAGCCAGCATGTTGTCGCCTCCTTTTATGATTGTCAAAACCAGTACAACAGATCGGCTGTGGGGGGAGGGCACGGATGTCGATCAAACAAGTCTTCTTTCTTGCTTCATTGTACTTTTGATAACCCTCCTTCAATTTTCTCTTAGTGTTGTCCAATTTTGCTGTCAGTAGTCCATTATTATTATTTTTGGCGGAGTCAATGCAAGAAGAAGATTTCTTTGATGTGCCGTGCCGTGTGTGTTGGTGATGAGTCCATTTATTGAATGAATTGAAGCAAATGTAAATGAGCTGAAGGGAGTAGAGGCGGTACCTTACGTTTGTCTCTGAAAGGGGGGCAAACGGTGCTAAAGTCGACTTTGCTTGCTTGGGGCACAGGCGGTTGTAAACCGGCTAATGCAGGCGGAAAAGGAACAACGCTTGTGCACGCGGGCAGACGGCAGATTTTCTCTCTCTAGGATTGGTGATTTTCTCTCTCTAGAATGTTTTGGAAACGTCCAAAATGAGGGGGGTAAATTGTGTATTTATAGAGGGGTAAAACACAAGGGCATCCTGGTAATTTCCCCGGAATGTAAAAGGTTAAATTTTCACAGTAAAAAAAATAAAATAAAATAAAAACTATTTCCTATGGCTGAGTGACATGCGTCACAGATGCCACGTGGCACGCCACGTCACATCTGTGAGGGGCAAATATTTTGGGTAATTTTACCCATGCCACGTGGGCCAATCAAGTCCTGACACGTGTCATACTTTGGTTGGTCCGAATTGGACCAGTCTCCATTTGATACGTGTCCCTCCTAGAGCTTGGGAGAAAAAAGCGGCCTTCAAGGGCCCAAATCTCGAGAAAGCCGTAATACGGCGCAGCCCAACAGAGCTAGGTCAGAGTGACCTAATCAGGGGCACGTTTCCCCATGACCCTATAAATAGGGAGATTCACCCATTTTCGGGACAGGAATGAATTATTACAGCAGACCCTACATTCTCTTACATCAGAAAAGCACCTGATCTCGGATTTGATCTCGGAATCCGAGAAGATCTCACTTTTCATTTTCCGCACCTTCTCCTACCTACATTCAAGTACTAACTTGATTGTCGGAGGCGGAGCTCCAAACACCGGAGTCTCCATTGTTTTGCAGGGATCAGTCCTCGAGCTGTAACTCTCCCGAGGGACAAAAACACCCAAAACAAAAACAATCAAAGCATGATTTCTATATCAAAATAATAACAATTAAATTACTTACTTGGATGCCTCATATCTTTTTCTAATAACAAAATACACACGTTAGTAACTTCAAAGAAAATAATAAACAAACAATTAAATCAAATAATTAAAATAAAGATTTGGGACCAAACCCTCAGAAATTATCAACCTTTTACGTCTAGGGCGAAGGCAACTTCGAACTTGGCTAGGTGTGTCTAGAATTTGTGAATGTGGAATTTTGTATGAAGGGAGGTTTAGAAAAAGAAGAGAGAGAAAGCTTCTAGCTTTTAAGAGAGAGAAGAGAATAGATGATTGGTGATTGTTAGTGAATGAAAACGGGGAGATACGACCCCTATTTATAGAAAAATAGTCCGAAAACGATAGAAAATACTTCAAGTTCTATACGGAATAAAACTGGCATCTGTCGCCAGGCGACAGACGTTAGCGCCAGGCGACAGACTCTATCGTTTGGCGCTAATTAAAAGATAAAACGCGCTTTATACGCGGAATCCTTTTCTTAATATGATTAAGCAGCAAATTCCGTGTTTATCAAATTAAAATCGGATTTATCACAAAACACTTATTTTATTCCAAATAAAACTCTTTAAAATATAAATAATTATCAATCCTAATTACATTAGAATTTAAAGAACCTTCTAGATTATCCTAGAAGATTAAAATCAATCCTAATAAATTTAGGAATAATAATTAATAGGCCCTCCTCTAGATCATTGGGCCTCATATAAAATTCATTTCGAACCCAATTTAGTATTTTGATCACAACTCCTCATTATTCATCGGAATTGGGCTTATAATATATTGTTGGAAAACTCTTTTCGGGCCCGATCCAACTACATTATTATTGGACCCTTATCATGGACCAAACTAAACTGGAATGGCTATTTTCATAAATAGAGTAATAAAAGAAATGTTTTCAAAAACAGAAAGAGATATTTTAATAAAAACAACCACATCACTTGACTTTTCATACTTTCACTTTGTTTGATAATCAAATGACGTGAAAGGTATTCATCACTGGGTTTGGTTTTTGGGGAGACACATTTGGGTGTCTACAGTACGATAAGTGCAAGATAATAAAAACTCAATTTATTCACAAACATGCTTTTAAAACCAATTTCAGTAATCAATCCAATAAATTCTAAACTCATGATTCAAAATCAATTCTCAAATATTCTCAAAACGATTCCAATAACTCAATAATAATGATTAATAAAATCAATTATTTTCAAAAACTTTATCTTCTCTCTAAGTGTGCACACTCCCTAAGCTAGTATCCTACAATTTCAAGGCTATTCTTGGAGAAAGACTACGTCATACAAAGTCCATAGTCTTCAATGAATCTGCATAGTGTGATTAATATAAAAATCACGCTTGTAAAGCTTTTATAAATAATTCAATAATTCCTCATAAAATTTCTCTTTGAATAAAATCAACCTTTATAATAGGTTAACTCAAAACTCCTTTTTATTTAATTCAACATGTTTTCAAAATCAACCTTTTAATAAATACTTGAGAATTAAATCTCATATAAATAACTTTTCAAAATCAATAACTTTTCCTTTGAAAAACCTTTTATTCAATTCATCAACTTTTCAAATCAACTCCTTTATTTAAAAGTGATAAGTGATTCAAACCATAATTCAAAACATGATATTAAAATCAATCCTTCAAATACATTTAGTAATACAAATATTAAAATCAATACCTCCAAACATAATTTATTTCATAAATCATAATTCAAACCAATATTGTTCAATCACCAATAAAATCATATAAAACATGTTATTCAAACCAATCACTTTTAAAGGTATCTAGCCACCTAAACGTACCTTGATTCCAAATGTCAATGAACACTTCGCACTTTGAAAGTTCAATTACGAATACACCTTGCAATTAACATAACTATAAGGTCATCACAACATCTTTAGACATAAACTCAAATCTAATGTGCATGGACTATAAAACTCTTTTAAGAATAATACTTTAATATAAAATTATAATTTTGAAATAGGTATTTATATTTTAGAAAACTAATCATGAAGAAAAATAAAAGGAATAGGATTAAGGAGATTTAGATTTGCGTTGGAAAGAATAGGCAGAACTTGCAGAGGTCACAACTTCTTCAATATAACTTCGAATTGGGTGATTCTTGAGCAAGGATTTTTTGAGAGGAACAATCTGTAACACCCCCAAATCTCCCTTTACGGAAATACTAGTATAATCCGTATAATTATACAGTAGAGATAGACTTAGGAGTGTTACCACCGCGTGATTACGCAAGGCTACTCAAAATACTTAACTCAATAACAAAACTTGCAGCGGAAACTCAACTTTCTTTTATTAATACTTATAAAAATAGTAACATTGTTATGAGTACTCAAAATAAAGACAAGACCAACATTCCTAAACTAGGTGAAGCAAATCCCTAGACTCCCATACGCTCATTCATGACTCCACCTGAAAATAGTCAACACTGCTTACCATTACGGTAAACAGGGCAAATCAAAACAAATAAGAAATACGGATTAGCAAAATATACTAAGTACGATAAGTGCAAGATAATGTAAACTCAATTTATTTGCAAACATGCTTTCAAAATCAATTCCAATAATTAATCCAATAAATTCCAAACTCATTATTCCAAAATCAATTTTAATGATTCAATAATCAAAATAATTAATAAAACCAATTCCTTTAAAAATCCAATTCCTTCATTATGAACCAATTTCTTTTAATCCAATTCCTCACCCAAGTGTGCACACCCCCCAAGCTAGTCTCCTTGTATTACAAGGCTATTCTTGAGGGAAGACCCGGTCATACAAAGTCCAAGGCCTTATCAATAAACCAAATCCGCATAGTGGGATTACCAACATGCTTATAAAACATTAATAATAATAATTCAACGGTTCAATAAATCCTTTTAATGAATAATAGTTCCAATATTATTCAAAATCCTTTTTATTAATTCCACATACTTTCAAAATCAAAACCTTTTAATTAGATACTTGAGAATAAAATCTCATATTAATAACTTTTCAAAATCAATAACTCTTCCTTGAAAAACCTTTTATTTAATTCAGCAAACCTTTTAAAATCAATTCCTTTATTTAAACACGATAAGTAATTCAAACCATTCAAAACATGATTTAAAAATCAATCATTCAAAATACTTTTATTTAAAAATTATAGCTTTGAAATAGGTATTTGTATTTTAGAAAACTAACCATGAAGAAGATAAAAGAATAGGATTAAAGAGAATTGAATTTTCGTTGGAAAGAATAGACAGAACTTGCAGAGGCCATAACTCCTTCAATATAACCCCGAATTGGGTGATTCTTGAGCCTAACCTCAAGTATTTTTTGAGAGGAACAATCTTCTGTGAAACATCAATACCCCAAAAACTGACCAAAAGTGCCCGAAAACTGGTTTCAAAGGTATACGGGATAATATTTGTATAAAAAGAGGAGAAGAAAAGTATGAAAAGGTTTAGGAAAAAGAAGAATAAGAGAGAAGAAGAGAATTGGGTTTTTGGTGTGAAGAATATGAGAGGTATGAAGGGGTATTTATAGGGTAGCTCATGCAAGAATTATGGCAAGAGAATGTGGGAAAAATTATGGTAAAAAGAATTAAGGAAATTACTTGGAGAAGTGAATAAAGAAATATGAAAACTTTTGATATCAAGATGATTAAGAATAATAGAATTTAGGATAGTGTATTTGTCATGAAAATAATATGGCAAAAGAGATTGCATGGGGAATAATCAAAGATGAAATAAGGTAGGAAAATAAGATGATCAAACCTTTGTGAGATGGAAAAATAAAATTAAGAAAAATAAGAGATTTTAAGGAAATAATTAAAAATACAATTTAACAAAATAAATCACCCAAAATCCAATCAAAGTGGCCGAAAATTTTTGAGCTTCCATAGCTCCAAATTTTCGGACCATATTAGTAGTGTTTAGGAAATTATTTTGCTAGATTTTAGGCTTAAAAATAATTGTGTAAATAATATATTTTGTATAAAATAATTAATTTGAAAAATACCAATTATTCACTAATTAATTTAACTAAGAAAAATCAGAATTTCTACTTAGAAAATCCGAATATCTTAGTTAATTAATTAGGGAAATTTGGCCCTTTTAAATTAAATAAGAAAATATAATTTTTTTATTAAAATATTCGAAATATATATAAATAATCCGGTTTTTAAAATAAATTAAATGGATAATAAATCCTATCCAAAATCCAAAATATTTACTAAGTTTTAAAATACTTTTGGCACCAAAATTCAAATATCATTTTGGCTCCAAAATTCAAATAGTAAAATAAATTACTAAAATACCCTTTTAAAAAAAATACTAATTAATACGTTTCAAAAATACGGGGTATTACACAGTCTTCTGTGAAACATCAAAACCCCAAAAACTGACCAGAAGTGTCCGAAAATTGGCTTCAAAGGATACGGGCTGATTTTCTTTTAGAAAAGAGGAAAAGAAAAGTAAGAAAAGGTTGAGGGAAAAGAAGAACAAGAGATAAGAAGAGAATTGGGTTTTGGTGTGAAGAATATGAGAGGTGTGAGGGGGTATTAATAGGCTCATGAATGAAAGAATTATGGTAGGAGAATATAGGAAGAATTATGATAAAAAGATTTAAGGAAATTACTTGGAAAAGAGAGCTAAAGAATTATGGAAAGTTTAATATTAAGGTGACTAAGAATAATTAATTTAAGGAAAGTGTGTTGTTATGAAAAATAATATGGCAAGAGGGATTACTTAGGGAATAATCAAGGAAAATATAAGGTAGGAAAGTAAGATGATCAAATATTAAGGGGATGGAGAAATAAAAATTAAGGAAAATAAGGGATTTTAAGGAGATAATTAAAAATACAATTTACCAAAATAAATCACCCAAAATCCAACCAAAGTGGCCAAAAATTTTGAGCTTCCATAGCTCCAAATATTTAGACCATATTAGTAGTGTTTGGAAATTATTTTGCTAGATTTTAGGCTTTTAAATAATTGTGTAAATAATATTTATTGTATAAAATAATTATTTAATAAAATACCAATTATTCACTAAATAAAATAACTAAGAAAATCAGATTTTCTACACATAGAAAATCCGAAAATCATAGTCATTAAATTAGGAATTTTTGGCCCTTTTAAACAAATAATAAAATATAATTTTATTTAATTAAAATATCAAATGGATAATAAATCTTATCCAAAATCTAAAAATAATAATTAGGTTTCAAAATACTTTTGGCGCCAAAATTCAAATATTATTTTGGCTCAAAAATTCAAATAGTAAAATAAATTACTTAAAATACCCATTTTAGAAAATACTAATTAATTAATTAATTAGAAAATATGTTTCAAAAATACGGGGTATTACAACTCTTCCCGCCGACCAGCCGCCCCTACACTGTAGCAACACACGCTACACGCAATCACCAATTTGCACCCATAATCACAACCCAAACACCCTCACGCACAACCCACAACACCAAACAACCACCATCACCACCAACCCAAAACTTTATAATTGAACAACCCATCACAACCACCATCACCACCAAAACAAACTTTATACCACCATCACCCGCACGCAAATCCCAATAGATTTTCAAAACAAGATACCAACAATCTATGGTGGTTGGTGGGCTTCGAACACGATCGTTGAAGGCGACCTTGAGGGAGTAGGCCAATTCCGTCCAACATGCTCCAACACTTTCAATTGTCTTTTTTCATGCCCTACAACTTATTCATCACTAAAATATAGCCACTGCAAGCATATACGTCACATTCATCATCACATTGCCACAAATGAATCACTCACACCAAGAGAACAAATCGAAAAAAGATGGTTTTTTTTGGTGGATTCTCGTACCAAGAGAATAAAAAACACGGTTGTTTTGTTTGGTTTGGTGGTTTCGTCTTGAGGTGAAGGTGAGGTGGTGGTGGTTTGGTTTTATTTGGTAGGGTGGCAGTTGAGGTGGTGACGGTTGGGAGGTGGCTAGGTGGGGAGGCGAGCAGGGGCTGCGAGGTGGGTTGTTGTGTGGTGCCGAAATTGGTGGCGCCGGTCGTTGCTACTTGTTGTTTTCGTTTTTGAGAAAAGAGGAGAGAGAAAGAGGAGGAGTGGGAAGGGAAAGTGAGAGAATTAAAAAAAAAAAAAAAAACTTTTTAACTTGTTTAACATGTTAAAGATCAAATGGATCTATTGGAGAATGTGGGGTATAAAGGTTGGATTTTTGAGAAAAAAAATGAAGGTTGGATTTTTGAGAAAAAAATGAAGGTTAGATTTTTTTAGATAAAAAAGTGCAAAGGTGGGATTTTTAATTTTCATTTTTCCAAAAAGAAAAATCATCTTTTTTTTTTAATTTTTTTTTATTTAAAGGAAGAAAATCATTTTGTTTTGGGTTTTTATATATAGTAACCCTGTATATTACACTTTTCTACGTGGTGCCCCAATATATATCACTTTCTATACTGTAATCCAAATATACATTTTGTTCCCATACGGTAACCTTGTCGTTATCCCGCCGTTAAAAATTCCATTGGTGGGCCCACTCTCTATTTATTAATATTTTTTTTATCGATTTGCGCATTGAAAAATGTTTCGTTAAAGGTTTTGAGGGCTATTTGAACTCTTAAGGGTCCAAATTGAGCTCAGATTTCGCAAAAAAATGACTTAAATGCCTTGTTTTGCTTCCCTACCTTGTAAAAAGTTCAAAAGAACTCTTATGAATAGTGTGATGCCTTTTTTACCCCTAAAACCCATTTATGTCATATTAACTTATTAAGTGCGTTTATGGCCTTTATGATTCCCATACTTGTTTCTCCTCTTTAATCTTCCTTCCCTTCCAACTTCCAACCTTTTCCTCTCTTTTAAACACCCTTTTTCTCTCTCCTTCCTCCTTTACTTCCCTACTCTCGTTCTCTCCTCTATTGAAGCGAATGAATCCTCCATTAAAGCGCCTGCTGATGGATAAAATCCACTTTGTTAGTATTTTCTTAAATTTAAAAAAAAAACAAAAAACATTCACGCACACGAACCCATCGAAATCACTCCCACTGTGTTTTACTTACCTCATCACCTAATTAGACATTTTTCTTTTGAAACGTTCTCCGTTAACTTTTAGTTGTAACATTTTAACTTTCACGCTTGTCAATGCATAATTTTGATCTTCCGTATCTCTGATTATAGACGTGTAAAAATTCTAAAGATTAAATATTTAAAACATATATATAGAGATGAATCTAATAAGATCCCACATGACTATTTTGCCCAACAAAAAAAAGTCAATAAAAATAAAGATCAGTCATAAAATGTGAATAGTGTATATATATTTTCAAGTGTTGCAAATAAAAGTGACGGAGGATATATATTATACCTCGCAACCCATATTACAACACAAAAAAGCTTACAACTAAAATATGAATAGTGTATATATATTTTTAAGTGTTACATTTCCGTATCTATGTAAGGCTATGATTGTCAACAATTTATTTCTTAGTATATACATTCATAAGCCTAGCCAATAATTTTTGGGTGTCATGACAAGCTATTACAACTCAATCATTTAAACTAATTATGTCGCGCGCATCGCGCGCGTAGGCTCCTCTAATATCAAGAAATGAGAAGGTATTGCGTGTGTACAAACGCACGAACTGTTTGGTGCGGGAGAGTTAGCTAATATATTTTACTCATTGGCTTATATGTTTTATATGTTGGCTGATATGGTTTTTTTTTATTGGCTAATATATTCCTTTTGTTGGCTGATATGTTTTATTTTCCTTTTGTTGGTTGATATTAGACATAATTTGGCTTATATGTTTCTTTAGTTGGCTGATATATTTATTTTGTTGGCTGATATATATATATTTTAATTGTTGACTTATATGTTTCATTTTATTGGCTACTATGTTTATTTTGTTGGCTTACCTGTTGTTTTGTTGGCTGATACACTTCATTTGTTTGCTGATACGCTTCATTTGTTGGCTGATATGTTCCTTCTGTTGGCTTATATGTATATATTTTTTGTTGGCTGATATACTCCTCTTGTTGGCTTATTCATTTGTTGGCTGATACGCTTCATTTGTTGGCTGATATGTTCCTTCTGTTGGCTTATATGTATCTTTTGTTGGCTGATATACTTCTCTTGTTGGCTTATACAGCTGATATACTCCTCTTGTTGGATTATATGTATCATTTGTTGGCTAATATGCATATGATATATTTTTGTTTGTGTTCTCTCTCCTGTTTCCCCTCTTCCTCTCTTTCTTTCTCTGTGTTTCAAGTGAGAATCCATTCTCATTAAGTCATTATCAACAAATAAAATCTTCATGCCATCACAAAATCCACTTACTGCTAACCGTTACTAATACAGGTTCTTTGGTTTTTGTAATCATTGGATTAACTTGGAGCAATATTCCACTATCTTATTCCATTAGTTGTGAATTTGTGATCATAGAAGTACACACATTATGAATGACCAACAAAAGGGGAAAATTAAATTTCCTTACTCTAACTTCATAATTTCCACCTAAATCCAAGATCTTTACTAGCTTCGAAGGCGAGAACATCAAACCATAATTGTAATGCAAATCAAACATACTCATAACTTTCTACAAGATCTAACCACTAGATTTGATACTCAAACGCAATAATAGCCACCATAATTGCCACCCAATTGCACCCCCAAATTCACACCACCTCCAACCAAAATCACACCACCTCCAACCAAAATTGCAGCCCAAACACCACCTCCAACCAAATCGCACCACCTAAAAATCGAACCATTTGAAATCGCAGCCCAAGCGAACTAAAATAGTAGATCGTTCATCGTCATCTTCGTCCACCGTCCATCGCAAATCGCACTTCGTCATCTTCGTTTTGAGGGGTTTTCGATTCAATTAGTAAATGCTCTTCGATTTGGTTGCCTAATTTAAACATGATGATCTTTGTTTTGTGAATTGTGAGCCCTAAAATCTCAATTTTCTTTGAGAATTGAAATGAATGGGTAATCTGTTTGAAGGGAAGGGTTGCCGCAGGAACTGTTGGATGTGTTAAGAAATGTCTCGATTTACATGTTCACGTTTTAATACGCAAAATGAGACATTTACGTTATTTTTTTTGTGAAATATGAGTTTAATTTGATTCCTTAAGTTCCAAAATAACCCCAAATGCCTTAAATTGAACATTTTTCAACGCACAAATCGAATAAAAAATATTAATTAATTGAGAGTGAGCCCAATGAAATTTTAACGGCGGAATAACGGTAAAATTACCGTGTAGAAACAAAATGATGTATCTTAGAGTTACCGTTAATAAGACAACAAAATTCGCTGATCAGTTAAGGCCAACCCTCCTGCTATTCGTCCTTCCAATCCTCGTTCCCCTCTTCTCCAAACTGCTCACAATGTCAAATCGATCGTCTAATCACAGGCATGAAAACCCCAATTTCACCGGCAACAGGGGTTTTCGTGGCAAAACCCAGAAGCAATTCGTCCCCAAAACTAACCATAATTCAGCAACATCAACCCCTCAAACCAGTAACCCTAGTTTCTCTGCTTCTGTGCGTCAATCTCAATCCTCAAATTCAGCGTCATCCGTTGCTCATTTCAAGGGTGGCAGAGTTCAATTGGGCGGTAATGGTGAGTGGGTTTCCAGTAGCAACAATGGTGGTGGGGGCAATTTCGTAAATTACCTTTCTCAGGATGAAGCTGTAGCTGTTGGTTTGGGTGCAGAGGAAGGTGGTCTAGATCCCCTCGAGTCTCAGAGAGTCGTCAATCTTCTTAACAGAGAGTTGGCTAGGTTGCTCAAGTTAAAACCTAGAGATTTCTGGCGTGAAGGTTATTAATTTCTAACTCCCTTTTTCTTTATACAAATAATTTGGTTATTTTATATGCCACTGAGTATTATTGTCGTTTTGGATATCACCTTCAAGACTTTAACGTTGTGTAAAATGCTACTCCCTCTGTCCCTTATTTACCTGCCTATTTCTCTTTATTATGTGATTAATAAATGTTAGAAATTGGCATGTAAATAAGGGACGGAGGTAGTAATATATATCGCATTAGCAACGCTACATGGATGATGGTGTATTTCATAATGAATCATTATAATTTGGTACTGTTTGATGAGATATCATTGATTTGAAATGGTTGTCAAACATAAATAAGCAACAGCTTTCAACTGTTTCTTCAAGGGCACGAGATTTTGTTGGTAATAATCATTCCATTGTTGAATACCCAATACATTAGCCAATAAGTAAAATATGAAATTTTTGAGATTGTTGAGTAAAGAGTTGGGCACTATATTTTCTCCATACTTACGTTTGTGCTGATTCTTGTTTAAGCACCTCTATTAATATCTGTATTGAAATGTGAAATTTTTGCTTGTTGTATGTCACTATGTCTATGTTAGATAATTTATTATTATGTCAATCAGCTTGACTTTTACCTAAGCTGCTTAGCCTCGATCTATCATCATAATCATGATTTCAGGCAATGGCATGCAATCTGTAAAAATGAGTTCTTCAAACTTTTTTGGTGAGGAAATGTTACTTGGCACACATTTTGTTTTGGAAGTAGATAAGACGTTTTCTCATGTTTTTGTAGACATGCATCTAATACTGCAGTTTTCTTTTGCTTCTAAGCATTGTTATTCATTCTATTTGGTATTTTTGCTGCCTTTTTCTCCTCAGTGGCGGTAGATACCTCCTTGCACGAATTTCTTGACAGTTTCCTGCAGTTTAGAAGTAGATGGTATGATTTCCCTTATCATGGAGCCAAGGGAATTGTTGCTGGTGTTATTGTTGGGGACTTAGAGCTAAGCCGCCGTGTTTTCATGTTATTGTATAGGATGTGAGTTTTCAGCTTTAATAACCTTGCTAAATATTGTAGCATTTATTTCTTTTCTCAGTCTGATTCTATTTGTGAAGTTTAGTCATATTGTGTTATATGATTATTATTTTGGAATGTATCGAACTTTTATTGCAGATCTTCTAATAAGGATCCTGGTTCGCCAGCCACAGAAAGCCTAAGTCAAAAAGATCACCAAGGTGGGTTGTCTTAGATGCTATTGGAGTTGTAATGGACCATTCAATGGCATGGCTCATGGCTATATAAGATAATCATACTGTGCTTAAGCTGCACTTTGCACTATAAACTGTGCAATTGAAAGAGGATGTGTCTTGATTTTCTGCAACATAATCTAACCTTCGTTGGGATGTTCTTTTGCAAGGTCCAAATGACTGTTTTAATTTGTATCTTCTCAGTCATTGCCGGAGTATATGATGTCCATAATCTCCATGTCATCTGCACTAAATACTTGGTTAATAGTTAAAAATTGGTTGAAGTTTGAATCAACATGTTGAACATTGTGTCTCTAGACTAAGCTTCGAACTAAATTATGAATATTTGTCATGAACTCTAGTGTTATTGATTTCGTAAGATTTGAGCTCTGAAAATCTAGTGGGAGCTCAATTTTAGAGCTCTAACTTCCCAACCTTGGTTAGGAGTTTGTTTCCCATTGCCTCCAAGTTGGGGATATTTATGTGGTGGAAATTTTCTGGGTAAAAGTTCTACTTAGTTATAATCTAATGAATGATGTTTTCTTGTGGTTTTCTGGGGAAAAAAAAACCCTGTTGCTCTGGTGTTGCTGACTTCATAACTTCTGTGCGGTATGGAATGTATATGTATACGTATTTTAATACATAATGGTTAGAAAACTTCTCATGGGCTGTGCTAATAATGTTTAGATTAGAGCACTGCACGATGTGGAGTAGTGAAGTAATCCCTGGTTAAAGCTTTACAAGACCTGTAATTTTATAATTGTGAAGCAACCTCTGGTAGTTGCTTTACCTGTTTTGACATGTTATGTTAGGATTCTCTACAGATAATTATCAGAAATTTTAAATAATGAGTTTAGTTCTGTATCTATATTATGCTACTAGATTGTTTTCCCTGCTTGGAGTAAGCAGTACCATAACATCATTACATTGCCTATAGTGGATCTTGTTTGCAGTGAGTTAGAGGTTGTGTCCTGGCGTCAAATTTTTGTAGTCTTACCTATACTATCGCAAAAGGCATTTCAACCTGACCACTGATATTCCAAAAATGCTGCTCTTTGTAAATCCTTGCTGCAAAAGGCATTTAAATATATGGTAGATTGATTATAAATTATTACATGACAGTTTAGTGGGCCATTTGATTTACTCTATGCTAAATTGCTAATTGGGAGTTGAATTAAAAGCCTTTTGATCGTAGAGACTTTCGGACTATGTTGAAGATGGACACTTACTATTGACTTAGGTCTTTGATCAGAAGAATGTAGAGTTGGAGCCATACATTTAGTTTGATGTTGGGATATTATCTTTTACTTGGCTTCTACTAATGCTGTTTGTTTACCAAATCTTTA
Source organism: Chenopodium album (assembly GCF_948465745.1). Classification (NCBI taxonomy): domain Eukaryota; kingdom Viridiplantae; phylum Streptophyta; class Magnoliopsida; order Caryophyllales; family Amaranthaceae; genus Chenopodium; species Chenopodium album. Next base: position 33,830,905 of record NC_137851.1, on the reverse strand, counting down.
AGTACTAATGATAGACAATGGAATTGATTTGTTTTATTATTTTTGTTCTTTGCTAACTAATTGTACGCATTTTCTGGTAACATAAACCCTATCATGCTGTTGTCTTAATTTGGCGAGTTGGTTAGACTATGTTTTTTTCCAAACTTGAAACTCAAGAGAATTTTGTTTCAAATACTTGAGGGTTCTTTGCTTATTAAGATTTTGAGGAAAGCAAGGGGTGCCCTGAGTCACCCCTTTAAGCACTCTTAATATGTGAACGTTGACGCCAGGAATGGATAGAAGACCTATGGGCTAGGATATTGGTCCTCACACCAGAAATGGTTCCTTGCTTTATGGGGATTTCTTTGATTTGTTTATCTTATTTGAGAATGATTGGCTCACTGTTAACTTCTGACAACAGTTTATTTATTTTATGGTACATCTCTTTGGTCTTTCTAAAAGCTGTCTTGTCTTTCCTTTTAAGAATAAATGTTAAATGATGTAATCTTGTATTTCCTTTTCTCTTTATTATAACCTCTGTGACTTGCACTGCTTTCTATTTCTGTGTTTTTTTTTTTTTTTTTTTTTTTTTTTTTTTTTTTTTTTGGGGGGGGTGGGGGTGGGGTGTTGGGAGTGGGAGGCGGGCCTTTAGAACCTGGGTATTGAGTGTCAAACCCATTCTGGTACTCCACCTATAACTCTAGAGCTTTCACTACATTGTCATTATTTTTGTTAAGAATGAGAGGTTTCAACTCTAGAACTTTCACTACATTATCAGTATTTTTCTTAAGAATGAGAGTTAGGTTTCAACTCTAGAGCTTTCACTACATTGTCAGTATTTTTCTTTTTAAATATTTTTTCCTTTTGAGTCATGCTTCTGAAGGTTTAACCTATGCTGTGGCAATTACAAAGGTAATGAGAATTTGAAGAGGAAATCAGGAAATGCAGTTATAAACTTATCAAGTTTGTATGACAATTTCATAAGTTATTCTCATTGACAAGGCCAAAATCCAAATTTATTATATTGCAATTAGAGTCTATGATCCAAATATGGCCAAATGACTTAGATCATTCTCATTTCTTGTGGAATTGCTCATAGGATCATTTAAACACTATAAAAACTCTATATCCTTAGATTGCCCTCTTGGTAATGCTATATTTTAGTGAGTGGCTGAGTGTTACATTCTCGAGTCTTGGACCCTAAAGCACATACAAAAGAATCCTTTTGACTCCCAAGAAAGTCTTTTGGTCTCTCTCAGTTGCTTCTTATTCCTTGAAACTTAGAGTCTATGATTAAAAGAAAATCATAAATTACATTAATACTCACATACTAGCAAATCAATATGCAATTAACTACTGAATGAACTATTAAAAGATTTGAATTATAAAGTTGCTTTTCTAATATGACAAATAATAACTTATTTAATTGTAATTTTTGAATTATGCAATGTTGTAGGATCTTATCTTACCTTATTATTTAAGTAATAACTTTTTTGAATTTTATTCTTAATTCTCTTTTAAAACTCCCTTAAATCTTTCTTAAATGCTCTTTCGTTTACTCACTTTACTCACCTTTTTTCAAACTCTTTTAAATGATGGTTTTGTTTTGTCCTTTTCTATATATCATACAATTTCTTATGACAGATTCATGTTAGCCGACCCCAAATCATTTTGGGACTAAGGCTTTGTTGGTGTTGTTGTATGCAAATGTTGTAGGATCTTATCTTACCTTACCTTATTATATAGCTCCTTATGATCTGGAGTAGAATGCCAATTCTAATTACATTGCCTAAGCCATAATTGTATTATCAATAGGCACATTAATATTAGAAGCTTGTGATCTTATCAAACTTGAACCGAGCTGTTGAACAAGTGCGTGATTATGCACGCCTGCAAGTCAACTAAATTTTTGTAACAAAACTTGCATTTCTTCCACTTATATTTGATAAAATTTGTATGTGACAGATGATGACACATTATGTGGTGCTTGAGTATGCCTGTGAATTTGTTCCATTCTTTATCAATGTGCCATAGCCATAGCAATTAGTTTATGGTAAAAACATTTTTGGTAAGTGTTTGCTTTTAATGCATTGTTCTATGTTTAGTCCTTTTGCAGGAAAAAAAATTGCTTGATTTGCCCAAGTTGTTGGATTTATGTGCAGTCTATGGTCATGAAAATGAACATTTGACCAGATTGCTGGTGAGATTTTATTTTTATTGTTTTTTAAAATTCTTTTATGCCTGTAGTGTAACTTGAAAAAAGTCTTGTCATACTGCATCTGCTCTATTCTTGATCACTAGCTGCGATTGCAGAATTTGTATTTTTTTTTCCTTCTCTAGTACTAGCATAACTGTGATTACATTATTTTCCACTGCACCACTTGTCATATTATGCCCAGTCTCCACGAACATATCTCAGCGACTAATCTTTCCTTGTAATGCAATTTCCTACATTTCCAATAGTCTTTTTGTATCATGGCTGGATTAAGGGGAATAATAGCAGAATAATTAAGGAGTTAAAGTTGGGGATGGAATGAGAAAAGTAATTATATTGGGTGACCTCTCACAATGAAAGTAGCAATTACCCACCATTCTCTGGGTTACTTTTCTATTCACCTTTCTTGACCTCTTCTCATGTTCATGTCTGCCATGGATAACAGTTCTCCAAGGACTCCAACCATCCTCTGGAAACAACCCAATGTGCCTGACTGCTCACCATACTTCTCCTGCAACCTGAGAACAGCCATCCTCTAGTAGTTCTCAACCAATCTTCTCATTTCTCCCTTTACTGGAATCTATAAGTCTTACTACTTTACTAGTAGGGATGGCAATGGGGCGGGTCGGATGCGGATGATGGTACCTCCATACCCATACCCATACCCATACCCGCCTAAAAATCTTATACCCATCCCTGCCCCACCACCCGTGGCGGGTACAATATCCACATCCATAACCGCCCCATCGGGTACAAGATAGGATCCATCCCCGCCCCATCACCCACTTGGATATTCATACCCACCTCATACCCGCCCCAAAATCGTCCCAAACCCATTGCCATGATGCTCTATTGTATCACATTAATGACAATTATATCAAATTAGATTAAGAAATTTGGGACTTTCACTATTCAAGCTTATTGGGTCTTAGGGGGTATCAAGTTTCATAAATTCTAAACTTTTCTAACTGAAATATGGTGCGGGTATAAGGTGGGTACGGGGCGGGTCTACTCTAAAATCCATACCCGCCCCATCACCCATGGCGGGTACACATTTTTACCCATCCCCACCCCATCACTCGCCAAACCTCCCTCCATTGGGTGGGGATGGGGCGGGTCTCCCATTTAACCCGAACCACTGCCATCCCTAAGTCTTACCTCCTCTTTTAGGTGGTAAGACTTAATTAATCTTGACAAGTGTCAAGCTAGTACTTTGTGGGTTTGTTTAAAAATTGAGGGCAGAGGCTGGAGAGAGAGAGGGAAGAGATAAAGAAGCTTGTATAGAATATATTACTCCAGAAAAATTTCCATAAATTGTTGAAAGAAAAAGTTCCTCTTTTATAAATCTTTTTGGAGTAATTCTCTTTCAATATATTAACTTATTAACCTCCTAATTATTACTCTATCCGTATTTTATTACTTGCTCCATTTCTCTGGACATAAAGTTTTTGGAGGAACAGTAGAAATATTATTTAATGATGCAAGTGGGGTTAGTTGAAGAGTAAAATAAATCCGAAAAAGCAAAAGTATAAATGGGGAGGAGAGAGAATATGAAAAATATTAAATTATGATAAGAGGGGACCACTAGTGGGGAGGAAATAGTAAATATTGTTAAAAGTTTTCAAAAAAGGAATTGGAACTAGTAATAAAATACGGCCATAAAAGGAAAGTGGAACAAATAATAAAGTATGGAAGGAGTACTCGATAGTAGTGAATCATTTACCACTTGATTGGTATTAGGATCCGGAATATTGGTGACAAGTTAGAATTTATTGGTAATACTACTTTTTATTAACAAAAGAATAAAATACCCCTTTGAATGCTTATTCAAATTGGAAGTTGCTTCATATTACTTCACTCTAAATATTCAAGTCATGTCTATGAGCGATATAAGGTGAGATATCTATTACCAAGGTTACTTCCCATGGTGATTAAATATTGGATAAGCTTTTTTCTTCTGTATTTTTGAGTTAGATTAATCTTATAATGCTTTTAATTTCTTTGTTATTAATTAAATAAATAAATATATTGCAGTTGCCTTTAAAAAGTTACTTTCTACAGATAATATTGTTTATGCCTTTTTGTTCTCTATTTTTGGCTGTGTACTCTGTTTCTTGTCCTTACTTGAAATTAGTTCCTGACATTTCTTAGATTATTACTATATGGAAATATATTGTGGTTTGATAAAGCATGAAAAAAAAAACTTCTGTTTTGGATGCTGGGAGTAGGCACGTTTTGATGGAGATACATATTTAATAGTGCATGCTCAGTAAGAAATAAGTGCCTCATATATTAGGATTCTGCATAGTTACCATAGAACTTCCACTGCATTAAGTATCATGCCGGTGGAAGTGCAATAGCCCTTCTAGGATACATTATTGATCTGCTGTGAGCTATGCCTACAAATACTAATGCTTTCCTTTTTATGAGACTATAAATAACTATTTTCTTCTGATCCAGGTTTTGAATGCAATAAATGCACAGCCTGATATCTACAGAAGTTTCACTACCATGTTGTCGCATTTCTTGGGCATTGTTCGCACAATGTATGAACGTTGCAGTTCATCTTTAGAGGTAATTTTTTGCATCTTTTGGGTTTAATAGTTAATATTGAACAAATGACATCTGACTAAATGTAAGATGAATAAGTTTGTTGAAGAGCTTTTTGGCTGGAGGATGAATTTAATCTGATCAATCAGTTGATCAGTTCATCTGAACCTGAGCTACATAATTTGTTTATGAATTTGCTGATCTTCCTTGTTCAAGTGTTGTTTGTTCATTTACTGCTGACAAAGCCATGAATTTGCTATGTTTTACTTACTGCCTTACTGGTATTACCCCAAGCAACCCTAAATATTATACTTTTTAAATTCCATGGTTAGTGTAATATCTATTTTATTTATGCTGCTGCTCGGAAAACGTTCACTTATTGATTTAATTAGAATACCACTTGTACTTTATGTGTTTGTATTGTCGGTGTAGTTTTAGAGGTACTTTTAGCATATCTAAGATAAATCAGTTCTGATTTCTACTTTCATCTAAATGAACTAAAAAAAGATTTGTCATAATAGCAATAGTAAAGGGTACACTCTCTATGAGCAGGGACCAAATCATCCAATCTTATATGCCAGCCATTAAGACAATCCACTCATCGAAGAAGCTACAAACAGCAGTAAAATCAACTAATTAATGAATAAGTTATTTTCTTAGTCTTTAATTTCAAATACCCTAAACTAAAGATTCATGAACTAAATAATTAGTTTAATACTTTCTGTAAGTTCAAATTATCCCATGTTGATTAAAGGCATTTCACATGAATTTTCAAATGAAACTTTGTTTTGTTAATCATCTGTCTTAGACATATCTGTATTTTCTTGGCTTTTGTGACATTCAATGAAAAATATGTTAGGTGATGATTATCTCTTGTGATATACATTCTCGGTCCTTAAAAGATTGCTCCATACTTTATTTGGTAAAATTTTCTAATTTCAGTTTGCTCTCTCCATCTCTCTCCTCGTCAATAATTGTGCTCATCCATGTGCACAAACTGAATCTTGTGGCAATCTTTTAGGGATGGAGGGAGTACAAAGTTATCCTTTTATTTATCAGCTCATAGTTATCCTATAAAATGGTTCCTAGATACCTGCTCAATTTTTAGAACCTCCCCTTTGCAGGTGTGCATAGCTACTTTCCCAATAGCTTGGGTAATTTTTTTTATCATAAAACATTCAGTGGCAATTTAACATTGTGACCTTTTATACTACTTAACTCAGACCATCTTAGAAAAACACATAAAGGGGATAGCTCTACATAGATCCTCAATTCCTTTACTCTAATATTGATTAAAAAATGTAGAAAAATTGTGAGAGCTTGGTTAAATAAAAAGGTCAACAAGGAACAAAATATATTGATTTAATACACTTTCATGCAAAACAATATACATGTAATTGAAACTGGTGAGGGACTCTCATCATGAAATTTTTGGCATTAGCAGATGAAGTAGTGTGACAAACTTGGAAAGTTAATTCTAATATTTCATAGCTTTCTTGTCTCGTGTAGTTGACAGTATCCCCTATAAAAGTAGCTAGCTGTTCTTGTACGAAGATTTAATCATGGCTTCTGTATATTTGTATAGACTTGTCGCTGTACATAGGTTACTTTTCAAGTTTGACGTTGACTTCCCTGTCTCCTTTCAAGGCTTTTGACAACTTATCTAGTAATCTTATTATTATTATTTTTATTATATCAAACAGTGCATGCTTGTATTGGGGAGGTGATCTAAGCTCAGTTGAACTTAGAGTATACTTAGTATGATTTACTCTTCTTAGATTGTTTCCTATCAATATTTATAAAAATCTAACTCAATTCCTTTCCTTGAACAGGTTTTGATTTCTGCTTGTGGCCGTGTAGACAATGGACCCAGTCAACGACATATAGAATACTTAGAGGTTGGTTAATCTCTTCACTTGGTTTTTTCTCCTCCCACCTACAAGCGAGACTTCCTTCTGCTTGCTATTTGCCTCTGATCTAAGTTGATTGTGGCAATATCAATTAAAAGTAGCTCTATCAAGTAGGAAAATACGCAGCAAATCAGCCCAAAATTCCCAATCAATGCCACAAGGAACACAAAGGGCAAGTAGGGATTGTGTATCCAAAGTTAGTTACCGTAAGTGGAGGTTAGGAAGTTGGCAGGAATGGCGTAGAGCAAGCATCCAAGTAGTGGATGATGATATGATTAATAGGAGAGGATATTCAGAAAACTAGAGAGAGAAACCTTATAGTTGCGTCCACCTCTTGAATGTGGAGGGATTCTAATTGAGTTTGATCAATTTGATGTTCAATTCAACCATATCTTAAGCTCCTGCTAATTTTTTTTTTTTTCCTTTTCCAGTTCCTAAACCTTTTTATCTTAAAATCCTATAATAGTTTGTCCATGTCTGATTGTGAGAAACATAGCTGTATTCCTAGCAGAACTGTTTCCAATTCTGGTAAACGGTAACAACAATTTCTTTTCCTTCCTCCCCCCCCCCTCCCCCCCTCTGTTCACCAGAGTCATCATACTGTTTCCTACTTTTGCATTAGGCGGGTTTAATGTATAGGCTTTGTGAATGGTCTGCCATGTTTGTTCTTGTTTGTAGGTGATGGATTTTCTAAATGATGCTGTTGTATCCATGGACACATTTGTTAGTGCTTATAAGCCTGCAGCTCTTTACCTTGCATGCCCTGTTGATGCTAGGTACCAATTGTATAATTTAGATTTTACTTGCCTGTTTTATGCAAACAGTTATTATTTGTCACTTTATAAACTGGTAATGACATCCTTTTGTTTCATTAAAAAGTTAGTTGCTCTGTTTTTGCAGTCGCAGTAACGAGGAATTGGTCAATGTTCTTGCGACTTTGCATGACTCTCTGCTACCCTCGTTACAACAAGGGCTTCAAATCATATTAGCTGCAGGAAAGGAAACATCTCCCATGCTTTCTGATGTTTCTCTTAGTTTGAAATTATTATCTTCAAGATTGGTTGATCTTGGTTGGAAATTATTAGATAATTGCTACCTGAGCAAGGAGTTATTTAAAAATAACCTTCCCTTTCCTGCTGCCATGAAGATGTTTCCTGCTAGTGTTGAGGATCCTGTTATAAGGGCTGATATATTGGTTCAAACGTTTAAGGAGATTGCTGCAGTTCCTCAGGACAAACATCACAGGGGTACATTCCTACAAAACATTGAAAGAAACTTTCAAACCTTGCACAGAATTCAGAGCCTCAAACAAAGTGGTAAATACTTTTTTAGACAAAGCCGTGTTTATTGAGAAATATTTTGTTTCATTTGTAATTTCTTAACAGTCTCTTCTCTGTATGACATTGTACTGTCCTTTTCTGTGTGCTCACCACTACTTTTCCAATATAATAAATTGGTTTTGGGCATGACTTCTTAGCCTCAACATGAATGACTGAGATAGCATTGTTATGTGTATTCAGCTGTTTCACAAATGGAGAACATTTCTCAAATTTTAATGATGGCTATATGCAAATGTTTTGATGCAGGATGGGTATTCATAGATGATGAGCAATACCAATACTTGACTGTGATGATGACACATCCATTACCTGCCGTTTCTAGAAAGTTACCCAGTGCTCCAAACTCTGGTAGAAGTGATGGCTTGCAAGTGGCAGAAGATGCTGCAATTGCAGAGTCAAAGATCAGTCAAGTGAAAGACCTTTTCCCTGATTATGGAAAAGGATTTATATCAGCTTGTCTTGAAGCCTATGACCATAATCCTGAGGAGGTGATTCAAAGGATTTTGGAGGGAACTTTGCATGAAGATCTGCAGAAATTGGATACTAAATTGAAGAAAATTCCACCTAAGTCTGCTCCACAGTTGACAAAAAAAGATAAAGGAAAGGGTATTTTTGTGGAATCTACAGAATTGCCTACAACAAATTCAATCATAAAACCTCAGAAGCCAAAGCAAGCAGCAGTTTCTTCATCAGGGTCCTCCATATCATCTTCTGTTGGACGATTCATCAGAAAATCTAAAGATGACCAACCTGATCATGATACTTTGGGTTCTAGAGATGAGAAGCACATGGAAAAGACGACTGCTTTGTTGTCACAATATGAATATGAAGATGAGTATGATGACTCTTTTGATGACCTCGGCATGACTGTTATGGAATCGGGTGTAGAGGAGACGGAGATTTTAGGTGAGAAAATTCGTTCAAAATTGAGTGTGTCCTCTGGGGCTGAAAGCCATGGTTCTGGTTCCAGCGCAGCTACATCCAAATGGAATTCTAAAAAGAAACCTCAGTTTTATGTCAAGGATGGTAAGAACTACAGTTACAAGGTTGAAGGATCTGTTGCAGTTGCTGACCAAAAGCAAGCATCTTTAATTAATCAAGCCCAGAAAGAACAAATACATGGACTCGGACGTGGTGGTAACCGTCCTCTTGGTGCTGTTAAGATTCTAGAAGAGCAGAACCAAGTAGAAGTGGAGGAGTCTGATCCTTCGGAAATGGATGGTGGAGGTAATGCTGGAAGAGGAAGGGGAAGGGGCCGTGGAAGACGGGGAGGAGGAGGAAGGAATAATCATTACAGAAAAGATAGAGCCATGAAGAAACACATAACTGGATTGGGTGGTTTTTAGGTATATACTAAAGCAACTAAAGGTTGTACAGCCATTTAGTTTTTCTTAGTTTTGGAAATTATCCAGTGCTTTTTTAATATTTACCTAATTCTTACAACGCCAGTACAACGACATTAATCAAAATCATAAAGAAAAGTACATATAAATACTAAGGAAAAAAAGAAAGAAAACTAGGTTTTTGATAATATAATTGTTTTTCAGCATCATTTTTTACTTTACAGTATTCTTATACTTCGTATTAACTTTGATTACCAAATTTATTATCTTTATGTAACTTGTACTGAAGAATGGTTTACCCTGCTATTGATGATGAATTGAGAGATGCAATCGATTTGGGGTCTATTGATCCTAAAGAGGATGAATCGAATCTAACCCTAATGCTGATGGGTAAGATTTTGACGGAGAGATCATACAATTTTGAAGCTTTTAAGAGAACAATGACAAATATTTGGGCACTTGCCCATGGATTGGCGATTTGAAACCTGAACCCCAATTTCTTTGCAATCCAATTCTTCCATTGGAGGGATAAGGAGAAGGTGTTGGAAGGAAGACCTTGGTGTTTTGACAACATGTTGATCCTGTTAAAGGAAATTAAAGGGGACGAACAGCCGGAAGATGTAAAATTAACCCATTTTCCATTCTGGGTCAGAATAAAAAATCTCCCTTTTAGTTGTCGATCGAACGCCTATGTGTAAGCACTAGTGAAGGGAATGGGGGAGATCATTGAGATTGAGAAGGATGTGCTACCGCAGGGTAAAGGTGATGCTTGACACCTCAGTTCCGCTGTGATGTTTTCAAAAAATTATTGACAAGAAGGGGAGGGAGACGAGGGTCGACTTCGCTTATGAACGATTGCCTTATTTTTGTTTTGCTTGTGGGGTTTTGGGGCACTCGGAGAGAGATTGCCAATCTGTGACGGAGGAGGAGAAGAAAACAAATTGGGATTGGGAACCTCGCTGAAGGCTACTCCCCGAAAAAGGAGGTCAAAAGAAGTGGAGGAGATGGAGAATATTGTGAGCAGGAAGAAAATTCTATTTGTGACAAGGGACTATATTGAGGAGAAGGAGGATGGAAACAAGGGGGTGAAGGAGGATAAAGGTATTCTGTTGTTGGAGAATGAGACAACACAAAGCGACAAGGCTGATCCTGCTGCAGGACTTAAAGTGCAGAATGTGAGTAGGGACCGGCTTTAGAGTGAACCTATTAAAAATCACCATACTAAACAATCACACAAGATACCGGTGGAAATAGAACCTCAAGCCCCAATGTTTATATTCAGAGTAGAGGCAAAAAGGAAGAAGAGGAATGCTAAGACCTGGAAGAAGCTAGCCAGGGTGCAGGGGCTAGTCAGTATGGAGGATGACCAAACAACTGTAGTGTTGAAGCGATCCCTTGAAATTGAGGAGATGGAGGTAGAAGACTATGGAGCTGGGAAACGCAACAAGAGTAATGCTTTAGAACCTTTTAATGTATCGGCGGAGGTTGGGGATGTCCAACCCCGCCAGGATCAATGAATCTCTTATGTTGGAACTGTAGAGGTATGGGTAATCATCGAGCAGTTCGTCAACTCCGTAGATGGAGCAATTAAATTAAAGTGAAATGGAAACTATGATAAATTAAAGTGAAATGGAAAATTTAAAATACAGGTTTGGGTGCTCTAATGCTTTTGGGGTAGCCAGTAGGGGTAAAGCGGGAGATCTGTGTCTTTATTGGAGAGAAGGGGTTGATTTCAATCTTGCGTCATTCTCACAAAATCATATATGTGGGGATGTGATGCAAGAGGGGGTGGTGGTGTGGCGTTTCGTGGGGATTTATGGGTGGCCGAAGGAGGATGAAAGACACAAAACTTGGGCTCTTTTAAAAATCCTTTGCGGAGAGAGTGAGGTGCCTATGCTCTTTGGAGGGGATTTTAATTAAATTTTAAGATACGAAAGAGAAGGAGGGAGTTACGAACAGAGTTCGAAGAGAGATGGATGGGTTTAGAGAGGCCGTTGACACTTGCTGCTTACGTGACCTAGGCTATGAAAGACAATGGTACATTTGAGAGAGGGGCAACTCAGCTGAAACCAAGATTAGGGAGCGTATCGATCGTTTCCTAGCAACTTCTTCTTGGCTTCATCTCTATCGAAGAGCATTTGTGGAGCATCTGGTTCAGGTCAGGTCAAGTCTGACCACGCTGCCATACTTCTTCGCCACAAAGTTGAAGTGAAAAAGAAGAAAAAGAAGAAGAGGGGCACCGACTTTAGATTCGAAACAGGATGGCTTCTTGATAAGAATTGCGAGGTGACGGTTAAAAAAGTGTGGGACATGGCGGATGGAAGGCCTATTGTTGAGAAGCTTGCTGCGGTAGGCCGTGGTTTGATTAAATGGAGTGGATAACGCCTTCACAATTTGGGTGAGCAAATCGACAAAACTGAGCAGAAACTCCAAGCAGCCCAAAGAAAACCAATCTCGAAGCAGAGTTGTGAAGAATGTGTGATGCTCGAGGGTAAACTGGAAAAGTTTTGTGAAAGACAAGAGGCGTACTGGTTTATTCGCTCTAGAGTTTTTGAAGTGAGAGACGGAGACCGAAACACAAAATATTTTCATCATTGTAGACACCCAAATGTGTCTCCCCAAAACCAAACTCGGTGATGAGTACTTTTCATGTCGAATCATAATCGAATGAAGTGAAAGTGTGGAAGGTCTAGTGCTGCGGTTAGTTTTTATTTCTCTCTTTCTCTCTGTTTTCGAAAACCTATTTTATGAAAATAGCCGATCCATTTTAGTTTGGTCCATGGTAGGGATCCAATAATGGTGTAGTTGGACTGCGCTCGAAAAGAGCTTTCCAACGATATATTATAAGCCCAATTCCGATGAATAATGAGGAAGTTATGGCCAAATTGCTAAATTGGGCCCGGTTTGACATTTTATATGCGGCCCAATGATCTAGAGGAGGGCCCATTGTGGTTTATAATTCCTAATGCAATTAGGATTGATTATAGTGTTCTAGAATCTTCTAGAAGGTTCTTTTGAATCCTAATGTGATTAGCATTGATAATTGAGTTTTATGAGTTTTAAATAAAATTACCGTTTTACCCCCCGTGCGCTAAATTTTATCAACAATAGGAAAACGTGTGGAAAAATTGCCTGTAGCGCCGCACCACAGGCTGTCGCCTGGTGACAGGCTCTTTCGCGCGGCGACAGGGGCTATTGCGGCGACAGCGTTGTGTTTTATTCCTTTTCGAACTCTGATTCTTTTTTATCATATTCCGACTGATTTTCGTTATAAATAGGCTCCTTAAACCTCCGTTTTTAATCATCAATTCTCATCTACAATCATCAACTCTCATCAAGAATTTCTTGATACTCTCTCTCTCTTTCTAAACCAACTTTTCACAAACAAAATTCCGCATTCACAAGATCTAGACACACCTAGCCAAGTTCGAAGTTGCCTTCGCCCTAGACGTGAAAGATTATAATTTTTGAGGGTTTGGTCCCAAATCTCTATTTCAATTATTTAATTTAATTGTTTGATTTTATATTTTCCTTGAAGTTACTAACGTGTGTATTTTGTTATTAGAAAGAGGTACGAGGCATCGAAGTGAGTGCTTTAATTGTTTAATTGATATTATGATATAGAAATCATGTTAAGATTGTTATTTTGGTTCCTAGTTGCATGTTAGGATGCTTTCCTTAGTATGATATTTAGGGTGATTTGCTTATATCAATTATGATTTCTAGGATGCTTCCTATTTTCTTTCCTAATAGCATGTTAGTATCATGTTAGTGCTAAAGCTTTGATTTTTATTGTTTAGTGACATGCTAGGATTTGTTATTAATCTTGTTAGTATCATGCCTAGGATCTTGCTATTAATATTATGCTTTAACATGATTATGATAATTATGATAATTATGATTATTATTATGTTGCTTGATATTATATTATTATTGTTATTGCTTGATCACGCCTTTTATGCATGTTTAAAGGGAATTTGTACTTGTAATCACGCTTAATAAGATAATTAATAATCTTGTTTAGGCTAATATGATTATAATTCAAGTGATCGCCAATAATAGATTTATTTGTGCATTAATATTCAACCAACATAAATAAACAGGTTTAGGGTAAACCTAATGATTGCATATTAGTCAGAAAGCGCACATGAATACGAGAAGAATGAAGTAGAGGCCTATTATTAGGGCAGGTTCTTTCTCTTTTAGATTGAATTTGTACCTTCATCCTCGAACGCCAGTCTTGGTTCTAGACCTATTGGAGTTGACGATCTCATGGATCGTTAAGGGGTGTAACCTTCACCCTGTGAACGGTTTACAAGTTCCTAAAACTTGTTGGCGACTCTTTTGCTCTAGCTTCCTTCCCTTTGGACGCCACCATGCTTAAGTGTATGATCACAGTGGGGCTCAAGTTTGGGGTAATGCTTGAAATATTCCCTACAATCATAAAGCCTCTTAACGGAAGAAGAAAAACCGTATTGCTGGTCTCTATGACGATGCAGGAGTTTGGAAGACAAATGAAGAGGACCTTGAGGGCATTATTTCAGATTATTATGAGGAACTTTTCACAGCAAGTTATGGTTCCCAATCGGATGTGCAGGAGGTTCTTTCTCTGGTGGAGCCGTGTATTTCTTAGCATGTAAACAATAATCTCTTGCAGCCTTTCACAAAGGAGGAGGTGTACGGAGCACTCAATCAAATGCATCCCTGTAAAGCTCCAGGGTCGGACGGTATGCACGCTATTTTCTATCAATGATTTTGGCACATTGTGGGAGATGACATTTTTAATTTCGTTAGTAATATTTTACATGGCATCACTTCTCCTAGTTGTGTAAATACGACTAATATTGTCCTCATCTCGAAAGTTCAATCTCCCATTTCTATTATGGAGTACCGGCCAATAGCTCTTTACAATGCGATTTACAAGTTGCTGTCGAAAGCTTTGGTAATTAGACTTAAAAATTTTCTTCTTCATATTGTGTCGGAAAATCAGAGTGCCTTTGTTTTAGGGAGTCTTATTACAGATAATGCTCTTATTGCCCTAGAAATTTTTCATACCATGAAAAAATGGAATAGAAGCAGGAAAGGCATTGTTGCTATGAAACTTGACATGAATAAAGCTTAAAACAGAGTAGAATGGGGTTCTTACAAAAGTTTTTACTCACGATGGGTTTTGACAGGAGGTGGGTCAAGCTGATTATGAACTGTGTTTCAACGGTTTCCTACTCTTTTGTGGTGAATAGTGGAGTGTGTGGGAATGTGACCCCTACTAGGGGTCTCAGACAGGGAGACCCCTTTTCTCCGTATTTGTTCAACTTGGTTGCAGATGCTTTTTCCAGAATGATTCAGAAGAAAGTTCAGGAAAGAGTGCTCTATGGTGCCAGGGTATGCAGGAGTGGGCAAGAAATTTCTCACCTTCTATTTGCAGATGACAGTCTCTTTATCACAAGAGTGGGCTCAAACATTGTTGATATTCTCAACCAGTATGAAGCAGTTGCCGGAGAGAAAATTAATTATGAAAAGTCGGAAGTCTCTTTTAGTACGGGAGTAAGTGTGGAAAGAAGGGAGGAACTTATGATGATTCTGAAAATGAGACAAGTTGACAGGCACGACAAATACTTGGGGATCCCAACTCTGGCTGGGAGGTCGAAGAAAACGATTTTCAGGGCTCTCTTAGATAGGGTATGGAAGAAGATTCAAGGATGGAAGGAGAAACTCCTTCACGAGCCGGCGAAGAAATCCTTCTAAAGTTGGTAATTCAAGAGATTCCTACCTATCTCATGGGGGTTTACAAGCTCCCAACATCTGTCATTTCTAGCTTACATTCGGCCATGGCCCGGTTTTGGTGGGGTCAAAGTGATAATAAGTGGAAGGTTCATTGGAAGAGATGGGAGTACATGTGCACTCCGAAATGTTTTGGTGGGATGATCTTTAGGGATCTCGAAATGTTCAATTTAGCTCTGCTTGGGAGGCAAGGGTGGCGCATTCTGCAATATCCCAACTCACTCTTGGGCAAGGTTCTAAAAACCAAACACTTCCCTAATTGCTCTTTCCTTGATGCGTCTTTGAGCCAAAATTGTAGCTACTCATGGAGAAGTATCTTGAGTGCTAAAGAGCTAATCAAGAGTGGAACCTCATGGAGGGTTGGTAATGGTTCGGAGATAAGCATTTGGAACGACTTGTGGGTGGCAGATGACACAAGCAGGTTCATTACTTCCCCTGAAAATCCAACTGTTACCAGGGCGCAAGACCTTATTGATTTCTCAAGGATCGACTGGAATCTTGAGCACATACAGGAGGTGTTCGATGAGCGAGACAGAAAGTGCATCTTATCTATCCCACTTAACTGCTGCAATCAACAAGATGTCATTACTTGGGTGTTTAGCAAAACAGGTGAGTACATAGTGAAATCAGCCTACATGCTCGTAAAAGGGTGCAACCTGGACTCTTTTCATAATGCTTTTGTTGATATTTGGGGTGTGGATGTTACACTAAAGGCCAGACATTTTCTATGGCACCTGTGCACAAACACCCTGCCGGTTCGTGAGCTGTTGCAGCATCGTCATATGGTGGAGAGTGCTAGCTGCCCCTAGTGCAACATCGAGAGTGAGTTTGTTGGGCACGCAATTATTTATTGTCCAAGAGTTCGTGAGCTATGGCATGATTGTGGCTGCTTGAACACGACTGACTGGAAAGCGCATGAATCTTGGTGTGATCTGAGAGCTGGCAGAAAATTGATCCAAAGATGAGACAAAGGGGCATCTTTCTTGCTTGGGTTATCTGGGTGAAAGGAACATGATGGTATTTGAGCATAAATCAACAACTAATTCCGTTCTCATTGACAGAGTGAAGCGAATGGCTGAGCAACAGGGTAAATACACTGAAAGAATTTACAAGAAGTCACCCACTAAACTAAAGGAGAGTCCTAAGGCCTATAAGCCACCCCCCAGGGTGTTATAAAATTAAATACGGATGCATCTTTATCAGACGAGGGGTGGGTGGGCTTGGGAGTTGTTACTCGAGACTATAGAGGCGAGGTAATTTTTGCAGCAACTCGGAGGGTTCGTGCTCACTGGTCTCCGGAGGTGGCAGAAGCTAAAGCCATGGCCATGGCAATTAGACTTGGAAGAAGGTATAGGTTGGCTGACATCCTGTTGCAAAACGGACTGCCAAGTTCTTAAAAATCGGCTTGACAGGGGTGCGCTTTATATGACCGGGCTAGACACTGTGTTGGGAGAAATTTTATCGTTCTGTTGTGCTTTTAATTCTTGTAATTGGTCTCATGTGAGATGAGATGGCAATTTTGTTGCGAATTATATTGCTAAGCTAGTTCCGTTCGGGGTTGAACACGTGTGGGAGAATTTCCACCCCCCCGGAAATTACTCCTTATGTATTAATGGATAACTTATCAATATAATTCTAGCTTGGTTTCAAACAAAAAAAAAAAAATCATGGTTTAAAATTTTTTGTAGTCAATGTATTAGGTCTGTTCAAAAGTATCCGAAAATCCGATTCGCATTTGATCCGATTTTTTGGATATCCAATCCAAAAAAACGGATATCGGATACGGATTCGGATATCGTTTTTCAAATTTTCGGATATCCGATATCCGAAAAATATCCGAATGTTTTCTGATATCGGATATCAGTTTCGGATATCTGAACCGATATCTGAAATTGTAAGCTTGGAATAATGAAATATACGCTAGACTGCTAAAGTACTATAGTACATATAAAATTTTAAAAATATTTAAAATGTTCCTGATTTTTTATAATATTATAAAATAATTATAATATGAGAATAATACATTCACCCACTAACCCTAGTGAGCCCCTCACTCACTTTCGCCTCTATTTCATCTCTCTAAAAGGAACCCAAAATTCCCCCCTCTCTAAGTTGCGCAGCCGCCGCTCACAGCCACCACCACCTTCACCCACCTCTGCACATTTTTTTTTTCTGGTGGTCACTTAGTCTTATTTTGCTTCGTAATCTTCGCTCTTCGTTGGTCTAAAGTTACTTCATCGGTCTTCTTCAACCTTTGACTAGATTGGTCCTTTTCAACATTTGCCTAGATCGATCTTCTTTGTGGCCTTCTCACTCATCGTTGCCTCATCATTCATCAGTTTCTGACTAGATCGATCTTATTTTTCTATGGTTTTTTTTTGTGTAATTTATCATTTTATATGTTTTTGGGTATATTGAAGCTTGTTGGGAAAATATGGCAATTGATGATTCATTGATTTGTGTAGTTATGTATAGAAGAATTGACAAAATTTACTCAATGAAAAAAACATAAGTAAATTAATTGGGTACATCATGTTATTGTACTGTTGATGATAGTCTCCATTTGTAAAACACCCAGAAATCACCATAGTTCTAAGGTTTTATTGAATTTCATTAACTTAGTGATAAATTAACCAAATGTTATCAATAATGGATAACAGATATCCGCAATATCCGATCCGAAAATTTTTGGATATTGGATATTAGATATCCGAAATTTTCGGATCGGATTCAAATACCAATTTCAAATATTTTCGAATTCGGATATCTGATCCAAAATCACATTTCGGATCGGATATCCGATTCGTGAATTGGCCTACAATGTATTATGCCGACAATTAAATGTGCATATTTGAAAAAAAAAATGGAGAGTGACAGGAGAGAGGACGGTGGAGTTGATAACGAAGAGGAGAAACAAGGATGGTGGTTGATGTTTGAAAATTATGGTGATGGTGGTGGAATGGTGGCTGCCAAGGAAAAGTGGAGGAAGTGGAGAAGAAGTTGATAAAGGATATTCTAGGTCGTTGAATTCTAAAACACCTTCAATCAAACACAAATTTATAAAACATAAACCTATAACACTAAACACGAGTCTAGTGGCAAGTCAAGGTGAACCCAAGGGAGAAGCTAATGCACTATGATAACTACCAACAACTAATCTGGCTCGGGATAAGGAATGAGTAAAATAAGGTTACTAAAGCAAGGAATAAAGTAAACTAGTAGCAAGATAATTAAGACACTAAGAGAATAGTTTAGACAAGCATTCACTCAAGCATGAAAATGAATTGAAATGTGAATTAAACAACTCATGTCAATGATTTCAAGCACAATATAACCACTGTTTTGGGTATTTTTACCTTGTCACGTGGACCTCTCATAGCGTGACACATTTCACCCAAGGAAGGTCTCCAAATGGAGCAACCAGGGTACAACATGTGGTAGGCAGATACCCCTTCATGAATTGGCGGCCTTCAAGGCCCAATTCCCGAGGTCGCCGTAAAACGGCGTAGCCCATGATCCTAGGTCACCAAACCCTAGAACAAAGGCAAAAACTTCTAGGACCCTATAAATAGAGAGATTTCCCCCATTATTAGGGCAATTTACTATCATTACATCTACTCTCGAAAATAGAGAAACACCTGATCTAGAAATTCGAGAAGATATTTACTTTCCAAACCTTTTTACTTCGAACCTAGACTAACTTGACCGTTGGAGGCGAAACTCCAACCTACCGGAGCTTTCGTGGTTTTGCAGGTACAGACGACCCCGAAACCAGTCTTGGTGTTGTAACTCTTCCGAAGGACACAGAATACCCCGAAACATTTGGCGCCGTCTGTAGGGAGAGTATCTCTAAGATGGTTCAAGAGTATGTGTCTCTTTCTGAACCCAACCGGCCTCCGATCGATGGGGAGGTCTACTCAAACCATGATACAGACAACGACTTTGAAGTCGAAACCCATGTGGCCCCAGATGAGTCACTCATAAGCAAGCGCATCCGTCCCAAAGATAGATTAGAATGGGGAAAAAACCAAACGGGTTCGAGGAAATCCTCTAGATAACCGGCTGAGGAAACCCAGGCAGCAAGAGGGCAAGCTCCCATCACTAGAGATGAACACATGAAATTCATGACTAGTTTTAAGGAGGAGATCAAGGACCTCATCAAAAAGAGGACAATTGGCTCTAGCAAGGGTCAGTTTGCCAAAAGATCTCCACATGTTGAGAGGAGAAAGCTAGTCAGGGACTGGCAGCCTACTCCACACCCCGCCACTAAGGAGAAGGCCGGGACCTTGATCGATTGGTCCAAGGTTCTTCTGCCGCAGACAGGCACGAGAAAAGTCATTCGACACGTCCAGCCAGATGGCAGCAAAAAGTCATTCTCCAATGCTCGACATATCATCGAGCAAAAGAGAAACTGACATGCTAAAGTCGTATCGCCTAATCAAAAGTATTACCTAGATCCTCTAACTAAAGTAGATAGGGAAGTAGGGTCGAATCCACAAGTAAACAAGTCTTTCTATTCCTAATTAATTAAAGCAATCTAAATTATTAAGTAACAAATTATTATTATCGAATGAAAATAAAATTACTAAGATTAAGGGTAGAGAAAAATCAATGAATAAAAGACCTAGGGCATAGGTTCACCAATAAATAATACTCCAGGGTAAAACATAACAATCAATCATCAATACATCAATTAATCAATCATAAAGGGCTTTCGCTACGTATTACAATCACAAAATTAATCTACCGGTATTAAATCGCATCTCTCGAATCTTAACTTAACCATTTATAAATTAACCTACCTATTGAAACTAAGCCTAAACATCAATTCTCATCTCTCGAATCTTGAATCAATATTGCTAAACTCATACATATTAAACCTGCGCAAGTCTAATTGCATAGCATTAAATCAATCAATAGGAAATTAATCTAGCATTGATAATCAAGAACAATAAATTACCCCTTCATATTATTTATGGATCCCCACAAACCCTAGAAATAAAACTACTCACACATAATTAAATCTAAACTAATCAAAGCAATTAAACAAGTCATGATTAAATAAAGAAATTAAATTACTGAAAATTAATAGAGAAGGAATCGTTACCAAAATTAACAGAAATAATGGACTTAATTAAGAACAAAGTTTTAGAGTTGTAGAGAGAGAAAAACAAGAGAGAAGTTTAATCTAAAAACTAAGTAGAAAGAGAAAAGCTAAGAGAAGAGGTAAATTGTACCAAAAACACTAAAACATATTTATACAAAGCCTCTAAAAATCCTAATTAGAAACTAAGTAAAATCGTCGGAAACGAGCTCTCAAAACACGTGCCCGGTCGGGCGAGGCACTGCCCGGTCGGGAGCGCCTTTTTGAACCTTGAAGCATCTCTCGCGCCCGGTCGGGCGCGAGCTCGGGCGAAGCAACGTCCTTCCTTCTTTCGCCCCGCCCGGCCGGGCGCGCCTTCGGGCGGAGACCCTTGAGCCGGGCAAGGCCAATTGGGCACTTCTTGGACCCTTGATTGGGCTCCGATTGTTCGGCCCAATCTAGATTTCCTCTTTTGGGGCTTTAATACTCGGTCCAATGCCTCGGTATCTCATATGTTGAGCCCTTAATCACCAATGTGTGTTTAAAGCAGGAATCAAACTTTGCTTGCCATGGTTCGATCCTAGATTAACTTTAATGATTTACAAATATTGTTTTGAGGATATACATATATTAGAACAACAGTTGTGAATAAACTAAACATAAACTCAACCAAAGCAATTGAGAAGACGTCATAAGAGTTATGAATTGGAAATGTTTCAAAAGTTGTCTTTTCTAAACAAGATTAAGGGTTATGGAATCATTGTAAAATGTTTACAAAGATGACATAATAGACCCTAAATCAGAAAATAGTCCTTTGTGGGTTTTCCCATGGAAACTAAAAGGTATTATTCCTACAATCGCTAGATAGCAAAGTGTTTGTTGCTCGCGATAGTGTCTTTATAGAAAGAAATCTCTTCCTACAAAGCCAAGTGGGAGTAAAGTTAGATCTCGATGAGATTCGAGACGAGCAACAAATGGATGTGGATAACACTACATCAGAGACGAGGGTGTATGAAATCAGCTAATTTGATAAATCATATGTCGAAGCAAGTTAATTCAACTAGCGAGGCTTCTATCGTCCTACTTGAATGAAAGGCTTCAAAGAGTTGAAGAGAATAATTCTATTGTTGCTTATACCTATCGTAGGTTACTTGGGATCAAAACAAACAATTTGTTAAAATTATGAGAAAAGGTGGATTCTAAAATTTTCCTATTGGAATGGTTAGAACCCATACCCTACAAGCAAGCTTTGGTAAGTGCTAACTTAGAAAGTGGCTTAAGGCCATGAAATCCAAAATGGACTCCATGTCTGTAAAGATGTGTTAGTCCATGATAGCCTTACAAATGGGGTCAAACCTATTAGATGCGTAAGCCTATTCGGATTCTTCAAGGGATTGCTGATTTCGATTACGAAGTTTAGCATTGGAGATCAAAATCACCTTCTTGAAATGTTCTTGATGGAAGAAATGTATATGATACAACCTAAGGGTTTTGAAATCCAGAAATCATAGAAAGTTTTGCAAACTTCAGAAATTCATTTAATGGATTGAAGTAAGCATCAGGGAGTTGGAACATTCGTTTCGATTATGCAATCAAACAGTTTGATTTCCTCAAAGAACGAAAAGGAATCTTGTAGAGACAAGAAGTTTAGTGGGAGCTATTGGTATTCTTAGTTTTTTGTGTAGATGACATACGGTTCATATGAAATGACATATCAATGCTTGAATAAGTCAAGCAGTGGTTAAGGAGTTGTTTCTATATGAAAGACTTATGAGATGTTAAGTACATATTGGGAATCAAGATCCACGAAATGAGTCTTGAAGAATGATTGGACAACATCGAGAAACTTATGTTGATAAGGTTCTTGACAAGTTCATGAAGCAAGACTCTAAGCGAGGATATCTTCCCATGTTTCATGGTATTACGCTCAGAAAAACTCAGTGCCTTCAAAAGATAATGGAGTTGAGTTGTATGGATAGTGTGCCTCATGCTTTTGCAGAAGGGTCCATTATATGTGTCATGATATGTACAAAGCAAGATGTTACATATGACTTTTGCATCTGTAGCAGATTTCAAGAAAATTCAGGATAAGCATACTGAAAGTTACCAAGAACAAATCCTTAAGTACTTGAGAAGCACTAAAGGATTGTTTCTAGTTTATGATGGTAAAAGTGAACAAGTTGTCAAAAGGTTATACAGATGCAAATTTCCAAATAGGCAAGATGACTTTAGATGTTGATCTAGATGTATTTTGTGTATGTATGGAGAAGGACAGTAAGCTTGAAGAGTTCAAAGCAGAATGCTGTCGCATACTCAATGTCAGAATATGTGTTTTAGCTATAGTAAGAGTAGTTAAGGAGGAAGTTTGGATCAAATTGTTTTGTGACTAAAAGGACACCTTTGCCAAAATAAAGGAGCCAGGGGTCACATCACAAATCCAAACATAAAGATATGAGATATGACCTCATTTATGAGATCTGACTTATGGAATGTCATGATCTGCAGAGTTTTATTATGAATGAGAATATCATTCGTTAAACCCCTTCCACAAACTAAGGTATGAGAGTCATATTAAAGTCTTGGATTGTAGCAAATTATATTAATTCAAGTTGTGTATGTTTTGAGAAAACTTTTTGCATAAGGAAAGCATATATTTACAGAATTATGTTTAAACAGAAATTATTATTTCTCTTATTTAATTATGGTTTTGGAAATTAAATAAAATGTCCAAAATAATTATGAATTGATGGGCTCATCAGGTTGAGGACCTGGTGAATGAAACCCCACAGGTGAACAAAATTCATATATTATTTAAGTTCCTAATTCAAAATCATTAAAGTGGACATAAATGATTTTAATGAACGGACTAGCATGTAAGATTGATTGGATAGCGCATTTCATGGGCTATAGGGACATAGTGATGCTCGGTCAATCACTTGGATATGCATGAATGATGCATGATCGAACTATTGACCTACTTTGAAGTTCAAATATAGATCTTCCGGATATATTAGTGGATTCCTTTGACATGAGTGGGACATTAATTCTATTCAATGATTGATTTAACTGTGGTACATTCAAACGTCTACCCATAACTGGAGATTATAAAGGATGTTTCCTGGTTACTTCAAAAGTTGAGTGGGAGCTTTGTTGCTACAAGATTGAATTGAGTCTACGTATTAAATTAGGGAATGTGTCATAGCCGCTTGAAGAGGGAGAATTCAGAAAATACGTGGCCGCGTTCAAATGCATTATCAAACTGAGATTTCAAGAAATGATTTGTAGATTAATATGATCTCGACATGTGATGCAATCATATTATCAAATCGACACACACTAACTTAAGGAATTTGAATATTTCACACTTGTCTCATACAAGTGGGATATTGAAGGATTTATGTCTTCGTCGGGTGTAATTACTAGATATATAAATGGATCAAATTATGGTGATAATTAAGTTCGTACATTTGGGTCGTCGTTATATCATAGCTAGAGGTACTAACAATCTTTGGGCTAGTAAAATAGGCCAAAGCCCACTTGGACGGATCTTATAAGGTCACACAAAGGGCCTAGATTGAGCACGAGAGGACGAGGCCCATAATGGGCCTTATCCCCTATTATGGCCGGCCATATGGAGAAAGAAGGAGTGTTTTGGGATTCTTGACTTGGTATAATTATAATATGATTATAAATAGACTAAGTGCCTAGGGTTTTCAGTAGAGCTATTCAGTGATCAGTTTGGGGCTCTATTCTCTCCCTGATTTGCTTGTCGAATAGCTACGTGGAATTCACGCTTCAAAGGTATGATTATGTGTCTTGTGTGTTATGCATGCGATCTTGGGATTAGGTGCTTTATGAATGTGATTCATGATTTTCCGCTTTATAGTACTTATAAACTCCTACAGTCTCTATGTCTGTGCAGGACACTATGGCCTAAACAAAACAAACAACAAGACGGTGGAACCCAGATGGCTCCTTTAGGGCGCCTGTCAGTGGCATCTCTGACTATCCATCTGATGCCCCAAGTACCCCTAGCTCCTCAATTTTGGAAGAGTCTGAGGAGGAGTTAGAAGAAAGTGTTTTCGGGCCGGTTGATCAGGCTTTGGAAGAAGAATTAAGGGAGGATGCTTTTGGCCCTAGATATTGGGCCCCTATTTGGATCTGTAGCCCTGGGTTTTATCTTTCATTTGGCGTTGGTTTCGTCCAATTCAGAGTCACAGATAAAAATTTATGACTGAAATACTACAGCCTGTCCAATTTAGTGCACATACGTGAGGTCTTAACTTAGTCTTTGTTCGAGTCTAATCACATGTCTAGTCACATGGTCATGACACGAGTCTTGAACATATCACTTACACTCACTAGTCTTAGCACATACTTTGTACATACTTACTTCACACCATGATCATGTCTTAGGTCCATGCATGAGTCGTCTTTTCCGTCATTTGAGTTGGGGGTCCACTCTATTCCTAAATTCTTCCTAAAACATCTCTCCATCTATATCATCTTTCCACTTTCCACATGATTTCACCGTATATGTCGTTCCCCTCATTCTTCCATGATCCCTTCCCATCTATGCATGTTGAATCGAGTTTGAGTCAAGCAATTAACAATAAGTATCCATGACTTCCCTTTCCACAACACTTGGTCAAGGAGAGAAGGGCGCTTAATCAAGGACAACACCTTCGTTCAAGTTCTACTCTTTAATAAGCCCATTAGACACAGGGAAAAGTTCGTACTAATGTCTTCCTAACAAGAAGTTGATGAGTTGAGGCAAAACATGAATAATCTAACTGAGATGTTGAAGACTCTCGTTCTTCAAGTTAATTATCCTGTCAAGCAAAAATAGCTTGAGCGCATGGAAGAAAGCCTTAATAAAGTTTCCAATGATTATAAGTATCAAGGAATTAGCTTGTAAGGGGTCTTAGTTGATAAGGAACTTATTCCGCAGAAGTTCAATGCCAACGACATCCCTAAGTTCAAACCAACTGATAACCCTTACTTTCACGTACTTGAGAGCTTTCGTGACCATAATGAATATTAAGGAGATTGATAAAAAGGCCTTCCCCTCAGTGTTCTCATTATCTCTTGAAACTGTTTGTCAACAATGGTTTTTCTCCTTAGGCAATGAGAAGATTTCTTCTTAGAAAACTATTACAAATGCTTTCATTGATAGGTACAAGTGCAACATCCAAGTCGAAATTGAACGTAGACAACTTAAGACGTTGAAACAAAAGGAAAACGAAGGATTTACTTCTTTCTTCAATAGGTGGAGGGAAACTTCAGCTAAGATGGTTGAGGTTCCTACTGAAAAGGAGTCCGTAAGAATGTTCATCAAGAACCTCCAAGAGAAGTATTCAAAGCATTTGAAATACTAACACAACTTGAATACTTTCAAGGCTGTCTATGACATAGGTATTGACATTAAAGATGACCTCGTAAAACAAAAAGCTACTAACAATAGTAACAACAGTGGATGGAAAGGAAAGAAGAACGACAATCCTTCTTCTTCTGAAAACACCTACTCTAGTAATAATGTTAGTACCTTTGATCTTAATGAGGTCTTCGCCATGGATAATCAAAGACCTAAAAAGCAACCTAAGAGAGAATTCACACCCATTGGAATGACCATGATGTTGTTTTCGATCGTCTCTATGATCAAGGATTAATCAAACCTATCGACCCCACTGAAAATCCAACGCCAGAAAAGCGATCTTCAAGATGGAATCCCAACTCTTATTGCAAATATCATCGAGGAAATGGTCATACCACGGACAAATGTTACAGATTCCAAAATCTCATTCAAGATCTCATATATGCAAACAAGATTCCGTTGCCTCTAGCTGGCAAGAAGACTGAGTGATGATAAGAAGAAGACATAAGGCAGATTTTAATGACAAGATTTCATGATTTCTTTTCTTATTTTTTGATTCCCCTTTCCCATTAAGTCTAGTATAGGAACCCTTTATATGTCTTAGATTTATTCCATAGGTTTTTTCTTTTTCCTTTAATAAAATGAGTATTTATTTCCTTGCATATGATCTTCACATCGCATAAAAAAAAAAAAATCCACGCTGCATTAAGCACAAAGTATACTAATGATTCGAGGCACCCTTGTAGCCATATCGTATCACCTTTCACCCTTCAAAAATAACACTTTGAGCCTCGTCTAACGATAGACCTTTCTGTTTTCAACCCACATCTACCTAATCTTAGGATGGGATAGTGTGCAACTTATGCAAGTTCTAAATACAAAAGCTTGAGTGATTTTACCTAGATCTCAAAAATTCAAAAAAGAAAAAATAATAAAAGTGTGAAAAAGGGCAAGTGTTCCAATGTCATTGATATGAACATGTCTTTGCTATGAACACGTCTTATTGAATCTCTTACCGAGTGCTCGGTACCATGCCTGAGAAATATGAATGCCAAGTGAGTGATAGACCGCATGATTGGGATTGCCAACACTTGTCAAAATAAAAAAATGCAAAAGCAAAAACAAAAGAGAGCAAAAATATATAAACAAAAGAGAGTTCAAAAGTGAGGAAACCTCAAGCATACAAATAAGATTCAAAAGCAAGGTTGCACACCTTAGGGGCCTATCTAGGGTCTTGAGCCTTTATCCCCTTCTTCTTCGACCTTTAGCCTAACCACGTTATAACCCTTAAAAGACCTCTTAGAGGTATACACACATTTGTGCAAGGTTCGGCTAGAGCTACGTTGGCCTGATTCCTAACGGATACGTAGGCAACCTTACATTGGAGGTGTGACCGTAATAAAAATGCATTTACATTTGTATTCATACATGATCATATCAAGGGATCTCCAATACTCATCCCTATCCATTTAGAGCTAGACTTGGGGGCTTGATCCCTACACCATTAGCCTACCCAACCTAAGAGTCACCATCATTTGACTCTTCTCAAATACTTTTCCACATAGTTAGCCTTTGCAGCCTAACTTTAGTGCCACTTTCACACACGTCACAGATACTTAACCAAATAATCCTTCCTTTTGGAACCCCTTGGTCATGAAATCTTAACACAATGTTGAATCATGCCTTGTCATATCAAAATCACTCATCATCATAATCATCATCGCATCACAAAGTATGAAATACTTAGCCTCCGCGCCTAAGTTACCCAAATACTTTCATCATTGAGTCTCAACTGAGATAGTCTAGGATATTACAATCTTTGCACTATAAGATACAACATAAACACACACATTTGATTAAGCTCATTCAACATGCACCATCAAACACTCACTTCGATTCTTTTTCGCGTCTTTCTTTTTCGGAAGAAAGTCGGTACCCTCCACAAAAATGACGAAAGATTTTTTGTTTTTCTGCATTTTCGAGTCGCACGAGCACAATCACAATACAATGCGCACACGAGTTATGTACACATTGAGTCATGTAGTGTCATCACATCGAGTTAAGTCTACAAACACGAGTCATGTACACTTTGAGTCATGTCTGGTTATCATATCTAGTTACACATCGAGTCAAGCAAAAATGTTAAGTCTTACACAATGAGTCGAGTAAACACTGAAACTTGAGTCAACCTTAAGCAAATCAACTGTCAAGGTCCTTTGGCAAAATTTGATCTCTTTTACAGGGCTTAAGAACATATTTTTCAAACGACAATTTTTCTAAGATTGGATTGTCATCTCTAATTGATAATATTTCCAAAAGTGAATTGTCGCGCATCTTCTTCAGTGACAAATTTTCCAAGATTGAATTGTCACCTTTGGCAAGCGTGGATTGTCGTGCTCCTTCTCTTTTTGGCAAGTTTTTCCAAGTTCAGATTGTCATACATTCATCAAATCTTTGATAATTTTTCAAAGATTGGATTGTCATCTCAAACTGGCAATGTTTCCAAGCATGGATTGTCGTGCTCCTTCTTCGTTTGGCAAATTTTTCCAAAGTTCAGATTGTCATCAAATCCTTGGCAATATTTCCGAGATTGGATTGTCATGCACCAAGTTCCCTATGGAAAAATTTCCCGAAGGATTGTCGTAGGTCTCTATTCATCTTAACATTTCAGCAAAGATTCCCCAACGTGGATTGTCATTCATTTCAGTAGTGAAAAATTTTCCCAAGACGGATTGTCGGTCAACTCTTTTTTTGCAAATGTTCCAAGACGCGGATTGTCAATTGTGGCAATATTCTCCTAAAAGGTTTGTCGCATAGCATTGGAAAAATTCCAAGATGGATTGCTTTCAAGAGTTATGTTCCAAGGCGTGGATTGTCGATCGTAGCAAAGTTCTTATGATAGATTGTACGAAGCATTGGCAACTTTTCCTAAATTAGATTTTGGCAAATTTTCTGAGATACGGATTGTCATTTCATCATGACAACTTTCCCTAAACCGGATTGTCGCTCATCATTTAAGAGTTGTGTTGACAACTGTTCCTAAAGAAAAAGAGGATTGTCACCACCCCCAAAGTACGCATTCAACAAAACGAATCATCAGCAAACCGAGAAACACAAGGTATCGAGGTCTTCGATGACTTTCACTAGGATGTGAAAGTTGTCAATCAAATGATCGAGTCGTAGCACAGACAAGACTCTGAAGATAGCTACAAGCAACGGTCTTCAATGATGTTCCCTAGCTTGTGGAAGATAGTCACAACAAAATGGAAGATGGCTACAAGCAGCGGTCTTCGGCGATGTTCCCTACCTTGTGGAAGGTCGTCACAACAAAAATGCAGCAAACAAAATCGGTTACTCCAGAGACGTGTGCTCGACGGTGTAAGATACGCGTTTCTAACTCTTTTATCTGTTTAACTAACGCTAGTTTGTAGGTATCGGCGTTACAAGAATGATTTAGGATCGCAGAACGTTCTGAATCATTCTTTGTCCCTATCGCTACTTTGACTTTTGTTTTCGAAACTTACGGTTCTCCAAAATAAGTCAAAATGGGGGCTTCTGTAGACACCAAATTGTGTCTCCTCAAAAACCAAACCCAGTGATGAGTACTTTTCACGTCATTAATTATCGAACGAGGTGAAATGTTGAAGAGTCTAGTGATTTCTCTATTTTTAATAAAAATAATTCATTTCTGTTTTCAAAAATCATTCATTTCGTATCCTATTTATGAAAAACGTCCAATCCAGTTTAGTTTGGTCCATAATATGGGTCCAATAATTGTGCAGTTGGATGGGGCTTGAAAAGACCTTTCCAACGATATACTATAAGCCCAATTCCGATGAATAAGGAGGAAGTTTTGGCCAAAATACTAAATTGGGCCCAAAATGATTTTATACATGGCCCAATGATCAAGTAGAGGGCCCATTAATTATTATTCCTAAAGTTGTTAGGATTGACTTTAATTCTCTAGAATAATCTAGAGGATTATTTTAAGTTCTAATGGAATTAGGATTAATAATTATAATTATACTCTTATTTAGAAAAGATAATAATTTTATTTGGAATAAAACAAATATTTTAATGATAAACCGATCTTAAATTAATGATAAACACGGAGTCTAATCGTCTAATTATATTAGGGGAAGGACTCCGTACAACTGTTTTATCGTAGCCGCACCATCGCGCTGCGAGGAGTCTATCGCGGCGCGATAGTCCTATCGCATCGCGATAGGGGCTGTTTTACTTTGAGTCAAATTCTGACTCTTTTCTAAACATTCCGGATGTTTTTACTATATATAAGGTCGATTTCCTCCGTTTTAATCACTAACAATCATCAACTATCATCTTTCTATTCTCTCTCTCAAAGCTAGAAGCTTATTCTTTCTCCCTCTTTCTAAGCCTTCCCTTTTCAAAATACAATACCGCATTCACGAGTCTTAGACGCACCTAACCAAGCTCGAAGTTGCCTTCGCCCTAGACGTGGAAGGTTGATAATTTATGAGGGTTTGGTCCCAAATCCCTATTTCAATTATTTAAATTAATTGTTTGATTTAATATTTTCATTGAAGTTACTAACGTGTGTATTGTTTTGATAGAAAGAGGTATGAGGCAACAAAGTAAGTAGTTTTGCCATATTTTTTTATGGAAAGTATGCTTAGATTTTAATAATTCCTAGTATCATGTTAGGATGTTATTTATTGCTTTCTGGTATCATGCTTAGGTTGCTTCTTATTTCTTTTATCATGTTAGTATCATGTTAGGAATAAATCTTTGATCTTTATTGTTTAGTGACATGATAGGATTTGTTATTAATCATGTTAGTATCATTCCTAGGATCTTGCTAATAATATTATTATGCTTTGATGAGATTGAGATTATGATGATGATTTGTTGTATCAATAATATTATGTTGCTTGATATATTATTGTTATTGCTTGATCACGCCCTTTCGATTTAAAGGGAATTTGTACTTGAAATCACCCTTAATAAGATAATTAATAATTTTGTTTAGGCTAATGTGATTTTAATTCAAGTGATCGCCAATAATAGATTTGTTTGATCATTAATATTCAACCAGCATAGATTAAACAAGATTAGGATTAATATATTGATTGTATGTTAGTCAGAAAGCGCACATGAATATGAGAAGAATAAAGTAGAGGCCTATTTAGGGCAGGTTCAGTCTCTTTTATGTTGGATTTGTACCTTCATCCCCGAATATCCAGTCATGGTTCCAGACCACTATGGAGTTAGGGATCTCATGGGTCGTGAAAGGGTGTAACCTTCACCCTGTGAACGGTTTACAAGTTCCTAAAACTTGTTGGCGACTCTTTTGCTCTAGCTTCCTTCCCTTTGGACGCCACCATGCTTAAGTGTATGATCACAGTGGGGCTCAAGTGTGGGATGCTTGAAATATTCCCTACAACGTGCGCGGGCATGCACCCTTACCCGCGTGGGCGCTTGCCCCTGTTTTTCGGCTTCGCTCGATTTCGTTTTCGCGCTCTTATAAATACCTTTTGACAACTGATTTTTGTAAGAGGTTTTTAGACATAATTTTGATCATAATTTTAGCTTAGTTGAGAGTTTCTCTCTCTATTTTTAGGGTTAGTTTAGGAGTAGATTTAGAGAGAGCAAGTGAGAGATTTCAATGGTTATTTGAGATATTGATGATACAAGGGTGATAGTTGTATTGAAGATTTTCTCTATTATCAATGAGCATTTCTAACTCTATCTCATCTTATTGTTTTGTTTAGATTCCGTTTGTTTGATTTGATTTTGATGTTTGATTCTTAATTAGTTTAATTGTTCTTCATACTTTGTTGATTCTTGATTTCTTAGTTGTTTGTTGATTAGATGATGATGCTTGAGTAGTTGTTTGGCTAGGGATTGGGTGAAACTTGTATGATTGATTTGGGAATTATGTTGATTGATTGTTGAGATTAAAGTGATTAATGTAAGTTTGCATGTGTGTAATTTAATTAGGCCTTGAGAATTATGCTAGATTGCATTGCGATTTCTATTGATACGACCAATTGATTTAGGAATTGCAATTATCGATTGGTTTGGATTGTGATTCTCCTAGTTTGTTATTCGTAGAGACATCTAGCTTAACAATTAGGAGATAGATCTTTGATTCCAATTGATAACTCTTATCATTAGTCTTCACAACCATTGATTGGCATGTTCCTCCCAAGTTGTTGCAATTGTCATGATTACTTGTTGATCCCCATTACCTACTGTTTTATTTGTTTGGTTGTTTGTTTTGTTAGTTGCTAGTGTTACTTCTTTACCTTCAACTTTAACCTAGCTTAGGCGCCCTATTGAAAGCACTTGAACATAACCGTTCCTCTGGGTTCGACCCTTGACTTAACTCTATACTTGTATTTAGGTTTATTAAGTGTTTATAAATTTTGTTTGGTTTTGGGAGGATTAGTCAACGACCTAGTTTTCCCCGCGTCAACATGTCGCCATTGTCGGGGAACGGTGTCTATGTTTGAGTGTTTTTGATTGCTTGAGTCTAAGTCTTTGTATATACTTTTCTTTTATTTGACTTTTGTGTGATTTGTAAAAAAAAATGGCATGTCTCTCATTTCCTCAATATA
Organism: Chenopodium album; assembly: GCF_948465745.1. Lineage (NCBI taxonomy): Eukaryota > Viridiplantae > Streptophyta > Magnoliopsida > Caryophyllales > Amaranthaceae > Chenopodium > Chenopodium album. Next base: position 33,798,731 of record NC_137851.1, on the reverse strand, counting down.
ACAATGAGCCTTTTTGTGAATATTTCAATAGACTTGAGGGATTTCTTGATTATAATTGTTATAGTCTTTAGGAGGCCTGTGAGATTTGTTATTTTTGTTTGAATGAGCAAACTAGGGATGAAGTTGAATGCATGCATAATGGTGAATTTAGAGCATTGTCAATGGATGATGCTTGGGATTTTTATGTTTGGTTTGCTTGGGATGTCTATAATAGGGGTAATTATGTTTCTAATATTGATGTGAAATTTCTTGATTCTTCTAATATTGGCATGAATTCCCATGAATTGTCATATGATCCCATGATTGAACCAAGAACGAATGATTTCAACTATGTTTCCTCTATTGTTCATGATGATGAGGTACATGCTCAAGTTGATGCTAATGGTGTGTTTTTATTTTCTTCATTATTTATCATGCCTTCTTGTGATGTGCTTCGTTTCCTTAATAACGAATCTCGTGTGTTTGATTATTTCCCCACTCCCCAATGTGATGCATATGCTCATGATTTTAATGTCGATTCTTCCAATCTTGGTTGCACTTCTTCTTCTTTTGTTGAACCTCAACCTTCTACACCTTTTGAATTTCTTATTGCTATTTTTGGAACTCAAATTAGGCATATTGAGCTTAATAATGAGCTTGGGCCTAGTAAGGAGTCGATTCTTAATTTTTTGAGAAGTCAATTGGAGATGATGAAAAAGAGTGATAAGATTTTTGAGGAGGAAAGAAGGAGATGTGAAGTGCTTGAGAGCCAATTGTCATCTTTGATGCTTGTTTGTGAAAATGCTAAATCTAATGTGTGTGTTGAGGATGATGATGATGATGATTTTGAGCAACCAAAAGAGTGTGAGGATCCCATTAATGAGCATTTGAGAGATGGTGAAGGAGTTGAGAGTGAAGAGAGTGTTGATTTCGAAAACCCCAACCCTCCTTCCCATCTTGATGAGTCTCATGTGCATGATTGTGATTCTTCTATTCATGAGTATTCGGACTCGTTTGAGGTTATGTCCAATGTGTTTTTTGAGAGTCAAAAGAAAACCCATAGCCTTTTGAATGAGTTCATTGAGGATGCTTTATGGGAGAGAGATGAGTTTGAAATAATTTTACATCCATTCATGCATGGCTTTGAGACTTTGGGCTTTAAGGATGTTGAGGGAGTTGTTGTTCATTGTTGTGATGGAGGGGATTATGTAGTTCCTCTTAGAAATTGGATGTTTGAGGGAGATAGAGATTATGAGTGTTCTTCTTTTGAGGATTCTATGATTGATTTCCATGCTCTTGTTGGTGATTTGAGGCATGGTGGTGAAAAAAGAGTTCATTTGTGAGACTATAGCCCCTATTCCCTCTTCTCATGTCCCTTTATCAAGGAGATTTAACCATATCCCCTACATTCCTATGTCCCTCCCTTCCTTTGTTAATGAGCTTATTAGGGACCCCTTTGTGTATGATGATTTTCATGTCCCTCATTCGTCTTCTATTGAGGAAAAGGGTCATTATGCCACCCAAAAACATTTTGAGGAGAGTTTGCCTTATTCTTCTTTTTCTTCTTCTTCTGTTGAATTTGCTTTTGATTTTTCTTCCTTTTCTTGGCATCTCTCTCCTCATAGGTGTGCACTAAGCTTGTTGCACATCCTATCCCCGTCATTTGCCTACCTTCTATCTAACGAAATGTGTAGTAGTGCATTTGACAAGCTCTTGCGATTGTTGCAATATTATTTACTAGAGCGGTTAAGCTTGGACCTTAAGCAAGCCTATCTCAGGAAGTAACCCGTGTTTTATTGCTTTCATTTTCTTTTCTTTTTAGAATAGATTTTCTCTCATGGAAATGTTTGTGTGCCTTTTTCTAGGTACATGACTTGATATACTTTGGTGCTTTGGCTTGAATCAAGAATCAAGGAAGTTTAGGGCCACAATTGCTAGCATATGGAAAACAAGATTCAATTCTAGAGGAAAATGGTTTTGAAAGGTTTAATTGGGTCATTTGCGGGTATTTACACCCACCTATATCCGGTAATATCTTTCTTTGCTCTTTCTCTAATGGTTGGTGACTTATTGAACACGTGTTGGTATTGTTGGTTTTGTTTCTTTCTTTTCCCCTCCCATGGATTCTATGATTTATGATTTGAGTGTATTGTCTCATTCAAGCTTGGGGGAGGGTATTCTATCATGTTTGGTGGGATTTTGATTCATATATGCCATGCACGATTGTATATGCATTTCCATGTTCTTTATTTTGAAAAACTCCAAAAAGTTTTTTGTTTCTATCAAGGCAAATTTGTAATGTGTTTTGTTTTGTTCTTGCTTTGGACATAATACTTTTGGACTTGTATAGTTGAATGCTTTTCTTCTTAAATGGTAACGATGTGCACGGTTTGAGAGTATTATTGGTTGATTCTAGGATAGAGTATGCTAAGGTAGTGCGTTTAGAACTTTTAAGACCTTGAAGCCGGATTCTAATTGTTTGTGGTAAGAAGGTGTTGCTCCCTTTGGTGAATTTGAAACTAATAGTGAGTTATTGCTACAACCATGTGATGTTTCATTCTTTTCTAGCCTTCTACATATTTTGCATAAGTGGCACATGGATCCTTACTATTGCATGATTTATCTAGAACTTGACTCTTATATCCCGAGATCGCGACCGAACCATTTACGAAGGACAAAGGCATCTTTTGGGGTGGTAATTTTTCTTTTTCTAGGTTAGATTTTATTTCTTTATTTTGGGTTTACATTTGCCTACTTGCTAACCATTTGAGCCATAACCTTATTTTCAAGCCATATCTTTAGATTTTGAGCCTTTTTTTTCATTCTTGTTTCCATTCTTGGTTTTTGTGAAGCAATTGATCATTATTGTTGGAGATTATGGTGGATGAGTTTGAGTATTGGTTCTTATATTGTAAGCAAGCTTGTTTTGTGTATATATTGTGAATAAAGGCAAATGCCAAGTTGAAAAAGCCGTCCATAGTTAAAAGAGGCGAGGATAATGCAATAAAATAAAAAAATAGGAAAAAAAATGAGAAAAAGCAAAGCAAATTCGAATGCTTTGGCAAAAGTGAAAAAATGAGAAAAATGAAAAGCTCAAAAAATATTTTGATGTAAGTGTCTTTCTCCCTATTTTAAGCATTGAGGACAATGTTTTGCTCAAGCTTGGGGGAAAGCGTTATTATGCTTTTTGTATATATGTTTGTGATTTTGGCTTTGAATAATCTTGGGGGTGTTGGTGTTTTTGTTTGGTGATTACTTGGATTTGGTGTTAAGATTTGGCCAATCTTTGCTTCACAATATAGGTATACCACCAAATTTCAAATTTTAGCCTACCTTCACCCTTTTTGCCTTATATTACAACCCTTTCCAAGACCTTTTGACCTTTTTGGTTGAGTCACAAGTTGGTGGAGGGAGACGTGAGTCAAACCTATGGAGCGGTGTGCATAGTCAAGATGTCGAGTAGTCCTAAAATCTCTTCTTTTTCGGTTCCTTTGAGAAATCATTGAGATGCTCACTAGAGGTGGATTTGAAACTAGTAGGGAGAATGCGGTAAGATTGTTTGGGATGAAGGTGAATTATGTCTTATTAGTTCTCTATGCTTAGCATATTTTATGTTTCGATCAACCTTGGATATCTTGAAACGTGAACTCCCTTATTTGCTTAGAAAGAATTGCAATCATTTGTGCTTGTTCATTTGCAAAAGTTCATTCATGAACATTTGTTTTGTTTTGTTTTCTTTTGGCTTCTTTTTCATGCTTTGCCTTGTTGGTTTGGTTTGAGAGAGTTGTGGGTTAACCTCTTAGGAAACCCTCAAAAGACCTCACTCGTCCTCATTGGCGACTTTAGGGGTTTTATGGGCTTGTTATAGCTAAAAACAACTGTGATTCCTACGAAAGTGAGTTAATGTATATTCTTGTCTCTCTTTTTCTTTTGTTTGTTTGAATAAGCTTATCATTTTTCCCTTACTTGTTTTGGTTTTGCTCGAGGACGAGAAAAAGTTAAGCTTGGGGGAATTTGATGAGTATTTAGATTGTTTTTACCTTCTTTTCATAGCTTTCTTTCTTAATAAATGCTTAGTTTTATGAATTTTCTCTTTATTTCCCTTTTCTCTCTTGTTTTGTGTTTTTATGGTTTTTCTTGTGTTTTCTCCTTTATTTCTCCTCTTTTTGTGGTTGTTGGTATTGTACGAGGTTCGAGTCTCGATATTGGTGGTTTTCTAAGTTGGAAGATTCTTTTGGAGTAAGCTCATAGCATTGGAAAAGGTCAAGATGCAAGGAAGTGGATGCTCCAAGTTCTAGCTCTTGCTCTCTCAAGTCGTGCTCTCATGAAAGATGGTGTTAAACCCACCATGGAGGCCCTTAGAAACTGCCACCCCCAACATGTATCAAGTGGAGCTCACGAGACCCATTTGCGAGCGCACGAAGCGGCGAAAAAGTCAAAGAAACCCGCGTAGCCCCTGTGCGTGGGCGCGCACCCTTGCCCGCGCGGGCGCTCCTCCTTGTTTTCCGGCTTCGCTCGATTTCGTTTTCGCGCCTCTTGTAAATACCTTTTGACAACCGATTTTTGTAAGAGGTTTTTAGACATAATTTTGATCATAATTTTAGCTTAGTTAAGAGTTTCTTTCTCTATTTTTAGGGTTAGTTTAGGAGTAGATTTAAAGAGAAAAAGTGAGAGATTACAATGGTGATTTAAGAGATTGATGATACAAGGGTGACAATTGCTTGGAAGGCCGCCTCAGCATCATCCCCCCATTCAAACCTAGTCTTCTTCCTGATTGCTTGGAAGAAATAAAGGCACTTGTCACCTGACCGGTTGAGGAATCTCCCCAATGCCGCCAGACAACCGATTAGCTTCTAAACCACTATGACCGTGCGGGGTGACTTCATATCAATAACTGCATGTATCCTCTCAGGGTTGGCCTCTATCCCCCTTTTATCAATCAGGAATCCGAGAAAATTCGCAGACTCAACATCAAATACACACTTCTTGGGATTGAGCATGATCTAGTGCCGCCTGAGTGGGGCAAAAGTTTCTCGGAGATCGGCAAGGTGATCCGTCTGTAGCTTAGATTTGACTATCATGTCATAATGTACGCCTCTACATTCCTCCCAATCTGATTAATGAAGACAGTATTAATCATTCGTTGGAAAGTAACAGGCGCATTCTTCAATAAACGATATCATAGTATAACTGAATAACCCCTGATTAGTGACGAATGTCGTACTCTCTTGATCTTTTTTCCACTAGGGAATCTAATGAAAGCCTGAGTAGGAGTCCATGAAGATCATCAAGGTATGTCCGGCTGTAGAGTCGACCAGACTGTCGATCTTTGGAAGCGTGTAACTATCCTTTGGACATGCCTTGTTGAAGTTAGTGTAATCAACACATATGCGACAGGTACCATTTGGCTTCTTTACGAGCACAATGTTCGCAACCCAATTAAGGAAGTTACATAACCGAATGAACCCAGCGTCTAACAACTTTTTTACCTCGGCGGCTACCACTTGACTTCTTTCCTTGCCGTGATTTCTTTTCTTTTGCCTGATAGGCTTCTTTTTTTGATCCATGGTGAGTTTGTGGATAGCAAGATCCGAGCTGATGCCTGACATCTCTTCCACGCAAAGACAAAAATATCTTTGAATTCTTTCAGCAGTTTTTGTAAGTCTGCACCCAACTTTGTAAAAGCAATCGTCCCCACCTTAACAGTACGCTCTGAACGACTGTCGTCCAGAGCAATATCAATGTGATCACTAACCGGCTGGGAATGGAGTTCATCTTATCGTTCCCCGTTTAGTGATTGCTATTGCTTCTCTTTTTTCACGGCCACCAGTTAGTTGGCTTTTCTCTTTTTCCCGGCTGCTGCTTGAGCAGGCTCGGCTTCCTTGACATCGTCAAGGTCTATTGGCTCTTCCCTCTGGCCGCCTGTTGCCGCCGTGGGTTTGACGTCTGAGAGATAGCACTATTTAGCCGTCTTCTAATCCCCATTAAGGGAACCAATAGAGCCATCATCCCTTTCATACTTTAGCAGCATGAGAAAAGGGATAATGACGACATTGAATTCGTTTAGAGTCGGACGGCCCAGGATGAGATTGTAGGCAGTCAGCTCCTCCACGACCAAGAACCGGACTACCATGTGTCGTCCTTTTTCTTTCTCTCCCAGCCGGATGGGCAAATCTATCCAGCCGACTAGGTGCACAACCCCACCCCCAACCAACTAAGGGTGGGAGATCTTGCGCATGCTGTCGGGCTTGTACTTCAGCCTCGACAATCACTTGTAGCTGATGATGTCAGACGAGCTACATGTGTCTATTAGGATGAGGCTAACCAGCTGATTGGCCACCTTACATTCAATAACCACGGGGTCATCATACGGCCGACGGACTTTGCCCTGGTACTTCTCAATGATGACGACTTCAGGGAATGTGTTGGTAGACGCCTAATCTTCGTAAACAGAGTTGACGTCCATCTTCCTCATATGGTCCTTGGTGCCCCGAATAATAGGGCCCCCTCTAGGAAAGCCACCTGCTATGGTGTAGATCGGCTCTTTGTTAGTGTCCGAGCTACTAGTAGGCTGGGTAGTCTTTTTGAACGACTTTCTTGAATTTGTTTTCAAGGTAACCCTGGACTTGAAGATGTGTGACTTCAACACCCCCTGATTAGCCAGACGATCTAAAAGCCGCTTGAGGCTATAGCAGTCGTTTGTGTCATGGCCAATGTCCTCATGAAAATGGCAATACTTGTTTTTGTTCCGATATTTGGCGGAACCTTTCATTGCAGTCGGCTTTTTGATGGTCAGTCGGTCCTTTATTTCCATGAGGTTGAAGTAGCATCTTTATTCAAATCGTACTTGAGGACGTACGGTTTAAAATCTTTCTTTTTTTTCTATGACGGCTGATCAGACTCGTCAACCGCCGAGATTTATTTTCTTTTCTTGCTCTCTTCAACTTTGTGATCCAGCTGAGCAGGCCGACTCTCTTTTCGCTAGTCAGACTTCCGACTAATTGTTTGGCAAACAGAGGTTGGTCTCCTGTATATAGGCTTCCGCCTCCATCAAGAGTGAAGACTCTCTTTCTAACGAGGTCGAATTTAAAAGTTGACCTGCACTTCAGACCCTTGTAGAAGTCTGTGTATGCAACTTCATCAGATAGCCGTTAAATCTGGGTTCTTACCAGATTGAACCGCTTGACGTAGGAGCGAAGTCATTTTCTTTCCCCCTGCCGGATGGTTCTCAAGTCGGGACTTGTTTTCTTGGCAGGGATGTTCATTAAGAAATTGGAAGCAAACAAGAAGACGAGACTCTTGAAGCTATCAATACATTCGGTCGGCATGTTGCCGAACCATTGTTGGGCAGTGCCCTTCAATGTAGCTGTGAAGCACCTACACCAAGTGGCAATATCCAACCCCTATAGGTACATGAGGTTGGTGTAGGACATGAGTTGGTCTTCGGGATTGGTGGTACCGTCGTAGGTACCAACCAAAACATTCTTAACCTTGGTCGGCTGAACCGCCTTGGTTATATCCTTGGTGAACACAGAGGGTTGTTCACAAAGTTTCATCAAACGAATCTGCCAATCCAGGGACTGGGCGTTAAAAGCCGCCTGATCTCCGAAGAGGGTCGGCTGCATTTAGGGTTGGGCATACTGTTCGCATGGCATTTGAGACACATACGAAACTGCACCAATCATTTGAGTACCTGTATGGACGGATTGGCCGCCTATCAAGTTCTCATGTACTGATTAGGAATACCTTGTCGAGATATTCTTGAAGCTGTATGGGAAGCTCGACATTGAAGCCGACTCAGACAGTTGTTGGTTTCTAATACATCTACTTTATATAGTATCTTACCCCCGTCCCTTGGTCATAATTAGTGGTGTTTTTGGCTCTTTAGAGCCACTTTTATTACTAATTTGTGTTTTCTAGTGTCTGCGTAGTTTGGTTGAGTTTTGTAGGAAATTGCACATTTTCCGGGATTTTATGGAGCAACTACGAGCATTGGAGGAGCATGACCACTTGTCGTAGCCCAAGGCCGGTTGGAGTCATCGAACCGGTGATTATGGGCTCGACATATGAGATACCGAGGCGTTGGACCGAGTATTAAAGCCCCAAAAGAGGAAATTCAGATTGGGCCGAAGAATCGGAGCCCAATCAAGAGTCCAAGAAGTGCCCAATTGGCCTTGCCCTGCTCAAGGGTCTCCGCCCGAAGGCACGCCCGACCGGGCGGGGCGAAAGAAGGAAAGGCGTTGCTTCGCCCGAGCTCGCGCCCGACCAGGCGCGAGAGATGCTTCAAGGTTCAAAAAGGCGCACCTGACCGGGCGCGTGTTTTGGGAGCTCGTTTCCGACGATTTTACTTAGTTTATAATTAGGATTTTTAGAGGCTTTGTATAAATACGTTTTAGTGTTTTTGGTACAATTTACCTCTTCTCTTAGCTTTTCTTTCTCTACTTAGTTTTTAGATTAAACTTCTCTCTTGTTTTTCCCTCTCTACAACTCTACAACTTTGTTCTTAGTTCAGTCTATTATTTTCGTTAATTTTGGTAACGATTCCTTCTCTATTAATTTTCAGTAATTTAATTTCTTTATTTCATCATGACTTGTTTAATTGCTTTGATTAGTTTCGATTTAATTATGGTGAGTAGTTTTCTTTCTAGGGTTCGTGGGGATCCATAAATAATATGAAGGGGTAATTTATTGTTGTTGATTATCAATGCTAGATTAATTTCCTATTGATTGATTTAATGCTATGCAATTAGACTTGCGTAGGTTTAATATGTATGAGTTTAGCAATATTGATTCGAGATTCGAGTGATGAGAATTGATGTTTAGGCTTAGTTTCAATAGGCAGGTAATTTATAAATGGTTAAGTCAAGATTCGAGAGATGCAATTTAATACCGGTAGATTAATTTTGTGATTGTAATACATAGTGAAAGCCGTTTATGATCTGATTAATTGATGTATTGATGATTGATTGTTATGTTTTACCTTGGAGTATTATTTATTGGTGAACCTATGCCCTAGGTCTTTTATTCATTGATTTCTCTCTACCCTTAATCTTAGTAGTTTTTCCATTCAATAATAATAATTTGTTACATAATAACTTAGATTGCTTTAATTAATTAGGAATAGAAAGACTTGTTTCCCTGTGGATTCGACCCTACTTCCCTATCTACTTTATTTAGAGGATCTAGGTAATACTTTTGATTAGGCGATATGACTTTAGCCTGTAAAAATTTGGCGACGTTGTCGGGGAAACGGTTTTACTTTTATTTCTAATTGTTTTTGTAGTCTAGATTATTTTCCTTCGACCCAGAGAACGTGAGTTCTTTGGGATAGTTCTTATATTTGTCGTCTAGTTCTTTGTTTATGCCCAGGTGTTCCAGATCAGGTTACGTCCCTTTCGATCCTAAGATTGAGCGTTCTTTTCATAGACAAAATAATTTGAACAGGCAAATATTGGCAGGCTCTGGGGGTGATATTCCTAGGGACCCTCCATTCGATTCCAGCGATTCGGAAGTTTCTTCAGAACCAGAATCAGAGACGACAGGAAATACACCTAAAAAGCTCAGCGATTATTCGCAGCCGTCACTGACGGATTTTCCACATCTCAATCCTACTCCGGCTCTTGATGGAGTGCAATTCGAGATTAAACCCCAATTTATCACGATGATAGAAAGGAAGCAATTCAGTGGAGCTAAGGGTGAAGACCTTCATATTGCAGATTACTGTCAATATTGCAATACCATTAGGCAAGCTGGGGTCACACAAGACCAAATTAGGGAGATCCTTTTTCCTTTCTCTTTATGTGGAAAAGCTAAATTATGGTTTAATGGTTTGAATAAAACTGCATTTGGTATTACTAACTGGGAGACTCTTGTTTTGAATTTTTATAACAAATATTACCCTACAGAAAGGACAGCTTTACCAAGGAGTGCAATTCAAAATTTTTCCCAAGAGCCAGGTGAAACTTTATATGAGGCTTGGGAAAGATTCAAGGATTTGTAGAGAGAGTGTCCCCACCATAATTTAGCACAGTGGCAGTTTATCCAAGCCTTTTACAATAGGATTGGAAATTCATCTAGAACAATTTTAGATTCTGCAGCTAGTGGGAGGTTTATGAATCTTAATGTTGATGATGCAGGTCAAGTTATCGAAGATATGGCAATTCACAATTCCCAATATGGGAATCCTAGAGGTTTTGCTAAAAAAGGGAAACATAGTGTTGACTTCGTATCCTTTTTACAAGCTCAATTAACCTCTATTTGTCAGAAATTAGATAATCTTAGTACTGCAAATATAGCTAATGTTTCTGCTATTAATAATAATTCTAATGATGCTTTCTGTGAAAATTGTGGAATTGTAGGTCATTGGGAACAAGATTGCAGGAGTTCCGTGGAGCAAGTTAATGCCTTTCAAGCCTATAGGCAGAATGACCCATACTCCAACACCTACAATCCTGGCCTCCGGAACCATCCATATCTTTCTTACCGAAGCACCAATGTTCAAAAATCGCTACCCCTACAACAATCACAAGCACCACAACAACCACAGCAGAAATATTACCATCCCAACTATGGCCAGAAAACCCAATCACAACCCTCCTCATCTTCTGACCCTACTTTGTCAAAAATTAGAGCGATGCTATCTAGTATGCAAAAGCATATGGAGAGTAGGGATACTCAAATTGATTCGATCATAGCTCATAATAAAATCATGGATAATCGAATTGCACAGATTTCCTCTACTCTACAAGCCCGTCAACAGGGAGCCCTACCATTGCAGCCAACCAGACCTACACATCAAGCTTTTGCAATTACCCTGAGGAGTGGTTCACACTATGATGGGCCCCTTATACCCAGAGATGATGAACCTGTTTTAATGAAAAATGCTAATCTTGATTCTGTTAAACCAAACAATGTTGCTAATAGCCCTGTGGGGCTCCAAGGTAGTTTTTAATATTTCTGATGATACATTGCAGGGTACAACTCCAGGGAAGGTGGCAACTCAAGATCAGAATAGCGAAGTTCAAAAGCCAGTTATCAAACTTCCTTTTCCCAATAGACATTTGAAGACCAAATTAGATAAGCAGTTTGGTAAGTTCCTGGAGATGGTGAAAAACTTACAGGTAACAGTTCCTTTCACAGAGTTAATTACACAAATTCCTGCATATGCTAAATTAATGAAAGAAATCTTGATTAGGAAAAGGTCTATTAGTGAGGTTGAGGCAGTAGCTTTTACTACAGAATGTAGTGCCGTACTACAAAATAAATCCCCACCTAAACTAAAAGATCCGGGTAGTTTTTCTATCCCTTGTCATATTGGCAATCTGATGATTGATAATGTATTATGTGATTTGGGTACTAGTGTTAGTGTCATGCCACTGTCTGTGTGTTCTAAGCTAAATATGGGTGAATTAAAAGCTACCAATATTACTCTACAAATGGCCGACCGTTCTTTTAAATACCCCTAGGTGTTTTAGAGGATGTTCCTGTTAGAGTAGGTAAATTTTATATACCTGTTCGATTTTGTTGTTCTTGATATGGCGGAGGATTTACAAACCCCAATTATTTTGGGTAGACCATTCCTTAATATTAAAGGAGCAATTATAGATGTGAAAAGTGGTAAACTGACGCTATCAGTAAGGGATGATAAAATTATTTTTAATTTGAATAATGCCCCTAAAAGCCCCATGACAGAGGAGAAGTGTTTTAGTATTGATGTGGTTGGTAATTGTTCTAATAATCCTCAAGCTCTTGTTAAAGGTCCCTTGGAGGCGGTATCTTGTGTTGCATCTTCTACAGGAAAAACAAATAGACGGAAAGAGGAAGTTGATGCAATAGAAAGAGTCCTTTACTGTGAAGAGCTTAGCTTTGAAGATGAGAAAGAGGAGAAAAGTGAGCAAGTTGCAAAAACTGAGCCTATAGTGAGAGTTCCACCGGATCGAGTTGTAATTGCTTTATCAAGTGAAAAACCAAGGCAATCAAAGGCCAAAAAGGGTTCCCTTGCGAGCAGTAGCGAAGAACCACCAATTCAAGCCAATGAACATCCGCCCCATCGGGTGAGTTGGCGCCCTACCGGGCGTGTCAAGAAGCAAAGTCATGGTCTAAAGATCGCCTGACCGGGTGAGGAACCACCCGACCAGGCGATAGGACAAGGGTCTTAACTTCTCGATATGTGGTAAGAGGGTCGTGCGGGACCTAGATAAACCAGCGCTTTGCGGGAGGCAACCCATATTTTCTTGCCTTTTAGTCTAGTGTTCTTTCTTTCTTTTTCTTGTGAGAGGAGAGATGAGGGAATTTAATGAGTTTTATGAGTTTTTGTACAGGTTTGGAAGAAAAGAATTAGCCAAATTTGGAGAAAAGAAAAGAAAAATTGGATTCGTAGTGTTGTAGCGCGCTCGACCAGGCGAAGCTCCGCACGACCGGGCGCGAGAGCAAGGTCAGAAAATCAACAATTTTCGCCCGACCTGGCAAGATGGCTCTCGACCGGGCGCAAGAGTTGACGAGTACGGACTTTATTTACACCCAACCGGGCGAGATGGCGCCCGACCAAGAGAGATGGCGCCCGACCGGGCGCGAGAAGGAGAAAACCAAATGCATTAGATCGCCCGACCGGGCGACATGGCGCCCTACTGGGCGCGATCTCATCCAGACCTTTTCTTCTTCTTCTTTCTCTTTCCTCCTTATTTCTCTTTCCACCATTGTTTCTCTCTCTAAAAACCTTAAAACCTCTACCTTCTCTCTAAGATCTTCTCTCCAATTCTTACCCAAATTCAAAAAATTTTACATATTTCTTCTCCTCTCTTCATCCTCTATATTCCTACACCAATTTTACCCAATTCCAAACAATTTTTTTTTACAAACCCATATTACCAAATGGCATCAAAGAGGGCAAGAACACTAATTGGGCGAGAAACTAGTTCGAGCCAAGCATATGACCCGGACTTGCAACTTCCACAATGGCCAACCATTCAAATCACGACAGAAACTCAACGAGAACGGCTCATAAAACTCAAAGAGCGTGAGATAATCCCCTCTCGGTGGTTACACCGCCCTACTCTTGAGTCCTCAGGATTGTTTGATTATGTTAGAAGATTCATGAACGATATAGGAATGAAAAAATTTGTTGATATGCATTATCCTACGTTTCGTGAATTAACTTGTGAATTTCTTTCCTCTTTGAATGTTGCAAATAGAAAAAATGGGCCGAATTTGCATTTTAGGTTGAACAATAAGAATATTAGTTTAACTTATGTCGAATTTTGTAAATTGTTTGATTTGGAATTTGAACACTCCCACCATTGGCATGGACAATATAAAATGGAAGATATCTATCGTGTTTTAACTGTTTGCCGGTCCCAAACGCCCAATATGCTAGTGCCCACCTATTCATCACCCTATCCCTAAAATTTGGCAAAGATTTTCGGGTGTTTGTTTTCCAGGTAGGAATGAGCCATACAATGCACAAACTAACGAGCTAACAGTTATTGGACATTATGTGTGTTGGTTATGGTAAATTAAACATGGGTAGGTACATCATCCACCATTTGAGTAGACATGCCACGGCTAGTACCCCTATCCGATTAAGAGGCCTAATTACTAGGATAGCGGTTAAGAAGGCTGGTTTTAGTGAGACTAGGGCCCAAGGTTTCACTAACTGTGGGGGGGGGGGATACCTACATGACCACTAGGCATCTAGAAGACTTGGGTTGGGTACGGTTGGATAGCCAAAAAATCCCCCATTGGTGTGTTAGGGTAGGAACGGAGCAACCATTGCCTATCTTTCCCCTACCTAACCCCGATTTGACTGCCTTTCCCCCTGTGCAAGAGTCTTACACCTATGCTGCTTTAGTTGCCCATGCCCAGGGGCGAGCACCTCCATCCCAGCCCGAGCCTATGGTAGTGCCATCACCACCTCATATGCCCCCACCTTCCCCTAGGCAAGACTCAAAGACCGTATGGGATGTACAGAGCATAGGACAGGCCTTAGGCCGTATTGAGGGGTCTTATGGGGAGATTAGACAGATGGTTGGTTCTATAGACCAACGTTTGGGCTACATTGAGAGGAACCAGGGTAGGGCTTTATACCCTATGTTTGATGATTATGCTCGTCGAGGTGCTATTCCCGACGATGCTCTCTACCCTGACTGGTTTCAGGCACCACCCCAAGGATACGTCGATCCCACCTTCCATGGTATTTACACAGACTACTCGGCCTTTCATGGATACGGCCAGGACATTCTTTTGAGGGGCCTCCAGGGGGGACTTATAACCCTAATTATTTTGGTGGTAGTTCTTTTGGTGGTGTAGGTGGTAGTGATAGAGGATTTGGCTTCATGGATGATGAGGCGGAAGATTAGCCATGCTGGGCTAGTTCCCGAGCCAATGAGGACATTGTCTGATCTTGGCTTGGGGGAGATTTTTGGATGATGGTATATTTCTTCTTCTCTTTCTCTTATTTTTGGTGTGTTTTAGTATAGATTTATTTCTTTCTAGTGTAATTTTATTGCCATGTCAAAAAATGAAAAAAATATAAAAAAACATTGAAAAATAAAAAAAATACAAAAATACGTTACAATAAAATGTAAATCATGCTTACCTGTGCCCCATACTTGAAAATTATTTTGATTCTTGGCATATGATGATGAGCATTGTGGATAGGTTAGCCATGATATGATATTTGATCGCTTGGATGCCTTAACATGCGTCAATTTTTTCCAACTACTTGTGAATATAGTGCTTGACTAGTTGATTTGGTTAGGAATTGTGTGTTAGTTCCTGGTATGTCAATGAATTTGAGTATTGGTTTGCAACTTTGAGTAATGTTTGTATGACTCAATATTATGCACATTGAGGAGGACGAAGGTATTTGTTCTTTAGGTAGCCTTCAGATGATTTTAGATACATTTGTTCCCTTCTTGCTACCCATGTTGTTGCCTTGACTTTTTGTTGTTTATTAGCCACCTTACAAGCCGATTTTGCCCCATTGGTTACTAGTCCCAAGCTTGGCTTGGGGGAGCTATTAGTGAGTGAGGTGAGTGAGTTTTGTGGTGTGCTTATTATTTGCACAATTTGGGTGGTTATGAGGAGTTGTTTTGTTCTTGATTGTGTTTTATTTTTGATGATCTTGAAAGTTAAATTTTCTTGAAAAAATAAAGTGTGATGATACGAAGAAAAAAAAAAGAGAAGTTCAAAGGAAAAAAAAAAAGAGCAAAAAGAAAAAAATTGTTATATGTTCAAATGTTCTAAGTGAAGGTTGATCAAAAGAAAGAAAAAATTGAGTTTCAATGGAAAAATCAAATCAAGTTTGAAAGTTAAAGGTTGTTTATTCACTCAAGTTTTACATTGTTATATTTTTAGGAGTGAAATTGTAAAGTGTTGGGAATTGTTGTTATGATTGGAGTTGTATTTGGTGAATTTTTGTAGAGTTGAGTTGCGTTGGAGATGGTTTGGTCATTACTTATTTTTGGCCTTGGTTTTATTAGAATTTGGCTCCCTTAAGCATGGCTTTAATCTCACATTTTCCCAAATTTATCCCACCTTTTACCCTAGCCTTACATTACAAGCTTTAAAGACCTTCCGACCTTTGTGCATAGAGTTGTGTGAATGTGAAATTAGTTGTTTATCAATGTGAAGAATGACTTGACATATTCCGAGTCGACTATTAGGTTGAGTGCATGTTTTTTTAAACACACGAGAGTGTGAGTCGGGAGGGAATTGTTCACATAAAGAGGTTGGGATGGAGAGCGATCGAGTACGTCTTTTACTCGCCACATAAATGAGAGTTGAGTGTGTGAGCACTAGTCTTGAATTCTATATGCTCTTGTGTTTGCTCTATTTGACAATAGTTAGGGAGGATGAGTGATTGGATGGATGAGATTGGTTGATGTTGATGCATACTTGTTAGATTTGCCTTGAATTGGTTGTTCTTGATTTTGATTATTTGGGGTGAGACATGTTTTATGTATTCATTGATGAGCTCTTTGCTTAGGGACAAGCAAAGGTTTGGCTTGGGGAATTTTGATATGCCTATTTTATATAGTGTTTTACCCCCGTCCCTTGGTCATAATTAGTGGTGTTTTTGGCTCTTTAGAGCCACTTTTATTACTAATTTGTGTTTTCTAGTGTCTTCGTAGTTTTGGTTGAGTTTTGTAGGAAATTGCACATTTTCCCGAGATTTTATGGAGCAACTACGAGCATTGGAGGAGCATGACCACTGTTCATAGCCCAAGGCCGGTTGGAGTCATTGAATTGTAGTGTTTCTGGATTGTGAATTAATTCAACAATTCCCTTTAGATGATCTTTAATTTTGAGTTAAATACTTATCACAACAATCATATTGTGGTGTTAAATTCTCTATCTCAAACTGATTTTACATTTCATTCTGGAATTTTGGACTTTTCAATGATTCTAATTTTCACTTCATTAAGTAATCAACATATTTACTTAAGTCGTTCGTAAAAGCAATGAAATGGTTAAATCTTTTGCTAATTCTTGAACTTATTGGTCCACACACATCATATGTATGAGTTCCAAAAGGTCATTAGCTCCTTCACCCTTTCAACTTAAAGGCGACTTGGTCATCTTACCTTATCAAGCATGACTTTTAATCCTCAAGTTATTCATAATCAAATAAGAGTAAGACTCCATCCAATTGTAATCTTTGGATCTACAAATGATTTATGTGACCTAACCTTACTTTGTTATAAGTAAGTTTTATTTTTAAATCATCTAATTTTGCTTTTGTGATCTACTTATATCAATGTCATAAATAAAACGACTATTTTACCAAATGCCACTAAGTAATTTAAAAATTCACCAAATGCCATCGGACTTTTCAGAATTCACCAAATGCCACCCAGTTTTTAAAAAATTCACCGAGTGCCATTAATGACCAACGGTCGTTAACTCCGTTAGTCATTAGGGGTTAATCATGACACATGTCATGATATAATTGGTCAATTTATCTTAATTCATAAAAATTAAAAAAAAACAAAAAATTAAAAAAAAAAACAAAAAATAAAACAAAACCCCAAAATTTTCCCAGCCACCCTCACCACCACCAAACCCTAGCCCCACCCTTATCTCGCCGGAAAACGGCCGGCCACCACCTTCCTAATCCCCTTCCTCTGCGCGCAACGCTACCCACCGCCAAATCCCAATCGCCGGCGACCCTAAACTGGCCCCCAACCCCTCCCTGTCCCGACTCTTTCTCCACCTCGACCACCACCTGAAATCGCATCCCCCATTCCGCTTGAAAACCGTAACCCATCCTATCCCCTTTTGTTGAAACCCGTAACACCCAAAATTAGCCATTTACTTGGGTTTTAATCCAATCTCAACAAAAAAAAAAACAAACTTTACACAAATTAATTCATGGGAGAGGGGGTGGTCGAATTTTGCAAGGGACGAGGAGGGATGGTCGGATTTTGTAGGGGAAGGGGTTAGGGTGGTCGATTTGGGGATTAGGGTGGTCGGTTTTTCATGGGAGAAGGGGTTGGGGTGGTCGGTTTTCATGGGATAGGGGTTAGGGTGGCTCGAATTTTGTTAGGGGTTATGAATGTGGGTTGCAATTGTTGGCTGCTAGGTGGCTGTTGGTGTTGGTGGATGCGTGAGAAGATGAGAGATTGGAGTTGGGAGGTGTTGTTTGGTTTGGTTGCTGCGGGGTGGTTGCAAGGAAAGCAGGGGTGGAGTGCGTGGGAGTTTGTGTTGTTGGCGTTGGCTGATGGAAGTTGTTGTTGATGTTGCTGTTATCGTTATTGTTTTTGTGGCTGGTGGTGGTTGCGTGAAGGTTGTAGGTGGAGCTGGTGGTTGCAACTGCTGTTGTTGATGGTTTTTGTCGCTGCTGTTGGTGTTGTTGATGGGGTGAAGCAGTAGTGTGGGCTTATTAATGGCTGGTTTGGGCTGTGGTGGTGTAGTGCTGGTGGGAGCAGGGGATTGTGGTAGGTGGTTTGCGTGGTGTTGGGCTGGTGTGGTGGAGGTTAATATGTAGGGTGGTGTATGATAAGGTGGTGGCCGGCCGTTTTCCGGCAAGATAAGGGTGGGGCTAGGGTTTGGTGGTGGTGAGGGTGGCTGGGAAAATTTTGGGGTTTTGTTTTTTTTTTTTGTTTTTTTTTTTAATTTTTTGTTTTTTTTTAATTTTTATGAATTAAGATAAATTGACCAATTATATCATGACATGTGTCATGATTAACCCCTAATGACTAACGGAGTTAACGACCGTTGGTCATTAATGGCACTCGGTGAATTTTTTAAAAACTGGGTGGCATTTGGTGAATTCTGAAAAGTCCGATGGCATTTGGTGAATTTTTAAATTACTCAGTGGCATTTGGTGAAATAGTCGTAAATAAAATTAACCCGTATCTAGCAAAAATGAAAACAATTTATTACCTTGGTCATGGATCAACACTTGTCCAAGCTAAGTAAACCAAATGAGTATCTCAACAGGAAACCGAAATATTGTCTCATCAAAACTGGAAAATGTCTAAATCATCATAAAAATATTTAGAAATAAAACTATGAAGCTATCTCTGGCCACTCGGACACTTCTAGTGCACTTTCAAGCTTCACTTCCTTGCTAGCCTCACTTCTTTGCAGTTTCTGCACAACATTAATAATGTTAAGCACTGCAACTTGGTATCACATACCTAAGTGAAATTTAAAATGTTTATAACATAATACCTGAGGTGGATGCTCCATTTTTCTTGAGGAACTCAAGATACTTGTGGAAATTGCGCTTCCATTGCCCCTTCTTCTTACAGTACAAGCATTCGCTTTCATCTGCAGCCTTGGCCTTTGGAGTCGCCTTAGGCTATTCAGAAGCCTTGGCAACTTTCTTGCCCTTGCCCTTAGCTTTTTGCCCCTTCTTCTTGAACCCCTTTCCCTTCTGAACCATGAGAACCTCTTTTTTAGGTTCCTTAGGTATTTGCTTCTCAGCACTAACCAACATAGCATGCAACTCATTCATAGTCTTTGTAGCATCAGACATGTTAAAGTTCATGATAAATTGGTTAAAAGTTTCTAGAAGTGAGTGGAGAATGATGTTTGTTGCCATCTCATCACTATATGGGTGCCCCAGTTTTTCCATATTTTGAATAAGGCCGATCATTTTGAAAACATGATCATGAACTGTGGTACCTTTCTCCATCTTACAATCCAGAATCTCTCGATGGAGCTCATACCTCTCAACTCTAGCTTGTTTCTTAAACAAAGCTTTGAGTTCTTGCATGATAGTATATGCATCCTTGTCCTTAAAACGCTTTTGAAGACTAGGTTCCATAGTAGCAATCATTGTGCAAGTGATAGGCACAACCCTATCTAGTGCTTCCTTGCCTTATAAACCTCTGCTGCAGAAGCATCCTCAGCCAAAGGTCCTGGCAATGGGGTGTCAATGACATCCTCTCTACCTTCAGATTTCTAAACAAGCCTTAGCATCCTTTCCCAAGTGGAAAAGTTTTCTCTTGTCAACCTATCCTTCTCAAGGAATGGTTGTAGATTGTAAATGTTGTTGTCATTGTTACGGCTACCCATCTATGTCAAAAGAAGGCAAAGTTTAATAATTGTGTTTAATTTAGTAATTAAAGTACCATAAACAAATTAAATTGGTAACTTTAACACACTTTATTCAATATTGATTGATCCCAATTGAATTTTAAGTGATTCCAAGACCCTTTATTTGTGTAATAGTTGACCGGATTGAGGCCCTACCATCAAGCATTACATTTTCAAGGTGAGTAAACTCTTTACTGATTACAACTCTTGTAACTCTTGGTTGAATAATTAACCATCACATGTTTAATTATTACCCTTTGCTTCAAGGTTCTAAACGCTTTAGGTAACCTTGTTGAGCACAACCAATTAAATATGTATAACGTGATCTACCCCAAATTACCCAAGATAACAAGTGACACTCTGTTGAGGCCGACCCATCACTCACGATCGAAGGATTGTTGGGTATTTAATTGGAAAAGCAATCTCGATATTACTGGACCTAGATTTATTATGTTGTGATTATTTAGTGAACTCTAGTGCATCATCAATCAACATAAATAAAAACTAACATGCATAATCTACTAATGCAATAACATATGACATAGTATAGTCCCTTAGTCCTAAGAAAACTAGAAATAAAAATGCTCCCACTTGAACCATCATAGATCTCCATCCACCTTGCTCCTTTGGGCCTTCACTTCATGGGCTTCTTTGGACTAAACTATTTAAATAACTAATCTATTTACTTTAAATAAAAGTTACAAAAATACTTAACGGTTCGCAGACCGTATTTAGATTACAAAAATACATCACGATGCGCAGATCATATTTAGAATCTATGGGCCATACCAATCTATATATAGCAACATAATATCATATATTATATAAAATGACATATAATAAATCACTCAACATGCTTGTCTAAACTACAATATCGAATATTCATAATTAAGGCAACACATTTCCTAAAATATCTCATATTTTAAATCATGATTAGATAATATCATATATTATTCATGACCAATTATAAAATATCATATATTTTAATTTAGGCATGAGATAGAATCAAATATTATTTTAATCTAGAAAGATAAATCATATTTAATCTTCCATGATTATCTTAACAACTTTAGGAGATTCTATCCTAATTACTGGCCAATCAAATAATTTTAGAATCAGTTATATCCTAATCTAATTATGGGATAATCACATTATTTAAATCAATTATTATCCTTTAGGAATATGCTCAGAATATCCTAACAAATATTATCCAATATTAACCACTTTAATTATGGATAATCACCAAAATTAACAAACTACATGGATAATATCAAATAAATCAACTTTTGAAAGATTTGATTTTATCCCAAATAAAAGATTTTATCTCAAAACAATCTTATTTTATCCCAAAATAATTTGTAATTATCTTGAAATAATTTTAAAATAAGAATAATAATTTTTTTTTAAACAGAGCCAGCACCGCCGGCCACCGGGTTGGCTAGCCGAAGCTAGCCACGGTGGCTGGCTGCTTTTACGCAGCCACTACCTTAAGGCAGCAGCATGGCAGCTGCTTGTGCTACGCTGCAAGCCACCGTGCGCGGCCGGCCAAGGCTAGCCACGGTGGCTGGCCGCCTTACGGCAGCCACTGCCGCCGAAGCAGCAGCAATAGCACAGCACAGCCGTGGCAGCAGCTGTGCAACACTTGCACGCTGCTGCCCCGGCCACCGGACCTGCTGCCCTCCCTTTCCCCTCCCTCTTAGACCGCCACCTGGTCGGCAACCGCCGTGGCTGCGCCACCCAGTCGCGGCTGCAGGCCTTAAATAATTTTTTTTTTTTGGTTTTTAATTTAATTAAATAACATTG
Source organism: Chenopodium album (assembly GCF_948465745.1). Classification (NCBI taxonomy): domain Eukaryota; kingdom Viridiplantae; phylum Streptophyta; class Magnoliopsida; order Caryophyllales; family Amaranthaceae; genus Chenopodium; species Chenopodium album. Next base: position 33,777,404 of record NC_137851.1, on the reverse strand, counting down.
ATCAAAACTAACTTAAATCGGCCCAAAAATTAAAATTAAATCCCATTCAACTTTAAAATAAGGGTTCATCATAAAATTAATCCCAATTTAATTTTAACTCTTAAAATTAAATTGATGATCATACACAAAACATTTTTATGCATAAATCAATCTGATTAAAATTATGAAACTTAAAACAATTCTAATTAAATCAAAATTCAAGCACAAAATCATATTTTAGAGTTATGAATTTTCGAAAAATTCAAAAACTAGGGTTAGGGTGTTCGAAAATTTCAAACAATTTAGGGCTATATTCGGTCCTCTTCATGGCTATTTTGAGCATAATTAAATCAAATTCAATCAATTCCAAAAGTTTAATCACATTAAAATAATAATTGAACCATAATTAAATTAATATCTCCCTCTTAATTGATTATAAAATTAAGAACATGGACTTCAAATAATCGTATTATTATCATCAAGCGTGTTCATGCAAGAGGCTAACTAATACCATAAAGCACCTAATCCCAAGATCGCATGCATAACACACAAGACACATAATCATACATTTGAAGCGTGGATTCCACGTAGCTATTCGACAGGCAAATCAGGGAGAGAATAGAGCCCCAAGCGTTGCTCCTCTACTTAGTCCACGAGTTTCGAACGAGCCGTTCACCAGTACTAGATTGGTCGAGTGAAAGAGGAAAACTGCGATCACCACCTTTTATGGACTAACCGACCACAACGAACCACCACCACCGGCGCTGAGGGAAGGAGAGAGTCGTGTGAGAGGGAGAGTTTGAGAGGGGTTTGGTCTTGTGTTTGCTAATTAGGGTTTGATCAAACTGATCACTGAATAGCTCTACTGAAAACCCTAGGCACTTAGTCTATTTATAATCATATTATAATTAGACCAAGTCACGAAGCCCAAACCCTCCTTATTTCTCCATATGGCCGGCCATACTAGGGGATAAGGCCTCATCATGGGCCTCGTCCTCTCGTGCTCGATCAATGCCCTTTGTGTGACCTTATAGGATCCGTCCAAGTGGGCTTTGGCCTATTTTACTAGCCCAAAGATCGTTAGTACCTCTAATTATGATATAACGACGACCCAAATGTACGAACTTAATTATCTCCATAATTTGATCCATTTATATATCTAGTAATTGCACACGACGAAGACATAAATCCTTCAGAGACGGTCAGATTCGGGGAAGTTCGCAAGGGGGAGCCCAAGAAGGAGCATTCGGCACTCCTAGTTCTAGATTCAGTCGTCCCTGGTGACCGGCTGATCGCTAACCTTGGAAGTGTTGTGCGCGTTTGGGAAACCATTTTCAAAAAGGAAAAATAAAAAGAAAAGAAAAAGAGAGAAGAAAACAGGCGGTTACCTTGTAGCCGGTTGTGTCAAAGACGCTTGAAAAGTGCTTGGTCGTCTATAGAAACAGGCGGACAAGGTGCGAGCAGTCAAATGGATTCTTCTCAGAAAATGACAAATTCTTGAAGTCAAAGATTCTCTCTCTCAAAGATTCTTTCGTAAACGTGCGAAATGAGGGGGGAGTCAACTCCTATTTATAGAAGGGGTGAAACTTTAGGGTAAAAACCGTAAAATTTACTCCGGATAAACGGTAAAATTATGCACCAATGCATGCGTGACACTTGTCATAGGCATCACGTGGCATGCCACGTCACCCCCGTGAGGGGCAAATGTTTTGGGTATTTTTACCCTGCCACGTGGACCTCTCATAGCGTGACACGTGTCACCCAAAAATGGTCTCCAAATGGACCAACTAGAGTACGACACATGGCAGGCAGATACCCCTTCAGGAATTGGCGGCCTTCAAGGCCTAATTCTTCAGGCCACCGCAAAACGGTGCAGCCCATGATCCTAGGTCACCAAACCCTAAGACAAGGGCACAAACTTCTAGGACACTATAAATAGGGAGATTTCCCCCATTATTGGGGTAGCTTACAATCATGAAAACAGAGAAACACCTGATCTCGGAATCCGACAAGATATTTACTTTCCGCACCTTTTTACTCCGAACCAAGAAAAACTTGACCGTCGGAGGCAGAACTCCGACCGATAGGAGCTTCCGTGGTTTTCCAGGTACAGACGGCCCCGAAACTAGTCTTGGTGTTGTAACTGTCCCGAAGGATACATAATACCCCGAAACAACCACCTATCGGAGCTAATTGACTTCCCAATTCAAGCGTTATCCTACACTATCGTCATAAGCCACGTGAATCGAGGTGCAATTCAAACAAATCATTCAATGGACATTCCTAGATTACACTATTGTCATCAACTAGTTCAATCCACTTAACTACAATAAATCATTGACCACTCAAGAGAAGAAATTGGTAAGACATGGAATACAAAGCATTCTAATCACAAACAAATCAATTTCAAGCCTAAAACATGCTTATCATGTAGTTACACCACCATTATTCCCTTAGTAGGGGAACTACTCACAAATCATGCTAATGATTAATCATTAAATAAACAAGCATCAACATGATTAACAAACAAATGGAAAAGATAAAACAAGTAAATAAGAGATTAAGGGAAAGAAGTTACTAATGGAGCTTCATTAATCTTCAAAAATGGTTGATTACAATCATCCAAGATCATCAAGATTAGTGTTTCTCTCTCTAAGATTAAGCTAAGAAAATCCTAGATTATGCTAAGCTAATACCCTAATTAATTTCTAAGGAGAGAGACTTATAACATTTTATACAAAGGCTTAAAAGAGATTAGCCGACATAGATGCGCACCCTTGCAAAGTGAAACCCATGCACTTTGCGAGGGCGCGCATCTATGTCGGCTATGAAAAGTGAAACTCAACGATGCGCACCCGCGATAACGGCGCGACCAAAGGCGCGTAGACGCCCTGCCCTAATTGTGGAATTTGCTCTTCAACTCTGTATGCGCCTGCGCAGCTTGGGTGGCGCCCTCTCATAGGCCGCGTATCAGGCACGCAGAGTTCCTACCTTGGTGCTCTGATTTTGCTCTCTGTACGCGCCTGTGCATAGAGACTGCGTGCCCGTGCAGACTGCAAGTGTGTGCCTTCTTTGTGGCTGTGCAACACTCCATTCATTAAGCTTCCAAGCTTCTCTCCTTAGCTCGTCATCAAGGCTTTCCAACAAAACAAGATTGAAAAGAAAACAAGGTCGAAAAGGGCAAATATATGGAGAAAACTAAGAAACAGAAGAAGATAAAGAAAGGAAATTAAAGACATAAAAGAGGGCACAAACAAGCTACAAGTATGAGGAACATCCACTAAAATGAGCTCTAAATCGTGGCATAAATGCCACTAATAAGAATTGGAGAATGTCAATAAGAGGGGCATTAAGTAACAAAGAACGGAGGAAGTAACTAACAATAATAATAAATAATATATCACATAATTTTATGTGGCATGATAAGTGTAAAAACTATTGTGGAACGATTTTTCAAAGTTTTAAATAAATCCACACCGTTTAAACTAAGGGATTTTCCATTTGGTACCATTGTACTTTAGACTTTTTCATTTGGTATCCAATTTTTTTTTTTTTTTTTTTTTTTTAAAAAAATTTGCATTCCATATGATACCATTATACTTTTGAATTTATTTTATATTGTAACATTCTATCAAATTTTCTTTGTATATTTTGATTTTGGTGCCATAAAATTATTCGGTTAAGGTTTTAAGGGGATGTTTAAGCCGTTAAGGTTCAAATTTGAGGTCGAAAAGCAAAGAACACTTAAAAATGCCTCGATTTACGTGTACAAAAAAGTCTCAAGTTGCATATTTTGATGTATTTCGTGCAGTACAAAAAAAATGTCCAGTTAAAGTTTTGGAGGTCATTATGATTAAGGATAAAATTTTGAAGTCAAAATTAGGGAAAAAAAAGACCACAAATGCCCTAACTAATGTTTTATTTAAGAGGATGTTATAATAGAGAATAATTAAAAATTACGATACAATGGTGTCACGTGGAATAAAAATAAAAACTAGCAAGTTGTCCTGGTGTTGCCCCAGGTCACTACTGTTGTAGACGTGTAATCAATAAATTTTTGTAAAGGCTTTTCAAAACGGTAATTATCATTGTTAAACCAAAGTGGAGTTATTCTTCGAGTATCTACTTCTTTTTTTTTCTTCATTGAACCTTGTGCTTTGCACTTATATAGATTTTTTTACATATTAATAACAAAGTTGGTTATTGGCTTAGATGGTTAAATAATCATCATTCTTATAAAATCCCATTAAAATTTTGTGTAGATTTTCTGTAAAATTAAATTTGTGGTTTCATATTATACTAGCATAGTGCCCGTGCGATGCATGGTTTATAAAGTATGATGTTAATCCCATTATAAAATTATAAATTTGTTCAATGAATAAAAATAAACTCATTTATATTAACAAATTTGTAAATTGTTGTACTCACAATAATGGCCAAATACAAAAAATTAAGGAATATGATCTGAGTAGTATATTAATTTATGTCATTCACAATTTTTGGTATGCGGCCTGTACTGTGCGGCAGGGGTTACTCGACTTACTCGATTAGGGGTTACTCAAGTTGTTGGGGCTACTCGAGTTACTCGGTCAGGAGTTACTGTAGTTACCCTTGATCGAGTAATTCATTGAGTAATCCATGACCGAGTAACCCCTCGAGTAATCCATGACCGAGCCCCTGACCGAGTAACCCCGCAAGTAATCTTTGACAGAGTAACCCCTGACTGAACCCTCAAGTAACCCCTGACCAAACTCCTTAAGTAACCCTTGACCAAACTCCTTAAGTAACCCCTTATCGAATTACTCGAGTAACCCCTGACCAAACTCCTTAAATAACCCCTAACTTAGTAACTCGAGTAACCCCTGACCGAGTAACTCGGGTAACCCATGACCGAGTAATCCCTAACCGAGTAACTCGAGTAACCCTTGACCAAGTAACTCGAGTAACCCCTCAAGTAACCCTTGACCGAGTGAATCCGTCAAGTAACCACTGACCGAATCACTCGAGTAACCCTGACCGAACTCCTTCAATAATCCCTGACTGAGTAACTCGAGTAACCTCTGACTGAATAACTTTGATAACCCCTAACAAAATAATTCGGGTAACCCTTGCCGAATCGGTGTAGCCTGCTACACCAAAAAATTACTGTATGTCATTCACATTTCTTGGTTTTATCCCCTTTTATTATTTAATTAATAATCTATTATAAATATTCTAATAAATTGTTTTCCTTATTGAAAGGAATAGGTTCTGAAACATAAGTTTCAATCTTGAAATATAAAAAACTAATCGTGGTTGTAGTATTTGAAATTTTTTCCATAAATTTGAACCGAATATTCATATAACCCATGGTAATCATGTTTTTTTAATATATAAAAATAGTTCTTACAAGTATTTATTACCTTATAATTTAAATTAATATGAATAAATAATACTCGGATTTATAGGCTTACTCATTTTCTATCATTCGTGGGGAGGAAAAAAAATCTAAAATGATTCTTTTTATACCACACCTAATATCTATATTTTCCCTTAGTATCCATCAATTTACCCACCTAAAATAATAAATTTGTATTTTACCCACGCATAGTACCCAAAATAATAAATACAAGTTGTCTTATAACACATGGTAATCATGTTTTTTAATTTATAAAAATAGTTCTCACAAGTATTTGTTATCTTATAATTTAAATTAATACAATTAAATAATACTCATATAGGCTTTCTCACTTTCTATCACTCGTGGGGAGAAAAAAAATTTCTAAAATTATTCTTGTAATACCAAACCTAATACCCAATTTCCTCGACCCTTAGTATTCATCAATATATTTACCCACCTAAAAATAATGAACATGTATTTTATCCACCAATAGGTATATTTTTTCACAAGCATAGTAACAGATATTATCACATCATATTCATATACAACTACCAACAACATCTAATTAAATATAGAGAAGGTATTGTGTGAGTCTTGCCTCACCAATGGTTTGGTGAGTCAAGCCTCAAAACAACAAGCCCAATAACTTTTTTTTTAAAGTTTTTCTTTAGTTTAGTTTGTTAGATGATATATGTTTTTTTTTATTTTTATATTTAATTTTTTTTAATTAATTAAAGGATACGTATTATTTGATAGATAATACATATAATTTATTAGAGGATATCTATTATTTAATAGAGGATATGTACTATTTAATAGAGGATATGTACTATTTGATAGAGTATATGTACATTTTGTTGGAGGATATATATATTATTTGATACAAGATATGTACAGTTCGTTAGAGGATATGTATATAGTTCGTTGGATGATATATATTATTTGGTGAACGTATTTGCAGTTTGTCAAAGGATATGTACATTTGCTAAAGGATATTTATTATTTGATAGAGGATGTGTACAGTTCGTTGAAGGATATGTATTATTTGAATAAGGATATATATGTACATTTTGTTAAAGGATATGTATTAATTGATAGAGGATATGTACAATTTATGGAGGATACATAAAATTTGTAAGAAGATATATTATATTTGATAGAGGATATGTACATTTCGTTGGATGATATGTATTATTTGATGTAGGATATGTATATTTTTCAGAGAATATATTTTTCAGAGAATATGTAATATTTGATGGAGAATATGTACAATTTATTAGAGGATATAAATTATTTGATAGGGAATATGTACAGTTTATTAGAGAATATATATAATTTGATAGAGGATATATACAGTTTATTAGAGGATATGTATTATTTGATAGAGGATACATACAATTTGTTAGATGATGTATATTATTTGATAGAGGATATATATAATTTGTTTAAAGATATGTACAATTTATTAGAAGATGGCAGTTTGTTAGAGAATATGTATTAGATATATATAATTTGTTTAAGGATATGTACAATTTACTGGAGGATATGTACATTTTGTTAGACAATATGTATTATTTGACAGAGGATATGTATAATTTGTTGAATGATGTGTATTATATAATAGAGGATATGTACAATTTGTTAGAGGATATGTAGTATTTGATGGAGAATATGTACAGTTCATTAGAGGATATGTAGTATTTGATGGCGGATATGCACGGTTTGTTAGAGGATACATATTATTTGATAGAGAACATATACAATTTACTGGAGAATATGAACAATTTGATAAAAGATATGTATTGTATTATTTGATGGGATTTATGAATAATTTATTAGAGGATATGTATCGTTTATTAGGGAAAAGCCCTTGAAGAAGAGAGATTGTTATATACACCGGGTGTACCATACACCCATGAGAATTTGTTCTCATTTTGATAATTGTTTTTCATCTTATCATCAAATGAAGATTAAAAACTAACTTTAGGTTAGTTGGGTGTACGGTAAACCCGGATATATATAACAAATTCTACTTGAATAAAACAGAAAAACAGAAAATTTGATGATTCTTATCATTTAATGGCAGTGGACTAGTGGAATATTATGAGACCATGATCTATCTACCGTCACTACAATAGATTATGATCAATTTCAATCATGGTTGCATAATATTTTTATGGTTGCATGATCAATCAATCAATTTCTATCGATATTTGGAGAATCATAAGTGACGAAGGTCGGCGACATCAATGAGAGCAGAGGCGGACCTGCTGGCGTTGGTGTCAGCCATGCGAGCACCAAGAGCTCCGCGATCGTCCTCTTTGTCGCTTGTCCGCTTGTTCTTCACTCGAATTGTGGTGCATTTAATTTCTGGATTATGTCAATTCTTGATTTTTCGTGATTTCATTTTGATCTATATTGTTCTTCAGGTTTCATGATTTTGCACTAAATTTTTAGCGGCATTTTGTAGTTAATCGGATCTGTTTGTTGACTTTGTTGTTGATTGTTTGTTGTTCCTTTGCAAGATTCTTGAATTCTCCGCCATTGTTGTTCAAATAATAGAAGCTAGGAGAAAGACATATGGCGTGTTCGGCGTATGGCGTGTTCGGCGTTAGCTTTTGAGTAGCTTTTAAGTAGCTTTAGCCAAATCACTACTTAACAAAAAATGTGAATGTTTGACAAAATAGTGGCTAGGGTAGCTTTTAGTGGTGGAGGTAGTTTTTATGAAAAGTTAAAAAGATTAGCTTTTGAAATTAGAGGTAACTTTTAAGGTAATTGATGAAAATTTAATATATAATTTTAAAAATAAAATATTGATTTTTATATGTAGCAGCTAGTTAACCGCTACTTTACCGAACACTCATATCTAAATTATTTTTCTTCACAGCTAACACCTTTTTGACAGTTAACAGTTACCTCCACAATTACAGCTACATTCACAGCTATATTTTGCCGAACACGCCCATAGTGGGAGGCGGTAGAATCTAATGAGGGTAGTCGACTGACCGTGAGGCTTCACCCAATACTTTGTGCCAAATATATGCACTAATAAATAGGTATTTATATGCTATGGGGTATATATGAATAAAAAATAATTATTACTCAGTAGGATAAAGAAAAAATATTAGTTACTTATAAAGTATACATATTATATATAACTTTTAAAATATTACCTTTTTTTTTTAATAAAATTAAGGGATCGAATTCCTAAATCTTCACAATTTGGAAACTCGATATTTTAATCTAAAATTACATTCGCAGAAAATATATAGTATTTGAATCAATTAACATAAATAAAAAATACATTAGAACATAATGTAAGAGGAAAAATCTTAATAAGTGAAAATAATAAAGGATTATAATCAAATTATTTCACTTATGATACTTAAAAATATGCTTTATATGCTTGTAATAATATCTATAAAATTATATGATAGAAAATTATAAGGTAAAATATTTTATTATATTCTTTACATATATGGAAGTTTCACATGGAATATTCACATTAAAATCATGTATATGATATGTGATCCCATATAAATACTTTACTAATATAAATCATTTGCTAATATAAAAAATTTAAAATTTAAAACCAAAAAACAAAAAATTAAGACAGGACACGTGTCAGCCATGGAACTAGTGTACCCTGTTTTAGTATAATATATATAGATAGATAGACAGATAGATATAGATTTGTAGGGTTTTAGGTACTTTAATGCGGAATTTCACGATTCATATTCGTTCGCACCTAAACAGGATCTACAAGCATAACACATAAAGAATCACATAATACATACCTTTGACGCGTGATTTCCACAAACGATTAACTGTCAATTAGGGAGATAATAGAGCCCCAAGCGTTGCTCCTCTACTTAGTCCACGGGATGGGATTGAACCTCCACTACTGCTGGGTAGTTAGGCACGAACACTTCAAACCACCTTCTACGGAGAGGGGAGAAGAAAACCTAGCCACAAACAACCACGACCACCACCGTGAACCACACGCACCACCGGCGTGTGCGGTCATGAGGGAAGAGGAGAGAAATGTGCGTGAGGCGTTAGGGTTTGGTTGCTAGCCAGTCTATTCTCAATTCACTACTCAAGTGTATTATATCAAACCCTAGGCAAGACCTCTATTTATACATTATATGTATAATTAGAGTCCAAACCAAGCCCACAATATTCCCTCTTCAATCCCATATGGTCGGTCACTCCATGAGGCCCAATAATGGGCTTCCTTCTTTTGTTCAATCCATCACCCTTTTGTGTGACCTTATAGGATCCATTCTATTGAGATTTGGACTATTTAACTATCCCAAAGATCATTAATCACGTCTAGCAAAAGACAATGACAACCCAAAAGAATGAACTTAATTATCTCCATAATTTGATCCATTATATATCTAGTAATTGCACTTGACGAAAACACAAATCCTTCAATCTCCCACTTGCCTGAGACAAGTGTGCAATATTCAAATTCCTTAAGTCAATATGTCTCGATTTGATAATATGATTGCATCACATGTCGAGATCATATTAATCTACAAATCATTTCTTGAAATTTGAGTTAGAATTACAAAACAAATTATTACTGAGTAATACATTTGAGTGCGGCCATGCTGTCACTGAATTCTCCCTCTTCAAGGAGCCATGACACATTCCTAATTAAATAGGTAGACTCAATCCAATCTTGTGGCAACCAAAGCTCCCACTCAATTCTTGAAGTAACCAGGGAACATCCTTTATAATCTCCAGTTATGGGTAGACGTTTGAATGCACCACAGTTAAATCAATCATTGAATGGAATTAGTGTTCCACTCATGTCAAAGGAATCCACTAATATATCCGGAAGTTCTATACTTGAACTTCAAAGTACGTCAATAGTTCTATCATGCATTATTCATGCATATCCATGTGATTGACCGAGCATCAATATGCCCCTATAGCCCATGAAACTGTTCTATCCAATCAATCTTACATGCCAGTCCATTTATTGAAATCATTTATGTCCACTTTAATGATTTCGAACTAGGAATTTAAATAATGTATGGACTTAGTTCACCTGTGGGGTTTCATTCACCAAGTCATCAACCTGATGAGCCAATCAATTCATAATTATTTTGGACATTTTATTTAATTTCAAAAACCATAATTAAATAAGATTGAAACTTCGTTTCAATTTATAACATAATTCTGCAAGTTAATGTATTACTTATGTGATATGCTTTCTCAAAACATATACAACTTAAATTACATAACTTGCTTCAATCCAAGAACCTTAGTATGACTCTCATACCTTAGTTATGGAAGGGGTTTAGTAAGTATAATTCATGAGACATTCTCATAAATATGAATTTTGTAACTTCTAAATTTTAATAATAATATTCATCTCCACACACTAAGAACTTTCCTTCATTCTTTTACTAGGAATCAGAAATTTCTAATTGCATTCCAACGTTTACATTGGATTTCAATTGAAATCTATCATCACTTGTTCTTAAAACATGTGAATCAAATAGACGAGTATAGGCCATGACATACATGATGCATCCTTTGCAAAATGCATAAGGAGTATCACTCAAAACCTTAATTTCATCAACCTTTCTCAAAGCATTGAATCTTTAAGCAATGTGCCATGTTATATGGGAGTGAAACTCTTTTCAATATAATGTTGAATTTCATAAGAATCTTATCAATATAAGCTTCTTAACCAAACTCAAATATCCTTCGAGACCTATCTCAATAGATCTTGACTCCCAACTGCACTTATCTTCCTCTTCAAGATTTTTCATACAAAATACATTAGCTATCACTTGACCCTTAACCAATGAATAATTGTTCTTTGTACTAGACCAAGAAGACTTTATACCTCCCACTAAACATCTTGTATATATAATATCTTCATTTTATGAGAACATCAAACAATTTGATTAACACATAAAATTAAGAATATTAACTCCATGATGCTTTCTTTGATCCATAAATGAACCTCCTATACATCCTTAGGATTATTGGATTTTCAAAACTACTCTGATTGTATCGTATACATATCTTATTTCATGAACAATTTTAAGAAAGTGTTTTGAAATCCATCTACTAAATCTCATAAGGTAGAAATCACTAAAATATCTTTAATAGATCTTAACAACATGACTAATGTAATGCTTTCATCGTAATCATAGTCATACTATGAGTTAGTTGAACCCTTTAACAAGTCTTTGCTTTGGTTAGAAAACATTTTTCTTTCTTGTCTGTTTTGCTTATAATGGGTCTCACCCAATTAGGCAAATACACTTGGTTACAAACTTAGAATCTATTTAAGATTTCCATAGTTTTTAAACCACTTGGAGTTATAACTTGTCAAATTATCTTTATTACTTGCATAATTATCATGTTCCAAAATAAATATTTTAAAACTCTTAGTCAATATGAAATCATATTTCTTTGGCTAAGTTTTATGTATGCTGGTCATCATTGTGGGTTTTTATGCAACAATTGAAACTTATACAACCACTTTATTTAGTCTTTAATGAGAAACGACAATAGAGGTTGTGCACTTTGAATGCACTACCTTCGACACATGGTTATTATTCCCATTACACTTAATGGGACCACGCGTTGTCATTTGTAATATGAGGTGAATCATGCTCATATTGTTGCTTTTATTCGATTATTTCTCGAATTTCTTCAAGATTTTCGAATTAACTTTTCTTGAACTCTTTCAAGGCTCTCGAACTTTTCGAATTAGCTTATACTCCCACTTGCCTTTTGAAGAGGCATATTTATCATAGGGTGAACCAACCATGGTTTAAACCATGATTGTTTGTTGCTTTTCTCAAACTCTTTTGAGATTTACACTACTCCCACTTGACCTTTTGGAAATGAAATGTTTTCCATAAGGGCATCTACTTGAGCAACAAACGTTTTGTGCTAAGTATGACTTGTGTAGTAGTGCCCCGTGCTCTATATAGGACTTGAACGTGCATTAAACGATTTAATACAACTTTCATTCCTAGCTTTGTAGAAAGACTTTATAAGAACTTATATATGAAGTCTTAGCTACATTTTGATTTGACATATGTAGTTTTGTTTAGTTTTGGAGCTCATCTTAAAAGTATATCCCTTGAATAATGGTTGGAAGATAGGTAATTTTCATCCATTATCAAAATATATCTTATATACATTGATAGTTCCTTTATAAACACTTCATAAGGTTTTCTATCGGAATTTGTTGTAAAACGATTTCACAATTCTTGGATGTTTATCAAGGTCTTAGCTTGAATTCTCATTGTCACGATCATATCGCAATAAATTGAATATATATTGCCAAGTAAATGTATTGACTAAAACTTTCACAATTACAATCATATTGTAATGTAATCATTATCATTTCAAGTTGATGCTGAACTTCATATTGAACCTTTTGAACTTTTCAGTATTTTCACACTTTAGCTTCAACTAAGCACAAGTGATCATATCACAAATGAATTTTCATTGTCCGTCTCTAGACTTTGAACCTTTGGTTTTCTTACATAGATATGTATCATTTCTCTAAATGGTGAATTTGTCAAAATTTTCAAATTAGAGTGATATTTGCATATATCAATAGATTCATAATCTAACGATATTGAAAGTCCATCCTTTTGGATCTTCCGCATGCAATGTTCATTTTTATTCGAATTATTTGACGTTTTAGAAATAATTTATGTATATATATAGAAATGGTTTAATTATTTCTATCATATAGAACTTTAAACCTATTTAGCTTTTCAAAACACATTGTGACTCAATAAAGTATAGAATAACATTTACTCCATGTTTTTGAATATTCAATGCTTAGTCATTACTAAGATTGATTAATATTTCGATAATGGCAAGAATAAATAACATTTATTTAATTCTAGCCAATTACTAGGTAAGGTGGAAAAAGTAAGCTTCTACTTGTAAAGTTGCAACTTTTGCTTCTAAACTTGTAGATTCTACTTGTGAAGTAGCAACATTTGCTTCTAAACTTATAGATTTATTTCTCCCTAAGCCATACATCTTCATTTAGTTCAACCATATTCTCAATGAGAGAGAACTAAATGTGACATCATATGTCCAAAAAGTGGTAATATGCTAAAACAATTTCTATAATATATTTCTTAAATTGGAACATTTCCATTCTTTTACCTTCCAACTGTATGAGGTAGTTTCTAATCAATTAGAGTTGGTCCATTTAATTAGAAATATTTGTTGTTCATAACAACTTTTAGCATATAAGTAGTTCTAGGTTTGAGAAGTAGCAACTTGTTTGCATTTCTTGGCCTATAACTTCTTAATGCAATCCTCATATATTCTTAAACCTTTCCCATTTGAGCCACTTAGAACATTTCTCTTAGGTTCAAAATGATACTTTGCTTAACTACTTTAAGCACTTTTCATGATTTTGCTAAGCCTATTCATTCATTGTTCATATTTGAGTTTAATCAACTATCTAACTCTATATAAAATGGATGAAGAATAATGTCATTTGATCAACTTTGATCATAAAGACTTCCAATCACTTTCTTATTTTCAATCATATTGAAGATAAGAGATTTTATTGGACTTCTATACTTGTCTTTTAGAGGATTTGCATCTCTAATCTCATTCTAACCTTTGAAACACTTTTCAAAATAAAGATGATGTTGGTATTTTATTCAAACATTTTGAGTTAAAGTAAACCAACTTTAGAAATATGACATGGGTTTCTAAAACTTGCCTTTTAGAACCATCTTAGCAAAATTGGAATATAGGTTTATGGATTATCTTTTAACCTTTTGAGAACGTTTCTCAACTTTATTTTCAATTGAGGAGATTATATATAATTATAAAATTAGAACGAAATATTACTCATTTAATAAATGCAAAATTCAATTATGTTTAATTAAATTTAAAGTACCATAAACGATTTAAATATGTTACTTTAAAACACTTTATTCAATTTAAATGGTCCCAATTTGAATTTAAGTGATTCCAAGACCCTTTATTCGTGCAATAATTGACCGGAATTTGGCCCTACCATCAACCATTATATTTTCAAGGTGAGTAAAATCTTTACTGATTACAACTCTCCATGACATGTTTAATTATTACCCTTTGCTTCAAGGTTCTAAACTCTTTAGGTAACCTTGTTGAGAATAACCAATTAAAATTGTAAAACTTGATTTACCCCAACTCTCCCAAGATATAAAATGACACCCGGCTTTGGCATGACCTATCATAAATATCAAAGGTTTATTGGGTTTTTAATTGGAAAAGCAACCTCAATATTACCGGGACCTAGATTCATTATGTTGTGATTAATTTAGTGAACTCTAGTACATCATCACAAACATTAATAAAATCTATCATGCATAATATACTGAATGCATAAACAAGACATAGCATAGCCCCTAATCCTAAAACTAATAAAGTAAATGCTCCCACTTGAGCCTTCATGGATATCATCCACCTCGCTCCTTTGGGCCTTCACTTCATGGGCTTCTTGGATTAACTGCAACCTGTAATTCTACTCTATTCTATTTACTACTTTAATAAAATAAATAAAATTACAAAAATACTTCATCGGTTCGTAGACCATACTTAAATTACAAAAATATATCACGATGCACAGATCGTATTTAAGAATCTAATGGGCCATACTAGTCATTATATAGCAACAAAATATCATATATTATAAAATTGCCACATAATAAATCACTCATCATGTTTTCCTAAACTACAACATCGAATGTTCATAATTAAGGAAACACGGCACCTAAATATCTCATATTATAATTACTGCAATTAGATAATATAATATATTATTCATGACCATCAATAAAATATCATATATTTTAAATTAGGCATGAGATAGAATCAAATCTTATTTTAATCTTAAAAGATAAATCATATTTATCCTCAAAGATTATCCTAACTTATTTAGAAGATTCTATCCTAATTACTAGCCAATCACAAAATTTAAATCAATTACCTAACTAATTATGGATAATCACATTATCAAGTCAATCTTTATCTTTTCGAATCTTGCTCAATTATCCTTTTAAAATATATTTTCAAAGATAAAAACAAAATTTTAAGATTTGAAAATATCATTTAATTTAAAATTATCTTAGATAAAAGCATATTCTATCTAAAATTAAAATAAATAAATAATTTTAATAATTTTTTTGTTTTTTTTGAAAATCAAGGGCTAACCATGACTAAGCTTGCTGCCCAGCCAGGTCACTGCTGCTGCCGCAGCCAGGCTCACAGCCCAACCACCACGGCCAGGTCGAAACCCAGCCTCAACAGCAGCAGCTTGCGGAGCCAGGCTACAAGCCCAGCCACATAGCTAGCAGGGCAGCGGCTACGTACTTCCCCTCCCCTAGCTCCGCCATCACTGCTGCCCTTCACCCCACCTGATCACCGGAGCAGCCACCGTGGCCCACCAGCAGGTGGCTCTGCCACCCAGTCATGGCTGCTCCCACTCAATTCTTGTTTTTTTTTGAGTTAAATTAATTTCACAACCTTTGCAAAAATTAATTTGGTGATCTTAATTAATTAAACATAAACAATTTTATGCCAAATTCAAAAATTAATCCAAAATCTCTATTTCAATTAATTTGGGGCTTATTCAATTTAATCTATAATTCACATAAAACTCTTTTACATGAATTAGTTAATCACACACATCATTTTATGCATGAATTAAATTAGATCAAATTATATTAAAATAATACATTAAAATTCAAAAATTAGGGTTCATAACAAAATTTTTGAAAAATAATTAGGGCTTAGGGTGTAATTCGGATTTTGCTAGGAATAATTGAGCAATTTAAATCACATTTAAACAATTCCAAACCTTTAAATCTCCATTTAAATAAAGATTGAACCATAATTAAATTATTCTCCCTCTTAATTGAATTAAAATTTGTGGACATCAAAGATTTATGATCAATATGCGTAAATGAAAGAGGCTAACTTATGCCACTGTAGGGTTTTAGGTACTTTAATGCGGAAATTCACGAATCATATTCGTTCGCACCTAAACAGGATCTACAAGAATAACACATAAAGAATCACATAATACATACCTTTGACGCGTGATTTCCACAAGCGATTGACTGTCAATTAGGGAGATAATAGAGCCCCAAGCGTCGCTCCTCTACTTAGTACACGGGATAGGATTGAACCTCCACTAGTGCTAGGTAGTTGGGCACGAATACTTCGAACCACCTTCTACAGAGAGGGGAGGAGAAAACCGAGCCACGAACAACCACGACCACCACCGTCCACCACACGCACCACCGGCGTGTGCGGTCATGAGGGAAAAGGAGAGAGTTTGTGCATGAGGCGTTAGGGTTTGGTTGATAGCCAATCTATTCTCAATTGACCGCTCAAGTGTGTTATATCAAATCCTAGGCAATGCTTCTATTTATACATTACATGTATAGTTAGAGTCCAAATCAATCCCACAATATTCCCTCTTCAATCCCATATGGTCAGCCACTCCATGAGGCCTAATAATGGGCTTCTTTCTTTTGTTCAATCCATCACCCTTTTGTGTCACCTTATAGGATCCATTCTATTAGGCTTTGGACTATTTGACTAGCCCAAAGATCATTAATCACATCTAGCAACAGACAATGACGACCCAAAAGAACGAACTTAATTATCTTTATAATTTGATACATTATATATCTAGTAATTGCAGTTGACGAAGACATAAATCCTTCAATATTTCCCTCTTTGTTTTGAAATAATAAAATAGACACAATTTCCTGTTTATATTTTTCTAAAATAGCTGACACACTTTCTTATTTTAATTGCGATGATTAGTAGTCAAAGAATAAGAGTATAATTTTGTAATTGATGATGAGTAGAGATTTATAACTTTTTCCCAATGTGTAATTGTAGGGAATATTTCAAGCCATAACCCCAAACTTGAACCCCACTGTGATCATACACTTAAGCATGGTGGCGTCCAAAGGGAAGGAAGCTAGAGCAAAAGAGTCGCCAACAAGTTTTAGGAACTTGTAAACCGTTCACAAGGTGAAGATTACACCCCTTAACGATCCATGAGATCGTCAACTCCAAAAGGTCTTGAACCAAATAGGGTTTGGGGATGAAGGTACAAATCCAACCTAAAAGAGATTGAACCTGCCCTAAATAGGCCTCTACTTTATTCTTCTCGTATTCATGTGCGCTTTCTGACTAACATGCAAACATTAGATTAACCCTAAACCTGTTTAATCTATGTTGGTTGAATTTAATGCACAAATAAAACTATTATTGGTGATCACTTGAATTATAATCATATTAGCCCTAAAAAAGAGTATTAATTATCTTATTAAGCGTGATTACAAGTACAAATTCCCTTTAAACATGCATAAAAGGTGTGATCAAGCAATAACAATGAATAAGCATCAAGCAACATAATAATCATCATAATAATTATTATCATGTTAATAATAAAGAATAATAATTATAAAAACAATAATTATAACAATAATAATCATGTTAAAGCATAATAATAGCAAGATCCTAGGCATGATACTAACAAGAGTAATAACAAATCCTAGCATGTCACTAAGCAATAAAGATCAAAACTTTAGCCCTAGCATGATACTAACATGATATTGATATGATATTAGAAAGCATAGGACCTAAACATGATACTAGAAGGCAATAATAACATCCTAACATGATAATAGGAATTAAACAAATTTAAACATACTTTCTACAAGAATAGACCAATAAGACTACATACTTTGATGCCTCATGCCTCTTTCTAATAACAGAATACACGTGTTAGTAACTTCAAGGAAAATATAAATCAAACAATTAAATTAAATAATTGAAAGAGAGATTAGGGACCAAACCCTCAGAAATTATAACCTTTCACGTCTAGGGCGAAGGCAACTTCGAACTTGGCTAGGTGTTTCTAGATCTCGTGTATGCGGAATTGTGTTTATGAAAAGCTAGAGAGAGAGAAAGAGAAGATTGTTGATTGTAGAATGATTGATCGATGATTGTAGATTGATCGTGGATGACTAAAAACGGAGGTTCAAGACCATATTTATAAGAAAACAGTCCGGAAATAGGTAGAATTTGATAAGGAATAAAACTCCACTCTGTCGCCGCAAAACCGACTTTGTCGCTTGGCGACAAGCTCTGTCGCGTGGCAACAAGCCTTGTCGCGTAGCGATAGGCCTGTCGTTTGGCGACAGCCTTGATTCCTACGCGCTTTCAAACACGGAGTCCACTTATCAATCAAAATTGACTTGTAAAGTCCGTATGAAAACTGAAATCGTGTTTTTTTCATAAAATAATATTTTATTCCAAGTAAAACTCATCAAAATATAATTATTAATTCTAATCTTATTAGGACTTAAAGAGAACCTTCTAGAGAATTCTAGAAGACTATAATTAATTCTAATAACTTTAGGAATAATAATTAACATTGGGCCCTCCCCTAGATCATCGGGCCGCATGTAAAGATCAAACCGGGCCTAGTTTAGTATTTTGGCCATAACTTCCTCATTATTCATCGGGCTTATAATTTATCGTTGGAAAGCTCTTTGCAAGCCCCATCCAACTACACTATTATTGGACCCATATCATGGACAAAACTAAACTGGAATGCATGTTTTCATAAAATAGAGTTGTTTTTCGAAAATAGACAGAAAGGATTTTTAATAAAAACTAACCGCAACACCTAACCTTTCACACTTTCACCTCATTCGATTATCATTCGACGCAAAAGGTATTCATCACTAGGTTTGGTTTTGGGGAGACACATTTGGGTGTCTACAGAAGCCCCCACTTTGACTGAGTTTGGAGAAACGCAAGTTTCGAAAACGAAAGTCAAAGTAGCGATAGGGACGGAGAATGATTCAGAACGTTCTGCGATCCCAAATCATACTTGTAACGCCGATACCTGTAAACTAGCGTTAGTTAAACAGATAAAAGAGTTAAGAAACGCGTATCTTGCACCGTCGAGCACACGTCTCTGAAGGTAATCGATTTGTTGCATTTGTTGAAGACCGCTCTGCTTGTAGCTGCCTCCTATTTCATCGAAGATGACTCTGCTTGTAGCCATTCTCCGCTGCTTGTGACCATCTTCCACATCCGAGGGAACACGATCGAAGATAACTCTGCTTGTAGCCATCTTCAGTTTTCGTGATAATATTCCGAAGAAAATTATCGAAGACCAACGCTTGTCGATCTTTTAAAGTTCGCTTGAACTTTGCTTCCGCTATGCCAGTACGTCGGCGCTTTTGCTACTTGTGAACCATTACGTCGGTGCTTTTGCCGTTTATGAACCATTATGTCGGTGCCTTTGTTGTGAGCCAATGTTCAGGCGCTTTAAGCGAAGTGAGAAGATCTTTACCAGGTCGATCACTTGATTTAATCGTAATCGAGCCGATCATTAAATCATGTCAAGTTGCTTAGAGGGGCTAACTGGCGTACCAAGGAACCCAAAATTACCGCACGAGGTTCACATAACCATATTATGGAGCCCTGTACTCTGTCGCCGCTCTAGCGTTAGCCGGAACTGCTTGTCGCCGCTGTTTCTTCTTGTCGCCAAGCGACAGGCTTTGTCGCCACGCGACAAACTTGTCGTTTGGCGACAGGGTCGGGTTTTTTAAATACCCTCCCTTTCTTCTTCATTTTCCGCTGCTGCTGTTCTGTTTTTTTGCATTTTGCTCAAAACTTCAACTTTCTCGTTCTCGCTCAATTCTCAACCGAATTCGCTCAAAATTGTTGCAAATAAAAGCTTATTTCATCTATTTTCCCAATCCATGTAAGTTTTACTCAAACTCAACTCGGTTTTTGCTGAATTATGCATTCTTTGTTCGCGACTTTTCCGAAAATTCGAACATGTTATTGCTTAATTTGCTTTGCTTGTTGAATTTTATGCCTTGAACTTGCTTAATTATGCTTATACATTGCCTTGGGAGTGTTTTGAGACTTGTTTGACTCAATTTGGTGAAGAAATGAGCGATTCACCATTGTTGGACCTCTTGAGGTCGTGAAGAACAATGTGATTCGTTCTTTGTGTTTTTACTAATTCTTCTTGTACAATTTGTCACAATATTTATCATAGTATTGCAAGAAATTGTCTGGTTGCTTGAAAATACTAATTATGCTTATATTGAAATTGTGCTCTGTTTTAGTACTACGTACTCCATTTTTTGCGAACATAGTATCATGCGGCTAGGCGAACCTTTGATACTATAGAGCCTTAATCTTTATTATTTGCATAACATAGCATGGTTAGGAAACGCGGCTCTGGTTCTCAGTCGAGGGACACACGTCGGGAGGACGATCCTGTCGGCGAGGGTGAGGATCCCTCTACTAGACTTGGATCTCTTCCAGAGTGGGATGAGCACACTCTTTTCTTTTCTCCCGAGCACCATATTTCTGAGCGGGTGCAACGCGGGCTCATTAGCGGGAGGACTCGCAGTCATCGGTACGCTATACAAAGCGTACTTCAGTTGAGACGAGACGCTGCGAAAGCTCTGGGAGTCCTGTGGGTTGACTCCCCTCTTTCGGGCTACTCAGACCATATACTCCTATGATGGGGGTAACCTCGTCATCCGATCTTTGGTGGATTTCTTTTGGGACACCACTAACACCTTTCACTTTCCCTGGGGTGAGATGACGGTCACTCCTGCCGACTTTAGTCTCATCACGGGTTTGGAGTTTCGTTCTTCTCCACTGCCATTTGACAGTGATATTACTGTCTACTCACCGACGGTTTTGGAGTTATTGGGTCCGATTGCTATTCGGGCCCGTGTTGAGGCTCAGCCAGGACAGCTTAGTTCCCGGTGCATCCGGCGTTCCACTTTGGTAGCGGCTTTTGAGGATGATGCGACCACTTGCGAGCAGCGGGTGCGCATCTTTATTCTTATTTTGCTGTCAGGGACCTTTTCTCCTGACAAGGGTAGTCGAGTGCTCCTCTACTACCTGAGAGCTGTTCGCGACCTTCATCTGGTCGAGACGTATGACTGGGCCAGCTTGGCCTATGCTGACTTTCTTCTGGGCTTGCGACGTTCCTGTCGTCACAGGGCCTTGTCTGGAGAGATCGCACTTTCTAGTTTCTGGAGGGTCGTAGAGGTATATTTCTGTCCTTTTGAAATTAGCTCTAGACTTGTGCAAGCATTCGCTGACTTTCTCTTATCAATGTAGATTTGTAACTACGAGTACTTCCCCTCGCTTGCGCTGGTGAGACCTTCACCTCGTGAACTTCCCGTTGGCGCTGGTTCGGGAGGTTGCACTGGTCAGGTTGAGATTGGACGTATTCAAGATCTGATTCTCTCGGTAGATTCTCGTGAACACTTATTTTTTGATATTACTCTTTTGAGTGCATTTATCTTACATAGCTGTTTTGCAGGAGCCTGGCGTGGTATACCGACCATGGGCTGATTTGGCTATACCTGTGCTGGCCGCGCGGTATATTACCGAGCGTCGTTATTTTTAGGGGACGTATGACGCTACAGTGTATCTTGGCGAGAGAGTAGCCATCCAGCACTCCTCGGATGTTTTCGTCGTCCCCACTTGCCCGCCTCAACATATGTTTCATGAGGCGTTGATGCGTGACTCTGCGAGTCGGTCGTCTCCTGGCACTCCCTGGCGGTCTCATGTCCATTTGAAGCAGAGTTACAAGGATGACTTGCTGCCTTTGCTAGCGCCGGCCCCTGTTTTGTATGAGGAGGCAGCGGTATGCTTTACTTTTTATTTTTCTTTAGGTAGCCCCCAAGTGAATTCTGGTCATTTGAATTTTATTTTATCAGGCTAGGCCTAGGCAGTTCGTCCCTTCGAGGATGTCTATCTATTACCAGGGTATGTTCGGACCGATCGAGGAGATGATTCCTCCAACCCCCGAGGATCAACGTTTTGTGGAGCGTTCCATTCCTCGTCACCAGACTCGGGTAGGCTTCTTTATTTTCTTGCTTTTGTATTTTTTCTGTATTATCACTGACTTTATTCCTTTGACAGTTTTCTCGCGAGGCGGTGACAGCTATGGCGAGGTGTATAGACGCCTTTCGCAGCCAGCTCGTGAGGTTACGGAACCGAGCTACCTATCGGAGGAACGATGTTGAGGAGGTATCTCTCTTGTCTTTCTCTTGTGTCACCTTTTATTATATTCTTTACTTGGTATCTACTTGATTTACCTTTGCAGGGATAGCCTATTCCTTCACCCCGCACTCGGTCGAGACCCGAGGCTAGGAGAGAACCAACTAGATCTGGCTCAAGGCGTCGCCGCACTTCTGATGGCGGCCGAGGTGGCCGGTCTAAGGCTGCTCAAACCGAGGACTCGGTTTCTTCGCCTGAGGATGTCTTTGCTGGGCCGACGGGCCAAGGAGGCGTGACTTCGGCTCCTTCAATGGGTGGTGGGACGTACGAGGTTGGCTCGTCGTCGCAGCAGCCCTTGCTGCCTCAACCGTTGTCGATTGGTGAGCCTGGGTGGACTGACCCTGAGCTGAGGTTTCCGCCGACTGGTGGGTTAGGGGATGGTGAGGGGCATACACCCCGGACTACAGCGTTCTTTGATATGATGGGCGTACTTGATCATCTACGGCCTCCGGCACCATAGTTTGTACTTGTGCTTATTTATTTATTTGACTTCATAGGACTTTGTCCGTTGTATTATATGACTCACATATTAGACATATTGTATATACAAACTTTTTATATTAAGCCTGTTTCATCTTTGCATTTTATTTTTCATTTTATGTGCATGTGAGTGTGTGCAATTGTGACTTAATTTTTGCGCAAAAATTTCCGTCATTTTTATTATCAATGGAGGGTATCCGACTTTCTCCCCCAAAAGGAAAAAATGAAAAATAAAATGATTTCGACCAAAAATAAGCCTAAGCCCAATTTAATCAAAAGAAAAAAGGCAATATGGATTGGATTTGTATATAGGGGTATTGAATAACAGGGTGTAATGTGCAAAATCAAAGTCGAATCGAAGTCAGAAAAAAAACGCGGTTTGTATGACGCGTAATTGTCGCTGGCTTGGACGCATTGTCGCCACGCGTTTACTTTGTCGCCACGCGACAAGCTTTGTCGCCAGGCGACAGAAGTTGTCTCCATGCGACAAACCTGTCGTTTGGCGACAGACTTATTTTTTCAAATCCTTGCAGAATTCGAAATTTGCCAAAAATTGTTTATAAATAGCCCCTAAATCTGACGATTTCTGTATAATTCGAACAGATTAACTCAAAAATTAATCATGGCTTTAATTAAGAAGAGTTTTTGTGATTTCACTCGTGAGTGGTGTCGTTCTTTAACTGCTAAGGAGAGAAAAGAACTTGACTTTTTCCATATGGGGGGTATTTATGGCATAAAGGGAGTAAATCTTGACATAGACTTCATTCATACCGCCTTAGAATATTGGGATCCTAATACTCATTGCTTTAGATTAGGCTATGATGAAATTTTCCCTTTACCAGAGGAGTTCGGTGCCATTCTAGGCTTTCCTTCATTAAATCTTGTGGTAATGCCTAGGGTAAGTGAGTATTATTACAAAGATTATGAGCGTTTCCTTAACCTTAGGGGTACAGATCTAAAAAACATAGTGCATGGTAATAATGTTGATTTAAAAGAATTTGCACGTTTTTATTTTGATAGACCACGCTCTGAATCTTTTCATGTTTATTGGAGAAGAGCTTTCCTCTTTTGCATGGTTAGCCAATATTTTCTTACTAATGGTAAAAATAATGATGGTCAAGCAATTATAATATCTGTGCTAGAACAAATCGAATCTAGGAGAAATCCAATGCCATTAATCGCTGGAGAGACTATGCTTAGTCTTGATGAATTGAAAAAGAATCCAGAAGCATCTCTTCGAGGCTCTCCAATTTTATTACAGGTAGAAAAATAATATTCTTAATTACAGAAATTAAAAACATATTTTTGTATAACAATACTAATTATGTGCATTGATTTTTGGAGATGTGGCTCATGGCTAGAATTAATTAGTCCTCATGATAATATTGACAAATATACTCCCAATTGCTTTGTTCGGCGAAAAAAACGTTTCTCCTTGAAGATGGGTCGCCGTGAATGGGGCAAAGTTTTTGCCTGTTGTGACTTCTCCATTAAATGGGTTGTTCCCTGGTGGAAGCTTAAAAAGATGATTGGTTGTAATAGCCAACCCTTTTGCCGTCTTCCTAGTTTGTCAAAATTGACCTTTTATTATCCCTGTAGAGTAAAGAGACAATATGGGATTGCGCAAACCATTCCTACGGGAGATCTTCGTCGCCCTTATGAATTCCCCATTTCACAAGAAGTTGAACGATTTGACAAGTATTGGTGTGCTAGGCCTTTATGGGAAGTGATTACCCAAAAGGTTCCACCTTCTTTGTCCAATGATGTGAAGCAATGGTTGACTGGTAGATCTAAAAAGGACCGAACAAAAGTAGAGAAGACCAATGTGAAGACTCGCCTTGGTGACAAGAAATTTCCTGCTAAGGAACGCTTAGGTGAAAGGGTTGAGTTTAAGACTCCTGTGATGCCTAAGAAGAAGAGTGCTAATAAAGACAAAGGGAAAAGAAAGGTGGACTCTACAGAAAAGAAGGTTTGGGTAGAGAAAAAGCATGGAGTTTTAGCTGTGGGAGAGACTATCCATACTAAAATCGAATGTAGATCCTCTAATGGATGTCTCTTAGCAAAAGTGATGGATGAAGAGGAAGGTTCTGACAAGAATTGGAAAATGATTAAGAAAGAAAAGAAAGATTAGAGCATTGCTTTTCCTTCAATTTATTAGACAATTTAAGTTAATTTTAATGTTTTAAGCTTTATTTAAATTCCATCAATAATGTAATTCTTAATTTATTAATGCAATTTCAGCTTTTTAATTAAATTAACTTTACATTTGATTATTTACAGCAATGAAAAAAACTTAAAATATATTTTCCGAAAAACTTTCTTCAAGTACGGAAGTCGAAGAAATTTCCAGACTGCACCAAAGTTGTCCAGATGTCTGCAGAAAATTGGCGCTGTGATGTGTGTCATAAATGGCACACATTTGATGAGCATTTAGGTCCTTTTTGTTCTCTTTTCATAGCTTTCATGCTTAATAAGTGCTTAGTTTTATGCTTTGTTGCTTAGTTTTACCTTTCTTCTCTTATTTTGTAGCTTTTGTGCTTTTCGTTGGTTTTCTAGTCTTTTCTTCTTTATTTGCTCTATTTTCGTGGTTGTAGGTATTGGAAGAGATTCGGGTCTTGATTTTGGTGATCCATTATGGTGGAAGAGGCTTTAGGATCAAGTTCATGGAGTTTGGGAAGCTCAAGATGCAAAGAAGTGGAAGTTCCAAGTCTTGGTTCTTCTCTTGTGCTCCCTTCAAAGGAAGTGTGTGCCCTCAATATTAAGCCTTAGCTACTGCCTACCTTGTCCTCCATCACCATCATAAATCATGTGTGCACCCCTTGAGCTTGAAGAGTTGAAGATTCGAAGAAACCCAGCTGCGTGCGGCCGCACGCGCAGAATGTGCGGGCGCACACGAAGGATGTGCGGCCGCACACCATGGTTGTGCGGGCGCACATCCCCTGTTGTGTGGCCGCACCAACGTGGGTCTTTTCCGATCGGATTTTGACGATTTTCTCTCTCTTCTTATACCTATTTGAACCCAATTTTTGTAAGAAGAATTAGAATAAGAGAATTAGATCATATTCTTAGCTTAGTTGAGAGCTTCTCTCTCTAGATTTAGGGGTTAGTTTTAGGAGTAGATTTTAGAGAGAGAAAGTGAAGAATTTCAATGGTGATTGAGAGATTGAAGATCCAATGGTGACAATTGTATTGGAGATCTACTCTATTATCAATGAGCATTTCTAAACTCTATCTCATTTATTGTTTTGTTTAGTATTCATGTTTAGATTGTTTATTTTGATTAGATTTTGATGATTTGATGGTTGATGTTTGATTAGAGTTATTGTTCTTCTTTGATTGTTGATTCTTTGATTGTAGATTGTTGATTACTTTAGTTGTTTGTTGAATTGATGATGTTGCTAGAGTAGTTGTTTGGTTAGGGATTTGGTGAAGCTTGTATTATGTAATGGATTGATGTAGATTGGGGATTTTGATGGAGTTGATGATGTGATTAAATTGGTTAATTGATTATGTGCATGTGTGTGTTTGATTTAGGCTTGATCACCCTAGTTATTCACACTAGATTGCATTGTAAGTTCACATTGATACGGACCATTGATTTGTGGCTTGCATTTACACAATTGAGGTGTCTTGTGATGTTTCCTAGCTAGAGTTTATCGTAGTTGACGCTAGTTAGACCTCTAGGAGAATAACTTGATATGCTCTTTTGGTTGCATAATTAATCTTCCCTCACATTGCTTGACTTAGTCAACTTCCTAAACCAATTTGCTTTGTTCATTGCTAATATAAGTGAATCCTAATCCCTAGCATTTTATTTGTTTGATTTCTTTGTCTTAGTAGTTGTTAGTGTCCTCTTTTACCCTTTGTCTTCGACCTAGCTTAGGCACATAATTGGAAGCACTTAGACATTACCGTTCCTTTGGGTTCGACCCTTGACTTACCTCTATACTTGTATTTAGGTTTGTTGAGTGTTTATAAATTTTGTTTGGCTTAGGAGGATTAGTTCAACGACCTAATTTTCCCACGTCACGCTGCTCATACAAGTCTGTCGCCAGACTTTTCATCTTGTCGCCTGGCAACAGATTTGTCGTTTGGCGACAAGGTCTTTTTTTTATTTTTTTAGTTTACGCTTTTGTCGATGCTGGGACACGAAATTCTTAATAATTAAAGTGGCCGCACCCTTTAAGGGGTTGCCTACGTATCCTTTCTTAAGGAATCAGGCCAAATGTAGCTCTCTTGAGTGTCCTACTCAAGTAATTATGGGTAGTACTTCTTAAGTTGGTCAAGATTGGTCATGTTTGAGAATTCATTGTCGTCCATGTCAGTTAATTGAGCTGCACCTCCTGACAAGATTGTTTTGATAATGTATGGTCCGGACCAATTGGGCCTGAATTTGCCTCTTGGATCCAAAACATTTTTCCTTAGTGATTTTAGTACCAAGTCTCCAACCTTGATGTTTCTTGTCTTGACCTTCTTGTTGAAGTGTCTAGCCATACGAGTTTGGTAGCATTGGGTATGATGTAGAGCTTCTAGTCGTTTTTCATCAAGTAGAATTAACTCTTCATGTCGTGCTCTAGTCCATTCAACTTCATCGAGTTTACTTTCTAACGCAATGCGTAGAGAAGGTATTTCTAGCTCTACAGGGTGCACGGCATCCATTCCATAGACTAGGGTGAATGGCGTGTTTCGTGTTGACGTTTGAATTGACGTGCGATAACCCCAAAGTGTAAAATGGAGTTTGTCAGGCCAATCCTTGTAATTTTCAGTCATTTTCTTGATGATAGTCTTTAAATTTTTGTTAGCTGCCTCAACTACTCCATTTGCTTGAGGTCTATAAGGGGAAGAATGGTGATGTTGAATACCATACTTTTGTAACAATTCTTCACATTCGGCTTGAAAGTGAGTTCCATTGTCAGTTATCATCTCATATGGGACTCCGTATCGACAAATTATGTTCCTTTCGATAAAGAGTGCTACATGTTTTGCAGTGAGTTTAGCATATGATTGTGCTTCGACCCACTTTGTGAAGTAATCGATTGCTACCAGGATGTACTCGTGACCTCCTATTCCAGGAGGTATGATTTTTCCGATTATATCGATTCCCCATGTTAAGAATGGCCATGGTGAGGTGTAGGTGTAGAGAAGAGATGGAGGAATATGTTGCAAATTTGCATAAATTTGGCACTTAGGGCATCTTTTTACATATTGATGACAATCCCTATTCATGGTAGTCCAATAATATCCTTCTCGCATTATCTTTTGGACTAGCATTTTGCCATTAACATGCGTTCCACATACTCCTTCGTGGACAATTCTCATAGTTCTTTGAGCGTCCTTCTTGCCTACACATAATAGGGCTCGACCTTTAGGTACCCTTTTGTGTAACTCATCATTTATGAGTACGTATTGGGAAGACAAAAGTCTTAAAGCTTGTTTTGCTCTTTTGTCAGCAAGAGGAGGGTATTCTCCTTTGGTGACATAATTGAGTATATCAGTATACCATGGTTCTTCTTCTTCTTCTTGGATTGTTTCATCATCCTCTATAGCTTGAATGTATGCTGGTTTGTGTCTTTTCTCTATAGTTAGAGGCATTTGCTCAATGTCCTTAAGAATCCTAACCATTGAGGCTAGTCTTGCCAAGGCATCAGCAAATTGGTTTTCTTCTCTAGGTAGATATGTGTATTCTACCTTTTCTAGTTGATCGGTGAGAGTTTCGAGATAGGTTTGGTAAGGGGCTCAGCTTTCACTCCTTACTTTCCATCTTTTGGAGATTTGGTTGATGATCAAGGAAGAATCTCCGAATATTCGAAGTTTCTTTACACCCAATTCTAAAGCTGTTTCGAGGCTTACCACGCATGCTTCATATTCTGCAGCGTTGTTGGTAACGTCGAAATCCAACTTTATTGAGATTGGAACATGCTCCTCTTTAGGTGATACTAATAGGACTCCTACGCCACATCCCTTTTGGTTCAAGGCTCCATCGAAGTATAAGGTCCAAGTATCATCTTCCGTGACCATCAAGTCTTCATCTGGAAATTCATTATCGTGTATTGGTGTCAAATCTTCTATTGGAAAGTCCGCTAAGAAGTCCGAGACTACCGATCCTTTGATAGCCTTTTGAGGCATGAATCTTACATCAAACTGGGCTAGGTTGACTATCCACCTTGAGATGTGTCCGTTAAGCGTGGATTTCTCGAATAAGTACTTGAAAGGATCCATTCGTGACACTACAAAGACTGTGTGAACAAGCATGTAATGTCTTAACTTGGTTGTGGCCTACACCAATGCGAGGCACAATTTCTCAAGTGGTGTATAGCGTGCTGCATATTCGAGCATCTTTTTGCTTAGGTAGTAGATGGCGTTTTCTTTTCCTTCTACCTCTTGTGCGAGCATAGCTCCCATTGTTTCTTTGGTTACTGTTAAGTACAACCTTAGAGGGATTCCTGGAAGTGATGGGGCTAATACGGGAGGATTGGCGAGATAGGCTTTGATCTTCTCAAAGCCTTTTTGACACTCGTCGTCCCATATTACTGGCACGTTTTTCTTAAGCTTCTTGAATATCGGTTCACATATTGTTGTTAGCTTAGATATGAACCTACTTATATATTGCAACCGGCCAATAAATCCTCGAATTTGCTTCTCGGTTTTGGGCCGTGGCATTGACATGATTGCTTTGATCTTGGTTGGGTTTATCTCTATTCCTCTAGAGCTTATGACATATCCCAAGAGTTTGCCTGAGGTTACTCCAAAAGCACATTTGGATGGATTCAACCTCATGTTATATTTTCTTAGCCTCTCGAAGAATTTTCTTAAGGCCACTTGATGTCCTGGACGGTCTTTAGATTTCACAATCATGTCATCCACATATACTTCGACTTCTTTGTGCATCATGTCATGGAGTAGGGCAGTTGCTGCTCGTTGGTAAATGGCACCCGCGTTTTTCAACCCGAATGGCATCACCGTGTAACATTAAGTACCCCAAGGTGTTATGAATGTTGTTTTCTCCATGTCTTCTTCGGCCATGAGAATCTGGTTGTACCCTACGTATCCATCCAGAAATGAGAGAAGTGCGTGATTCGCTGTATTATCTACCAAAATATCAATGTGTGGCAAAGGGAAGTCGTCCTTTGGACTTGCTTTATTTAGATCTCAATAGTCGACACACATTCGAACCCTACCATCCTTTTTTGGAACTAGGACTACATTTGCAACCCATTCGGGGTATTTGGATACCCTGATAAAACCTGCAGTTATTTGTTTTTGTACTTCTTCTTTTATTTTAAGAGCTACGTCGGGTTTCATTCAACGCAACTTTTGTTTACAGGTTTTATTCCTGGGATTAGTGATATAGTGTGCTGAGCTATTTCTCTATTAATTCCTGGCATATCTTCATATGACCAGGCGAATACATCGATGAATTCTTTAAGTAAATTAATTAAATCGGTTCTTTCATCTTTGTTTAGCGTGAGTCCGATTTTAACTTCTCTTTCAATGGTTAGATCTTTTGAGATATCAACCGTTTCAGTGTTCTCAATTATTGGTGTCTTATTTTCAAGTGTTTCCATTGCTTTAATAATTTCTTTGACATTTTCATCGTTAGTTAAGCAATACTCATCATCTTGAGTTAAAGAGAAACACGAGGAATAAGGGGAAGAAGAAATATTATTGAACTCAGAAATCATTACATCGAATAAAGAAATGTCCGTTGGGACTTGATTGCTAACTATCCTAGGAGTAGATGCTGAAATAGAAGAGCTAGAGGGAGGTGCTACAACTAGAGACTTAGAGGACTCGATAGGGGAAGACTCTGACTCAGACGATTCTTCGAACATTGGCCCTTGTCCTGTAGTTATTGAGATCTTTTTTCCGCTTGCAGTAGTTACCTTCACTGTCTTGCGCCATCCTCGCACTAAATCCTCTGCTGGAGTGATGAGTTTGGAAGGATCAAAGTTCTCGCTTTGTAGGACTGTTTGAATGAGTGAGGAGTTATCCTCTATATATCTTGGCTCATTCTTTTCTCGCCCAAAGAGAAGTCCCATGACATTAAAGTCAAAGCATGGGGGTGCTTTTTCTTTATGGATAGGAGTTGGGATTTCATCTAGAAAGCAACAATCCAGAAATATTTCGAACCTAGGTTGTCTTATGCCATTTACAACAAAGGGTTCTGGAAATTCATAACATGGATAATCTTCTCCCTCTCTTATGAACTGTCCATTTAAAGTAAGAGGGTATTGATCCATTGGGATTACTTTCTTTTGTGTGCGAGCATTTCTACGTGCTTTTGATCTTTCCCGGGCTCGCTTTAGATCTTCGAGAGTCGGTTCGAAACCAAGTCCGAAAGTATCTAATTTAGGGAGGCCAGGTAATCCCATCTGTTTTGTTATCCCTTTCTTCTTTCCTAGAGTCATTCCGGGGAAGTGTCCTTGTTTTCTCAGGATAGCGTTGGTTATCATGTTGGTGTGGAGGTCATAGCGAAGAAGGGTCCTTTCATCTTCCTCGATTAAGGAGACCTCTTCTTTAAAGCCCCACAGATCTTCGTCATTCTCATCGTGCTCCACATTGATTAGTGGATTTTCTTCTGTTTTGATCCTCATGGGTGAAGCATCGATTATAATTGGTACTCCTCCAACTATTGCTTTCACTTGTTGGTGAAGAGATGAAGGGATGGCCTTGAGGTCATGAAGCCAAGGGCGTCCCAACAGCAAGTTGAACGAGGCCTTAATATCTACCACTTGGAATGTGGTGGCATGTTCAATTACTCCCGCCGTTATGTTCATAGTAATTGTGCCTAATGCTTGGCGACGTGAGTTATCGTAGGCTCTTATCCCTTGTGTTGATGGAGATAAATCTTCATCTCTTATCCCTAACATCCTCGTAGTTCTAAGTGGGAAAACGTTAATTGTCGATCCATTATCTACAAGAGTCATAGGGACGTTCATCCTCTTGCAAATTACTGTGAGGTTGAGAGCTTTGTTGTGCTTGTCACCTTCCGGCGGTAGGTCTTTGTCGGAAAAAGTGATCAAATTAGTAGGACTTGGGAGATCACTCGTGAGGAAGTTAGCCAACCCCTCAGGAGTGGTGTCCAATTCTATCCCTACTTTAGCTAAGGTATCCATGACCGCAACTCTATGTTCTCGGGATGTAGCTAGAAGTTTCCATACGTTCATTTCGACCTTAGTCTTTTTTAATTGTTTGACAACATCGTTGTCTTCTATGATTGGTATGGGAACTTGCTGAGTAGTGGGAATAGGTTGGGTAGTAATGGGAGGTTGCATTCTCCCGGATCTTGTAAGGACATCTATAGGTGAATCCTCTTCATCCCAAATGTCACCTACTGGATATATTGTCGAAAGTGGAGTTTCTTCGACGTCCTTGAGGTAAACATCCTCGTCATCACTATCCCAAACCCCATTAATGGTAGCATCTTGTTCTTGTGGGATTTGAACTAGTTTCTTGTTATCAATCAATCTTTAGACCAAGTCTTTGAACTTAAAACAATTTTCTATAGTATGTCCTCCCGATTGATGATATGGACAGTAGTACCTATCTGTCCTTTTTAGTGATTCAAATGATCTCGGTTCGAGAGGTTAAATTTTACCATTCCCGGAGAGCATTTTGAACATATTTGCATAAGAAGTCCCAATTGGAGTGTATGGCCTATTGCTCTTTTTAGGTGTGTCAATTACTTGGAGGGAGAACGATTTCTTCTTTTTAGGTAGAGGTGTACTTTTGAATAGTTCGTTTCGTTCCTTTATAACCTCCATGGCCTCGCGTAATAATTCTCTTGCTTCCAATACAACCTGAATAAGGATACACACTTCTTGCTTAGTTGCAGGTTCTTGTCCACAAGGAAAGTGATCCTCGGCGTCCTCAAAGACTTCCTCCTCTTCTTCAATAGCTTCGACAGGTTTAATGAGGTTCGAGGGGTCAACCTGATTTTCCTCATCGAAAATAGCCAAGGAATCCGACAGTGGTGCATTATTGATACTTGGCTTCTTGCTTGCAGGGGGCAATGGAAGTTTGTTGTTATCAATTAAATCTTGGATTGCTTCCTTTAACTTCCAACAATTTTCTGTGAGATGGCCCCTACCCTGATGATACTTGCAATGTGCGAGTTCCAGCTAGTCGTTCTCTTTTCGACAGGTGGGTCCCCAAACGGTCCAATGGAAGTTATAAAACCTTTTGCATGTAAGCGATCGAATGTGGTGTCATAACTCATACCAATAGGGGTAAAGTTCCTCCTAAATGTTTTCTTTTGTCCTTGATTATTCATAGCGAGGATTTCATTCAAATTAAAGGTACTAACATTATTTGAGTGGGTGGTTTTGGAAGAAGAAGGATTGTCGTTCTTCTTGCCTTTCCAGCCACTATTAGAGTTACTATTGTTAGCAGCTTTTTGTTTAGCTAGGTCGTCTTCAATATTGATACCAATGTCATAGACGGCCTTAAAAGTGTGCAAGTTATTTTGGTATTTGAGATGCTTGGAATATTTTTCTTGGAGGTTCTTGATGAACATCCTCACAGACTCTTTCTCACTAGGCACTTCAACCATCTTTGCAGAAGTTTCCCTCCATTTATTAAAGAAGGAAGTAAAGTCTTCATTCTCTTTCTGTTTAAGTATTTCAAGTTCCCTATGATCAGTTTCAACTTGAATATTGCATTTATATCTATCAATGAAAGCGTTTACAATTGACTCCCAACTAGAGGTTTTCTCTTTATCAAGAGAAAAGTACCATTGCTGACAAACGGTTTCTAAAGATAGAGAAAACACAGAATGAAAAACTTTCTTGTTTATTCCCTTAATATTCATTACAGTTTCAAAGGCTCTTAAATGAAAATAAGGGTTATCCATTGCTTTGAATTTCGGGATGTTGTTGGCATTGAACTTCTGCGGAAGAAGATCCTTGTCCACCGAGACCCCTTATGAGCTAATGCCCTGGAATCTATGTTCATTGGATAATCTGCTCAAACTTTCCTGGATGAGCTCCATTTGATGTTGTCTCATAGGGTCATTGATTTGAAGAGTCAGATTCTTCAACATTTCAGCCATGTTAGCCACTTGTCCCTTGAGTTCGTTGACTTCTTCTTGACTTGCCATTATCTTCTTAGCTTTCCTTTTTCGACCAATTGGCTTATCAAAAAGTGAGATTTGAACGAAAGTGTAATACCTCGTATTTTTATACGTATTTTATTTAAAATAAGTATTTTGAGAAGTATTTAATTGAATTTAAATGTTTTATTTAAAGTATTTTATTTACTTATTTTAATAAATTGGAAATATTTTATAAAAGGAAAGTTTATTTAATTAATTATTTTAATTAAGTTGGGGTTTAATTTAGTAAAGTTTATTTTAGTAAAGTTTTATTAGGGATAGGATTAGGAAAATTAAAAAGGGAAAAGTTTAGGGAGAAGGGTTTTAGAAAAGGGGTATAAATATCCCACATATGAGGCAAATCAAACTTTTCCCAGAGTGGAAAAAACCCAAGGTAAACTTCTCTGTCCTTTTCCTTATTCTTTTTTTTTTTCTCTTTTCCTTCTCCCCTTCCCCTTCTTTTTTTTCGGCCACCCCCACCACCACCGCTGCAAGCCACCGGCAGAAGGTGGCTGCCGCCGCCAGCAGCACCAGCCGCCGGCAGCCGGCTAGTGGTGGCTGCCACCTTCTTTCTCTCTCCTTTTTCGAAAAAAAAAAAATTATTAATTTTGTTTTAAAAATCAATTTAATCCTAGATCTAAATATTAATTAAGGGTTTTGTGATTTGATTTTGATGTTTGATTAGAAGTATTATATTAATTAATTTTGAGATTATGTTTTTAATTAAAAAGCCCCAATTTTTGAAACCCTAGGTTCTTGATTTATAAATTATTGAAGGATTATGATATATAATGGTGTAAACCTTTGATTAAAGTGTTTTAAGACTAAATTACAGTAAGATTTAATTAAAATAAAGTGCTGGAATTTTTGGTAAAGCATTAGAAATCAAGTTTCTTTAAGGAATTTTAATTACCCATTATTTGAGATTTAATTATGAGGTTTTAAATATAATTTCAGCTTATTTTAAATAAATTTTGAGGGGTTTTATAATAGTATATATTGCTGGAAATTTGTGTAGAGTGGGTTTTAATATTCTTTTATGATTTTAAATTGTAGGAGACTTTGAAGTGAGTGATTTCTATTAATTGTGGCGATATTAAGATCGTATTCAAGGTACGTTCGCGTACTTAGCATAATTATGTTGATGTAGAAGCATGCTAAGTGTGTTTGATTGATTACAAGTAGTATCATGCTAGGTTTGGATTGGAAATTAAGATTTGGATGTTATTGGTGATTGGATTATGAAGCATGATTTATTTGTGATGGAATATTGGATGGAAAATAATAGTTTGGAATATTATTTATGAACCACATATTTATTTATGGTATGATAGAGAGCATGTTTAAGTAAACTAAATGTTTAATTTGATTTGGAATATTGAAAAGGAATTTTATTATGGTTCATATAATTTTTATTGATGCTTTAAGCATGAGGAAGGAGCTATATAAGTGTCTATGTACACGAGGAATAAATTGTATGTTGGTGCCTTAGTGCACTTAAGGTGTTTTTAACACCAAGGGATAGGATTTGTGGCGCTTTATGCGTTTAAGGTGTCATTGGCACCGAGGTAGAATTTAAAAAGGGTTCAACATTGAATATTATGTGGTCACTAATTATTCAAGAATTAAATTGATATATTTGATTGTTTGAATAATTATTGTTGATTGAATTATTATGGTTTGAGAGTCATCACCAAGTTTAATAATCGGTAAATAACGTAAAGTGAAAGAGATTACGCACCAAAACTCTTGGAACGTATATACCTTGAGTATGAACATATGGGGGGAGTTATGGGGTTTTATATTTAACCATAACTTCTAATGGAGTACAGGACGTTGTATATTCCTTTTTATTATTATTATGCGCTGGAATTCCGCCACCTATGTGTGGTTTTTTATGCTGGCACGGTTAGCTCCCGTGTCAGTAACCTCAATTTATTGGGGGAGGCTTGGGGGAAACCCGTTCGATGTGTAATCAATGCTAAATAAATTATTTAGTGTCTAGTGAGAATTTTTGTTGAGTGTTGTATGCTTGAAAAACAGGTGCAACAAGGTAAGTCGTGTGTTGATAGGAAATTGTGTGTTAGTGTGTTAATTACGCTTATGTACTCAGCTTTGCTGATTGTGTGTTTTGTGTGTTTGTTGGCCTTGTCTTTATCTTGGCCCTATGATGACCCATTTATAATGGAGAGTAGTGGAAATAGGTAGAGATAAGTTTTTCAGGTGTTGAAGCATATTCATGAACGGGCATGAGTGAAGAGCGTATTATGCTAGTTTCCATAAGTTTATGATGTGTTTATCGCTTTAATTAATTATGATGATATTATTATGCGTGACTAACGAAAAGGTTTGAATTTGGTTTGGTTTTAATAAGGGCCTATAATGGTTCCAAGTTGTAGGTTGATCTTATTTTACTTCGTTTGACTTTGGTTTGACTTTAC
Organism: Chenopodium album; assembly: GCF_948465745.1. Classification (NCBI taxonomy): domain Eukaryota; kingdom Viridiplantae; phylum Streptophyta; class Magnoliopsida; order Caryophyllales; family Amaranthaceae; genus Chenopodium; species Chenopodium album. The sequence goes on along the minus strand of NC_137851.1, from coordinate 33,740,884 downwards.
TTTCGTTGATTTACTTTTTAAGTTGACTTGTTTTGAAAGGGTTTGAAATTAGTCTTCCGTTGTGTGTCTTTGATAGTTGCCTTAGCCGTTATCACGGTGGCGGTAATATCTTAGATATTCCTAATTTGAGATTTTAAATAGAGCAAAACAGGTATTTTAAAAGAAAGGAATTTCTAGGGTGTTACAAAGTGGTATCTGGGAGCTTTGGTTGATATTTTATTACCACTAAAGCCAAAAACGTGTTTTAAAGTGTGTTAAATTTAATCTTGGCCAAGTACTTATTTATTGGTAAAATTTTTAGAGAATTAATTTCTATTCTATTTTATTTTATTCTGATTATTTTATTTTTGGAAGATTAAATATTTATTGATTTAATTTAAAACCAAATTTTTTTATTTATTTATTTGGTTCGAATTTTTTTTAAAAAGAAAGGTCAAAATTTTTTTTTATTTTATTTAATGGTCCGAAAAAAAAAATTTAGAAGGAAGATTCGAAATTTTTTTTTTAGGGAGGTTCGAATTTTGCCTTCTTTCTTATTTAATTTCGAAAAATTTGATTAAAAAGGAGTCAAAAATATTTTTAGTTTGCTCATTTTGCAGGAAAGCGAGGATTAAGGTAAGCATTATGTGTTAATAGCTTTAAAAAGCATGTTGGTGAGATTGGGTAGGAAAGAAATTGGGCATATAAGTTAGGAATAATCATGTTCTTGTATGCATTAATTTTTAGGTTGTGATGTTTAATCATGTTTATGGACTACTTGTAAGCATGTATTTATGTGGTTAGAAATAAGAAAATTGTTTGATTGAACATTGAACCTATTTCATGCAAGAACTGTATTATTTTGCTTTCTTTGGGAAAGGGAATTCTTTTCTAAGTCTTTTCCTTACAGGATGCCGAATCTTCCTAGCAGATACACCGAACTAGGCACTCTCTCTAAGAAACCAAATGAACATCCCTATGATTACGTTCAAAAGATTCGCTTTTACTGTTCCTACAGGAGCAATGTTTTAAAGGACAGAGTTTTTGATAGCCCTTATCGTATTTCAGCTATGATTGTCCGTTGCTTGCCGGATGAGCCCCCTTATTATGCTGTCAAATCCAAATTTTCTGATTTCTATTTACTAGGGGACATCCCAAACTACTACAAAACAGGGACTATTATGGACAATGGTACCCGGATTATAGATTTTTAATTTCCTACCTTGTTAGGGTCGAGAAGGCCCATTGCCGACAACTTCACCTTCCATACCATGATTATTATTTTGAAAACCCAGTGGGGCAAAATCCACCTTCTCCTAGTCATCAATCAGAGAATTCTTCTTCTTCTTCTCATTCTTCAGGGGGAAATCAAGCGGAAAATGAGGAACAACAACAGGGAGATAGTTCACTCATGGAAATTTCTAATCCATATCCACCTCCAACTCCAGTCATTATAGAAGTTTCTTCTGATGAGGAGGAAGAGGGAGAGTTCATACAGGTGGAACCTGAACCAGAGTCACCCGAGCCAATGGAGGAGGAAGATGATTCGGAGTTTGACCCTGGTAGCTACAAGCAGTCGGCCGACAAGAGAGACGATGTCCGGAAGGATTAGATTTTTATAGCTTTCCTCGTCGTAAATTTTCGGTTTTTATTTCAGTTATTATCACTCCAGTTTTAAAGTAATAAGTGGCATGACCACATAAGCTTCTAGAAAATAATTTTATTTTAGTAATTCCCGTTTATTTTAAATAATAAAAAAAAATTATTTATTTCTTTATCGAAAATTTTATATGATTAATAGAGAAATTCAATTAATTTCCAAATCGCCCATTTCACATCACTATTCCAATAGCCAAAATTCCAAGCAAATTAATTCCAATAAAATTATTTCTAAGCTATGGGAATCTATGGGAATTATTTTTCTTTATCAATGTGATGCTTTATTAAGTGTATGGTTGATTAGCAATCAATAATTGATTGACAAAGCTACAAATTTAGGGAATTCTTAGCTTTTGCTATCCCAATTTGTTAGCTTCAAATTTTATTGTGAATGTTTCAAATGGTGTTAAGTGATAGATGAGTGTATGTCTTAAGAGTTGACCATAGCCATCCTCTAATATAGACCCTTGTTCTTAATTCAGGAGGAGCAAAATGGCAGGGGGAAATAATTCTGGGAGTGAGTTGAATGAGGTTGTTAGGCAGTTAGCAGTTGTAGCTCAGCAGTTGGCAAGGAATTCATCCACCAATGGGGATGCTCAAGGAGAACTTTTTAAGAAGGTAGCTCAAAGCAAACCACCAACCTATCAAGGAGAGCCTGACCCTACCATATTGGAAAACTGGTTAAGGGAATTTGAGAAACTGTTTGGGGCAGTTGGGTGCCCAGAAAATTCTAAGGTAGGCTGTGCTACCTATTACTTGAGAGGTGAAGCTGATCTTTGGTGGCAACAAAATGAAACAACTATTAGAGCGCTGCCTGGATTCAATTGGACTAAGTTCCAAGAAAAGATGAGAGACAAGTTTTACCCTAGGTTCTTACAGAAGCAGAAGGCTGAGGAGTTCTCAAACCTCAAAATGAAGGGCATGTCAGTGACTGAATACTATACGAAGTTTATAGAGCTGTCTCGTTTTGCTGAAGAGTCGGTTTCTACGGAGAAAGCAAAGGCTAGGAAGTTTGAGAGTGGGTTGACTACTGATTTGCAGCTGAAGTTATGTGGTCAAGTGTTTGAAACCTTGGATGAAGTATATGGCAGAGCTGCGCACTTGTATGCTTTGGAGTTGAAGAAAAAGAAGGAACTGGCGGATGTGGAAGTGAAAGAGAAGAGAAAAGAAATAGGACAGAACTCTGGGAGTCAACAAGGTAACCAGAATAGCTTCAAAAAGCAAAAGTACTACCATAACAACAACTTCCACAACAACAACAATTCCCAAGGTAACAATCGTCAAGGAGGACGTAACTTCAATGGAGGGGTTAGGAGTAATAACCAAGGGAATAACAGAAATGAGAGGCGTTATTTTTGCAGGAGATGCAAGAATAACCATCCTGGAAAAGATTGTGAGGGCAACTTGGTTGTTTGTCGTGCTTGTAACAAGCTTGGACATCGAGAGTATGAGTGTTTCTCTAAGGGTTCTAATGGGAGTAAACCAAGCAATAATTCAGGAGGGACCCAAAGGAACTTTTAGGGAAACAACAACAACTTCAATGGGAATAAGGGAGCGCAGCAGAACGGAGCAAGGAATAATAACAACAACAGCAATGGGAACAATCAGCAGAAAAGTGGAGCTGTAGGAAAATTGAATGTGTTGAGTAGGCATGAGGCGGATTCCACGAAGGATGTTATCACTGGTACTTTTTCTATCCACTCTATTCCTGTTAAAGTTTTATTTGATTCTGGTGTAACTTTTTCTTTCATTTCGAAAAGAATTGCTTCGAAACTTAAAGACCGTTTGAAAACAGTAGAAGTAGTAGATTTACCAATAACCATTCCAACGGGTGGGGTAGTGAACTGTACCAAAACCTTTAAGAATGTACCTTTAGAGATCGAAGGGAAAGAGTTTCAGTCGGATCTGATTGAGTTTGGGTTAAAGGATTTTGATGTCATCCTAGGAATGGATTGGTTGAGCAAGTACAATGCAGAAATAGGTTGTCGATCGCAGAAAGTAAAAATGACCACAAGTGGGAATGAGGCAGTGACGTATTGGATGCATGGCAAAGTCAAATGCCCTAGATTGATTTCTGTATTGAAGTTGGCAAAGTACATGAGAAAGGGGCATCCAATATACTTTTGTAGTGTGAGGAACATGGATTATGAGGAGGCAGTTAAGCCAGAAAATATAGAAGTAGTAAATGAATTTCTGGATGTATTTTCGGACGAGATCCCTGAGATGCCACCTAAGAGGGCAATCGATTTCACTATAGACTTAGTCCTAGGAACAGCACCAATACCCAAGGCACCATATCGGATGGCACCGGCAGAAATGAGTGAGTTAAAGGAGCAATTGCAGGATTTGTTGGACAAGGGGTACATCAGGCCGAGTGCGTCCCCTTGGGGAGCACCAGTTCTATTTGTTAAAAAGAAAGACGGAAGCATGAGGTTATGTATCGATTATAGGGAACTGAATAAGGTGACAATAAAGAACAAGTATCCACTTCCAAGGATTGATGATTTATTTGATCAATTGAAAGGCGCAACCATGTTTTCTAAGATTGACTTGAGGTCTGGATATCATCAATTGAGGATTGCAGATGAAGACATCCCTAAAACTGCTTTTAGGACGAGATACGGACACTATGAGTTTACGGTGATGCCATTTGGATTGACCAATGCTCCGGCAATCTTTATGGATTTGATGAACAGGGTGTTTCATCAATTTATGGACAAGTTCGTTGTAGTATTTATAGATGACATATTGGTTTACTATAAGAACAAAGAGGAACATGTGGAACACCTGAGAGCAATTCTGCAAACACTGAGAGAAAACAATCTTTATGCAAAGTTCTCTAAGTGTGAATTTTGGTTGGAAAAGGTAGCATTCTTAGGTCATTTCGTGTCTAAGGATGGCGTGGAAGTAGATCCAGCCAAGATCGAAGCTATAAAGGGTTGGCCTACGCCTAAAACAGTGTCTGACATTCGGAGTTTCTTAGGTCTAGCAGGATATTATAGGCGTTTTGTGAAGGATTTCTCGAAAATTGCAAAACCTATGACTACTCTAATGAAGAAAGACAAGAAGTTTGAGTGGGACGATAAGTGTGAAGAAGCATTCCAACTCTTAAAGCAGAAGCTGGTTACAGCACCAGTGCTTACCCTACCAGACGACAGTGGTACCTATGATGTGTATAGCGATGCGTCAAAGAATGGTCTGGGGTGTGTGCTTATGCAAAATGGGAAGGTAATTGCATACGCATCAAGGCACTTAAAGACTCATGAAGTGAATTACCCAACCCATGATTTGGAACTTGCTGCGATTATCTTTGCACTAAAGATCTGGCATCATTACTTGTATGGAGTGAAATGTAGAATTTATACAGACCATAAGAACTTAAAATACATTTTCACTCAAAAGGATTTGAACTCTCGACAGAGGAGGTGGTTGGAATATACGACGGATTACGACCTGGACATACAATACCACGAAGGGAAAGCAAACGTAGTTGCAGATGCTCTAAGTCGTAAGACCAGTCATGGATTAAGTACCTTGATAGTGGCTGATGAGTTATGTAGGGAAATGAGAAAAATGAATTTAGAAGTAGTAGAATGGGGAGTACCAGCTGACATTCTAGCGAACCTAACTATCCAACCAACCATATTCGACGAGATAAGGGAAAACCAAGTAGGAGATGTGAAATTGGATAGGATTCGAGAGAAAATAAAGCAAGGCAAAGCTACGGATTTCAAAATTCATGAAGATGGAAGTTTGAGGTATAAGGGTCGATGGTGCGTACCTCAAAAGTGTGAGGAAGTGAAGAGAAAACTAATGGAAGAGGGGCACAATACGCCCTATTCAGTACACCCAGGAGGGGATAAGCTATATAAGGACTTGAAAAAGGTGTATTGGTGGCCTAGAATGAAGAATGAAGTTGCGAAATTCGTAGAAAAGTGTCTGACTTGCCAAAAAGTGAAAATAGAACACAAGAGGCCACAGGGAATGGTGCAACCATTGGAAATTCCTGGATGGAAGTGGGATTGCATTTCGATGGATTTTGTGACTTGCCTTCCAAAATCAAAGAGTGGAAATGATACCATTTGGGTAGTGGTGGACAGACTGACAAAATCTGCGGTGTTTATACCAATGAAGGAGACTTGGAAGATGGAGCAACTTGCAAAGTCTTACATCAAGAATGTTGTGAGGCTACATGGAATTCCAAAGGATATTGTGTCTGATAGAGATTCCCGATTTCTCTCAAAATTTTGGAGAAGCGTACAGGAAAACTTTGGTACGACACTTAGGATGAGTACAGCGTTTCACCCTGCCTCAGATGGGCAAACTGAGAGAACCATTCAAACCTTGGAGGACATGTTGCGAGCTTCCGTTATAGACTTCCAAGGAGGATGGGAGGATAGTTTGGATTTGATTGAATTTTCTTACAATAATAGTTATCATGCGAGCATAGGAATGGCTCCATTTGAGGCATTATATGGGAGAAAGTATCGTAGTCCAATTTGTTGGAACGATATAAGCGAAACAATGATTCTAGGGCCTCAAATGATCGAGGATACAGTGAAGCAAGTAAAGGAAATTCAAGCCAAGATTCAAGCAGCTCAAGATCGCCAAAAGAGCTACGCAGATTTAAAGCGTAGAGAAGAGGAGTTTGATGTTGGTAATAAGGTGTTATTAAAAGTATCACCAATGAAAGGAGTAATGCGATTTGGAAGAAAGGGAAACTGAGCCCAAAGTACATTGGTCCATATGAGATACTGCAAAGAATAGGCAAAGTAGCTTATCGGTTAGCCTTACCTATGGAGCTAAGCAAAGTACACGATGTATTTCACGTGTCTCAATTAAGAAGGTATATACCTGATAAATCCCATGTACTGAAACCTGAAACCATAGAGCTAGACCAAAGTTTGACCTATGAAGAAAGACCTGTCAAAATTCTTGATAGCAAAGTGCGTAGTACACGCAATAAGAATGTTAAGATTGTGAAAGTGTTATGGTCTAATCAAGAGTATGAGGAAGCCACTTGGGAGGCAGAAGATGAAATGAAAAAGTAATACCCTGAGTTGTTTCAGGTATGTTGAGTTACGGGGACGTAACTCGTTTTCTTTTAGGGGGGTAGAATGTAGTAGAATTTCGCGTTTTTCCTACATTTTCAGTTATTTTTGTGCTTTTTACACAATTTTATCGCACATTTTGAGTTCTTGTGTTCTCAATGAGATGCAAAAAGGGCAAAGGTATGACAAAAAGTACAGCAATATTATACTAACTAAGGAAAAATTTCGGATTTCATTCCCCAAGTTTCGGGACGAAACTTCTTTTAAGGAGGGTAGACTGTAATACCTCATATTTTTATACGTATTTTATTTAAAATAAGTATTTTGAGAAGTATTTAATTGAATTTAAATGTTTTATTTAAAGTATTTTATTTACTTATTTAATAAATTGGAAATATTTTATAAAAGGAAAGTTTATTTAATTAATTATTTTAATTAAGTTGGGGTTTAATTTAGTAAAGTTTATTTTAGTAAAGTTTTATTAGGGATAGGATTAGGAAAATTAAAAGGGAAAGTTTAGGGAGAAGGGTTTTAGAGAAGGGGTATAAATATCCCACATATGAGGCAAATCAAACTTTGCCTATAGTGGAGAAAACCCAAGGTAAACTTCTCTCTCCTTTTCCTTATTCTTTTTTTTTTCTCTTTTCCTTCTCCCCTTCCCCTTCTTTTTTTTCGGCCACCCCCACCACCACCGCTGCCAGCCACCGGCAGCAGGTGGCTGCCGGCGCCGATAGCCGGCTGGTGGTGGCTGCCACCTTCTTTCTCTCTCCTTTTTCGAAAAAAAAAATTATTAATTTTGTTCTAAAAATCAATTTAATCCTAGATCTAAATATTAATTATGGGTTTTATGATTTGATTGTGATGTTTGATTAGAAGTATTATATTAATTAATTTTCAGATTATGTTTTTAATTAAAAAGCCCCAATTTTTGAAACCCTAGGTTCTTGATTTATAAATTATTGAAGGATTATGATATATAATGGTGTAAACCTTTGATTAAAGTGTTTTAAGACTAAATTACAGTAAGATTTAATTAAAATAAAGTGCTGGAATTTTTGGTAAAGCATTAGAAATCAAGTTTCTTTAAGGAATTTTAATTACCCATTAATTGAGATTTAATTATGAGGTTTTAAATATAATTTCAGCTTATTTTAAATAAATTATGAGGGGTTTTATAATAGTATATATTGCTGGAAATTTGTGTAGAGTGGGTTTTAATATTCTTTTATGATTTTAAATTGTAGGAGACTTTGAAGTGAGTGATTTCTATTAATTGTGGCGATATTAAGATCGTATTCAAGGTACGTTCGCGTACTTAGCATAATTATGTTGATGTAGAAGCATGCTAAGTGTGTTTGATTGATTACAAGTAGTATCATGCTAGGTTTGGATTGGAAATTAAGATTTGGATGTTATTGGTGATTGGATTATGAAGCATGATTTATTTGTGATGGAATATTGGATGGAAAATAATAGTTTGGAATATTATTTATGAACCACATATTTATTTATGGTATGATAGAGAGCATGTTTAAGTAAACTAAATGTTTAATTTGATTTGGAATATTGAAAAGGAATTTTATTATGGTTCATATAATTTTTATTGATGCTTTAAGCATGAGGAAGGAGCTATATAAGTGTCTATGTACACGAGGAATAAATTGTATGTTGGTGCCTTAGTGCACTTAAGGTGTTTTTAACACCAAGGGATAGGATTTGTGGCGCTTTATGCGTTTAAGGTGTCATTGGCACCGAGGTAGAATTTAAAAAGGGTTCAACATTGAATATTATGTGGTCACTAATTATTCAAGAATTAAATTGATATATTTGATTGTTTGAATAATTATTGTTGATTGAATGATTATGGTTTGAGAGTCATCACCAAGTTTAATAATCGGTAAATAACGTAAAGTGAAAGAGATTACGCACCAAAACTCTTGCAACGTATATACCTTGAGTATGAACATATGGGGGGAGTTATGGGGTTTTATATTTAACCATAACTTTTAATGGAGTACAGGACGATGTATATTCCTTTTTATTATTATTATGCGCTGGAATTCCGCCACCTATGTGTGGTTTTTTATGCTGGCACAGTTAGCTCCCGTGTCAGTAACCTCAATTTATTGGGGGAGGCTGGGGGGAAACCCGTTCGATGCGTAATCAATGCTAAATAAATTATTTAGTGTCTAGTGAGAATTTTTGTTGAGTGTTGTATGCTTGAAAAACAGGTGCAACAAGGTAAGTCGTGTGTTGATAGGAAATTGTGTGTTAGTGTGTTAATTACGCTTATGTACTCAGCTTTGCTGATTGTGTGTTTTGTGTGTTTGTTGGCCTTGTCTTTATCTTGGCCCTATGATGACCCATTTATAATGGAGAGTAGTGGAAATAGGTAGAGATAAGTTTTTCAGGTGTTGAAGCATATTCATGAACGGGCATGAGTGAAGAGCGTATTATGCTAGTTTCCATAAGTTTATGATGTGTTTATCGCTTTAATTAATTATGATAATATTATTATGCGTGACTAACGAAAAGGTTTGAATTTGGTCTGGTTTTAATAAGGGCCTATAATGGTTCCAAGTTGTAGGTTGATCTTATTTTACTTCGTTTGACTTTGATTTTACTTTACTTTCGTTGATTTACTTTTTAAGTTGACTTGTTTTGAAAGGGTTTGAAATTAGTCTTCCGCTGTGTGTCTTTGATAGTTGCCTTAGCCGTTGTCACGGTGGCGGTAATATCTTAGATATTCCTAATTTAAGATTTTAAATAGATTAAAATAGGTATTTTAAAAGAAAGGAATTTCTAGGGTGTTACAGAAAGTGTTGTCCTTGATTAAACGCCCTTCCTTTCTTAACCACGCGCTGTAGATTAAACCATATTTGTTTTAATGACTTGACTCAAGTTGACTTTGATTTTATGGTTTAAAAAAAAAAAGCAAAAATAGGGTGCATATTTTTGGGAATGGGTTCAAACAAGTGGTTTAATTGGAGGATTAATATCCGACTTACCCCCCTAAAAAAAATTCTAGGGTAAACGCATTCAAGATTCTCTAGACATGGTCAAGGTGTGACATACATGTTAAGTGTGTGCTTTATAAGTGAGTGCAAGTGACATGCTTTGACTATTGTGTATGACCATGGGACTAAGTGCCTAGACTCAATTAAGGACTTAAATATGGCTAAAGCCATTAACAAATTGGTTAAACTGATTAGCAGACTGTTTAATTAGACTCGTCGTGATGACTCGAGTAAGAATCTGAACTGTCGCCGGAACAACAGAACTGTCGCCACTGTTTGAAGCTTGTCGCCAAACGACAAGTCTGTCGCCAGGCGACAAGTAGTAAACTGCGGCGCCACAGCCCAAACTCCTGCGCCATTGCTGGAACATTAATCTGGGACTGTTTCCAGTAAGTTTACTCTAAGGGGACATGCCTACAATCGTACTAAGTCAGATTAATTACTTTGTTAGTCTTTAATTAGTCAAATTAATTAATTAATTAGTTAGACAAAGTCCTTTTTAGTCATTAATTGGTTTATTTAGACTTAAACACAAGTCAAACAAATGGTTAGCACATATAGGGTATGCACACGCAAAGAATGCACAAATAGTTCAAATAGTCACAATATGATGCAATGAGTTTGCAACCTAACCATGGCTCTAGTTCTCTAAAATTCAAGGATATGGGTTAGTCAAAAAGGGTCCATGGTTATGAGTCCGGATGCATCGCGCGGAAGCCTTACCTTTGGAAGGGTTGGCGTGTATGGATGGGACCCCGCAAGTTAAAAACTTGCTTCCACGGTTTGGTGGATTCACAAACTCGGATGTACCCGTTGTTGCCAGGAGCGTTCGATTGGGTAGATGGAGCGTGAACCCCCAGAGGGTTATGTCCATATGTAGAACACATATGGGTTTCAGAAAAAAGAAAATAAATCAATCAGGAAGAATCGAGCCAACAGTGCTAGAAATGGTCAAAACAAGAAGGCAACGTTCTGGCTCGGTATTGGAAGAACTTGGCGCCAGACTACAGGGACTGTCGCCGTAAAAGTGCCCCTGTTTCCAAGCGACAGAACTGTCGCCAGGCGACAGAAGCATTTTACAGGCGACAAGCCCTGTTTTCTAGACGCTAGTTCCTACATGCCTTAGCAGGTATCTACGTTCTTAGAATTTTCCATATTTCGCAGTATTATTTCAATTCTAGTTGTGAAAGATATTTCTCAAATTTCCTACGTGTAAAAATCCTATGTTTTTGACTCATTTCGGATGGTCTATCCAATGAGGACCTTTTTTTTATGCATATGACAATAATGTTAATCAAAATTACGCACATGAAATACTTAGAACTTTTCGAGTCTCATCCACTCATTCTAAATCATTGCCGAAATAAATTTCAGGAATTAAAATAGAAACCCTCCCCAGCGGAGTCGCCAAAAACTGTAGGGAATATTTCAAGCCATAACCCCAAACTTAAACCCCACTGTGATCATACACTTAAGCATGGTGGCGTCCAAAGAGAAGGAAGCTAGAGCAAAAGAGTCGCCAACAAGTTTTAGGAACTTGTAAACCGTTCACAAGGTGAAGATTACACCCCTTAACGATCCATGAGATCGTCAACTCCAAAAGGTCTTGAACCAAATAGGGTTTGGGGATGAAGGTACAAATCCAACCTAAAAGAGATTGAACCTGCCCTAAATAGGCCTCTACTTTATTCTTCTCGTATTCATGTGCGCTTTCTGACTAACATGCAAACATTAGATTAACCCTAAACCTGTTTAATCTATGTTGGTTGAATTTAATGCACAAATAAAACTATTATTGGTGATCACTTGAATTATAATCATATTAGCCCTAAAAAAGATTATTAATTATCTTATTAAGCGTGATTACAAGTACAAATCCCCTTTAAACATGCGTAAAAGGTGTGATCAAGCAATAACAATGAATAAGCATCAAGCAACATAATAATTATTATCATGTTAATAATAAAGAATAATAATTATAAAAACAATAATTATAACAATAATAATCATGTTAAAGCATAATAATAGCAAGATCCTAGGCATGATACTAACAAGATTAATAACAAATCCTAGCATGTCACTAAGCAATAAAGATCAGAACTTTAGCCCTAGCATGATACTAACATGATATTGATATGATATTAGAAAGCATAGGACCTAAACATGATACTAGAAGGCAATAATAACATCCTAACATGATAATAGGAATTAAACAAATTTAAACATACTTTCTACAAGAATAGACCAATAAGACTACATACTTTGATACCTCGTGCCTCTTTCTAATAACAGAATACACGTGTTAGTAACTTCAAGGAAAATATAAATCAAACAATTAAATTAAATAATTGAAAGAGAGATTAGGGACCAAACCCTCAGAAATTATAACCTTTCACATCTAGGGCGAAGGCAACTTCGAACTTGGCTAGGTGTTTCTAGATCTCGTGTATGCGGAATTGTGTTTATGAAAAGCTAGAGAGAGAGAAGATTGTTGATTGTAGAATGATTGATCGATGATTGTAGATTGATCGTGGATGATTAAAAACGGAGGTTCAGGACCCTATTGATAAGAAAACAGTCCGGAAATAGGTAGAATTTGATAAGGAATAAAACTCCACTCTATCGCCGCAAAACCGACTTTGTCGCTTGGCGACAAGCTCTGTCGCGTGGCGACAAGCCTTGTCGCGTAGCGATAGGCCTATCGTTTGGCGACAACCTTGATTCCTACGCGTTTTCAAACACGGAGTCCACTTATCAATCAAAATTGACTTGTAAAGTCCGTATGAAATTTAAAATCATGTTTTTTCATAAAATAATATTTTATTCCAAGTAAAACTCATCGAAATATAATTATTAATTCTAATCTTATTAGGACTTAAAGAGAACCTTCTAGAGAATTCTAGAAGACTATAATTAATTCTAATAACTTTAGGAATAATAATTAACATTGGGTCCCCCCCTAGATCATCGGGCCGCATGTAAAGATTAAACCGGGCCCAGTTTAGTATTTTGGCCATAACTTCCTCATTATTCATCGGAATTGGGCTTATAATATATCGTTGGAAAGCTCTTTACAAGCCCCATACAACTACACTATTATTGGACCCATATTATGGACCAAACTAAACTGGAATGCATGTTTTCATAAAATAGAGTTGTTTTTCGAAAACAGACAAAGGATTTTTAATAAAAACTAACCGCAACACCTGACCTTTCACACTTTCACATCATTCGATTATCATTCGACGCAAAAGGTATTCATCACTGGGTTTGTTTTTGGGGAGTCACATTTGGGTGTCTACAGTAATCAACAAGTAAAACTCCTAAAACTTAATTAATCAAACAAGGGTAGATTTTGATCAAGTTAAAAACTCCATAAGAATCCTTATACATTTATTCAAAAAATAAAGCTTCATCTCTTTAAACAAATTAAACTTCTTTTTTTAGAACTTTGACCAACATGAATTTTGATAGGTGTCCACACAAGCTAACACATGAATCATAATAATTGATGAGACAAAAATGTTCCACTTAATTACTTTACAATCACAAGCAAAACCCTCTTCATTCTTCCACACGTACACTCTTCCCCCAAACAAAATTAACAAATTCTTCAAACTTAGTAATTGCACTTGCTGTCACACGTTAATTTCCACGTGTTTCCTGGTTCTCACGCATCAAATAAGAATACTTAATACTTGGGGCTCCTTTGGTTACCGTGGAAATTAAATTCCCGTAGGAAGTTTTAATTCATGGGAAATAAATTCCCTTAGCTAAATTTGTAGGAAGTGTGAAATATCTGTTTGGTTGACACCATGAGAAATAAATTCCCACTGTCAAATACTCCGTAATTAACCCCAAAAAATCACCATCCTCTTCCTTCCTTTCTCTCTCTCTCACTCCTCCCTTACTTCTTTCTTTATGAATCTCACAATATATTAAATACCCACTTGATTAAATCAAAGTTTGAAGCTTTACAATCAAAATTTTAAAATTGAATTTGGATGTTAACTTCAATTAGGTGTCTCAGTTTCGATTTTCATCAAGGTATTTGCAAAAAGTTTTGATTTTATGATTTTTGGGGAAAGTTTTGATTTTTATGATAATTTTTGGGGGAAGTTTTGATTTTTATGATGATTTTGGAGAAAGTTTTGGTTTTTATGATGATTTTTGGAGTAATTTTCATGATTTTAGGAGATTTTGATTTTAGGAAGGTGGATGGCGATGATGACGGTGATGGTTGATAATGAAGGTGATGGTGATGATTAAGGCAAAATGATGATGATTATGGTAGATATTAGGAGCAAATAAGTATAGAAATTTTGATTCACCGTTGGGGGAGGGGGGGTCGGTGAATCAATTCCTCCATGTCGTGGGAATTTCCATTTTCCAGGAAATCCCATTTCCTACATCTAAAGGCAACCAAACAACAAGTTACTGTAGGATTTCCCAGGAATTATGATTTCCACCGGAAATCACTTGCAACCAAACGACCCCTTGGACAAACCCTCTTCCATCAGTCGAATAAGTATTTAATACGTATTTAATCTGTTTTCTTTTACAAAAAAGGGTAGATTTTGATCAACGTAGTATAATTTTTGAAATAATTTTAATTAATATTAATTACATAAAATATTCCGTCCAAAAAATTATACAGTATTAAAATAAAACCAAATCAGTACATTGACATATCTATACTTATATATTAAAAAGTGTTCCTAAAACAGAATATGTTCCACATGTCACTTTTTTTAAGTTCGACATGTCAGTAATATGTGCCACATGTCACTATAAACATGGCATGTCACCCTCACAACATGTATTAGGTTTGCATCTAAAAAATATTTATAACAAGACTAAACTCAAGACCAACGAGTCTTAAGTTACAAGTCTTACCACCTTAGCCATTTATTAATTGTGTTTTTTATCCAATAAAATTATAGTTAATTTAGATAAGTTAGTCTATGACTTATTATACTATTTGTTTCCATTATGTAATGATTGAGTTTGACAACTAAAAAATATTTATAACAACATTTAAACTCGAAACTAACAAGTCTTACTATCTAAACAATCAAATTAGATTAGCAAACTAAACAAGTATAAACTACCAACCCGAGACATCGCTCGGGCCACACACTAGTTTGTACAATGTCAAATGTGTCAAATCCCTGCCAAATTTGCGTCCGCAAATCTGCCGCGTGACAATATTTGATCCTTTTGCAATATTACTCTCTCTGCCCTTTTCGCATATTCCATCCCACCATCGCTGAATAAACTCCTCACAGTAATAAAATAAAAAAAAATATATAAAAAAACCTCCATTTTAATTCCAAGTCCAGACTTCTCCGCCTCTTTTTCTTCCACACTTCTTCTTCTCTTTTTTCCTTCATATACCCGTAAAAATTTCTCCTTTACTCTTTTTTCTTAAAATAATAATTCATAATTTTAATGGCTATTTCGTGTTCTGAAGAATCATCGTCTTTGATTTGTTCTTCAATTTGGAGTTGGTCGCATTCAATCAATTTCTCGTCATTTTTAAAGTCTTCTTCTATCAATTTAGATCAGCTTTCTTGTACTTGTTTCTGACACTTTAATTCTCCCTCCGCTGCCGCCGTCGTTAGATTTTTTCCTGTTTCAAATGGGAAAGCGTAAGTTTTTACTTTTAATTTGATTGATTATAATATTAGTGTAGTTTTAGATTATGTTTTGGTTTTGTGGGTTGATTAAATTATAAGTTGTTATTCTGATTTTATTGGTTGGTGTTCAAATTCTGTTGATTTAGTTTGTGGGTTTTTGTGGGATTTTGAATTAATTTGCTTTAATGAATAGTGATTCCAATTTGGTGAATAAATGTTTTCTTTCTGTTGATTTAGTTTGTGGTTTTTGTGGGATTTTGAATTAATTTGCTTTAATGAATAGTGATTCCAATTTGGTGAATAAATGTTTTCTATCGGTTGTTACTTAATTTCTGATTATGTAGGATTTTATGTGGGATTTTAAATTCGTGAGTTTTAATCGTTGTGAATTTATAATTGGTGCTATGCTTGTTTTTTTTTTTTTTTTTTAATTTTTTTAATTTTTAATTTTTAATATTTTATTTGGGCGTAATTTTGTTGAATTGAATTGAATTCAATAGGCAATTCAAATCGTAAGAACGCAGCAGCAATGCTGGATAGCGACGATACAGATAGTGTAAGCTCGTCGTCTTCGGTCCGTTCTGATCTTGTTTCAGTTGGGGTTGGTGCGGAGGTAGAAAAGGATAGCTTATTGGATCAATCTCTTGATGCTTTATTTGAGAAAAGGTAACTCCTTGTTAAGTTAATTGAGATTTTGATTACTCTTTGTTTTGTAAATAGTTACTTATAGTGAGAATTGGGATGATCATTCACCACCTTACATTGAGCTTCTTTTTGTATTTGAATCGTTCAAGGGGTTCAACAAGGGAGAAGGCTTTGGAATCTATTATTAAAGCGTTTAGTCAAAACTTACAGCATGAATTCGTCGAAAAGAAGTAAGGATTTATTTTTTTTTTATAATTAATCTCACTATGTGTATCTTAGGTCTTAAAATTTTTTATGAGTTGAAGGAAGATTGAAGTTGCTTTGCAATTAAATAATTTTTGATGTGTTAATATATGTAAGTTTGCACCTCGTTCAATAATAGTGGAAGTATTGGGTAAGAATCAATAATTAGAGAATCTGTTGAACTTATCACAGTTAATGTTTTGGCGCCGTTATTTGATCTTAAGTTAACATCTTTGAAGGAAATTTCATTATTGTTTGTAGTCTTCGTACTAGATTTCATTATACTACACAGGATAGCTCCCTTATCCTTATTGTTACCTTTTTTAGAATAAAATAACTGGGTGTAGTATAGTTGTCTGTCTAGTAGGATAATCTTCTATTACTCTTCACTTCTGCATTGACTGCCATAGGGAACTGATGGGAGTAATGATTATCTGATGGATTTCTTATGGCTTTTGCTTGCATCTTATTTATTTATTTATTTATTTTATTTGTATGTATCATCAGATTTGCGACTCTGCTTCATCAGTGCCTGAATTCTATTAAAAAGGGCTCTGGGAAAGAGACAATTTCGGCGTCTCAGGCTATTGGTTAGGCCTCTCATCTTGTGGATTATTTTAAATGTTATTCAAATTAAATATGAATTGCTAAACTATAGACATTGTATAGGTCTATTGGCATTGACGACAGGCCCAGGGAATAATGCACGAGAAATACTGGAGGAATCAATCCCTACAATATCTCAGGCTCTCAGGTCAAGAGCTGAATCATCAAAAGTTGCAGCGGTGAGTTTAATTATCGATTCTATACCTTGTGTGGTGCTTCATACATATAGTTTTAAAATATTGATGCCTTTTCTGTTTTGATTTTGTTATGAAGTTGGTAGATTGTTTGGCTGTTATCACCTTTATTGGCGGGGAAGAGCCTGAGGAAACAGAGCGGTCAATGCAGATAATGTGGCAAGTTGTTCATCCCAAATCGAGTACTAATGTATGTGTAAATGCAAAGTTCTTTGCTTGATAGAAAAAACTTGTGTTAATGTTTATGGTATACGAGCTATATTTTGCCTATTAATGTTGTATGGATCCTGCTTATACTAATTTCTTGGTGGTCAAATTGGCTGCAAGTCTGCAACCTTACCTTTTTAAAGCTGGAGTTTATATTTCTTCAAAAAAAAAAAAAATACAAAAAAAAAAAAAAAAAAGATGGAGTTTATTTTTTCATTGGATATGAATTTATAAGTTGAATCTTTAATGGAAAGTCACAACTGATTTTTATTATTCATGGCTCATTTGGCATCACTTTCCGTTTTCAATTATTGGTTTTATGATTTTGAAAGTCATAACATTTAAATAGAATCAGGAAATAAAATTTAGTCATGCCTACATTAATCATGCTGATTTTTGAAATTGGCAACAAAAAACTGGAAGCTACTTATTGTAGTTTCCGCATTTTATTCTAGAGTTTTCTAAATAACAGAAAACCGGGAACAACCCTAATGATAATGAACGGGTCCTTCATTATCACTCATAAATCCATACACAGGATTCTCAATTCTTTTGGGGAATGGGAATCGGTAATTAACAAATGCATATTTACTCTGCAGGTAGTGGCAACTAAAGCTTTACCAGCTGTCATCGCAACAACCGTATCAGCATGGTCGTTTCTCCTCACAACAATTAATTCATGGAGTCTAAGCTTGAGGGATTGGCAGGAGTATGTTAATGCCTTTTGTTGTTTATAAGTTCTATGTAATGATGCTTATGCATTTGAACCTTGATTAGTACCAGGTCTTGTTTATGTCCTTTATATTAAAGGGAGGAGCTATGACATTAAAGTTGCTGAATGTACTATCAGAAAAGAAATTGAAATGGCTTGATGTGTTCATGTTATATAAAATGATGGTGGTAATCTTTTTTTCAAGGAAGGAGATGGAAGGATGTTGTACAGGAGCTATGTGGTGTAGCGGGTTTAATAAACTTCTTAGCTTTTATAAATACAGTTTTAGTTTTGATTGTAAATAAATACTGGGTTATGTAGAAGGTTTACAAGAACAAGGTTAATGTGGTATTTTTATGTGGTTAATTGATTTGAAGGGTGATATAGAAGGGAGATGTAGGAAATTCAACTGCATCAGGTCACACTAATTATATGGGAGTCTTATATTCATTATTTAGCATACTTGAAGTAAGCTTGCGGCCTTATCTATTTAGTAAAACAAATGCAGGTACATTTCTTATTTGTCTTCTCTGTTGGATAAGGATGATCGTGCTGTACGCATTGCGGCTGGTGAAGCACTGGCTGTGATATTTGATGTTGGAGATTTTGAAAGATATTCTGGTGAAAGAAATGGTTCCAGTGGAGACACGGAGAATGCTATTAAAGAAGGCTATATACACTTAATAGGATTGAAAGGCAAAGTCCTGAATCAAATACGAGATCTTGCTTCTGAGGCTGGTGGCAAAGGAGCAGCTAAGAAAGATCTTAATAACCAAAGGAACTTATTCCGCGATCTTTTGGATTTTTTGGAGGTTCTGCTTCATTCTCAATTTATTTTTTCCGGTGTGTGTTTTGTACATATTTACTAACGATGGCTTGGTACCTTGTTTTTTTTTTTAGGGTGGTTATTCTCCTGAATCCTCAACAAAGATTGGTGGTGAGACTTTAACCACATCATCATGGTCAGAGCTTATTCAGGTCCGCCTTTCTGCTCTCAGTTTTGATATTGTATTGCTTCTGTATTTTATAATTCTTTTCGTAACAATTGTTACTTTTTGTATGTGGCTCTTTGCAGTATAACTTCCTCAAACATTTCCTTCAGGGAGGATTTGTAAAGCATATGTTGGTAGGTCTCTTCATTGTCAGTTTATATATCTTGCTTTAAGTTTTTCGTATGTGCGGTTTCTATTTATACCTTACCGGTGTCCAACTTTGTAGGAAAATGGATTTTTGCATGATGTCTTTGGATTTACGCCAAAGAAAAAGATTTTGGGCAGCGAAGATCATTCAATGGATAAATTAAATGAGAAGGTTAGTTAATTACTGCCTTTTTCTGGCTGAGAATTTAATTATGCCTTTTGTGGTAATTGGCTGTGATTCAGTCAGTTGACACTTTAGAAGAATTGAACAACTTAACTATTTTTGGAGAGATATTCCCTAAAAGCAAGACAAAAAAAAAAAAAAAAAAAAAAACCACAAACTTTGTAAAAAATCGGGTGTACAATAATTATTGTACATCCTAAAGATTTCTTAAAACGATCTAAAGTTACCCTTGAAATGAATAAAAGTTACCTTAAAGATTCAAATAAAAATAATTTATGCATTATTGGTAAAGAATCACATTTAAAATGACTAAAATTAAATTATTAGTGATTGAAAGTAATTTTATTACCCTTATAAACTAATTTTGTTCTATTATATAAAAAATCATATTATGTTCAAAATTACCCAAAATAAGGACAAAAAGGTACCCTAAATTGGCTTAAAGTTACCCTTTTACCGCTCGATGTACACTAATATTAGTGTAAACCGGATGTATACAAAAGTTTTCGATACATTATATATATATATATATATATATATATTTGTTTCATTCACCACCTCACACTCCTCCCCAACCCCCCCCCCCCCCCCCCCCCACCCCAATGGCCCCTCTTCCTTAGTCACTGCCATTTTTCTAGATTTTTTCTCTTCGTCCTTTCTTACCTAAGTGTACATTTGTAGACCAAGCAATGACACATACATTACTTTTTGTGTTTTGACTTTTCCCACCTCATATTATCATAAACCATATTATTTGTCGATGATTTTTTTCAAGTAAAATTAATCAATTACTTGAGTATATGACTGTATATGTTGAATTAGAGGAGATCAATAGAGCCTAATCTGTATGCATTTGAAAAGATCAATTTGATTGCAAGAAAAATCTTTTCCTTTATCAAAATGAATTTGCAATTACTGCTTTATGTGTATTCTCCCTCTTTCACTGATCTTCACTGGAATGACAAAGCTTTTGTTAAAATAAGGCAAGAAAGTAGTTGAGCGGTGGAATCCCTTAATTTTAAATTGTTAACAACCTAGACTTGTGTCTGTCATTAATTATTGCAGCTTATCTAACCCAAACAAATTAACCTTGTTGGAAAAGTGTTGTTACACTTTTAAGGCATCATACATCATGCTTTAAATGGCTCAGTGCATGCCTTAAAAGCAAAGGTCATTCCATTAACCCAATCATAGAAAACAGAATCTGGGATACATAAAAAGAATCAGATACTTACTATGCCTTAAAACTCGTGTATCTACATGACAATACTTTACCTTTTATCAGTAGGTTGTTTGTTGGTCGTGATTGCCCGGGCTAATAAATTCTTGAGGAAACAGAATCAACTAGCCTATTATACATCCAATGAAACTTAACTAACTAGCCTAAAGTACACCCAAATGCGACAGAATTAACTAGCTTAAAGTACAATCAATGCAATACATATTACTAGTCTAAAGTACACCCAATGCAACAAAATTGACTAGCCTAAAGTACACCCAATGCAACAAAATTAACTAACCTAAACTACACCCAATGCTACAAAATTAACTAGTCTAAGTACATCCAATGAAAATAGTAGAAATCAAAAGGCTGCCATATAGTTATGGCTGTAGAATCACGAGCTTCCAACCCCTTTCTCTTTTCACGGAATTTTGATCACCATTGCCTTGCTGTAGTGGACTTGGTAGGCTAACAGCTCGTTGAACAGGGAAGGGGAGTCGACATCCAAAATAACGAGAGATGGAAAAAACGCTCAGCTGATTCACCTATTCTACCTAATATAGCTTAGGTGGAAATGTCTGGTTTTGACTAGTCCCAAGTACTTAGTCCTTGGCTAATAACTTATTACACACAGAGCTTTATTTTGAAGCTATAAATTAACAAAACTCGTTGATATAGGTGAAAAGAACAGATCAATGGAGCCAAATTTATCTGTAACATGTTTCATTTGCCTATTGAATTCACGAACACACATAGGAATCATGTTACTTCTTAAAATGACCACTGGAAACTACTTTTTGTACCTTTTATGTTTTTTGCTTAAGATGAACCTGGTAACTCAGCACTTGCAATTGTAACGACCAGGCCATATAGTAATTCTTATGAAAATTAGTAACACAGTGGAGTACAAGGAGGGATCACTTAAATGAGTTGAGCTATGTATGTATATTAAATATGAGAAAGTATATTTTAGTCCTCTGGTTAAGATGCTGCAATCAGATGATTGATGTTCTCCTTACATGATTTGTTTTGACAGAGATTGTACAAGTCACCAAATTCTGCACTTGCCAAAGCACGAACACAGTATATGAATAAGCAGCGGATGATGTTACAGGTATAATATATCTTCTCAATACACTTGCTTATGATTTAAAATAGCTTAATAGCCTATTAGCTTACAAAGCCAAGTGTCATTCAGGATAGAAAGACAGGTCATTTTGCTATCGCTGCTGAGGAAGAATAAATTACCCCGCAAATCTCATGTAAATAGCAGGGGGATTATTCTGGTGATCAGTTCACTCATTTGTCACCTTCATATGTAATCTTAGCATATCTCATTGTGGCTTGAACCATTGAAAAATTTATTCTTGTGTTGTATTCTTAGATTCTAAATTTCTGATTTATTGGATAGAATTGGTGGTTATTGTAAAACTTTTGATAGATCGTGTGGAATTTGGCAGAAGTTTTATTATTTTGAATAATACTGTAGTATTTTTGGTCTTTTGGCTATTTCACAATTGCTGTTTGCAGTATAGTTTGGTATGGTTTTGCACAACCAAAAAGTGTTGTTTTCCTTGAGGAGTACCGTAGACACCTAGGTCCGATTTGCGTAATGAATCTAAGAATTACTTGAGTAGTCTTTTGTTCTAGCCAAAATTATATTTAAAGCCATTTTATTCATTTTCCATAGCCCAAACTTAGCTCATTTTCCCTTTTCATAACTCTAGTCCCATTTTTGTGTTTCATAATTTTTATCCAAATCTCAGATGGTTGAATAGCCCTTGAAATATCTTTCCAATGATATACCAGAATTCCAATTTGAGCTACAACGAAAAAGATATGATCAAAATACTAAACTCTATCGAAAACTAACATTGTCCCACTATTTCGACCATATCTTTTATTTTTTTTATCTTACAAAAGATATCAATTTGATTCCAATTGGGTTGGAAAAGGTTATGATAAAAACAAAATCTGCAAACTACTGTCCCTCGCTACGCGTTTTTGAAAATCTATCTTCTTATAAAAATCTATCTTCACCCGATTTTAAGCCTCTTAATACCACCATTATTTCTGATTTTTGGGAGGAGAATTTGACAATGTTACAAATATTTTATTAATGCCAAATCATCCCAAAGGCTTAGACTTAGAGCTTCGACGTACAATTTCTATTGTTCTTAGCTTTATTTCTAATCAAATTCAAGTAATTCAAAGTCCAAATCAAGATCTGAAGGTTTTACCTTTTTTACCAAGGTGTGAAGGTATAATCCGAGGGTGATATTAATTTCTCTAACTCTTTAATTTAATTCTTGTGAATTATTATTTTTATTGAAGTTACTAACAATTTATTCATGACGTAGTAGTTTGCAAAGTTGTACATGGAGTGAATATTTAATTTTTTGTTTTATTTACTCTGCTTAGTATCATGCCTAGGATCTTACTACTACCTATATTTTTATGATTGTTAGGATAATTATATGTTGCTTGATTATCAATGATTTGTTGCTTGATCACACCCTCTTTTGCAAGTTTAAACAGAATTTGTAATTGAAATTACGCCTAATAAGTGTTATGCTAAATTTCGTACCGGATTTGATGTGAGATACGAGCTACGGATCAACTAAATTAAAATAGAAAACGTTGAATGCGAAAAGTAAATGACGGAAAAATAAAGAAAGAGAGAGGAGACACGATATGATGACTGCGGAAAACCCCAATGAAGGAGGGTAAAAACCGCGGGTGGCAATGAGGCCACCAATCCACTATAATATGGGCATAAAGCTGATGATTACAAGTACATTGTATACTTAATGTAAAGGTAAAAGAGGATAGTATAAGAATACACGTGCTTAAGTTAACATTTGGGCAAAAGTACTCGGCGTAACATGGTTTATGGGAACATATACTTGTAGGTGTATTTGCGGAGGAAGGTGTGATTAATATATAGTAGTTGGGGGAATGATGGACCGCTACCCGGTATAGGTCACCTCGCCCAATACCAAGTGACGTCAGTCTTTTTTTTTTTTTTTTTTTTTTTTTTTAAGGTAAATAACAGTACTTAATAAATCAATAGCAGTATTTGATAAATTAATAACATCATCTTAATTTAAAATAACAGTTTTTAATAATACACTGATTTTTACTATAATTCGATTTGATAATCACTTAAATGACTTTTATTGGTACTAGTTATCACCACTTTACTACTTATATCTTAAACAAATTAGTGTTTATATTTAATAGCCTACCATGCTTCGCAATGTAGAATGTTTTACTTAGAGAGTTTTGACCAATACCTGAACTTAGTCGACAATGGAACCTCCGGCGTTCCGAGCTTCCGGCTTTACCAAGGTAGCTAACCCCAACCCCGTCTTCCTTAGATCAGGCACAACACAGGTCTAATTCGTTTCCTACATTAGATGGTAGTCTCTACTCAAACAATCTCTATTGTATTTGTGATGATACTTTTAAACATAAAAATAACTTATCTGTGACATAAGTTTTGATAGGATAACGTTCCCTTTTGAAAGGAACTAATCTGTCTCTTAAGGTGAGGATTTTTTCTAGAGAATTTTCTTGTTTTCAGAAATGCTCTAGCCAACTCACTTCAAGCCTGCCTGCACTTCTTTGCCTAATGCCCTTTATATAGGGGAAGGCTCACAAAGGTCACCGACACATTCTATGGTTTACAGAAAACCATGACTCAGCAAGTGAATATCGTTCCCTGCTTTTCTAAAGATTCTTTAAAATAAATAAAACGTGCTACAACAGTAAAAGTAGAATACATTATTTTTGGTGTGGGCTCAAGACTCCATCATATCTTATAGACCACTTTTACTGTCCTTACTATCTTCATAATGGACATACATTTGGTTGTCTTCTTCTAAACCGAGATCCATCACACATTTGGCAGCATAGGATTCATCCCATGTGACAAAGATTTCCAATAAGTTCTCTTTTCCTTCTAACGATAATATGTCCCAACTTCAACTTGTTCAAGATAATCATACACAGATTTTCCATGTAATACTCCTTCCTCTAAATAATTTGTTAACCATTCTGGTGCTACTATTGTGGTATTTCCCACATGTATTATGACCGGTGTGTTTTGGGTGTTTTTGTCCCTCGGGAGAGTTACAACTCGAAGACTGATCCGGCTGGCTCTGTACCTGCAAAATCAACAGAGACTTCGGTTGGGTGGAGCTCCGCCTCCAACGGTCAAGTTAGTAACTTGAAGAAGGATAAAAAGTGCGCAATTTAAGGTGGGGATCTGCTTGGATTCCAAGCTCAGATATTCTCTGATTTGAGAGAAAATGGATGTAATAAATGATTGTCAATTGTCCCCAAAATGAGGGAATATCTCCCTATTTATAGGGTCATGGGGAAAAGTGCCCTCCACTAGGTCAGTCTGACCTAGGGCAGGTGGGCTGCGCCGCAAAAGTGCGGATTTGGGGGATTGTGCCCTTGAAGGCCGCAATTTCGAGAATTGATCTGGGAGTGCCACGTGTTAGCTGGGGATTGGTTAGAGGTGACTTGCCAGCCTTTGACACGTGGCAGGCCCTCATTGGTCCAAGTGTTTAGGGTAAAAATACCCAAAACATTTGCCCCTCACAGGTGGCACGTGGCAGGCCACGTGGCGCCTGTGACACGTGTCCACCCGTGAAAGGTGAATCAGTAAAAACGGCTCTTTTAACGGAGGTGTGACGGGGATTCTACCGTTTCACCCCCTATAAATAGGGATTTACCCTCCCCCCTCCCTCTCTCCTCTTCACTTTTCAAATTTCATTGACTTTTTAGAGAGAGAAAGAGAGATTCTAGAGAGAGGTGCTCTAATCCCGGTTGCGTTCTTGCAAATTCAAGATCTCCGCGTGCTTTCTCAAAGTCACCCGGTCACCGGTTGTTGCTTGTTTTCAGATTTTTAGAACTTAAAGCAAGGTAACTATTCGTTCCCTTCTTTCAGTTTTTTCTTCTTTTAGCTTGTATACATTAATTTCCAGCTGTATACATTAGTTTTTTCAAAAAATAAAATGGACTCTCCATCCGCACACACGGCACTGCCTAGGACATTCAGCCGGTCTCCTGGTACGGCTGAGTCTAGAACCGGGGGTGCCTTGTCTGGAGTTTCAGAAATGCTTTGCTCATCTCCGGCTTCCTTCCTCTCTGTGTCTGTGCAGGACACAATGGCTAGAGTAAAACAAACGGCTACCAAACCCAGGTGGCGGCGCACTAGGAAAGTGCCCACTGATGAAGTTGTGAGAGAAGAGGACTATGAAGGTCCTAATGAGCAAAGCGACTCCCAGGAGGATGCCCCCTCCACTTCCTCCAGTAACGAAATAGAAGAGGGAGACGGTGAGGAAGCCGCCTCCTCTCCAGAGCAACAAAATAACTCAGACGGCGAAGCCGCTAAGAGGTCAGAGGCCGAGGCATCCGGCTCTGATTAAGAGGACCTTGCTCAGGCGTATCGCCGTTCAGCAAAAGTAGTAGAAAATCTGGATCCTATGAGGACCAGGATGCGGTCGGGAGATATCTCTTTCTTGGAAAGTGGCTTCAAGGCCTTCAAGCAGCAACATCCCTTTGGAGAGGGATGGGATATCATAGTCCCGCCTGCTGATGCTGTAATGGCTTGGGGGGACAGAGTCGGGCGCACGCATTTCTGGCCCACCAAAGCCGGCTTTGGTGGGCCAGAAATGCGTGCGCCCGACTCTGTCTACCAAGGCCAGGGAGCAAATAATAGAGCCGAAGTTTTTCAAGACTAGAACTGAGTCCTTGGGGGATGGGTCTGCCGCACAGCTCCGCAAGGAGTCGGTGCTGGCGAAAAAGGCAGCCGCAGAGGCCAAGGAGGCCAAGAAAGGCGGGGTAAGATCATCCATATATTTTGTCTTGAATTTATCCAAGTTCCTTTGATGCCGGATGACTAACTTTCAGTTTGTTTTGCAGGCTCCTACTGGCATCCTCCCCCGGTCCATTACAAAGGTCTTCAAAAGACCTGGGGATGAGTAGCTGAGAACACCGGCTGCCAAAGTCGGGAGGAAAAGCTCATCGGTCTCTGGCTCTACTGCCAAAGACCACCCCACAACTGGAGGCAAGAGCCCCGCCGCCCTGAAGTCTTTGAGTGAAAGCTCAGAGAGAGAAGGCAAGAAAAAGCCGGATGCCCCAAAGACATCAAAGAGTGGCGAGCCACTCAAAGCTGCAGGTGGTGCTGCAGCCGGAGGGGAGGAGACGGAGAGAGCTGGCGCCAAAGGGTAAAATTGAGATTCCTTGGCCGCTTGACTTTATGAGAGTCAAGACAATGGTTGACCCTTCCGGGGGGTCAGTTAGCAGCCGGCAAAGAATGAATGCCAAATACGCTGCTAGTCTCTCACCGAGTACTTCTTATGGTGCAGATGCTACTTCTGGGCCCCTGGACATGGCGGGGTTTGCAAAGAGAATGGTGAGAACTCTCACCCAGTCGGAGAAGAACTCCATCCCCAACCGCCATGAGGTAGATTTTGACCAAATCCTAGGTCAGCTGGCGGAGGTAAGTTGGACTTGACACTTGACTTCTTTTCGTTTCATTCTTCTTTCTTTTTTTTTTGTTTGATTTTCCGACTGACCCTATGTAGGTTATGGTCCGGGTGGATGGGCTCCGGGTGCCCTTCAGGAAAAAACAAGATGAGGTAAATGATGCCAAGAAGAGGGCTCAACAAAACCTCAACTCTGCAGAATATGCATATTATATGTCTGATCTTGCCATTAAAGTAGTGGGGTTGAAACATGAGGAGCTAATCAAGACCCTAATGGCTGCTAACATCGTGGCTAACAACCAGATCAATGATCTTGAGCTGCAGCTGAAAAATGCCGGTTCGGATCTCAGGGCCTTAGAGGGAGCCGATAAGGAGTATGTGAATCTCCAGAAGGATAACTCCCGGCTGGTTGCTGAGCTGGCCACCCTGAAGGCCAAGCACAAAGAGGAGCTCGACGCTGAGCAGAGCCGGCTCATCAATGAAAATGAGCGGGATAATGAAGTCCGCCTGAAAATGGCTTGGCAGCTCCTCCACCCGGATGTTGACTTCGAGGTGTACAAACTTCGGTATGAATACGCCACTGCGGTGTACGATGCCGAAGTCCTTGGTGACCCAGCTCCACCTCGCTTCAAGGTTTGGGCAGCTGAGCAGGGGGCTGAGGTCTCGGATGACGAGGAGCCGGAGGAGGAAGAGGGGGAACAGGGCAACAAGGATGTCCAGCCTGAAGAGGCTGCTGATCCGCAGAGAGTTCCCCCTGTAGGCCAGGTCCAGCCGGAGCAGCCCACTAAGTAGCTCTCCTTTTCTTGTATTTTTACGGAAGTATGCCAAATTTCTTTGTCTTTCCGGCCTGTGTGCCGAGTATGTTATGTATTTTTACCGACTGTGGAGTCGGGTAACATTGGTTTCTTCACCGGATGTGATTCCGATTAACAATTATTTTGGCCTTTGTGCCAATTTCAACTAATTATGAAGTATACCGACTCAGTCGGTTTTTCATATTTGCACAATTTTTTCAATTTGTCACTTTTGCATATATACTTGTGATTTTGCCAAACTTATGAAAAGCATGCGGCAAGTATAAATCCGGCTGTCCTTGCCCCTGGACGGCTGTGTGGTTGGTTTCATCTGAAACTGATTGATTGTCTTGAAAACTTCTTATACTTTAGAGAGTATGAGATGTTTGTAAGACAATCAATCACAATGGTGATTGCCCCAAACCAAGTACACAACCGGACAAATAACAGGTACACAACCTCTGCCCCAGGCGGTGTTTGGCCATCTGGGTAACAATCATAGCTATTACACGAAAAGTTTTGCCCGAATTGGGGGGGGGGGGGTACGTAATAATCCTAAGAGCTTGTGATAATACTCCAGCTGATGTCTAGGGACATCCGGAAGTTCACAGTCTTAAACGCTCTTAGGAGCAATTCAAGTCAGACGGCTATGAGTTGGCTAATTTAGCCGTGCAATCTTCGCCGTCTGTATGGATACGTAGAACAAGCAGGTAGGCTGTTCTCTGCGACGATTGCACCCGGAGGGGTGTCGCCGGACGCCTTTATCCATGTTGGGATAGGCGATTTTATGAAAAAGACAACCATCCGGCCATTGGCCTCTGGTCTAGTTGGAGACCGGCTGCGTAGCCACTAGGCAGTTTTGTGCCTAGCTTTAGGATCTGGCCATAGGCCGCGTGTCACTATGGACATTTGAATTTAATACTAAGTTTCAAACTTAGTTAGTTATCTGGCCATTGGCCTCATGTCATTCAGAAGTTTAAGTGGGATACTAAAACTTAGACATTGTCCCTTTAAGAAAATGACCCGTATGGGGAAAACCCAGACGGAACTAAGAACAAACATAATTGAAAACAAAAAATCACTTTTCATTAATACTCTTTGTTACAAAAATTTACAAGTCTCAGGAGTAGTACTTTTTCAAGTTGTCTACATTCCAAGTTCTAGGCAGGCGTCTACCGTCTGGGGTTTCCAAGCGGTAGGTGCCATCTCTTACTTCTTCATAGATCCGGTAGGGGCCTTCCCAATTTGGAGTTAGCTTTCCAAGCTCATTGGCCCTACCGGTTGCCTCCATTTTGCGTAACACAAAATCGTCCACTTTCAAAGGGCGTTTGTGTACTCTTTTGTTATAGGCTCTGGTCATTCTCAGACGGTAAATCTCATGACGCAAGGCAGCATTGCCCCTGCGTTCCGGGAGGGAGTCCAATGCCAGCCGCATGGCCTCCCAATTTGCCTCTTCATCATAGAGCATCACTTTGAGCGTGGGCTCATAGTGTTCAATGGGCAAGACGGCTTCAGCACCGTACACCATGAGAAATGGAGTTTCCCCGGTTGACCCTTTGGCAGTTGTCCGGATGGCCCATAGGACATGAATCAATTCTTCTGCCCATAAACCACCGGCTCTTTCAATTTTCTTTTTTATGTCGTCTGAGATGAGTTTGTTGAAAGCCTCAACCTGGCCATTTGCTTGAGGACGGCCGACTGAGGCAAAGTAACTTGAGATCCCTTGATCTCCCAACCAAGTCTTGAGCTGGGGCGTCTCAAACTGAGGGCCATTATCAAATACCATAGACATAGGTACCCCAAATCGGGTGATAATGTTCTTCCAAATGAAAGAGATAACATCCTTTGTCTTGATATTCTTAACTGCCTCCGCCTCCACCCACTTGGTGAAGTAATCCACAGCCACCAAAATATAGCGCTTTTCGCATGGAGCAGGCGTATAAGGACCCAAAATGTCCATCCCCCATTTAGCAAACGGGACTGGGCTGTGGATTGCCATCAGATCAGTAGCCGGGCAATGTATAAGCTTGCCAAACCTTTGGCATTTGTCACATTTCTTCACAAATTCCTTGGCGTCTGCCTTAAGGGTAGGCCAAAAATAATGCCGCCTGGCTCTAACGGCTAGGGACTTGCCGCCTATGTGGGAGGCGCAAAATCCCGCATGCAGCTCTTCGAGAACCTCTTTCCCCTTTTCCGGGGTAACACACTTCAGCAAGGGCTTGAGAAATCCAGCCTTGAAGAGTTCTCCGTTTCTCATCTCGAAGTTAGCTGCTCTCTTCTTCATGACGGCTGCTTCCTGTGGTGAATCAGGGAGCGTGCCGGCTGTTAGATACGCCCGGATGCCATCCATCCAGGTAGAACTTCGGTCTAGAATTCCAATGGGCTCTTCATATATACTTCTTTTTTCCAGAACTTCCCAAAAGACTGACCGAGGCTTATCATGGCAGGCGGAGGATGCCAATTTTGACAATGCATCCGCCTGGTTGTTATCTGACCGGGGCACTTGACTCAGTCGGAACTCTTCCAGTGACCCAGCCTCTTCTTTGACGGCCTGAAGATATTTGGTCATAGCTGGGTAAGTTGCTTCATATTTTCCCTCATACTAGCTAACGACCAACTGAGAATCAGAGAAGGCGTTAATCTTTGTTGCCCCTGCTGCCTTACACATGCGGATTCCGGCTAGCAGGGCTTCATACTCTGCCTCATTGTTTGAGGCCTGAAACTTGAACCGTAGTGCATACTCAAACTTATCTCCTTCCGGAGATTCATAGATAATGCCTGCACCACAACCGTTCTTTGTAGAGCTCCCATCTACATACACCTTCCAAACCTGAGCAATATTATCCGGAGGAACCGGTCGAATCATTTCAACAATGAAGTCGGCAAACGCCTGACCTTTCACTGCCTTCCTTGGTTCATAGGTGATTTCAAGACTTTGCATTTCAATAGCCCACTTTAACATTCTCCCGGATGACTCCAAGGTAGACATTGGCCGCTTGAGGGGCTGGTCGGTGTAAATTACAACCGGATGTGCTAGAAAGTATGGCTTCAGCTTTTTGAAGGCCATATATAGAGCAAGACCAAAATTTTCAACCATGGGGTACCGGAGTTCAGCATTCTTTAACACATGGCTAATGAAATATACCGGGAGCTGGATACCGTCTCGTTCAGCAAGGAGAACAGCACTGAGGGCATGATTTGAGACGGCTAGGTACATGTACAACGTTTCTCTAGGCAAAGGACTAACAAGCCTTGGAAAAGAGTGCAAGTGTTCTTTCAATTTCTGGAAGGCGCCTCAACATCATCCCCCCATTCAAACCTAGTCTTCTTCTTGATTGATTGGAAGAAGTAAAGGCATTTTTCACCTGACCGGCTGAGGAACCTCCCCAATGCGGTCAGGCAACCGGTGAGTCTCTGAACTTCCTTGACAGTGTAGGGTAACTTCATGTCAATCACCGCCTGTATCTTCTCAAGGTTAGCCTCTATCCCCCTTTGATCAATCAGGAATCCGAGAAACTTCCCAGACTCAACACCAAAGACGCATTTCTTAGGATTCAACATAACCTTATGCCGCCTGAGTATGGTGAAGGTTTCTCGGAGATTAGCAAGGTGATCCGCCTGCTGCTTGGATTTGACTATCATGTCATCAATATATGCCTCTACGTTCCTCCCAATTTAATTAATGAAGATTGTATTAATCATCCGTTGGAACGTAGCTGGCGCATTCTTCAAGCCAAACGGCATCACAGTATAACAGAATAACCCCTGATCAGTGACGAAGGCCGTCTTCTCTTGATCTTTTTTCCATAGGGGTATCTGATGGAAGCCGGAATAGGCATCCATAAAACTCATCAAGGCATGACCGGCTGTAGAATCGACTAAGCTATCAATCTTTGGAAGTGGATAACTATCCTTCGGGCATGCCCTATTGAGGTATGTGTAATCTACACACATCCGCCAGGTACCATTCGGCTTCTTTACAAGCACAACATTCGCCGCCCAGTCGGGGAAATTACATGGCCGAATGAACCTAGAATCCAGCAGCTTTTTTACTTCGGCAGCTGCCGCCTGACTTCTTTCCGCGCCGTGATTTCTTTTCTTTTGCCGGATGGGCTTCACTCTTGGATCCACGGCGAGTTTGTGGACAGCGAGATCCGGGCTGATGCCAGGCATCTCTTCCACTTCAAAGGCAAAAATGTCTTTGAATTCTTTCAGCAGAAGGTGCAAATCTTCACCCAGAACAGCATGAGCAATCGTCCTAACCTTTACAGTTCGCTCTGGACAGCTGTCATCCAGAGCAAGATCAATACTTTCACCAGCCGGTTGGGGAAGGAGCTCTTCTAACCGTTCGCCGGTCAGTGATTGCTATTTCTTTTCTTTTTTCACCTCCACCAGCTGTGCAGCTTTCCTTTTCTTTCCGGCTGCTGGTGGGGGTGGACTGGCATCCTTGACATTGTCAAGGTCTATTGGTTCCTTCCCTTGGCCTTCTGCGGCCACAGTATCTTTGACGGCTGAGAGGTAGCACTCCCGAGCTGTCTTCTGATCCCCGTTCAGGGAACCAACAGAGCCATCATCCCGCTCATACTTGATGAGCATGAGAGACGGGATGATTACCGCCTTGGCTTCGTTGAGGGTTGGCCTGCTAAGAATAATGTTGTAGGCGGTCAACTCCTCAACGACCAAGAATCTGACGACAATATGTCGTCCCTGGCCTTTTTCTCCCAGCCGAATGGGTAAGTCAATTCTTCCGGCTGGGTAGACCATCCCACCCCCAAAACCAACCAAGGGGTGGGTGACCGGATGTATGCTGCTGGAGTTGTATTTCAGCTTCTGCAAGCACCGGAGGTTGATGATGTCCGACGAGCTGCCGGTAGCAATAAGGATATGTCCAACCAATTGGTTGGCAACCTTACATTCAATGACGACTGGGTCGTCATGCGGACGGCGGACGCTGCCCCTGTCCTTCTCAGTAATGAGAACGTCTGGGAAGGTGGAACTGGCAGACGCCTGCTCGTCATTATCCTTGTCCATCTTTCGAAGATGGCTTTTGGTGCCCCGGATGGTAGGGCCACAACATGAGAATCCGCCTGCTATAGTGTAGACTGGATCCTTATCGGTATCCGAGCTACTAGTAGGCTGGTGGGTTGTCTTGGAGGACTGACCCTTATTTTTCTTCTTTGCCCCGGCTGGGGACTTAGAAATGTAAGACTTCAACATCCCTTTGTCAGCCAGACGATCCAACGCCTGCTGAAGATTGAAGCAGTCGTTGGTGTCATGGCCTACCTCCTCATGGAATTGGCAGTATTTGTTCTTGTTCCGTGATTGGACTGAACTCTTCATTAGATTCGGCTTCTCAATAGACAGCCGGTACTTTACCTCCATGAGGATGGAATTGCAGTCTTTGTTAAATTCGTACCGGGGAATGTACGGTTTAAACTCCTTCTTCTTCTTCTGGGACGGCTGCTCAGAATCACTGACCGCCAAGACTTCTTTTCTTTTCTTGCTCTCTTCTTTTTTCTTTGCCGGCTGAGCAGACCGGCTCTCTTTTTGCTTGTCGGACTTCTTGGAGTCCGACTGGCTGCCAGGCGTGTAGAGGTCGGTTGCTTGAATATAGCTTTCCGCCTCCCTCAGGGTCGCCTGCAGCGTAAATGCCCCTTTTCTGACAAGGTCGGACTTGAAGTTCGACTCGTCTCTCAGACCCTTAAAGAAGTCTGTAAATGCTACCTCGTCAGACAGCCCCTAGATCTAGATTCTGATCAGGTTGAACCGCTTGACATATGAGCGTAGCCCTTCTCTCTCTCCCTGCTTAATGGTGCTCAAGTCTAAACTTGTTTTCTTAGCAGGGATGTTCATTGAGAAGTTGGTGGCAAACAAGAAGGCTAGCTTCTTGAAGCAATCAATAGATTCGGCTGGCAAGTTGCCAAACCATTGTTGGGCAATGCCCTTCAATGTAGCCGGAAAACAACGACACCAGGTGGCATCGTCCCAACCCTGTAAACACATAAGGTTGGTGTATGCCATTAGGTGGTCTTCAGGGTTGGTGGTACCATCATAAGTACCCACCAACACATTCTTAACCTTGGCCGGCTGGGCCGCCTCGGTTATATTCTTGGCGAACGCAGAAGGCTGTTCACCAAGCTTCAGCAGCCGGAGCTGCCAGTCTAGTGGCTGGACATTGTTGTATGCCGCCTAACCTCCGAATGGGGGTAGCTGCATAAATTGGAGGCCATATTACCCATACTGCACCTGGGGTGCGTATGGCATAGACCCTATCATGAGTTGAGGTTCGGTGTTGAAAGTCTTGCCACCTGTCCGACTCTCATGCAAGGATAATGAGTTCCTTGCAGAAGTTTCTCTGAAGCTGTCTGGAAAACTTGATGTAGAAGCCGACTCAGACAACTGCTGCTGTCTCCTCCGCTCAATGATATGTCGAGCGTCGAAGGCAGACACCTTGTTAGCCTCCGGCTGTTGTTGCCGGGCCTGCCTCTTGGGCAACAGAATTTTAGCCCAGTCAAGTTTTGCGGCTGCCTTCACCCTGGGATGAGGAGTTGGCTGCCTGTCCCTGACTGCTTCTTCCTCCCGACAGAGGGAGTCTTTTTAGCCGGCTAACCCTTGCTAGAGCCAGCCTTGCTCTTGTTGATCATCTCCTTGATTTCACCCTTGAAGGAGTTCATGAATTTCATGAGCTCATCCCGGGTGACTGGAGCTTCTCCTCTGGCCTTCCGGGTTTCCCCTTCTGGCCGCCCAGAGGGCCGCCTACTTGGACCCGCCTGGTCTAGTTAATCCCTGGAACGCATGGACTTAGAGATGAGGGAGCCATCCCTGGTTGTATAGGTCTCCACATCATCATCCTCATCATCTTCCTCCTCAGTAAAGACCTCCGGCTGAGGCTGGGAAGAAAGCCGAGGAATTCCAAAGCTACCCGGGTGAATAACCAGTTGAACATTATCAAGGTTACCCAGTTGGGTAACAGGCTGCAGAGTAGTAGAGTTAGGAATCGGTATAGAATCTTGAACCATCTTGAGGTACTTTCCCCACAGACGGCGCCAAATGTTTTGGGTGTTTTTGTCCCTCGGGAGAGTTACATCTCGAAGACTGGTCCGACTGGCTTTGTACCTGTAAAATCAACGGAGACTCCGGTTGGGTGGAGCTCCGCCTCCAACGGTCAAGTTAGTAACTTGAAGAAGGATAAAAAGTGCGGAATTTAAGGTGGGGATCTGCTTGGATTCCAAGCTCAGATATTCTCTGACGTGAGAGAAAATGGATGTAATAAATGATTGTCAATTGTCCCCAAAATGAGGGAATATCTCCCTATTTATGGGGTCATGGGGAAAAGTGCCCTCCACTAGGTCAGTCTGACCTAGGGCAGGTGGGTTGCGCCGCAAAAGTGCGGATTTGGGGAATTGGGCCCTTGAAGGCCGCAATTTTGAGAATTGATCTGGGAGTGCCACGTGTTAGCTGGGGATTGGTTAGAGGTGACTTGCCAGCCTTTGACACGTGGCAGGCCCTCATTGGTCCAAGTGTTTAGGGTAAAAATACCCCAAACACGGTGGTTTTTCCTTCATCGCTATGAACTGGTTAAGATACCGAGCAATATAGAAAAATCCATAAGCTCTTGCCTCCGTAGGATCTTTTACTTGTCTCTGGTAGATACAGATTGGATCTTTGACTTTGCGATGAACATCTTCAAACATGATCAGGAAATGTGTAGAGCTAACTTTTCCTTGAACAATTTCAATGTTTGCACTTTGCACTTGGACTTGTTTAACTCTTCTTTTGTATCTTGTTGCCTCATAAATTCTCATAAATATGTACCTCTGAAATTTTGTGAGCTTCTCAACGAAAGTAGTATTATTATCAGGAACTGGTACAATGCTATGGAATTCCATAATCCCAAGCTTTGTAGTGCTCTGCCACATATGGTGTCCTCCATTCCAGAGATTGTGGATGAATTGACACGGTACCCACTCTGGAATTGGTGTTGAACATTATTCTACTTCCCCATATATCATAGACATCATACAACTTGTATGACCTTGATACAACTAAATCGTACCAGAATCTAAAATCGTTATCTTTTATTTTATTTAGTATTATATTCTGAATATCTGGAATGAGTCGCAGGATGATGACCATTACTTCGTACATTAGGAACCTTCGAATTGCTACATGACAACTCTTAATCAAACCATCTCAAGATCTCTCTTTTGATGAAACAATCATGGCCTCCATCAAGGCCCAAGTGGAGGGTGAAAACTGCTCCATTGCTTTATCTGTTTCTTCAATAAGAGTTTTTCTCTCTGCCTCCATCTTTTCTAGTTGATGGGCAGGAGGTTTTTCTGATGTCTTGTGCTTCTTTGCCATTGGCTAATTCTCTAGTTAGACTATCTTCCAAAGAATTCTTCGATCCCTATATATGTTCAACAGTAAAAGAGAATTGGTTAGGCCATAATTGCCAACGCAGGAGTCTCCCTTGCGCTTGCATATTAGACAATTTCTTTTTAACAAAATCAAGTATGCCTTTGCAATCTGTTCTTATTAAGAACTGTTTAGGGGCTAAGAAAATTAAGAAATTCTCGATCCCTCTAATGACTGCAAGGATTTCCTTTTGCATGGTAGGATAATTTAATTCAGATTTATTAAAACTTCCACTGCTATATCTACAGAGTCTTTCTCCTTCTTTGATTTTTAACACAACACTCCAGTGCTCATTACTAGCATCTGTTTCAAGGATTAAATCATCTTCACTAGTAGGTAGTGTTAGTACAGGAAGATCTTTACACATAGCTTTTAAATCTTGAACAATTTTGGAATCACTTCCCTTCCAGTTCCAAGTTATTTCTTTCTTGAGTTTTTGTTGTAATGGTTTTCTTAACAGATCAAGATTTTCTATGAAACCAGAAGCATAAGTTAAACATCCTGGAAATCTTTTTAGTTGTTTTCTATCTTCAATTTTATCTGGGAATTTTCAATCTTTTCCAGAATATGTTTTTGCAATATTATTGGTCCTGCTTTAATCTCTAATCCTAGAAACTCAATTTCGTGTTTAGCATAAATGCATTTATCTTTTCCAAGGATTATACCATGCTCAGCACATTTTTGGGTTACCGCCTTAAGATCATTCATATGTTGTTCTAAATCTTTTGAGAATATTAAAATATCATCTATGTAAACCAAACAACAATGATTAAGTTCTCTAAAAATATTATCCATTCTTCTTTGAAATATCCGTGGAGCATTTTTTAATCCAAAAGGCATTACTAACCATTCATAATTCCCTTGAGGGGCACTACATACAGTTAATGCAATGCTTTCTTCTTCCATTTTAATTTGCCAATAGCCACTCTTACAATTCATCTTAGAAAACCATGTGACTCCTTGTATTCTATTAAATAACACAGTTTTATTAGGAATGTAATAGCCATCAAAGACAGTATTGTCATTTAGCTGTTTATAATTAATGACCATTCTAGCTTTACCTCTTTTTTCTTCTGCATGATTCCTTACCATGAATGCTGGACTATTATGAGGACTTTTGCTATTCCTAATCAACTTTTTATTCAGCAATTCTTTTATTTGTTAATCAAATTTTAATACATCTTGGTAAATATAAACCATTTGTCTTACTCTAATAATTTTATTAGGATTTGTTAGAGTTATCTTAGCAAATGCCTTATCCTTTTCCCAATGTTCTAATGGATTTGTTGAATACAATTTTTCACATAATTTTTCTTGCTGCTTATTTATCTGATCTATTAATGATAAATCACACTCAGAAATTCTAAGTGCAACCTCTTGTTGTGTAGGTGTAACCCTATCACCACGCTGGCTGCGCGCAAATTCCATAGTTTAATGGGTATAAGCCTTTGTTATTTTTTGTATAGGAACAAAATGACCATTAATAGTAAAGATTATTTGATCAATGGTTTGCGTGTAGGGAGAGTATAACCTTTGAAAGTTATTTCCTATTATCATATCATGACTAGGTTGATCAGTAGCCCATAAAATCGGAATAACACATTGAACTCCTTCAATTTCTATTGGTAATTCTTTAATTATTTCCTTATGCATCATGACACTATTTTTAGCAATTCTAACTCGCATAGGAGTTCTAGCCTTTTTCCACAAGAATTCTAGGAATAATGACCTTTTCCCAAAACATGTAGAACAACCACTATCAATATATGCGCATAATTTATATTTATTATAATCTTTAATGCATATATCAATTGGAATATAAATGCTATCAGGATTAGTACTGGATATTTCATTACAGGCTTCCATTTGCATATTGACTTCATCTTCATATACTGGATCACTCATAGTTTTGGTTTTATTTCCAATTACCTTTCTTTTATCAATAATAGAATTATTCGGATCTTCATTCTAAATTAGAACATGAACCAATATCTATACTATGTCTTGCTGGTTGCTTTAAGGCTTTCTTAGCTTCATATTTTTCATTTAACTTTTTTTATTAAAGCCAATATTTCTTCTTCATCTTCTTCGGGTTTCTCAATGACTTGTTTTTTCATCCTTATTATAGTTAAATTTTGTCTACTTAGACTTGGTGTTCTAGGACTCATACTTCTCTGCATTTTAGGATTTGTAGTTATCCCAATATGAATTAATCCTGCTTCATCAATTAACATCTTACTTGACCTATTTTTTACTGCAGGATTCATGAAGAATTCTTCCCAAGTTTTTTCAATTTCAATCTCATTAGGAGTTACTTTTATTGGTGTGATTTTCTTCTTAGGGCCTCCTCCTTGCTCATATTTCTAAGAATCTACTATTTGTTTCTTGAAAGATAAATCTATAGTGTTAACTAACTTATAGACTACCTTCCATCTTAATTATATAGGCCGAGTTCCTTTATGCATGTTTACTCCATCAATTAATAACTTGATTGCTAGAAACTTTGGATCATATGAATCTTCTAAGCTCACATAGTATCTAGGTTCACATATATAAGTTATAGTTCCTTGACTTAAGCTATAAGTGATACCACTAATAATTTGCTCATAGAACTCTTTATGTCTAATATCACAAACAAAGCTTAAACATTTAACATTTTTACCAAAATCTTGTAAAGGAGTTATGTATACTTGCACTGCACCAATACAAATATAACTATAATTTCCTTTTTCTTTATGGTTCTTAATGCTTTTCCAGTTTATGATATTAATTTCTGATGCTTTCTTTTCACAATCCTCAATTACTATACTTCCTTCCATTTCTTCACATACGTATTTAGTTTTAGTTTTAAAGAAAGAAGTTTTAAATATTTTATCTTTAGTGATCTGGGAAAATTCCAACTTTCTTTGTTCATTTGATCTAGGTCTTTATCGTCAATAGAATACTCAACTCTTTTTAGTTGACCTGTAGTCATTTTACTTTTATCCTCATCGTTTGATTCTGAGTTTTCTAATACTTCCCCTTCCATCATGTTATTTATTTCTTCATAATTTTCATCTTCAAACTCATTGTCTTCAGATTCTTCATTATAATCATTTTATTCTTCTATTATTTCTACTATTCCTTTATTATTACTTAAAGCCAATTCTAAAGCTTTGTCTTCTGGTATTTCTATGTAGTCCCAACTACCTAAGGCTTCGATTAGTTTGTGATTAGATTTCTTACATTCATTAGAATAATGTCCTAATTCTCCACAAGACCAACACTTGCATGTTTTCTTTTTCTCAGGACAATATGTTGCTTTTTTTGAAAAACCTACTTGGCTTTCTATATTTGTGTTTATAGTACTTCTTCTTATAGGTTTCTCCTCTTGATCTGTCAAATTTATTTTTCTTATAATTTCTTTTCCTGTTATAGTTTTTCCTTTCACATCCATAGTTATTTGGGAAATCCCAACAAGTGAGAAATTGTCTCTTCATTTGTTGAGTTCCTGTAACCTCTCTCTACATTTCTTTTCAACCCATTTCTTAGGAAAGCAATTCTATTTACTAAAGCATCCCTAGCTAAAAACTTTTCTTTCCATTTTTGGTATTTTTGGTATTTACTAGAGGACTTGGTAATTTATCGTAGAACATTCCAAGATTTGTTTCATTTTCACCAATTTTATAGTAATATGTTTCAAATTCCATAATATAGTTCTCTACATATTTCGTATTACAGATGGACAAATTACTTAACTTTCTTTGATATTCCATTTGTTTTTCATTAGGATCAGCTCTAGGGCTAATAAATTCTAACTCAATGTATTGACATAATTGTCTAAACATTCTAGTCGGAGATTCACTAGCTCTTATTGTAGCTTTGACTTCTTCATCTATACCATCATACCAGTCTTCTACAAAGCCACAAAAACTATGTTCAATATAGTTTAAGAAATTTTCCGATGTCCATTCAGTGTTTAAATTGAGTACACTACTCTTGCTCTTTTTCCACTGATCTAAAACATCTTGTCTATATCTTATACCATCTAACTTAAGCTTATAACCAGTTTGACTTATAGGTTCAAGAGTCACTTCTTCTTGTTTAGGTATTTGGTTAGGCATGACCTTGACACTAAACCGAGTAGTCTTCCCTGGTATGTATCTTGGTCGTGTGCAACTTCCTTCTCCTTGATACCTAGGTCTTTGGATAACATTGTTTACATTAATGTGTACATTAATAATTTCTTCTCCAACATCATTATTATCCATTACTCTTTTATCTATTTTATTTTCAATCTTTTGCTTAACCACTTCTATTGGTAGAAAGTCTAGATCATTTAGTTTAATTAATCCCATTTGTTGATATAAATCTTCCTCTAAAGTAGCATAGTTATTCTCCTCAACTACATTATCAGCCGCAATCATTTTTTCAGAAATTATTTTCATGATATCATTTAGCTTATCAGGGTCTTCTTCTTTATCAAACAAGATTTGCAATTCTTCAATCGTTTTCTCCTGAAGATGATGGCTCATATTTAGTTTCTTTATTATTTTCTTGGTTACTAGTAGGTCTTTTAGGGAGTGACACCGTAAACTTCGTATTTTTATCAAGATTTTGAAAAGGATATTTATATTTATACGGGATAAATTTTTTCTTTACTAGGTGATACTTGATGAGTGCCATTTATGGCACTCATATGGTAGCATTTTAGGACGTTTTCCTTCTATTTTATAGCTTTTCTCTTTAAATAAATCCTTAGTTTTGTTCGTTTATGTTTTAGTTTCTTCGTTTCTCTTATTTTGTGCTTTCTTGTGATATAAGGGTATTTTCGTCTTTTCTACTTTAGTCGCTTTACTTTTTTTTATTGTAAGCTTTGTTCGGGGTCTCGGGATCTACTTTGGAAGGTTCTCCAAGTCTTTTGGATGCTCGGGACAAGACCTCATATCATTCCGTTGGCTAGAGTTCAAGATAAGAAGCAAGCTCCTATTCTTGGCATTAGCGCTCTCACTGATATGTCTACTTCATATGGTGTTTTACACCCATCCCTTGGTCGTAAATAGTAGTGTTTTTGGCTCGTTAGAGCCACTTTTATTACTAATTGGTGTTTTCTAGTGTTTTTGTAGTCCCGGTTGAGTTTTGTAGGGAATTGCATCTTTGGAGCTTTTTCCCGGAATTATTGCGGCACAACTACGAGCATTTAAAGGCATGACTGATTGCTTTTGGACACCGAGTATTCAAGACCCGAAGTGGAGATTCGGATTGGGCCAAGAATGGAGCCCAATCCAAGTCCAGCATATAGCCAGGCCCGATCGGGCGGATGCTCAGAACAAGAGGGCGAAGAGGAAAGGCGGGCCCGATCGGGCAGCCCTTCGCCTGATCGGGCGCGTGTTTCTAGGGAGGCTTCTTCGACAATTACTTACTTTCTATTTAGGAGTAATTTCGAGTTATTGTATAAATACAATTTTAATGCTTTTGCTTAGTACTTCTTCTCTTAGACTTTCTCTCTCTACTTAGCTTTAGATTAGTTTCTCTCTCTACAGCATTGTTCTCCATTTTTGTTCTTAATTTCGATTACTTTGGTAACGATTTCTTCTACTTTAATCTCATTTATTTTACTTTATTTCTTTCATCATGCTTCCTTTAATTGCTTTGTTTAGTTTATGTTCGATTTTGTCTGAGTAGTTTTCTTTCTAGGGTTTATGGGGGTCCACAAATAATTTGAAGGGGTAAATTATTATTGTTGGTTATCAATGCTTGATTAATTTCCTATTGATTGATTTAATGCTATGCAATTAGATTAGGCCTGGTTTAATTGTATGATTTTAGCAATATTGATTAAAGATTCGAGAGACGAGAATTGATGTTTAGGCTTAGTTTCAATAGGCGGACTACTTTATAAATGGTTAAGTCGAGATTCGAGAGATGAGATTTAATACCGGTAAATTAACTCTGTGATTGTAATACGTAGCGAAAGCCCTTTATGATCTGATTAATTGATGCATTGATGATTGATTGTTATGTTTCACCCTGGAATATTGTTTATTGGTGAACCTATGCCCTAGGTTTCTATTTCATTGATTTTCCTCCTACTTTTATTCCTTCCCACTTATACTCTTAGTAGTTTAGTTCCCTTTTATAATAACAAATTGGTTACTTGATAATTTAGATTATATTGATTAATTAGGAATAAATTAACTCGTTTCCCTGTGGTTCGACCCTTCTTCCCTATCTGCATAGTTAGTGGACATAGGTATTATTTTTGATTAGGTGATACGACTTTAGCCTGTCAAAATTTGGCGCCGTTGCCGGGGAGACGGTTTTAATTTTTTATTTCTGATTGTTCTTTGTAGTCTAGATTATTTTCTCTTGTCTCAGAGAACGTTAGTTCTTTGAGGCAATTCTCATATTTGTCTTTTAGTTCTTTGTTTATGCCTAGGGGTTCCAGATCAGGTTATATTCTATTCGATCATGAGATCGAGCGCTCTTTCCATAGACAAAATAATCTCTACAGACAAATCCTGGCAGGTTCTGGGAGTAACGATATTCCTAATGATCCGCCAACTGATTCTAGTGATTCAGAAGTTCCTTCATATTCAGAATCAGAGATGACAACACCTAAGAAGCTCAGGGATTACTCGCAACCGTCCCTGACGGATGTTCCACACCTTTCGCCTACTCCAGATCTCGAGGGAGTCCAGTTCGAGATCAAGCCCCAATTCATAACTATGATAGAAAGGAAGCAGTTCAGTGGAGCCAAGGGTGAAGACCCAAATCTTCACATTGCAGATTTCTGTCAGTACTGCAATACTATTAGACAGAATGGGGTTACGCAGGACCAGATCAGGGAGATTCTTTTTCCCTTTTCATTATGTGGAAAAGCTAAACTGTGGTTTAATGGTTTGAATAGAACTGCACTAGGTATTACTAACTAGGAAACTCTTGCTTTGAATTTTTATAACAAATATTACCCTGTAGAGAAAACAGCTCTATTGAGAAGTGCAATTCAGAATTTTGCCCAAGAGCCAGATGAAGCGCTATA
The DNA here is from genome assembly GCF_948465745.1 of Chenopodium album. Lineage (NCBI taxonomy): Eukaryota > Viridiplantae > Streptophyta > Magnoliopsida > Caryophyllales > Amaranthaceae > Chenopodium > Chenopodium album. Next base: position 33,697,651 of record NC_137851.1, on the reverse strand, counting down.
TGAAGCTTGGGAGAGATTCAAAGATCCGCAGAGGGAGTGTCCCTATCATAATCTGGCATAGTGGTAGTTAATTCAAGCCTTTTACAACGGATTAGGAAATACATCCAGGACGATTCTAGACTCCGCGGCTAGTGGTAGATTTATGAATCTTAATGTTGATGATGCAGGTCAAGTTATTGAAGATATGGCAATACATAATTCCCAATATGGGAATTCTAGAGGCTTTGCGAACAAAGGCAAACACCATGTTGATCCAGTATCCATTTTGCAAGCCCAACTTACATCTATTTGCCAGAAACTAGATAGTCTTAGTACTGCTATTCTTACTTCTGTTGCTAATGTTTCTGCTGTTTCTAATAATTCTAATGAATCTTTTTGTGAAAATTGTGGTATTGTAGGACATTGGGAGCAAGATTGCAGGAGTTCTATAGAGCAGGTTAATGCCTTCCAAACCTATAGGCAAAGTAACCCATACTCCAACACCTATAATCCTGGCCTCCGGAACCATCCATACCTATCCTATCGGAGTACCAATGTTCAAAATCCTTCACCTCCACAACAACCACAACAACCACAACAAGCAACCCCTTCACAGCAGAAATATTACCATCCCCACTTTAACCAAAAAGCCCCAGCATAAACCCCTACTCCATCTTCTGACCCTGCATTGTCAGAAATTAGAGCGATGTTAACTAATATGCAAAAGCATATGGAGAGTAGAGATACACAGATTGACTCAATTATAGCCCATAATAAAGTCATGGATACCCAAATTGCCCAATTATCTTCTACTCTACAAACTCGCTAGCAGGGAGTTCTACCATCGCAAGGAATACCACCTACGGATCATGCAAATGCAATTACCCTGAGAAGCGGTTCACACTACGACGGGCCCCCTATGCCCAAAGAGGATGAATCTGATTTAATTAAAATTGCTAATCCTGATTCCGTTATACCTGATGTTCCTGCAGGACTCCAGGGTAAAACTAACAATTCTGATACTACATTACAGGTAACAACTTCAGGGAAGGATATTACTCAGGAGAAGAGTAGGGAAGCACAACAACTAGTTATCAAACTACCATTCCCAAATCGTCAATTAAAAACTAAATTGGATAAGCAGTTTGGTAAGTTTTTGGAGGTTGTGAAAAATTTGCAGGTAACAGTTCCCTTTACAGAACTTATTACACAGGTTCCTGCATATGCTAAATTTATGAAAGATATTCTGACTAGGAAAAGGGCCTTTAATGAGGTAGAAACTGTAGCTTTTACAGAGCAATGTAGTGCTTTACTGCAAAATAAATCCCCTCCTAAGTTAAAGGATCCTGGTAGCTTTTCTATCCCTTGTCATATTGGTAATGTCTTCATTGATAAAGCATTGTGTGATTTGGGTGCTTCTGTTAGTGTTATGCCATCGTCTATATGTTCTAAACTTAATATGGGTGATTTAAAAGTTACTAATATTACTCTGTAAATGTCAGATTGTTCTGTTAAATACCCCTTAGGTATTTTAGAGGATGTCCCTGTTAGAGTTGGTAAATTTTTTATCCCTGTTGATTTTGTTGTTTTAGACATGGCTGAGGATACTCAAATTCCCATTATATTAGGTAGGCCTTTCCTCCATACTGCAGGAGCCATAATTGATGTTAAAAATGGTAAACTAACCCTTTTTGTTGGAGATGATAATATCACTTTTAATTTAGGGAAGGTTTTGAAAGGACCCATGCTAGAGGAAAATTGTTGTTTAATTGATGTGATTGATATAATGGATGATATATGTGAAGAAAGCTTACCACAGGTTCTTGCAAGGGATCCCTTGGAAGAAATACTTTGTGGAGATTTGTCTACAAGTGATGTGAGTATTTGGAGCAAAGAGGTGGATGCCATTGAGAAAGCTCTTGCCATAGAAGAACTCGATCCTAAAGAGAGTAAGAAGGTAGTAAAATTGGTTCAGGAATCAAAACCTGCAGAGGTGAAGAAACCTGAACTGAAACCTCTCCCTTCTCATTTAAAATATGTTTTTCTTGATGAGCAGGAACTGTACCCCGTGATCAGTAGTACTGCACTTGATGACCCTCAAACTTCCCAACTTCTAGAGGTTCTTAGAACCCACAAAAGGGCAATAGGGTACAGTATTGATGATCTCAAGGGTATTAGCCTTGATTTTTGTATGCACGGGATATATCTTGAGGACAACTATAAGCCCTATATTCAACCCCAGAGAAGGTTGAATCCTAATATGCAGGAAGTAGTCAAGAAAGAGGTTATGAAATTACTTGATGCAGGTATTATCTATCCTATTTCTAACTCAAAGTGGGTAAGTCCTGTTCAGGTAGTTCCTAAGAAGGGTGAAATGACTGTAATTAAAAATGATAAAAATGAGTTGATTCCCACTAGAACTGTTACAGGGTGGCGTATGTGCATTGACTATCGTAGATTAAATATCGCCACTAAAAAGGACCACTTCCCTCTCCCCTTTATTGATCAAATGCTTGAAAGGTTAGCTAATCATAAATTCTTTTGCTATTTGGATGGGTATTCGGGATTTTTCTAAATTCCGATTCACCCTGAAGATCAAGAAAAGACCACATTTACATGCCCTTATGGTACTTTTGCATATCGTAGGATCTCTTTGGTTTATGTAATGCCCCCGCTACCTTTCAACGTTGCATGATGAGCATTTTTTCTGATTTCATAGAGTCTATTTATGGAAGTCTTTATGGATGATTTTAGTGTGTATGGTTCTTCATTTGATGCATGCTTAGCAAATCTCGCTAACATTTTGAAAAGATGTGAAGAATGAAATTTGGTATTAAATTGGGAGAAATGTCACTTTATAGTGACAGAGGGAGTAGTTCTTGGTCATATTGTATCTGATAAGGGTATACATGTAGATAAAGATAAGGTTTCTGTGATTGAGAAATTACCTCCTCCAGTTAATGTCAAGGGAGTTAGAAGTTTCTTAGGTCATGCAGGGTTTTATCGTCACTTTATCAAAGATTTTTCTAAAATTGCTAAACCACTAATTCAACTCTTACTAAAAGATGCCCCTTTTGTTTTTACTGACGAGTGTCTTGAGGCTTTTAACAGGATAAAGCAGGCTTTGATATCGACACCCATCATATGTGCACCCGATTGGAATCTTCCTTTCGAGATTATTTGTGATGAAAGTGACTTTGCATTAGGAGCCGTGCTCGGACAGAGAAAGAACAAGGTTTTGCATGCTATTTATTATGCAAGTAAAACTTTGGACGAAGCCCAAGTTAACTATGCGACCACGGAGAAGGAGTTTCTTGCTGTGATTTATGCTTTAGAAAAACTTAGATCATATCTAGTTGGTTCTAAAGATATTGTTTTTACTGACCATGCAACTCTGAAGTATCTGATAGCCAAGGCAGAATCAAAACCTAGGCTACTCTGTTGGGTTCTCTTACTCTAGGACTTTGATGTTGAAATAAAAGACAAAAAAGGTGCAGAGAACGTTGTGGCAGATCACTTGTCACGTATCAGGTATGATGAGGGTAAGAATTCTCTTCCTATAGATGACTCTTTCCCTGATGATCACTTGTATGCAGTTGTAGAGCAGCACCCATGGTATGGCATAAACCTAAAAAAATGAAAGAGACCCATTCAAGAACAAGAAAATGACATCGTGGCCAATTTTGCTAATTATTTAGTGGGTGGTACTCTACTCCCTAACGTATCCTACCAACAGAAAAAGAAATTCCTTTATGATTTTAAACATTATTTTTGGGATGATCCTTTTTTGTTTCGTGAGTGTGCAGATGGATTATTTCACAGGTGTGTTCCCGAATGGGAAGTCCACGGCATTCTTACTAGCTGCCACACTTCACCTTATGGTGGACATCATGGCCCTACCAAAACGGTGGCTAAGATTAATGAGTCAGGTTTCTATTAGCCCACCATGTTCAAGGATGCTAACACTTTTGTGCAGGCTTGTGACTCTTGCCAGAGGACTGGCAACATTTCGCGGCGGCATGAGATGCCTCAAACCGGGATCTTGGAAGTAGAAATTTTTGATGTTTGGGGTGTTGATTACATGGGACTGTTCCCTTCTTCAAATGGGAATCGTTATATACTTGTCGCCGTCGACTATGTATCCAAGTGGGTTGAGGCCATTGCCACTCCTACCAATGATGCCAAGGTGGTCCATAGACTTTTCAAGAAGACCATCTTTCCACGATTTGGAGTACCTAGAGCTATAATCAGTGATGGAGGATCTCACTTTCATGAGCGGAAGTTAGACACCCTTCTCAAGAAATATGGTGTATACCATAGGACAAGTCTCGCCTATCATCCCCAAACTAGTGGCTAAGTTGAAGTTTCCAACAGGGAAATCAAGGTCATATTAGAGAAGGTAGTAGCCAAATCAAGAAAAGATTGGAGCGATAAGTTGGATGACACCCTTTGGGCATACAGAACTGCATTTAAGACCCCACTAGGTACTACCCCCTATAGACTTGTGTACGGTAAAGCATGTCATCTTCCGGTGAAATTAGAATACAAGGCATATTGGGCTATTAAGGAGCTCAATTTGGATGCTAAGCTAGCGGGAGAAAAGAGGTTACTTCAACTTAATCAACTCGATGAGTTTAGGTTGATGGCCTATGATAGTGCACGAGTCTACAAGGAGAAAACCAAGAGATGGCACGACAAGATGATCCTTCCAAGAGAGTTCAAAGAGGGTGACAAGGTGTTGTTGTTCAACTCTAGACTTAAACTTTTCCTAAGAAAGTTGAAGTCAAGGTGGTCGGGTCCCTTTACTGTAAAAAGGGCTAATAAGTTTGGTTCTGTGGAATTGTTTGATGAGCAAGGTAACGAGTTCAAGGTTAATGGTCAAAGACTCAAGCTATACCATGAAGGAGCTACGATCGGTGCGGTTGAATTAGTTCACCTAACCGGTTCCGGTTCACCTTGAGTTACATTGTGGTAAGTAGGTCGTGCGGGACCTAGATAAACCAGCGCTTTGCGGGAGGCAACCCGTATTTCTTGCTTTCTAGACTAACTTTTTTTTTTCCTTTCTTTTATTTTTTATTTTATTTTGAGAGGTAAGGAGAGTGCAATTTTACCTTTTCAAAGTGTCTTTTTGCACGGGTTTTGAACAAGTAAAGAGTATTTAAGAGAAAAAAAGTTAAAGAAGATTGAGTGTCCCGAACTGGGAAGGGGCCCGATCGGGCGGACCTCGCCCGATCGGGCGCGAGAGCAAGGTTCAGATCGAGCCTTATCCTCGCCCGATCGGGCTATCACACCCGATCGGGCACGCAAGCAAGCCAAAAATCGAGCGAAAAATCGCCTGATCGGGCTACCCCTGCCCGATCGGGTGCGCATGTGAAGGAGAAATCGAGTGAAAATTCGCCCGATCGGGCGCGAAATCGGAGAAATCGAGTGCACAAAAAAGAAATCCCGGGTGAATCTCGCTCGATCGGGCGAGGGAATCAAGCAAAGTTCGACCCCCTCTTGCGCTCGATCGGGCGGAGTTCGCCCGATCGGGCGCGCAAGTTGAGAAAAGGAATGCTGAAGATTCGCCCGATCGGGCGGACCTGCGCTCGATCGGGCGCGCCTTTTACCCGGGTTATCAAAACCTCCTTTCTCCTTTTTCTTTTGACTTTCCTCCTTATTTCTCCTCCTTCAAAAACTCTTTCTCTCTCTAAACTCCATTAACAAACACTCCAAACTCACTTTCTCTTCAAGGTCTCATAAAATTCTTCCATCTAAACTCAAATATTTTTACGTATTCTTAATCCTCTCACCTTCCTCTACATTCTCTATATATTTTCCACTCCCTTCTCTCAAAATTTTTGAAAACCCTAAGAGAGAGAAAGCTTCAAAGTTTGTCAATTCATCTTCAATGGCTCTCAAACGATCAAGGACACAAAGGGGTGAGAGTTCAAGGTAGCAACAACCACCTATGGTTGACCCGGAACTCCAAATTCCGGGGTGGAGCGAGGTGGTGGTCACTTCCGCCGAACAAAAGGCTAGGATGCTCAACCTCATTACGAGGCAGGTAATTTCTACCCGTTTTGTTCATCATCCCACTCTAGCTAGATTAGGAATTGATAAACCTGTGGAAAAATTGTTTAAGGGCATTGGTATGAGTGGTTTCTTTCAAATGCATTATGATACATATGATTATTTGACTGTGGAATTTATTTCTAGCTTTAATATGATTAAATCTAATGCTATTATTACTCATGTTCAATTCCGATTGCTTAACAATGATGTGAGAATGACTTTGAAGGAATTTGGTAAATTGTTTGAGTTAAATCGGATAAACCCATTGAACCATCCCAAGACCATATTGCCGTGGTCTATCAAAAACTCACAGGGGAAGGTTTAACTAACCTCCAACATGCCAAGGGAACTTGGATTCAACATCCCGTGCTAAAATTTTGGTAACGGTTTGTTGGCCTCACCATCTTTGGGAGGCATGAACCGGCCAATGTAAGGAGGGATGAGCTAGAGTTGTTGGCCTCCTATGTGATCCCTGGAGGCGAGAAACTGAACATCCCGCATAGGATAGCCCAACACTTCCAACGGGCGGCCAATGCAGCCGAGGGCGGTAGGTCTAGGGTACCTATTTATTTTGGTGGGTTGGTTACCCACATTGCGGTCAAACACCTAGGTTTCACCCCTACCGACCATAGGAAAGTAGAAGGCTCTACCCTTATGGACCTTGCTTACCTAGGAGGCCTTAATTGGATCCAACCCACGGGTGGCGAGATGTGGTGGATAATCCACCGAGAGTCGGGTAGGAGGGACCAAGCCTTTAAGCTACCTAACCCCACCTTGACTAAGTTTGAGAAGGGTAAGCCTTCCTATACATTCGAGTTAGATGGTCAAGGGGAGGCTCAAGCGGCTCACCATACACCACCCCACTCACAACCTCAATTCCAACCACCACCCCAACCCTACACACAAGACATCCCTACCTCTTCCGTTGACTATAACATTGATCCTAATGCCCCGTATGACTTTTCAGCTTTTAGGAGCCAACTTGATAGGATTGAGAGGGGACAAGGAAGAGTAGAGGGTTTAGTGTAGAACCTTGACTCTAGAGTAGGTTCTCTAGATAGACGGGTTGGGTATGTGGAGAGAAACCTAGGGAGGGGTTTATACCCCATGTATGATGACTATGCCCGTCGAGGGGCTATCCCCCCCGAGGCTCTTGTTCCCGATTGGTTTCAATACCCCTAAGGAGGGTATTCGACCCCCGGTGCTTATGGTAGTTATGTGGACTATTCCTCGGTCCATGGTTATGGGGCAGATGCTCCTTTTGGTGGGTTTGGGGGGAATGTGGACCCTAGCTATTTTGCAGGTGGTCCGGGTTATGGTGGCATTGGTTCAAGCCATGGGGGTGCCGGCTCTAGCCATGGAGGTGGCTATTCTAGGATAGATGGGGATGATGATGAGGAGTAGCTACTCCTAGCTATGCTCCCAAGTTAATGAGGGCATTGCTTGATTTGGCTTGGGGGAGATGATATTATACATATGGTAATTCTCTCTCTTTCTTCTCTATTTATTGCTTTCTAGTATAGATTTGTTTGCTTTCTAGTGTAGTTTTTATTGCTTTCCTATATGAAAATACAAAAAAAAAAAAAAAAAATACAAAAATACGTTCCAATGAATTATGAATCATGCTTCCCTGTGCCCCACACTTGAAAAAAATATTGTTTTGATTCTTGGTATATGATGATGAACATTGTGGATTTGTTGATCATGATTTGAAGTTTGATTGCTCGGATGCCTAAACATGCGTCAATTTTTCCCAACTACTTGTGAATATAGTGCTTGACCAGATGATTTGATTAGGAATTGTGTGATAGTTCCTGGTATGTCAATGAATTTGAGTATTGGTTTGCAACTATGAGTAATGTTTGTATGACTCATTATTATGCACATTGAGGAGGACGAAGGCGTTCATTCTTTTAGGTAGCCTTCAGATGGTTTAGATACATTTGTTCCCTTCTTGCTACTCATGTTGTTGCCTTGACCTTTTTGTTGTTTATTAGCCACATTACAAGCCATATTTGCCCCATTGGTTACTAGTCCCAAGCTTGGCTTGGGGGAGCTATTAGTGAGTGAGGTGAGGGAGTTTGTAGTGTGCTTATTATTTGCACAATTTGGGTGGGTTTTGAGAAGTTATTTGTTCTTGATCGTATTTTATTTGTGATGAGTTTGGAAGTTGAATTGTCTTGAAAAAAAATAAAGTACGATGATATGAAAGAAAAAAGAAAAAAATGTTTAATGTTCAAGTGTTCTAAGTGAAGGTTGATCAAAAGAAAAGAAAGAAAAAAATTGAGTTTCAATGAAAAATTCATGTTTAATAGTTTAGAGTTTGTGATTCACTCGAGTTCTACATTATTATATTTTTATGAGTGAAATTGTAAGAGTTGGGATTGTTTGATATTTTTGGAGTTGTATTTGGTGGATTTTTGTTGCAGTTGGTTATGTTGGAGATGTTGATCATTATTTATTTTGATCATGGGTTTTATTAGGATTTGGCTCCCTTTAAGCATAGCTTTTCTTTCACATATTCCCAAATATATCCTACCCTTTTTCCCTAGCCTTACATTACAAGCTTTAAAGACCTTCCGACCTTGTGCATAGAGTTGTGTGAATGTGAAAGTGTTGCTTATCAATGCAAGTTATGATTTGACATATTTCGAGTCGACTAGTAGGTTGAGTGTATGTCTTTTTAACACACGAGAGTGTGAGTTGGGAGGGCATTGTTCACATTTAAGGGGTTGGGATGGAGAGCGATCGAGTACATCTTTTACTCACCACATAAATGAGAGTTGAGTGTGTGAGCACTAGTCTTGAATTCTATATGCTCATGTGGTTTGCTCTACTTGACAATTGTTGGGGAGGATGAGTGATTAGATGAATGAGATTGATTGACGTTGAAGCATGTTTATTGGATTTGCCTTGAATTGTTGTTCTTGATCTTGATTATTTGGGGTGAGGCATGTTTTATGTATTCATTGATGAGCTCTTTACTTAGGGACAAGCAAAGGTTCGACTTGGGGGGAGTTTGATATGTCTACTTTATATGGTGTTTTACCCCCGTCCCTTGGTCGTAATTAGTAGTGTCTTTGACTCGTTTGAGCCACTTTTATTACTAATAGGTGTTTTCTAGTGTTTTTGTAGTCTCGGTTGAGTTTTGTAGGGAATTGCATCTTTGGAGCTTTTTCCCGGAATTATTGCGGTACAACTACGAGCATTTAAAGGCATGACCGATTGCTTTTGGACACTGAGTATTCAAGACCCGAAGTGGAGATTCGGATTGGGCCAAGAATGGAGCCCAATCCAAGTCTAGCATATAGCCGGGCCCGATCGGGCGGATGCTCAGAACAAGAGGGCGAAGAGGAAAGGCGGGCCCGATTGGGCGGCCCTTCACCCGATCGGGCACGTGTTTCTGGGGAGGCTTCTTCGACGATTACTTACTTTCTATTTAGGAGTATTTTCGAGTTATTGTCTAAATACGATTTTAATGCTTTTGCTTAGTACTTCTTCTCTTAGACTTTCTCTCTCTACTTAGCTTTAGATTAGTTTCTCTCTCTACAACATTGTTCTCCATTTTTGTTCTTAATTCTTCTCCTTAATTCCGATTACTTTGGTAATGATTTCTTCTACTTTAATCTCATTTATTTTACTTTATTTCTTTCATCATGCTTCCTTTAATTGCTTTGTTTAGTTTATGTTCGATTATGTCTGAGTAGTTTTCTTTCTAGGGTTTATGGGGGTCCATAAATAATATGAAGGGGTAAATTATTATTGTTGGTTATCAATGCTTGATTAATTTCCTATTGATTGATTTAATGCTATGCAATTAGATTAGGCCTGGTTTAATTGTATGATTTTAGCAATATTGATTCGAGATTCAAGAGACGAGAATTGATGTTTAGGCTTAGTTTCAATAGGCGGACTAATTTATAAATGGTTAAGTCGAGATTCGAGAGATGAGATTTAATACCAGTAAATTAACTCTGTGATTGTAATACGTAGCGAAAGCCCTTTATGATCTGATTAATTGATGCATTGATGATTGATTGTTATGTTTCACCCTGTAATATTGTTTATTGGTGAACCTATGCCCTAGGTTTCTATTTCATTGATTTTCCTCCTACTTTTATTCCTTCCCACTTATACTCTTAGTATTTTAGTTCCCTTTTATAATAACAAATTGGTTACTTGATAATTTAGATTATATTGATTAATTAGGAATAAATTAACTCGTTTCCCTGTGGTTCGACCCTTCTTCCCTATCTGCATAGTTAGTGGACTTAGGTATTATTTTTGATTAGGTGATACGACTTTAGCCTGTCACTCACGCATCACCATCATCGCATGTCTTGATCATGAACACGCAAAAATGAAGATTTGAAGGCTTCCCTCCTCGCGGGCATCACATGAGAGCGTTAACTATAGGGATGCATGACAGCGCTAGGATTGAAGCTTCACGCAAAGAGGCCACGAGCTAGCAATGAGAGGAGTCGCGCGCCAAGCTTGCAGCAGGGGTGCGCACGCGCGCAGACCCCCTATGCGTGCGCGCAGACCCCTCTGTGCGTGCGCACGGGCCTTCTGTGCATGCGCACCGTGGCTCTCCGTCCCTTTTGTTTTACTTTGCTATATATACTCGAGACCTTTCTATTTTTGAACAACTTTAGACTAGCTTAGAATTTTTCTCTCATATTTTAGCTTAGGTTGAGAGCTTCTCTCTCTAGGTCTAGGGTTAGTTTTAGGAGTACAGTAGATTTAGAGAGAGAAAGTGAGGGATTTCATTGGGGATTTGAGAGATTGAAGATTCAAGGTGAGAATTGTATTGAAGATCTCCATAATCAATCAATGAGGATTTGTAACTCTATCCCATTTTATTGCTTTGTTTAATTTTAAGTTTGTTTGCTTGATTTGATTTTGATGTTTGATTCTTGATTAGTGTAATTGTTTTTCATATTTTATTGATTCTTGATTTCTTTAGTTGCTTGTTGATTAGATGATGATTCTTGAGTAGTTGTTTGGCTAGGGATTGGGTGAAACTTGTATGATAGATTGATTGTGATTAATTTGGGAATTGTGTTGATTGATTGTCGAGATTAAAGTGATTAATGAGAGCTTGCATGTGTGTAGTTTAATTAGGCCTTGAGAATTATGCTAGATTGCATTGCGATTGCTAATGACACGACCCATTGATTTAGGACTGCAATTATTGATTGGTTTGGATTGTGATTCTCCTTGTTAGTCATTCATAGTGAACCCTAGGTTGACTTATAGGAGATAGCTCTTTGATTCCAATTGATAGCTCTTATCATTAGTCTTCACAACCATTAATTGGCATGTTCTTCCCTAGTTGTTGCAATTGTCATGATTACTTGTTGATTCCCATTCCCTAGTGTTTCATTTGTTTGTTTACTTGTTTAGTAGTTGTTTAGTGTTACCTCTTTACCCTTAACTTCGACCTAGCTTAGGCATAGATTGGAAATACTTGAACATAACCATTCCTAGTGGTTCAACCCTTTAATTACCTTTATACTCATATTTTGGTTTGTTAAGTGATTATAAATTTGTTTGGCTCTAGGGAAGATTAGATAATGACCTACTTTTCCCTACGTCAATACTTCTTTAATAGATTGATCTCTTACTTCGTTTGTTAAAGTAAGTTGTACTTGTTTAACTTGTTCTTTTAAATCACTTACTTGTTTATTAAGATCGGTTGTGGTTATTGATATTTCGTTTTCAATATTAATACAACGAGAATGTATGTTATCAACCTCTGATCTTAATTTGCCAATTTGATCTACTATATAACTAAGGACTGGGCCAAAATTACTAGTATTTTCTGGAATATGATAATAATTCTTAAAATCAGGTTTCTTACACTCAGTAAAAGGCCTAGTATTCTCCAGCTTTATTACTTAATAATTAACAACTTAGTTAACTTTTAACCGTATGGCTCTGATACCAATTTTCGCACCTTAACAGTTTCTAATTTATTATAACAGTATTGTCTTCCTTAATAACATATTTTACTTATGCAATAATAGTATGCAAATATAACACTTTATTTCTAATACAAACACTTAGCCTTTTAATATATAAGTACTACTGAAAATAGCAAAATGACACCTTGAAAACAATATTGAAGAAACATATAACAGTATTAATTTTATTATAACAAGCTCAAAATTAAAATAACAGTATTAAAATAACAAATGACGTTTTTCCAACACTTAGCGAAAAAAATTTTCAACGTAGGTATGGACCTTTGTTGTCCCTACCTGGTAGTGAGCTATACTTACTCATAGTAGTTGATTAAGAGCTATGCTAATGGAAATTATAGGTGGAAAAGAACATTAAATAACTTGTGGTTTGAGAAGAGTCATATGTAATTCTTGGGGATAATACGTAGGAGTAGTAGCTTGGCTGTAATCTTTGTAGTGGAATATCTGCATGGATAATGAGTAGTAGTGTTGTAGGGAATATTTCAAGCATCCCACACTTGAGCCCCACTATGATCATACACTTAAGCATGGTGGCGTCCAAAGGGAAGGAAGCTAGAGTAAAAGAGTCGCCAACAAGTTTTAGGAACTTGTAAACCGTTCATAGGGTGAAGGTTACACCCCTTCACGATCCATGAGATCGCTAACTCCATAGTGGTCCTGAATCATGACTGGATATTCGGGGATGAAGGTACAAATCCAACCTAAAATAGATAGAACCTGCACTAAATAGGCATCTACTTTATTCTTCTTATATTCATGTGTACTTTCTAACTAACATACAATTAATATATTAACCTTAAACCTGTTTAATCTATGTTAGTTGAATATTAATGCACAAACAAATCTATTATTGGTGATCAATTGAATTAAAATCATATTAGCCTAAATAAAATTATTAATTATCATATTAAGCATGATTTCAAATACAAATTACGTTTAGCGTGATCAAGCAATAACAACAATATCAAGCAACATAATAAATTATTAATACAACAAATCATCATCACCATAACAATATTTTCATCAAAGCATTATATTATTATTAGCAAGATCCTAGGCATGATACTAACAAGATTAATAACAAATCCTAGCATAAAGATCAAAACTTTAGCCCTAACATGATACTAACATGATAGAAGGAAATAGGAAGCAACCTAAGCATGATATTAGAAAGCAATAAATAACATCCTAACATGATATTAGGAATTAAAATAATATAAGCATGCTTCTTACAAAATATAACAATAAAATTACTTACTTTGTTGCCTCGTATCTCTTTCTATCAAAAACAATACAAACGTTAGTAACTTCAATGAAAATATTAAATCAAATAATTAATTTAAATTATTGAAATAGAGATTTGGGACCAAACCCTCAGAAATTATCAACCTTTCACGACTAGGGCGAAGGCAACTTCGAGCTTGGTTAGGCGTGTCTAAGTCTCGTGAATGTGGTATTGTATTTTGAAAAGGTTAGGCTTAGAAAGAGGGAGAAAGAACAAGCTTCTAGCTTAGAGAGAGAAGAGAATTAGAATTAGATGATTGTTGATGATTGTTGGTGATTAAAACGGGAAAATACGACCTTATTTATAGAGAAAAACATCTGGAAACGATTAGAAAAGAGTTAGAATTAGAACAGAATAAAATTCATTTTGATGCGGCAAGATAAGGACTACCGCGGCGCGATAGGACTATCGCGACGCGATAAGACTATCGTGGCTCAATAGAATTATCGTGTCGCGATAAAACCCTTTTTTTGCGGATTTTGTTTTTATTGTAACTTTTGATCCAAAAGTATAAATAATTCATATTATGTCGTTTGAAAGCTCTTGAAGTCTACTTTCCAACACAATTAGAATAAGATTAAAATAGTTTGTAGATAAAAAATATGGCCGAAATAGTAGAAAGGTGTCATTTTTGGATAGAGTTTCGTGTTTCTTTCATATCTTTTTCGTTATAACTTGAAATTAATATTATAATATATTATTGGAAAGATAATTTCAAGATATATACAACCATTTAATATTTGGATAAAAATTATGAGGCACAAAAATAATATCTGAACATATTCCATTTTGCACAGAACAAGGACTCTCAAAAAGAGGAGTTTTATTTAATTTCAAATTCTTTAATCTTATCTTTTCAAAAAAGGATAATTAAAATCTCTTAGAAACTTATAGAAGCTTCTAATTAATGCTAATTAGTTTAGGAATGGGATTAAAGCCTTTGGACCCTTCACATGATCATTGGGTCGTTGGTAAACTCCGATTTGGGCCCACTTTAGTATTTTAGCCATAACTTCCTCATTATTCATCGGAATTGCGCTTATAATATATCGTTGGAAAGGTCTTTTCAAACCCCATCCAACTACACCATTATTGGACCCATATGATGTACAAAATAAACTGGACTGGACGTTTTTCATAAATAGGGTACTGTAGACACCCAAATGTGTCTCCCCAAAACCAAACCCAGTGATGAAAACCTTTCACCTCATTTAATCATCGAACGAGGTGAAAGTGTGAAAATTCTTGTGATGCGGATGTTTTTATTAAAATATCTATCTTTCTGTTTTTGAAAACATTTCTTTTCATACTCTATTTATGAAAATAGCTAGTCCAATTTAGTTTAGTCCATGATGAGGGTCTAATAATAGTGTATTTGGATTGGGCTCAAAAAGAGCTTTCCAACGATATATTATAAACCCAATTCCGATGAATAATGAGGAAGTTATGGTCAAAATACTAAATTGGGCTCGAAATGATTTTTATATGCGGCCCAATGATCTATAGGAGGGCCTATTAATTATTATTCCTAAAGTTATTAGAATTTATTTTAATCTTCTAGAATATTTAGGAGGTTCTCTTTTAAATTCTAATAGTATTAGGATTGATCATTATATTTTAAAGAATTTTATTTGGAATAAAATAAGTGTTTTATTATAAACTTGATTTTAATCTGATAAACACGGAAGTTGCTGCTAATCATATTAAGAAGAGGATTCCGCGTGCAAGCGTCTTTTATCTTTTAATTAGCGCCAAACGACAATGTCTGTCTCCTGGCGCTAATCCTGTCGCCTGGCGCTGATGTCTGTCGCCTGGCGATAGATGCCAGTTTTATTCCGAATAGGACTTGATTTGTTTTCGGACTGTTTTTCTATAAATAGGGGTCGTATCTCCCCATTTTCCATTAACAATCAACCATCAATCTCTCTCTATTCTCTCTCTAAAGCTAGAAGCTTTCTCTCTCTTCTTTTTCTAAACCTTCCCTCTTACAAAATTCCACATACATTAGTTCTAGACACACCTAGCCAAGTTCGAAGTTGCCTTCGCCCTAGGCGTGAAAGGTTGATAATTTTTGAGGGTTTGGTCCCAAATCTCTGTTTCAATTATTTAATTTAATTGTTTGTTTATATTTTCCTTGAAGTTACTAACGCGTGTATTTTGTTATTAGAAAGAGATACGAGGTATCGAAGTAAGTGATTAAATTGTTATTTTGATATAGAAATCATGCTTTGATTATTTTGGTTCCTAGTATCATGTTAGGATGCTTTTAATATTTCTAATATCATGCATGTTTCTATGATGCTTCCTATTTTTTCTTTATATCATGTTAGTATCCTGTTAGGAATAAATCTTTAATTTTTAATGTTTAGTGACATGCTAGGGTTTGTTATTAATCTTGTTAGTATCATGCCTAGGATCTTGCTATTATTATTAAGCTTTACTGAGATTGAGAATATTATTATGGTCGATGATTGTTGTTATTTTATGTTTCTTGATATATTATTATTGTTGTTGCTTGATCACGCCCTCTCTTGCAGGTTTAAAGGGAATTTGTACTTGTAATCATGCTTAATAAGATAATTAATAATCTTGTTTAGGCTAATATGATTATAATTCAAGTGATCGCCAATAATAGTTTTGCTTGTGCATTAAATTCAACCAACATAGATAAACAGGTTTAGGGTTACTTTATTGGTTGTATATTAGTCAGAAAGCGCACATGAATATGAGAAGAATAAAGTAGAGGCCTATTTAGGGTAGGTTCAATCTCATTTAGGTTGGATTTGTACCTTCATCCCCGAATATCCAGTCATGGTTCTAAACCTATGGAGCTAGCGATCTCATGGATCGTGAAGGGGTGTAACCTTCACCCCGTGAACGGTTTATAGGTTCCTAAACTTGTTGGCGACTCTTTTACTCTAGATTCCTTCCCTTTTGACGGCATCATGCTTAAATGTATGATCACAGTGGGGCTCATGTGTGGGATTCTTGAAATATTCCCTACAATTTTTTATCGACTCCACTGGGGAGGATTTCTATTTTAATTCCTAAAATTTATTTTGGCAATGATTTAGAATGAGTGGATGAGACTCGAAAAGTTCTAAGTATTTCATGTGCGTAATTTTGATTAACATTATGGCATATGCATAAAAAGGTCTGCATTGGAAATACCATCCGTAATGCGTCAAAAACATTGGATTTTTACACGTAGGAAATTAGGGAAATATCTTTCACAACTAAAGTCGAAATAACGCTGCGAAAAACTGGAAAATTCAAGAACAGAAAGCTGCCGAGGCATGTAGCAATTAGCGCTGAGAAAACAGTGTCATCGCCGAGTGATGGCTCTGTCGCCTGGCGACAGTACTTGTCATCTGGCGACAGACGCTATTTTCTCGCGCTGAATTCCTCTAATACCGAGCCAGAAATCTACCTTCTTGTTTCAACTAGTTTCTAGTACTGTTTGCTAGATTTTACTTCCTGATTGAGTTTTTTTCTTTTTTCTGTAACCCATATGTGTTCTACATATGGCCATAACCCTCTGGGGATTCACGCTCCATCTACCCAATCGAACGCTCCTGGCAACGAAGGGTACATCCGAGTTTGTTGAATTCACGAAACCGTGGAAGCGAGTTTAACTCGCGGGGTCCCATCCACTCGCGCCAACCCTTCCAAAGGTAAGGCTTCCGCGCGGTGCATTCAGACTCATAACCATGGACCCTCTTTGACTAACCCATATCCTGAACTTTAGAGAACTAGAGCCATGGTTAGGTTGCAAACTCATTGCATCATATTACGATTATTTGACTATTTGTGCATTATTTGCTTGTTCATAACCTATATGTGTTTCCACTAACCGTTTGTTTGACTTGTGAATGAGTTTAAATGAACTAATTAATGACTAAAGGACTTTGCTAAATTAATAAATAAATTGATCAAACTTGACTTAGTACGACTTTAGGCTTGTCCCTTTAGATTAAAAATACTGGAAACACTCCCAAACCAATGTTACAGCAATGACGCAGAGGTTTGGACTGTAGCGCCACGTGGTAGTGATTAGCGCCAGGCAACGACTTGTCGTCTGGCGCTGATCCTTAGCGTTTGGCGACAGTCCTGTTGCTTCGGCGACAATCCATGTTTTTGCTCGAGTCCTCACGACGAGTCTAATTAATCCGTTTGCTTAATCGGTTTAATCAGTTTATTAATGACAGTAGTCATGTTTTTAATTGAGTCTAGGCACATAGTCCCATGGTCTCATACAAGATTCAAAGCATGTCACTCACAATTACTATTAAAGCACACACCTAATATATATGTCACACCTTGACCATGTCTCTTGTAGGCGCGTGTTTTCCGTCATTTTTTTAGGGAGGTAAGTCGGATATTAATCCTCCAATTAAACCATACTTGTTCAAACCCTCATTTGATTCCCAAAATATACAACTTATTTTTGCTTTATTTTTTTTAAAAAAATAAAACCAATAAAATCAAAGTCAATTTAAGTCAAGTCATTAAAAAAAATAAATGGTTTAATTTACAGCGCTTGGTCAAGAAAGGAAGGGCGATTAATCAAGGACAACACCTTTGTTCAAATACTACTTTTTGACAAACCAGTTAGTCGGAAAAGAAAAGCTAAGAAGACAATGGCGTCTCAAGAAGAAGTTAACGAACTTAGGAAGGACGTGGCCAACTTAACTGAATTGATGAAGACCATGGCTCTTCAAATCAATGACCCTGTGAAGCAAACAAATGGAGCTCATGCAAGAAAGCTTGGGCAAACTCTCCAATGACTATAGATTTCAAGGAATTAGCTCACAAGGGGTTCCAGTGGACAAGGATCTTCTTCCGCAGAAGTTCAATGCCAATGACATCCCTAGGTTCAAGGCAACAGACAATCCTTATTTCCACCTAAGGGCTTTCGAGACCATAATGAGTATCAAGGGGATTGATAGGAAAGTCTTTCATTCATTGTTTTCTCTATCTCTTGAAACCGTTTGTCAACAATGGTTCTTTTCCCTTGACAAAGAGAAAACCTCTACTTGGGATGCTATTGTAAACGCTTTTATTGATAGATATAAATGTAATATTCAAGTTGAAACTGATCATAGGGAAATTGAGATACTTAAGCAAAAGGAAAATGAAGGTTTTACTTCTTTCTTTAATAAGTGGAAGGAAACCTCTTCTAAGATGATTGAAGTGCCTATTGAAAAAGAGTATGTGAGGTTATTCATAAAGAATCTCCACGAAAAATATTCCAAAAATCTCAAGTACCAAAGCAACTTGAATACTTTCAAGGGCCGTTTATGACATTGGAATTAATATTGAAGTTGACCTTGCAAAGCAAAAAGCTGCTAACACTAACTCCAACAGTGGTTGGAAAGGAAAGAAGAACGACAATCTTTCTTCTTCCAAAACCACCCACTCAAATAATGTTAGCACCTTTAATCTGAATGAAGTCCTCACCATGAACAATCAAGGACAAAAGAAACCATTTAGGAAAAACTTTACTCCTATTGGTATGAGTTATGACACCGCATTTGACCATCTTCATGCAAAAGGTCTTATAACTCCTATTGGACCATTTAGGGATCCGCCAGTCGAAAGGAGAACGGCTAATTGGAATCCCAATGCACACTGCAAATACCACCAAGGTAGAGGCCATCTTACTGAGAATTGCTGGAAGCTATCCAAGACTTGATTGATTGCAATAAACTCCCAATGCCTCTTGCAAGCAAGAAGCCAAGTATCAACAGTGCACCACTTTCTGACTCCTTGGCTATTTCTGGTGAGGAAAATTTTGTTGACCCATCATCTTTAATCAAACCAGTCGAAGAAACTCATGCCCTTGAAGAAGAAGAGGAAATCTTTTTCGATGCTATGAGTGATTGGGCCCCAATTCAACAACCGGCCACTAAAGAAGACGTTTTGCTCTTCATATATATAATGGGGAAAACAATAGACCTGTGTACAAAAGTTCTTGAACGCACAAAATTAGAGCAAAGTAAACATGTCAATGAAGAGGTGATACCTATAAAGACTACTAAGAGGAAGCCATTTTCTCCCCAAGTAGTCGAGACACCCAAAAGGAGCAATAAGTCTTACACTCCAATTGGGACCACATATGCAAATATGTTCAAAATTCTCTCCGAGAGTGGCAAGATTAAACCTCTCGAACCAAGACCATTTGAATTACTAAAGAGGACAGACAAATTCCACTGTGCATATCATCAATCAGGAGGACACACTATAGAACATTGTTTTAAATTCAAAGATTTAATTCAAAAACTGATTGATAATAAAAAGTTAGTCCAAATTCCTCAAGAGAAAGATGCTACCATTAATGGAGTTTGGGACAGTGATGATGAGGACGTCTACCTCAAGGATATGGAGGAAACCCCACTCTTCACGATATATTCAGTGGACGATATTTGGGATGATGAAGATTCACCCATAGACGTTCTCACAAGATCTGGGAGAATGCAACCTCCTATCACCGCACAACAACCTATTCCTACCGCTCAGCAAGTTCCCATGCCCATCATAGAAGACAACGATGTTGTCAAGCAATTAAAGAAGACTAAGGTCGAAATGAATGTATGGAAACTTTTAGCCACATCCCATCAACATAGGGTGGTAGTGATGAATGCTTTAGATAAAATAGGAATAGATTCTGAAACCACTCCTGAGGAGTTGGCTAACTTTCTCACGAGTGATCTTCCCAATCCCATCAATTTGATCACCTTTTCTAACAAGGATCTACCCCCAAAAGGTGACAAACACAACAAAGCCTTAAATCTCACAGTAATCTACAAGAGGATGAATGTCCCAATGACTCTTAGATAATGGATCGACAATTAATGTTTGTCCACTTCGAACTGCGAGAATGTTGGGAATAAGGGATGAAGACTTGTCTCCATCTACACAGGGAATAACAGCCTACGACAACACTCGCCGCCAAGATCTTGAACCATCACCATGAATGTAACGGCAGAAGTCATTGAACATGCTACTACTTTTCAAGTGGTAGACATTAAAGCATCCTTCAACTTATTGTTGGGACGCCCTTGGCTTCATGACCTAAAGGTCGTCCCTTCATCCCTTCATCAACAAGTGAAGGCTATAGTGGGAGGACTCCCTATTACGATTGATGCTTCACCAATGAGAATCAAGGCCATCTAGAATCCAATCATAAATGTGGAGCATGATGAAGATGCGAATATTTGTGGGGCTTTAACTAAGAGGTCTCCTTAATCGAGGAAGATGAAGGGACCCCTCTTCACTATGACCTCCACTCCAATATGACAGTAAATGCTATCCTCAGAAAACAGGGACACTTTCTTGGAATGACTCTTGAAAAGAAGAAAGAGATAGCGAAGCAAATAGGACTACCTGGCTTCCCCAAATTGGACACTTTTGGACTTGGTTTCGAACCGACTCTAGAAGACCTTAAGAGAGCCTGAAAAAAAGCAAATGCATGTAGGAACGCTCGTGCCCAAAAGAAAGCAATCCCAATGGATCATTATCCTCTCACCCTAAATGGACAATTCATGAGAGAATGAGAGGATTATCCATGTCATGAATTCCCTGAACCCTTTGTCAAAAATGGGATAAGACAACTTGGGTTCGAAATCTTTTTTGGATTGCAACTTTCTGGATGATATCCCAACTCCTATCCATAAGGAGAATGCACCTCCATGCTTTGACTTTAATGTCATGGAACTTCTCTTTTGGCACGAGAAGAATGAGCCAACATACATTGAAGATAACTCCTTGCTCATTCAAATGGTACTAGAAAGTGATAACTTGATCCTTCTAAGCTTATCACTCCAGCAAAAGGGCTAGTTCAAGGATGGCGAAGGACCGTGAAGGTGACTACTCCAAGTGGAAGAAAGATCTCCATAACAACAGGACAAGGACCAATGTTTGAACAATAGTCCGAGTCAGAGTCCGAGTCAGAGTCTTCCCCTGTCGAGTCTTCTAAGTCTTTAGCTATAGCACCTTCCCCCAATTCTTCTGTTTTAGCACCCTCTCCTAGAATAGTCAGTAGTCAAGTTCCATTAGACATATCTTTATTTGATGTAATGGTTTCTGAGTTTAATAATATGTCTTCATTTGCTTACTCCTCGTGTCACTCTTTAACCCAAGATGACGAACATTGCTTAACTAACAATGAAAATGACAAAGAAATAATTAAAGCAATGGAAACACTTGAAAACACCGGTAATTGAAGATACTGAAACGATTGACATCTCAAAAGATCCGACCATTAAAAGAGAAGTTAAAATCGGACTAACACTTAGTAAAGATGAAAGAATCGATTTAATTAATCTACTAAAAGAGTTTATCGATGTTTTCGCTTGGTCATATGAAGATATGCCAGGAATAAATAGAGAAATAGCTCAACACACAATACCATTAATTCCGGGAATGAAACCTGTAAAACAAAAGTTACGTCGAATGAAACCCGACGTAGCTCTTATAATAAAAGAAGAAGTACAAAAACAGATAACTGCAGGTTTTATCAGGGTATCCAAATATCCCGAATGGGTCGTAAATGTGGTCCCAGTTCCAAAAAAGGATGGAAGGGTAAGATTGTGTGTCGACTATCGAGATCTAAATAAGGCAAGTCCAAAGAACGACTTCCCTTTACCACACATTAATATTCTAGTAGATAATACAGCAAATCACGCACTTTTCTCGTTTATGGACGGATACGCAGGGTATAACCAGATTCTCATGGCAGAAGAAGACAACATTCATAACACCTTGGGGCACTTACTGTTACATGGTGATGTCATTCGGGTTGAAAAATGCGGTTACCACTTACCAACGAGCAGCGACTGCCTTACTCCATGACATGATGCACAAGGAAGTTGAAGTCTATGTAGATTACATGATTGTAAGATCAAAGGATCGCCCAGGACATTTGGTAGCCTTATGGAAATTCTTTGAAAGGCTAAGAAAATACAACATGAGGCTGAACCCATCAAAGTATGCTTTTGGAGTCACCTTAGGAAAACTCTTGGGATAAGTCATTAGCTCTAGAGGAATAGAGATAGACCCAACCAAGATCAAGGCAATCATGTCAATGCCACCGCCCAAAACCGAAAAACAAATTCGGGGATTCATTGGTCGGTTGCAATACATAAGTAGGTTCATATCCAAATTAACAACAATATGTGAACCACTATTCAAGAAGCTCAAGAAGAATGTGCCAATAATATGGGACGATGAGTGCCAAAAATCCTTTGAAAAGATCAAAGCCTACCTTGCTAATCCTCCTGTATTAGCACTAGCACTCCCAGGAATCCCTCTTAGGTTGTACTTAACGGTCACCAAGGAAACAATGGGGGCTATGCTCGCACAAGAAGTAGAAGGAAAAGAGAATGCCATATACTATCTGAGTAAAAAGATGCTCGAGTGTGAAATACGCTATACACCACTTAAGAAATTGTGCCTCACATTAGTGTGGGCCACAACAAAGTTAAAACATTACATGCTCGTTCATATAGTCTTCGTAGTATCTCGGATGGACCCACTTAAGTATCTTTTCGAGAAATCTACACTAAATGGGCGAATATCAAGATGGATAGTCAACTTAGCCCAAGTTGATGTAAGATTCATGCCTTAAAATGCTATTAAAGGATCTGTGGTCTCGGACTTCTTAGAAGACTTCCCAATAGAAGATTCGACACCAATACAGGAGAATGACTTTCCAAACAAAGACTTGATAGTCACAGAAGATGATACTTGGACTCTATACTTCGACTGAGCCTCAAACCAAAAGGGATGTGGCGTAGGGGTATTATTAGCATCACCTAAAGAAGAACATATTCCAATCTCCATAAAGCTAGATTTTGACGTTACCAACAAGGCTGCAAAATATGAAGCATGCGTGGTAGGCCTCGAAACAACATTGGCATTAGGAGTAAAGAAACTTCGAATATTCGGATATTCTTCATTGATCATCAACCAAATTTCCAAAAGATGGAAGGTAAGGAGTGAAAGCTTGGCCCCTTACCAAACATACTTGGAAACTCTCACGAACCAACTAGAAAAGTTAGAGTACACATATCTACCTAGAGAAGAAAATCAATTTGCCGATGCCTTGGCAAGACTAGCCTCAATGGTTAGGATTCCTACGGAAATCGAGCAAATGCCTTTAACGATAGAAAAAAGGCATAAACCGGCTTATATTCAAGCTATAGAGGATGATGAAGTGATCCAAGAAGAAGAGCCTTGGTAGACATCCTCAACTACGTTACAAAAGGAGAATACCCCCTCCATGCTGACAAAAGAGGAAAATGAGCCATAAGACTTTTTGCTTCCTAATATGTGCTCATAAACGACGAGTTACACAAAAGGGTACCTAAAGGTCGAGCTCTCCTATGTGTAGGCAAAAAGGAAGCCCAAAGGGCTATGAGAATAGTCCATGAAGGAGTATGTGGAACACATGTAAATGCAAAATGCGTGAAGGGTATTCTTGGACTACCATGAATAGGGATTGTCATCAATATGTCAAAAGATTCCCTAAATGCCAAATATACGCTAATTTACAACATGTTCCTCCATCTGTCCTCTACACCTATACATCACCATGGTCATTCTCAACATGGGGGATATACATCATTGGAAAAATTACTCCTCCGAGAACAGGAGGTCATGAATACATCTTAGTAGCGATTGACTACTTCACTAAATGGGTTGAAGCAAAATCATATGCAAAAGTCACTGCAAAGCATGTAGCACTCTTTATCGAAAGAAACATTATTTGTCGATATGGAGTCCCGCATGAAATGATAAGTGATAATGGAACTCACTTTCAAGCAGAATGTGAAGAATTGCTGCAAAAGTATGGCATTCAACATCATCATTCCTCCCCATACAGACCTCAAGCAAATGGTGCAGTTGAGGCAGCTAATAAAAATTTAAAGACTATCATTGAGAAAATGACAGAAAATTACAAGGATTGGCCTGACAAGCTTCACTTTGCTCTTTGGGGTTATCGCACGTCAATTTGCTCATCAACAGGAAATACGCCATTTTTCTTAGTCTATGGAATGGATGTCGTACAACCTGTAGAGCTAGAAATACCTTACGCATTGCGTTGGAAAGTAAACTCGATGAAGTTGAATGGACTAGAGCAAGATATGAGGAGCTAATTCTACTAGATGAAAAAATACTAGAAGCTCTACATCATATGCAATGCTATCAAACTTGTATGGCTAGACACTTCAACAAGAAAGTCAAGACAAGAAACATCAAAGTAGGAGACTTGGTGTTAAAAGCATTAAGGAAAAATGTTTTGGATCCAAGAGGCAAGTTTAGGCCAATTGGTATGGACCATATATTATCAAAACCATCCTATCAGGAGGTGCTGCAAAACTAACTGATATGGATGGCAATGAATTCTCAAACATGACAAATCTTGACCAACTTAAGAAATACTACCCGTAATTACTTAAGTAGGATAACTCAAGAGAGCTACGTTTGGCCTAATTCCTTAGGAAAGGATACGTAGGCAACCCTTATAGGGTGCGGCCACTTTAATTTTTACAAATTTCTCATCCCAGCATTGACAAGTCAACTCAGTACAATCGGCGCGAAAAATTCTAGACCAACGCATCCCAGAATATCTGTCGCCTGACGACAGACATCAGCGTCGGCTGACAACTGCAGCGTATGGAGGCAAAATGTAGCGCCAGGCGACAAGTAGTAGCGTCTGGCGACACACTTAAAGTTGCGACGCAAATTTTTCTGCGATAATTGGGCAAAAATCGGTGTATCTCGGAAATTTTCGACTTTCGTACTTGAATGATTTTCAGAAGGTTATTAAAGTGTTTTCATTGCTTTAATAAAAATTAAATGTAAATGTTAAATTAAATGTAAATGCTAAAAATTGCATCAATAAAATAAAGTAAAAAAATTACATTATTGATGGAATTTAAATAAAGCTTAAAAATAATTTAACTTGAAAATTAAAAATGAAAGTAAAGCAATGCTCTAATCTGTCTTTTCTTTCCTAGCCCTCTTCCAATTCTTGTCAGCATTTTCTTCGTCATCCATCACTTTTTCTAGCAAGCATCCCTTAGAGGATCTGCATTCAATCTTGGTGTCGATAGTTTCCCTTTTAACCATCACTCCATGTTTCTTTTCTACCCACACTTTCTTTTCTGCAGAGTCTGCTTTTCTTTTCTCCTTGCTCTTAGTAGTATTTTTCTTCTTAGGCATAACAGGAGTCTTGAATTCAACCTTTTCACCTAAGCGTTCCTTAATAGGAGCTTTCTTGTCTCCAAGACGATTCTTCACATTGGTCTTATTTTGAACTTTGTTCTGGTCCTTTTTAGATCTACCACGTATCCACTACTTCACATCTTTACACAAAGAAGGAGGAACCTTTTGGGTAACAACTTCCCATAAAGGCCTAGCACTCCATTAATTATCAAACCTCTCCATGTCTTGTGAAACAGGAAATTTATAAGGGCGACGAAGATCACCAGAAAGAATGGTTTGAGCAAGGCCATACTGTCTTTTTACTCTGCAGGGGTAATAAAAGGTCAACTTTGATAAGCTAGGAAGACGACAAAAGGGTTGTTTGTTGACACCAACCATCTTCTCAATTTTCCACCGAGGAATGATCCACTTGATGGCAAAATCACAAGAGGCAAATATTTTGCTCCACTCCCGGCGGCCCATCTTTATGGAAAAGTGTTTCTTTTGTCTTACAAATCAATTTGGCGTATGCTTGTCAATATTATCAGGAGGACTAATTAATTCTAGCCTCTTCATTAGCCACATCTGCAAAAACACAATGCAAATAATTAGTATTACTATATAAAAATATATATTTTTGATTTCTGTAATTAAAAATATTATTTTTTTACCTGTAATAAAATTGGAGAACCTCGAAGAGGTGCTTTTGGATTTTTCTTTAATTCATCTAAACTAAGCATAGTTTCTCCAACAATTAAAGGCATTGGATTCCTCCCTGATTTAATTTGTTCCATGACAGATACTAAAATTGCTTGACCCTCACGAATATTACCACTAGTGAGGAGATATTGGCTAAACATGCAAAAGAGGAAAGCTCTCCTCCTATAAACATGAAAAGATTCGAAATGCGGTCTATCAAAATAATGGCGTGCAAATTCTTTCAAATTAACTACATTCTACTCTACGATATTTGTTAGATCTCTGTCCTTAAGATTAAAGAAACGCTCAAAGTATTTATAATAATATGCACTCACATTAGGAATTACCGCAAGATCGAAAGAATGGAAGGCTAGAATGGCACCAAATTCTTCCAGTAAAGGACTAATTTCATCATAGCCTAGTCTAAAGCAATGGGTGTCTAGATTGCAATATTCTAAGGCGGTATGAATAAAATCTATATCTATGTCTACCCCCTTAATACCATAAATACCTCCCAAGTGCAAAAAGTCCATCTCTTTTCTCTCCTTAGCAGTCAAAGACCGGCACCACTCGCGAGTAAAATCACTAAAACTCTTAGACATGATTGCTTGATCAGAGTTAAAACTATAATTATTTTTAATCTATTCGAAATATACAAAAATCGGCAGATTTGGGGGCTATTAATGCACAAAACTGGTACAATTCGAATCCCGAAAGGATTCGGAGAAAAAGGGATTAGCGCCAGGCGACAGGTGCAGCGCCTGGCGACAAGTGCAGCGCCTGGTGACAAGGCCTGTCGCTTGGCAACAAAGTCAGTGTCTGGCGACAGAAAGCCGACACAACGCCAGCTTGACGCGTTATGCAAACCATTTTTTTCCGACTATGACTCGATTTTGTACATTGACTTTACGGTTTTTTAATCCCTTGTCTTAAAGTCTTATCTAACATTATCTCAAACACTTTCTTTCGATTAATTTGAGCTTAATTAATTTTATGTTTATTTTAGTCAAAGTTTATTTTATTTTTTATTTTTTCTTTTGGGGGAAAAAGTCGGATACCCTCCATTGGTAATAAAAATGACGGAAATTTTTGCGCAAAATTGTCAAAATTAGTCACGATTTTTCACACACTCACATGCACATAAAATAGAAAAATAAAAAATGCAGAGATAAAATAAGCGTAAATAGATAAAAGTATGTATATACAGTATGTCTAACATAGAGTCATATGATACAAACTGGCAAAGTCCTACAAAGTCAAATAAAAAAAATACAGGTACAGCTACGGTGCCGGAGGACGCATATGGGGAGGAACTCCCAAAGCGTCAAAGAACAATGTAGATAATGGGGTATGCCCCTCACTAGCTCCAGGATCACCCTGACGCTGAATTGCCAATGGCTGAGGCTACTGTGGCTGCTGCGACGACGAACCAACCTCGTACGTCCCGCCACCCTCTATAGGAGCCGATGTCACGCCTCCTTGTCCTGTCGGCCTAACATGCGCACCCTCAGACGAAGAGCCAGAACCCTCCGATCTCTCAGTAGGAGCCGTCTCCGACCGGCCACCCTCGCCCCTGGAAAAGGTACGACGACGTCTCGAGCCAGACCCGGATCTCTCTCTACTAGCCTCGGGTCTCGTCCGAGTATGTGGCGGAGGAATAGGA
Source organism: Chenopodium album (assembly GCF_948465745.1). Classification (NCBI taxonomy): domain Eukaryota; kingdom Viridiplantae; phylum Streptophyta; class Magnoliopsida; order Caryophyllales; family Amaranthaceae; genus Chenopodium; species Chenopodium album. The sequence goes on along the minus strand of NC_137851.1, from coordinate 33,669,774 downwards.
TGCCCCTGCAAAAATAAATCAAGTCAGATGCAAAAATAAAAAAATAAAACATGTGATAAGGATAAGAGAAATACCTCTGTAGCAGTGTCGTCACGACGACAGGAGGCTCGGTCCCTCAATCTCACTAGCTGGTAGCGAAAGGCGTTTATACCCCTCGCTATCCTCGTTACCACCTCGCGAGTAAAACTATCGAGAGACAAAGTTAGTAACAATCAAAGATATATAAGTAAACAATGAACAAATGACTCACCCAAGTCTGATGCCGAGGTATCGACTGCTCTATGAAATGATGTTCTGGAGGAGCCAATGGAATCATCTCCTCAACCGGGTCATACATTCCCTGATAGGTGATAGATACGGGGGGAGGAACGAACTCTACACGCATATCCTGGCAAAACAAATCCAAATCATTAGTATCTACCTAGGGGCTACCTAAAGGACAAACACAGGAAACGAGGAATACCTCTCCTCCCTCTGGCAAAACAGGTGGTGGAGCCAGAAGTGGCAACAACGTCTTCCCATAACACTGCTCCGCTCGGGCGTGAGTCCGCCACGGTGTACCCGTTGGTGACCTACTCGCCAAAGTCCTCAATCTAGTCTAGACAAACATATGCCGAGGAGGATGAGCAGGAACGACAAAAGCCTCCGAGGAGTATTGAATAGCCACACTCTCACCTAAGTACACTACCGCATCATACGTCCCCTAAAAGTACCAACGCTGAGTAGTGTACTACGCAGCAAGCACAGGAATGACCAGATCGGTCACAGTCGAAACTCTATGGCAGGCTCCTACAAAACACATATTCATGAGATAAAAATCCTACAAAAGATACTAAGAGACAAGTATTCAAAGAACATACCGAGAGGATCAACCCTCGAACACGAGCAGTAGTAGCCTGGTCATTGAGACGACCTCCCCAACAGGCAGCAACGGGGAGCTCGCGAGGCGAAGGTCTTGTCGCCGCAAGAGACGGAAAATACTCGTAGAACCAGATCTACGAGGATAAAGAAGTATCAATAAACGCTAATGCAAATCTAGAGCTAACCTTAATAAGGAAATAAAGTATACCTCTACGAGCCTCCAAAAGCTGGAGAGCGCGATATCTCCCTCGAAGGAACCATGACGACTGGAAAGTCGCTGTCCAACTAGGAAGTCCGCATACGCCAAGCTGGCCCAATCATATGACCCAACCATGTGAAGGTTGCGAAGAGCAGGCAAGTAGTAGAGTAAGACTCGACTACCTCTGTTAGGAGAAAAGGTCCCTGACAGCAAGATAAGAGCAAAGATGCGCACCCACTGCTCTGGGGTGGTCGCACCATCCTGAATAGCCGCCACGAGCGTGGACCGGCGGATACATCGATAGCTGAGATGCGTCGGCTCAGCCTCGCTACGAGCCTAAACAGTGATAGGGCCCAACAGCTCCAGTACCACTGGAGAAAAGACTGTGATCTCGCTATCAAATGGAAGCGCAACCGAACAAAACTCCAACCCTATGATGAGACTGAAGTCGGTAGGGGTAACAGTCATCTTACCCCAGGGGAAGTGGAAGGTGTTGGTGGTGTCCTAAAAGAACTCCACCAAAGCTCGAACCACGTAACGGCTCGACCCGAAAGAATACAGAGCCCGAGTAGCTCGGAGCAGAGGAGTCAAGCCACAAGACTCCCACAATCTACGCAAACCGTCATGGTCGCGAAAGTAAGTATCATACAAGGAACCGATAGCGTCGTTGCCAGAACCATGGCTACGAACTCTTCCAATGTGAATCCCACGCCGAACGCGCTCCGAGATATGGAACTCGGGCGCAAAGTACAGAGTACGCTCGTCCCACTCTAGGAACTCCCCTAGAGAAGAATAGGTCCCTACGCCGGCATCAACGGGATCGTCCTCCCGATGAGCCTCCTTGGAACGAGAGCCAGAGCCACGTCGTCTAGTCATGCTATATTATTCAAAGAAACAGTAAATTAAAGGTTCTACAGTATCTAAGGTTCGCCTAGCCGCATGATACTATGTTCGCCAAAAATAGAGTACGTAGTACTAAAACAGAGCACAATTTCAATACATGCAGAAATAAAATTTCTTCAGAGATCAAACAATTTCTTGCAATACTATGAAAAATATTATGACAAGTTGGACAAGAATAGCTAGCAAAAATGTGAAGAACAAGCCACATTGTTCTCACGAACTCAAGAGGCTCAACAATGGCAATTCGCTCGTTTCTTCACCAAATTGAGTCAAACAAGTCTCAAAATGCTCCCAAGGCAATATATAAACATAATCAAGCAATTTCATGGCATAAGATTCGACAAACAAAGCAAATTAAGCAATATAAGTTTCGAATTTCCTAAACATTCGTGAACAAAGCATACAAAATTCAGCGAAACCGAAGTAAGTTTGAAGAAAACTTACATAGATCAGGAAACTAGATGAAATAAGCTTCGATATGCAAAAAGTTTGAGCAAATTTGGTTGACAAATGAGCAAGAACGACTAAGTTGAAGGATTTCGCGAAACCGAGCAAAAGAGCAACAACAGCGGCAAAATGAAGAAGAAAGGGGTTTTGTTCAAAAAACCCGACATCAGCGCCAGACGACAAGTTTGTCGCCAGGCGCTAATGCCTGTCGCTTGACGACAGATCTGAATCCTGGCGACAGCACGTATCAGCGTGCACTGGTGTGGCGACAGGATGCATGGCCCCCATAAATGATTATGCGGACTTTATACGGCAATTTCGGGTTCCTTGGTACGCCTGTTAGCCCCTATAAGCAATTTGACATGATAAAGTAATCGGCTTGATTACAATCGCAGTAAGTGATCGACTTGACAAATGATCGTCTCACTTAGCTTAAAGTGCCTAAGTATTGGCTCATCGCAGGCACCGAAGTAATGGTTCACAAATAAGCACAAGTGCCGAGGTACCGGCTTATTCACGGAATGCGCCGAGGTACTGGCACAACAGCAAAATCAGCATCTATAAAGCAAAGCACTGAGGATCAACAAGCGGTGGTCTTCGATAACTTTCCTAGGAGGGTTATCATCATAAAACTGGAGATAGCTACAAGCAACAGTCTTCGACGATATCCCGAAGCAGAGAGGAGATTGTCTACAGCGACGAGGCACAGCCGTGGCAAGGTACGGCCACAACTAAAGATAGCTATAAGCAGTGGTCTTCGACGATGTCCCGAAGTAGAGAAGAGATTGTCTATAGCGGCGAGGCACAGCCGTGGCTAGGTACTGCCACAACCCTGAAGATGGCGAGGCACAGTCACCTTCGACGATGTTCCTGAGGCACTGTGGAGGATTGTCACAAACAAATGAAGATAGAGAGGCACTATTACCTTCAGATGGCGTTTATGAGGCACTATGGAGGTCGTCACCAACAAAAGCAACAGAATCGGTTACTTCAGAGACGTGTGCTCGACGGTGCAAGATACGCGTTTCTTAAATCTTTTATCTGTTTAACTAACGCTAGTCTGCAGGTATCGGCATTACAAGAATGATTTAGGATTGCAGAATGTTCTGAATCATTCTCTGTCCCTATCTCTACTTTGACTTTTGTTTTCGAAACTTGCGTTTCTCCAAACTCAGTTATAGTGGGGGCTTCTGTAGACACCTAAATGCGTCTCCCCAAAACCAAACCCAGTGATGAAAACATTTCACGTCATTTGATTATCGAACGTGGTGAAAGTGTGAAAAGTCTTGTGATGCGGATGTTTTTATTAAAATATCTCTCTTTCTGTTTTTGAAAACATTTCTTTTCATACTCTATTTACGAAAATAGCAAGTCCAATTTAGTTAGGTCCACTATGAGGGTCCAATAATAGTGTAGTTGGATTGGGCTCAAAAAGAGCTTTCCAACGATATATTATAAGCCCAATTCATATGAATAATGAGGAAGTTATGGTCAAAATACTAAATTGGGCTCGAAATGATTTTTATATGCGGCCCAATGATCTAGAGGAGGGCCTATTAATTATTATTCCTAAAGTTATTAGGATTTGTTTTAATATTCTAGAATATTTAGGAGGTTCTCTTTTAAATTCTAATAGTATTAGGATTGATAATTATATTTTAAAGAATTTTATTTGGAATAAAATAAGTGTTTTATTATAAACTTGATTTTAATCTGATAAACACAGAAGTTGCTGCTTAATCATATTAAGAAGAGGATTCCGCGTGCAAGCGTCTTTTATCTTTTAATTAGGGCCAAACGACAATGTCTGTCGCCTGGCGCTATCATCTGTCACCTGGCGCTAATCCTGTCGCCTGGCGTTATGTCTGTCGCCTGGCGACAGATGCCAGTTTTATTCCGAATAGGACTTGATTTGTTTCCGGACTATTTTTCTATAAATAGGGGTCGTATCTCCCCGTTTTCCATTAACAATCGACCATCAATCTCTCTACATTCTCTCTCTAAAGCTAGAAGCTTTCTCTCTCTTGTTTTTCAAAACCTTCCCTCTTACAAAATTCCACATACATTAGTTCTAGACACACCTAGTCAAGTTCGAAGTTGCTTTCGCCCTAGACGTGAAAGGTTGATAATTTTTGAGGGTTTGGTCCCAAATCTCTATTTCAATTATTTAATTTAATTGTTTATTTATATTTTCCTTGAAGTTACTAACGCGTGTATTTTGTTATTAGAAAGAGATACGAGGCATCGAAGTAAGTGATTTAATTGTTATTTTGATATAGAAATCATGCTTTGATTATTTTGGTTCCTAGTATCATGTTAGGATGCTTTTAATATTTCTAATATCATGCACGGTTCTATGATGCTTCCTATTCTTTCTTTATATCATGTTAGTATCTTGTTAGGAATAAAGCCTTAATCTTTAATGTTTAGTGACATGCTAGGGTTTGTTATTAATCTTGTTAGTATCATGCCTAGGATCTTGCTATTATTATTAAGCTTTACTGAGATTGAGAATATTATTATGGTTGATGATTTTTGTTATTTTATGTTTCTTGATATATTATTATTGTTGTTGCTTGATCACGCCCTCTCTTGCAGGTTTAAAGGGAATTTGTACTTGTAATCATGCTTAATAAGATAATTAATAATCTTGTTTAGGCTAATATGATTATAATTCAAGTGATCTCCAATAATAGTTTTGCTTGTGCATTAAATTCAACCAACATAGATAAACAGGTTTAGGGTTAATTTATTGGTTGTATGTTAGTCAGAAAGCGCACGTGAATAAGAGAAGAATAAATTTGAGGCCTATTTAGGGCAGGTTTAATCTCTTTTAGGTTGGATTTTTACCTTCATCCTCGAATATCTAGTCATGGTTCCAGACCTATGGAGTTAGCAATCTCATGGATCGTGAAGGAGTGTAACCTTAACCCTGTGAACGGTTTACAGGTTCCTAAAACTTGTTGGCGACTCTTTTACTCTAGCTTCCTTCCCTTTGGACGCCACCATGCTTAAGTGTATGATCACAGTGGGGCTCAAGTGTGGGATGCTTGAAATATTCCCTACAAGTACGAAAAGAAAGATATTCGAAAACGGAAAGAAGTATTTTTATTATAACATCTTTTAAAACAGAGGGATTCACGAGACTCTTTCACATTTCACCTCATTCGATAATCAATGACGTGAAAGATATTCATCACTGGCTTTGGTTTATGGGGAGACGCAATCAGGTGTCTACAGAAGCCCCCACTTTGATTGGGTTTGGAGAAACATAAGTTTTGAAAACAAAAGTAAAAGTAGCGAAAAAGGGACGGAGAATGGTTCAGAACGTTCTGTGATCCTAAATCATTCTTGTAACATTGATACTTGCAAACTAGCGTTAGTTAAATAGATAAAAGAGTTAAAAACGCGTATCTTGCACCGTCGAGTACATGTCTCTGGGGTAATTGATTTATTGCTGCATTTTATTGTTGTGACGAACTTCCTCAAGCTAAAGAATATAGCCAAAGATTGCTCCGCTTGTAGCTGTCTTCAATTTTTTTGCTGTGACAGTCCTCCGCAAGCTAGGGAACACCATCGAAGATTGCTCCGCTTGTAGTGATCTTCTGTTGTTTTGTGACCATCTGCCGCAAGCTAAGGAACATAGTCGGAGATAACTCCGCTTGTAGCAATCTCCCTTTTTCGTGACAATTCTCGACAAGCTAGGGAACATCGTCGAAGGCGACTCTGCTTGTAGTCATCTTCAATTGTTTTTGACAACCCTCCACATCTTAGGGAACGTCGTCGAAGATCATTCTGCTTGTAACGATCCTTAGTTTTGTTGTTGGAAAATCTTCCACATCCAGGGAACATTGTCGAAGATCTGCTACTACATCACGAGCTATTTTCTTGAATCACGGTGACAACCTTCACAATCATAGCGAACGCCGTCGAAGACCGCCTCATCACAAACCGTTCTTCTCAAATCTGGGTGACGACTTCCACAATCTTAGCGAAATTCGTCGAAGATCGCCCATCTCGTGCTATCTTCTCAAATAAAATGATAACCTCCTCAATCATGGGGAAAGCTATCGAAGACCGCTTCATCTCGAACCGCACTTCTCAAATCGAAGCAAGAGACACATTAATCTTAGAGCCTCCTATCGAAGGCTTCTTTATCTTAAGCCTTCAAATATTCTTGTCTTTACCCCTAAGAGTAATTGACCTTTCCGTCTTTTGAAAAATCATTTTAAGAACCATATTTAAGATTCTTAAAGTCTTTAAATTGATTTGTAGAAATCTTCCATCCTAGAAATTCTTTGTGATTATAATCAATCACTACCCAAATGTTCTTAATCTTTTTTTTTAAATCTACTTCATTTGATCGTCATCAGGCCGATCATCAATCAAGTTGTAATCGAGCTGACTACTAATCAAAAGTGTAATTTTTCAAAGGTGTTCATTTAATCAAAATATGATCATCATCATCATCAGGCCGATCATCAATCAAGACTGTAATCGGGCCGATTACCAATCGAACAGTTATCGATTGCTTAAATGCTCATCAAAAGGCTCAAATGGTTTAGTCACGGACTGACCAATCCAGATTGGAGACCATCGAAGGCTGACGCGGGTGAATCAAAGCCATCGCGCAGCGACAGGTATATCGCGCCGCGTCAGGAAGCTTCGTGCTAAGCCAAGGTGCATCGTGCTGCGTTGCTGTGCATCGTGCGGCGTTGTTTATTTTGCAATGCACTTGAATCCTAGTCAGAGATTTTTCAACTCGTTTAGCTTTGGACTTAGTGTACCTGCATCTATATTTTTGACTATAGGACTTTGCCTATATTTTTCTTAGGGTTGACCTAAGGCTTTGTGCTATTCAACTCATTGTGTGACTCAATATTTTTGACACGTATGAATCTTCACGACTTAAGGTGCAAACTCGACTCGATATGTATGACACAACTCGTGTGTGTATTATATTGTGATTGTGCTCATGCGACTCGAAAATACAGAAAAGCAAAAATTTTCCATCATTTTCCGTCATTTTTGTGGAGGGTACCGACTCTCTCCCGGAAAAAAAAGACGCAAAAATAAAGGAGTGAAGTGTCTGAGAGTGCATGTTGAATGAGCTTAATCAAATGTATGCGCTAATGGTGTATCTCATGGCGCAAGGATTATAACATCCTAGACTATCCTAGTTGATAACTCGATGATGAAAGTATTTGGGTAACTTAGGCACGGAGGCTAATTACTTCATACTTTGTAATGCAATGGTGATTATGATAATGAGTGATCAAGGTGTGCTTTATCGTTGTGTTAAGATTTCATGACAAAGGGTTCCTAAGGGAAAGATTATTTGGTCATGTATCTGTGATGTGTGTGAGAGTGACACTAAAGTTAGGCTGCAAAGGCTAATGGTGTGGAAAATATTTTGAGAAGAGCTAAATGATGGTGACTCTTAGGCTATGTAAGCTAATGATGTAGGATCAAGCCCCCAAGTCTAGCTCTAAGGGATAAGAATTGGAAATCCCTTGATATGATCATGCATGAATGTAAATATGAATGTAAATGCATTTTATTATGGCCGCACCCCAATGTAAGGTTTCCTACGTATCCGTTAGGAATCAGGCCGAACGTAGCTCTAGCCGAACCTCGCACAAGTGTGTGTATACCTCAAAGAGGTCTTTTGAAGGGTTGTAACGGGGTTAGGTTAAAGGTTAAAGAAGAAAAGATAAAGGCTCAAGACCCTAGATAAGCCCTCAAGGTGTGCAACCTTACTTTTGAATCTTTGTATTTGTATGCTTGAGGTTTCCTCACTTTTGAACTCTCTTTTGTTTATATTTTTGCTCTCTCTTTTTTGCTTTTGCATTTTATTTTGATAAGTGTGAGTAATCTCGATCATGCGGTCTATCACTCACTTGCATTCATGTTTCTCAGGCATGGTATCGAGCACTCGATAAGAGACGCAATATGAGACGTGTTCTTACCAAAGATATATTCATATCAAAGACATTGGAACACTTTCTCTTTTGCACACTTTTATTGTTTTCTTTTGCTTTTTTGAATTTTTGGGATCTAGGTAAAATCACTCAAGCTTTTGTATTTAGAACTTGCATAAGTTGCACACTATCTCATCCCAAGGTTAGGTAGATGTGGGTTGAAAAAAGAAAGGTATATCGTTAGACGAGGCTCAAAGTGGTTTATCAAGAAAGGATTGTATATTCGAAAGGGGTAAAGGTGATATGATATGGCTACAAGGGGTGCCTCAAATCAATAGTATACCTTGTGCTTAGTTTGACGTGGATTTTTTTTATTTTTTTTTATTTTTTTGATTTTTTTTTATTTTTTTGTAATGCAATGCGATGATCATATGCAAGAAAAGAAATGCTCATTTTATTAAAAGGAAAAAAGAAAAAATCCTACAAAATAAATCTAAGGAAAAAAAGGTGCCTATGCTAGACTTATTGGGGAAAGGAGGAAAAAAAAGAAGAGGAGGTCACGAAATCTTTTCGTTTAAGCCCGCCTTGTGTCTTGTGCTTTATCATCACTCGGTCTTCTTTCCACCTGGAGGTATGGGAAGCTTGTTATTATCAATTAAATATTGGATAGCCTCTTTTAGCTTCCAACAACTTTCGGTAGCATGACCCCTACCTTGATGGTACTTGCAGTGTTGATTTGGATTCCAACTAGGCAACCTCTTTTCAGGTGCGGGATCTTGAATAGGTCTAATGGGAGTAATGAGTCCCTTGGCATGAAGTCGATCGAAGGCATTATCATAACTCATCCCAATAGGAGTCAACTCTTTCCTTAGTTGCTTTTTAGGTCCTTGATTATCCATGGCTAAGACTTCATTGAGGTCAAAGGTACTAACATTGTTACTAGAGTAGGTGTGTTCGGAAGAAGAAGGATTGTCGTTCTTCTTTCCTTTCCAGCCACCATTGTTACTATTGTTAGTAGCTTTTTGTTTTGCAAGGTCATCTTCAATGTCAATGCCTATGTTATAAACGGCCTTGAAAGTATTCAAGTTGTGTTGGTATTTCAAATGCTTTGAATACTTCTCTTAGAGGTTTTGATGAACATTCTTACGGACTCCTTTTCTATAGGAACCTCTACCATCTTAGTAGAAGTTTCCCTCCACTTGTTGAAGAAAGAGGTAAATCCCTCATTTTCCTTTTGCTTTAGCATCTCAAGTTCCCTATGGTTTGTTTCAACTTGAATGTTGCATTTGTACCTATCAATGAAAGCGTTTGTTATAGAATCCCACGAAAAGAATTTCTCTTTGTCAAGGGAGAAGAACCATTGTTGACAAACGGCTTCTAGAGATAATGAAAACAAACGAGTGGAAAGCTTTCCTATCTATTCCCTTAATATTCATTATTGTTTCAAAAGCTATTAAATGAAAATAAGGGTTATCAGTTGGTTTGAATTTGGGGATGTCATTGGCATTGAACTTTTGCGAAAGAAGTTCCTTGTCCACCGAGACCCCTTGTGAGCTAATCCCCTGAAATTTGTAGTCATTAGAGATTTTGTCAAGCTTTCTTTCATTCGCTCAAGTTGTTGTTGCTTAGCAGGTTCATTGACTTGAAGAGCGAGAGTTTTGAACATCTCAGTCAAGTTAGTCATGTTTTGCCTTAGTTCATTAACTACCTCTTGGGATGCCATTTTCTTAGATTTCCTTTTTTGTCGAATTGGTTTATCAAATAGTAGTACTTGAATGAAAGTGTTGTCCTTGATTAACCGCCCTTCTCTCTTTGACCAAGTGTTGTGGAAAGGGAAGTGATGGATACTTATTGTTAATTATTTGACTTAAACTTAATTCAACATGCAATAGATGGGAAGAGATCATGGAAGAATGTGGGGAGTGATATGCACGGAGAAAGCATGTAGAGAGTGGAAAGATGATGTAGATGATGAGATGTGTAAGAATTAGGAATAGAGTGGACCCCCAACTCAAATAACTGAAGGAGCAACTCATTCATGAACCTAAGACATGGTCATGGTGTGAAAAGAGTATGTACAAAGTGTGTGAATACTTGTGAGTGTAAGTGATATGTTCAAGACTCGTGTCATGACCATGTGACTAGACTATGAGACTAGACTCAAACAAAGACTAAGTTAAGACCTCACGTATGTGCACTAAACTGGACAAGCTGTAGTATTTTAGTCATAACTTTTTATTTGTGACTCCGAATTGGACGAAACTAACGCCAAATGAAAGATAAAACTCGGGGCTACAGATCCAAATAAGGGGCCCGATAGCTAGGGCCAAAAATCATCCTCCCTAAACAAGTTGACGCTTGTTCAGTATAACAAAATAAAAATCCGGGTTGACTCAAAGGAACTATGACTCAATTTTAGACATAATTATTAGCTCAAATTAATTAATCGTTTAATAAAGCAAAGTCATTTAGTCATTGGTTAGTTTATTTAGACTTGTACACAAGTCAAATAAACGGTTAGTATAAACACATATAGATTATGCACAAGCTAGAATGCACAAGTAGTCAAGTAAGCACAATATGATGTAATGAGTTTGCAACCTAACCATGGCTCTAGGTCTCCAAAGTTCAAGGATAAGGGTTAGTCAAAGAGGATCCATGGTTGTGAGTCCGAATGCATCGCGTGGAAACCTTACCTTTGGAAGGGTTAGCGCGTATGGATGGGACCCCACAAGTTAAACTTGTTTCCATGGTTTGGTGAATTTACAAACTCGGATGTACCTTTCGTTGCAATGACCGTGCAATTGGGTGGATGGAGCGTGAATTCCCAGAAGGTTATGGCCATATGTAGAACACACATGGGTTCAGAAAAGAGGGAAAAACTCAATCAGGAAGTAAAATCGAGCAAACAATACTAGAACCGGTCAAACCAAGGACGCATATTTCTGGCTCAGTATTGGAAGAACTTAGCGCGAGACAACAGGGACCATCGTGAGACGATAGCCCTGTCATGCCGCGATATTGCTGTTGCGCCGTGACAGAGCCATCCCGCTGCAATGGGCACTATTTTCTCAGCGCCAGTTCCTACATGCCTCAGCAGCTCTCTTTGTTCTTAGAATTTTCCAGTTTTCGCAGCGTTTTTTTTATTCTAATTGTGAAAGATATTTCCCAAATTTCCTACGTGTAAAAATCCTATGTTTTTTAAGCATTACGGATGGTCTATCCAATGCGGACCTTTTTATGCTTATGCTAATAATGTCTATCAAAATTACGCACATGAATACTTAAAACTTTTCGAGTCTCATCCACTAATTCTAAATTATTGCAAAAATAAATTTTAAGAATTAAAATAGAAATCTTCCCCAGTGGAGTCGCCAAAAATATAGGGAATATTTCAAGCATCCCACACTTGAGCCCCACTGTGATCATACACTTAAACATGGCGGCGTCCAAAGAGAAGAAAGCTAGAGCAAAAGAGTCGCTAACAAGTTTTAGGAACTTGTAAACCGTTCACAAGGTGAAGGTTACACCCCTTCACGATCCATGAGATCGCTAACTCCATAGTGGTCCTAAAATATGACTGGATATTCGGGGATGAAGGTACAAATCCAACCTAAATGACATTGAACATGCCCTAAATAGGCCTCTACTTTATTCTTCTCATATTCATGTGCGCTTTCTAACTAACATACAATTAATATATTAACCTTAAACCTGTTTAATCTATGTCGGTTGAATATTAATGCACAAACAAATCTATTATTGGCGATCACTTGAATTAAAATCATATTAGCCTAAATAAAATTATTAATTATCTTATTAATCGTGATTTAAAATACAAATTCCCTTTAAACCTGCAAGAGAGGGCGTGATCAAGCAATAACAATAATATCAAGCAACATGATAAATTACTAATACAACAAATCATCATCACCATAACAATATTTTCATCAAAGCATAATATTATTATTCGCAAGATCCAAGGCATGATACTAACAAGATTAATAACAAATCCTAGCATGTTACTAAATAATAAAGATCAAAGGTTTAGCCCTAACATTATAAAAGGAAATAGGAAGCAACCTAAGCATGATATTAGAAAGCAATAAATAACATCCTCACATGATAATAAGAATTAAAATAATATAAGCATGCTTCCTACAAAATAATACAATAAAATTACTTATTTTGTTGCCTTGTATCTCTTTCTATGAAAACAATACATACTTAGTAACTTCAATGAAAATATTAAATAAAATAATTAATTTAAATAATTGAAATAGAAATTTGGGACCAAACCCTCAGAAATTATCAACCTTTCATGACTAGGGCTAAGGCAACTTTGAGCTTTTTTAGGTGTTTCTAAGTCTCGTGAATTCGGTATTGTACTTTGAAAAGGTTAGGCTTAGAAAGAGGAAGAAAGAACAAGCTTCTAGCTTAGAGAGAGAAGAGAATTAGAATTAGATGATTTTTGGTGATTAAAACGGGGAAATACGACCCTATTTATAGAGAAAAACATCCGAAAATGATTAGAAAAGAGTTAGAATTCGAATCGGAATAAAATTTGTTTTGACGCGGCAAGATAAGGACTATCGCGGTGCGATAAAAACATTTTTTTACTGATTTTGTTTTTATCATAACTTTTGATCTAGAAGTCCAAATAAGTCATAAAATATTTCGTTGGAAATCTCTTGAAGTATACCTTCTAACCTACTTATAATTATATTAAAATATTTTGTAGATAAAACGATATGGCCGAAATAGTGGAAGGGTGTTAGTTTTTGATAGAGTTTCGTATTTCTTTCATATCTTGTTCGTTATACCTTGGAATTAATATTATAATATATCATTGGAAAGATAAATTCAAGATCTACACAACCATATAAAATTTGGATAAAAATTATGAGGCACAAAAATAATATCTGAACAGATTTCATTTCGCACAGAACAAGGACTCTCAAAGAGGAGTTTTATTCAATTTCAAATTCTTTAATCCTATCTTTTCAAAAAAGGATAATTTAAATCTCTTAGAAAATTATAGAAGCTTCTAATTAATCCTAATTAGTTTAGGAATGGGATTAGATCCTTTGAAACCTTCACATGATATTGGGTCGTAGGTAAAATCAGGTTTGGGCCCAGTTTAGTATTTTGGCCGTAACTTCCTCATTATTCATCGGATTTGGGATTTTAATATATCGTTGGAAAGTTCTTTTCAAGATCCATATAAATAAACCATTATGGGACCCATATCATGGACCAAACTAAATCGTAATAGACATTTTTCATAAATAGGGTACGAAAAAAAAGATTTTTTAAAACAGAAAAAAGTATTTTTATTAAAACATTTTAGAAAACAGAGGGATTCACGAGACTCTTTCACATTTCACCTCGTTCGATAATCAATGAAGTGAAAGATATTCATCACTGAGTTTGGTTTTTGTGGAGACACAATCAGGTGTCTACAAGTGTAGTCTGGGAGAGGTTATGTACGTGGGGTTGAAATGTCTTTTATGAGAGGAAGACTTCTCTATATATAATGCATTTGATAGGTGGTTGGAGAATAGTAGGGATGAACTCCTTCAAACTACAAGGTGAGTGTTGACTACTTTACTTGGTCTTCCAATGAACGTGGACTTGTTTAGGGTGTAGATACGTCTAACAAATTTCATGACTTGTTTTTGGTGACATATATTCTCCATTAATTTAGGGTTCACTCTTAAGCATCTTGACTTGGTCTTGTGGCGTTGGTCGTTGACTACTATTATCAGTCAACTATTGTACAAAATTATCCCATAACAATAAGATAATTAATATATAATTGGATTTAGGTTTAACATGATTTTAAGTTAAATGATCACAAGTATTAGATTTAATTGTTCATTAATAATCAACCAACGTAGATTAAACAGGTTTAGAGGTAATTTGATGTATGTATGTTTATCGAAAAACACACATGAATGTCAATAAGAATTAAGTAGAGGCCTATTTTAGGGCGGGTGTGACTTCTTTAATTTGAAAGTCAAGTTTATTCCATAATCCGTAAGCATCCAATTATGGTTCCAGACCACTATGGAGTTAACAGTATCAGTGATTGTGAATGGGGTGTAACCTTCTCAATTGTGAACAATCGTGAATAGTTTACAAGTTTCTAAAACTTATTGGCGATTCTTTTTATCTAGCTTCTTTCCTAGATTGCTAGCATGCCCAAAAACATTACCCATAGTAGAACGAGGAAAATTTCCCTACAGGTATTGTTAACTATATTTCCTAATCCATTACTTTTTTTTGTTGATTACGTGTTGAAAAACTTTCGTTAAAAGTTGTAGGGGTCATTATATTTAAGGTCTAATGGAATCAAATTGAGCTCAAATTTGACAAAAAAAGTTACATAAATATCTCGTTTTGCTTATTAAGAAATGTCTTGAACTGCCTGTCATATTTTTTAGCGTTAAAAATTTTCAAGTACGGTTTAAAAAATAATTTATGGTCATTTTAGTTCTTAAGGAACCAAATTGAGCTAAAAAATAATTTCTAGTTTTATGTATCAATTGCGCTATTTCTTACCACGCCAAATGAGACAATTTCTTTTTTTTTTTTCTAATTCCGAATTAATCAATCAATAACATAATAGTAAAAAAGACACCAGGAATGACACGTGTAAATTTCTAATGTTGTTATTTCCCTCCAAATTTAAAAAAAAAAAAAACTAATTTCTTTTAAATATCCATTAATTGATTATATACATGATTTTCTATAAATTAATTAAAAAAACAATATTTACTATATATTTACCAAATCAAATAAATCATTGACTAACATTATGCATATATATTTAGTGTAGGAGTTTATAGGTAATATGCGGAAAAACATGAATCATATTTGTTTAGGGTAAAAATTACCCTAAAACGTGGACTAATCCCATGGTGACACGTGGCCCAATCAAAGGGCGACATGTGTCACTTTAAGAAGATGACACGTATGCAAGCCCTACTAAGAACACCTGAAAAAGAGAGAAAAGGGTCTCCTTACATCAGGAGGCCCAAATCCCGAGAAAGCCGCAAAACAGCGCCCCCCAAGGACACGTGTCCATTCCTGATTACGCCGCCAATAAAAAAACGTCATTCTACGGTAAAAACCCTAAAAGGAACAAATCCCCACCCCTATAAATACCCCAATTATTTATGATGGGAGGGGGGATTATGACATAACATTCAATAGAGCATTAAAACAGCTCCAACGTCTCTATACTTTTTCTCTCTGGCTTTTCTGTCTTCCGGTTACTAACTTAACCGTCGAAGGCGAATATTCCGGCAATGGAATATTCGTGTTTCGCAGGTGTCCAGGCCGTCTATTAGAAGAACGTGAATAGTGTCCTAGGGGAAATCACAAAATCACCCGAAACATTTGGCACCGTCTGTGGGGATACTCATCTGTATGGCAATAGATGGTCAGACACCTAACACAGGTCCTGGTCCTGGTGAGGACGGACATGTAGATGATATAGTTGCAACAATCAATTCTAGTGATCCTTTGACCGCTTCATTTCATGAGGCTGAGGATCCTTCGGTGACTGCTGGCTAACTTAAGCTTGCCTTAAGAAAGCTCCGAAGGGAGCTTGAGTGTAAGATGCCTTCTTCTTCTAAGCCGCCGCCCAGGAGAGGAGGGGAGGGCACTCAAAAGAAGACCCAGAGCAAGGCAACTAATGCCAAAGATGCTGGGAACACCCCTTTTAGACGACATGGAAGATCTCCTAGGGTGCCACGGACGAACATGTCCAGGCTCCTTGAGAAAACACATTCGGCTGGGGGAAGACCAGACAGCCTTAAAGGGAAGATCCTAAGCCGTCTCGGCGCTGGAAAGATGCAAGGGAATATATCTGGCACAAGCAACGGGAACGAGCAGCCTACTCAGACACCGCCTCTACTCCAACAATGCCAAATGAATTCTCAAACCCCTCTCTTTCCAAACATACCAGCTCGACCAGGACCAGCAGGAGTCAAGCTCTCCAAACTACAACTCCTATCCCAGTTGTTCAACCATTTTACTATCAGACCCCCTAGAATTTCCATGCAATCATGCCACCTAACCCCCCTATCTTCGGACAGTATGGCAATTATGGCCAGCCGTTCGACTGGGCTATGTACCTGACCGGATTGGCCGCACAACCTCAACCCATTGATTGGCAAATGCGTCTGTTAAATCTTGGTGACAAGCCTCCTCCGTTTTCTCAAGAAATTCTCAACTCTCCTCAACCAGCAAAGGTGAAGAGTGTACTTGTGGGTGCCTATGATGGTACGGGCAACCCAGAAGAGCATGTCACCTCGTACAGGAACTTAATGTATCTTAAAAGCGTGGATGATGCCACATGGTGTCGGTGATTCCCGACCACCTTGAAGGGCGTGGCGCAGGATTGGTTTAACAGCCTTTCGGCCGGGTGCATCAATTGTTTCACTACTCTCAGCCTATTTCTTGTTGGAAACTTCTCGTACAATATTCCCCCAAGGAAGACAAGTCTTAACTTGGCTATAACCGTCCAAGGGAAAAATGAGGGGTTGCGTTCGTATTTGCAAAGATTCAACCAAGAAAAAGCCCAAATTCATAATCTCCCGGATGAAATGGCCTACTCTAAATTTCTCGGAGGATTAAGGAATAATGTTTTTAAGTTTGATCTAGTCAGAAAAAAGGTTTGGAAGTACGCAGGCGTGCTGCGGGAGGCCGAAGCCTATATCGAAGCATCTGATTTTTGTTCGCTCACCAAAGCAGAACAATCGGTTAAAGGGGCTGAGAAGAAGCAACCTTCTCAGCAAGACTCGGTCGGGAAGAAAAAAGAAGGAAACAAGAGAAAGGAAGTCTGGGTGGCGACTGCTAGCAGACAAAATAAAAGAAGGCCAAGACGTACGAACCTCAGTATGAGTTCAATAAGGATTGTTACTCAATCCTGATGGAAATTATAGATAAATTTATGGACGTCAACAAGGCGTGTCCTAAGGATAGCTTTCCCTTGCCTAAAATCGACCGGCTGGTCAATTCAACGGCCGGACATGCCCTAATGAGCTTTATGGATGCATACTCCGGATTCCACTAGATCCCCTTGTGGGAAGAAGATCAAGAGAAAACCGCGTTTGTGACCGAGTAGGGTCTGTACTGCTACAAAGTCATGTCGTTCGGCCTTAAGAGTGCCCCTCCTACATTTCATAGACTTGGTAACACTGTCTTTAGAGATCAGATTGGCCGGAACATGGAAGCGTACATTAATGACATGATTGTTAAATCAAAGCAGCCGGCCGACCATCTGAATGACCTTTGAGAAATATTCACCGAACTCAGGTGGCATAAGATGATGTTAAATCCAAAGAAGTGTATCTTTGGTGTTCAGTCCGACAAATTTCTCGGATTTCCAATTGATCAACGCGGCATTGAGGCCAACCCTGAAAAAATCCAAGCGATCATGGACATGAAGTTGCCGAGAACAATCAAAGAAGTGCAAAGACTGACCGGCTGTTTAGCTGCACTCGGCCGATTTCTGTCCAGGTCAGGGGATAAGTGCCGATACTTCTTTCAGACAGTTAAGAAAAAAGTTATGTTCGAGTGGACCGAAGAGGCCGAGGAAGCCTTTGTACAATTGAAGAATCATCTGCATACACTTCCTCGACTCGTCAATCCGTTCAAAGATGAGATGCTATACATGTATCTTGTTATTTCAGAGCGTTGTCTTCCTTGTTGAGAGGGACTGCCATCAGATCCATGCGTATTTCATAAGCTATGTCCTACACAATGCCGAGCTGAGGTACCCACCCATTGAAAAATTCAGGCTAGCATTGTTCATGGCATCAAAAAAGCTAAGGCCCTACTTCCTTGCTCATTCAATAATTGTCTACACGAACCAATAGCTGAAAAAACCGTTCACAACACCGGAGGCCAGTGGCCGAATGCTTAAATTAGCCTTAGAGTTGAGAGGTTTTGATATAAAGTTCAAGCCTAGGAAAGCAATAAAGGGGCAGCCTTTGCTGATTTTCTAGCTGAAATGACACGACCGAACTTACAGTCGGCAGGGGATCAAATTTGGAAGGTCTTTTTGGATGGAAGTGCTACAGCAATTGGATGTGGTGCTGGTATCATTTGTCAGTCTCATGAGGGAGATAAGTTTGAATATGCGATGAGATTTTAGTTTCAAGCCTCTAACAATGCGGCCGAATATGAAGCCCTTCTGGTCGGCCTTAGAATGTGTAAGGCGGCCGGGGCAACAAAGATTGATGCTAGTTCAGATTCCCAACTGATATTTAGCCAGGTTAATGGTTACTATGAGGTTAGGGAGCCGGCCATAATGAAATATCTTTAGATGGTGAAATATGAGGCCGATGGTCTAGAGCATTTCACCCTACAATAAGTTCCTCGTTTGGAAAATTATCAAGCGGACGCGCTCTCCAAGTTAGCATCCTCGGCATCATATGATACTCCTAAATCAGTGTTTTGGGAAGTAAAAGAGAAGTGGAGTATTGATTTCGAGCCCATGCAGATCATACACAGAAGCTCCACTTGGATGGATGGGGTGGTCACCTATCTGAGGGATGGCACACTCCCGGAGGATCCCAAAGAGAGCTGGCTAATGAAAAGGAGAGCGGCCTGGTTCAAAATGAAGAATGGGGAATTATTCAAAAGAGCGTTTGTTAAGCCATATTTGAAGTGCATCACCCCAGATAGGGGGCATGATGTGTTGGACGACCTTCATCAAGGGCAATGTGGATCACACATAGGCGGACGGGCTTTAACAGAAAAAGCTACCCACTTGGGGTACTACTGGCCGAGCATGAATTCAGACGCCATGAAAATGGTGAAAAAATGTGACAACTGCCAGAGGTTTTCCACCCTTATTCACCGACCTGCAAATAGCTTGTCGGCCATAAGTAGTCCGCTCTCCTTTGAAAAATGGGGCATGGACATCTTGGGGCCGTATACTCCTGCGTCCGGGAAGAGGCGGTATGTGTTAGTAGCAGTTGACTACTTCACCTAGTGGATTGACGCTGAGGCCGTCCGAGGAATCAAGTGGACAGATATGTCTGCCTTTATCTGGAAAAATATTATCACACGCTATGGTATGCCACAGTCAATGGTGTTCGACAATGGACCCCAATTCGAAACACGGCAACTCAAAATTGGCTAAGTGACCAGGGCATCGCTCAATGTTTTGCCTCGGTCAGACGCCGCAAGCTAACGGCCAAGTTGAGGCTTACAACAAGCTGATCTCCAACGGTATCAAGCGCAAGCTTGAGAAAGCAGGCGACCTTTGGGCAGATGAGTTAGTGAACATGTTATGGTCCATTCGAACCACAGCCAAGAGTTCAATAGGAGAGACCCCATTCTTTATAATGTACAGCACTGAAGCTGTATCCCCAATTAAGATTTACGAGCCTACCCTTCGGGTAATGATATATGATGAATCGGCCAATTTAGAGGCCATGAAAACAGCCCTGCACTTTCTCACAGAAGCTAGGAGCAATGCTGCACTTAAACATGAAATCTATCGTCTCAAAATGACGAGGGCATAAAATCGCAAGGTTATTAGGTTTCGGAAAGTCCGACTTTCTGCGGAATAAAACCCGACCCCAAGATCCGCTCACAATTAATATAACTAAAGACATTTATAACAAGATAAAGTGAAAAGACCAACTTAGCCTTGATTCATTTTTCGCTCGCTCCAATAAATTCTTACTTCGAAAGCCGAGTCTCGCAAGCGCATAGACCTCCAACGATAGACCACCTGTAACGGTCTCTAACTCGGAGTTTAGCCGAGTTCGGAACACAAATAACTACTCGAGTTTTGTGTGAACTTAAAGGTTTTCTCACTATTATGGAGATGCATTTTTGAGTTCCAACTCAAGTGAATAATCCCAATTCCTAAGGTTGGTATTTATAGGCAAAGGCTCCCAAAAATTCCAATCATCTTTCCATGTGGGAGAAAATAATAGTGTGAGAAAAACAAGCAATTAATTTAATTCTGAATTAAATTAAATAGCTAGACAAATAATCAAACTACACTTGGCACACACATAGGAGTGGTTAGGTGAGGACCACAAGGAGGACCACATGGCCTCCTTGTTTCCTAAGCCACCAAACCCACCAATCATAAGAGGGAATGATCGGTCAACCTGGAAAACCAGTCAAGGCCTTCCTCGACTAGGTTGGGCCTTGCCGCCACACGCAAGCCCATGTGGCTGCTTTGTGCGCTGCTGGGCTTCGGCCAGCCAGCACGCACCGCAAAGCCCATGTAGCTGCTGTGCGCTGCTTAGCTGCCGATGCGGGCTAGCCAGCATTCCTTGCAAGCAGCCCGCAGCTGCCCTTGCAAGTACGCAAGCCCTTGCTAGCTGCTCGGTGCTTGCGGCAGTGCGTGTTAGCCTAATATGTCGTGTCATTTAATTATTTTACGTCTCATCGATTTTTTAATTCGACTCGACTTGCGACGCTCGGTTTCGATGCTCCTAGCTTGATATCCGACGTCAATGTTCATAACACTCGAGAAACTCATTAATTTCTTTTGGATTAATTCGTCGTGACGGATCAGTTTACTTTGGTGTGACCCGAAGGGTTCCGTCGATATTAAGCTGTAATATTAATTATACAATAATATTACTGATCGAAAGCGGCCTCTAGCTAGGAATTTCGATCACTTGACCTTACTGAATAATTACCTTTCTAATAATTCTGAACCCTCTATCAAAATAATACACTTGTTCGAAGGACACCATTCCTATCCATCTCCCACTTGTCTTTCCGGACAAGTACGCCTTTTGTGTATAGCCTGTTTCCTATGTCATTTAATGTCTCTTCATGAAATATAAGGTAAGATTATTCGTCATCCTTATTACGCCCAGAAGTGTTTCTCGATATCCGAGTTCGACTGTCAATAAGTAGATGATTGTTAAAATCCATCTGAGCACGGCTATGCATTTTTACAGTCTCGCTCTTCGAGAGGCCTTGTAAATAACAATGACATGTTCCCTATGGTTAATAGGGGGACATTTCCGGTCTTCTATTGTCAACTTGTCTTACTAAGAGGACCTAGCCGCCCGAGTGTTGCCGTTATAATCTCCATGTACGGCAGACGTTTAACGAACATCAAAGCGGATTAGTACTCAAACAAGAGAACTCACAATACTCATGGTCAAGGAAAGAGGTTTCGATAGCCATAATGCGTGGTGTACTTATGATGATTTTTAAATCTCTTAAAGTATTCTCATAGGTCTATTCGGTATGTTTTTAAACCAATACCCGTCAAATGATTTATGACAATCATTTGGTCATTAATCGTCCAGCAATTAAATGACCTCGATTAGGGATAATTTTGGATTACAATATTCAATGTTCACTTAATAGGTGTTTCTTTATCCGAGACTGGTCTTGATACCCTATTTTGAATATTCTCAAAATCGAATGGACTCATAATTTAATTCTAAACCACAATTAAATAGTTTTGTGGAATAATTAGTAAAAATTTTATTCCACTATGAAACCTTTCAACGTTTCATCTTATGGTAAATGGTTTTTCCAAATGTTTTAAGAGTAATACTTTTTATTAACATTATAGAAAACACACCCATATTTAATATGCTTGGTTTCTTTCATGCAATTGTGAATGTTGTCATTCACCTATTGCATAGGTTTAGTTATGATTATATGTGATTTAGGATTTATTGTCCAAGTGATGGCTCCCACTTATTTTCATGATCCGAGATCTTCAACTTGACAACCTACAATCATTAACGTTCAACAACGAACTTTCCATTGAGCAACTTTCTTATTATTGCCTTTAAGGCAACAACAATATTCTCAACATATATTTCAGTAGACTTCTTAATGGTGCTTTGTTTAGATTTTTTTTTAAATGGGTCAAAGTGATTTGGGATACCCTAGTCACTTGTGATCATGGAAATATACCTTAAATTTCCACACATTATACATGGATGCACGTCCATGTTACCATTCTCAAGCCACGACACATTTTAGCTCGTTCTTATAAATGGCTTCCTTGTTAGGGATCTTAATCCTTCCTAAGGATGTGCTTGCAGCATCAATTCTCAAATTACATTTGTTTCCATGCGTCAAGAATCCATATCTTTTACTTATCCAAGTACTTTGGATGTTCTTGATCATAATCTAACGATCCATGACTAAGATTTATTTTGATTGGTACTTTATTCTTCTCATGCTCTAAACATAAAAAATTGTGTGAAGACTCCATAGCATACATGATGGTTTCAATTGCAGAATTATTCTCAATTTTATTCCATTCATGTGACCTTTTACCTCATCCAGTTTCACTGAGTCTTGCTAAACAGTTTTCTATGTGATACGGTTGAAAGTCTCCACTAGAGTCTTTCTTGTTTGACTTATATTTAGCCTAGGTTATACTTAGTACAAACATTTTTCCTTAGTTTTATACATATGGGTCGAAAGCCTTTCAAGGTCCTTAATGTTTAACATGGTCAATTCCTTTACTCGTTTAAACATTTAATTAAGTCTATACCATAGATCTTAATTACCTACATGTACTAAGTATCATCTTTAGCTTGGTCCATTGTCGAAAATAATTTCAAATTTAAGCATTTAGCATTTGATATTTAATTTAAAACAGAGTTCGTAAACTTCTTGTTGGACCTTACAAGCTTGACTTTTGCTCCCACTAAACTTTTTATCCATAAGAATTTCTATGTTTCTCCAAAAGCCAATCCATTTATTAACTTTATGAGAAAACATGTTCCAATTCCTTTATGCAATGCTTCCTTCAATCCCATAATGGATTTCTAGAGCTTGCTTCAAATTTAGCATTATTTAGATTTTCAAAACCTTTAGACTATTTTCATAGTCACTTCCAAAATCCTATTTTAGGAAGGCGATTTTGGTATCTATTTTTCCATATTTCATATGTGCAATTTTGCTAGAATAATCACGAAAAGACTTGAGCATTCCGATTGGTGAATAGGTTTTTATTAAAATCAACTCCGTGAATTTAGTTATATCCTTTTCAACCAATCTAGCATTGTATGCATATACATCTCCACATTTGTTAGTTTTCTCCTTGATCGATGGGTCTTTCACCCTTCATGAAAATTAATCAAGTTGTAAACATGATTTACAAACATGGATTCTATTTCGGATTTTATGGCCTCTAACCATTATTCGGAATTTGGATTTGTCGTAGCTAATTTACAAGACACTTTTCCCTTATCATCTAATAGTAAATAGTATGCTTGTAAGTCTTCAGTTTATTTCTAACTTATTAGAAAATTTATAGGATTCAATCCAAGCCTTTGGTGAATTCTATACCTATATGGGGTAATTGCATCAAACATTGAGTTTCAAGGGGCTTTCAAAGCCCTTTGATTATGTTGATCTTACTCCATCATTTCTGATGTTTTGTGAGTAATGAATTCTCTTTTAAGTCACTTGTAAATTCCTTTTGAGTATTCTTGATCAATCATTCTCAAGAAGCCCTCTTGAGTCTTCCGAGATTCTCAGTTCTAGTTTGTTGCTAGCTCCATGGTCATCTGTCATCGAGTTCATTTTCCTCCCACTTGTCGTTTTGAAAATGTGTTACTTTCCAGAAAGACACCACGTAGAGAAACAAACATTATGTTCTCAATTAGGTTGTGGAGGTAATGCCCGTAGTCTCGCTTGTATGCTTACAAAGAGACATGTATATTGAATATGGTGTCCTTTCTTAGCTTCGACATTTTGTTTAGTGTAACATTAGTCATTTGTGCAAATCTTTAAGAGTTTTATAGGGAGGGATGTGATCCATCATCATTCGAGTCATTTTGAAATGGCATCGAGGTCTCCGTGAAGACATACTATGTTCTTTGTGGAATTATTTTCTGAAAAATTTCAATTTCATAATTTTGAGATGGTCACACTTGGCTCAAGCAACCATTGATCGATCTAATCTAGATGTTTATTATATCGTGCCTAGTCGATTCAGTACTTCACTTAGCTTTTGAGCTACTCAAGGTCAAGTTTGTTCACATTTGATGAATATAGCCATATTATTTCATATTCTTGTGAAACATTGAAGTAATTAAATCTTCTTTAGCTTTTGGAGTCAATTGTCTATACCAAGAACAATAGCTCTTTCTTTTGTTGATTTCAACAAGTAAGACTTGCATGCCTTAGAACGATTCCGAATCGATCAACTATCAAGAGCCTATCTAATAGAGCTTTGAGTACGTTCTTGTCAATGTGACATTACTAAAGATGTTCGAAACACAAATCATGCCCATGACTTGAACTCTGTGAGTTTGCATGTTAGGGAAATGTTTGTTTATAATCAAGCATTCTTGACTCATGGCTTGGATAACCATTCCATTCAAATAAATTCGCAACTATTGCTCTTTACTTTGAATGTGAGTCTTTCCGTGTGTTAACGGATTGTTTACTGATTACGGAACATAACCATTATTTGTTCTAGCCTTAGTTTTAAATGGTCTTTAAACAAAGCATATGATTATTTTGGGTGTTTTTATCCCTCGGGAGAGTTACGGCTCAAAGACTGGTCTGATGCGGTCCATACCTGCAAGAGACTTCGGTTGGTAGGAGCTCCGCCTCTGACGATCAAGTTAGAACGCGTTGGAGAACACGTTGGAGTAAGATCTTCTCGGATTCCGAAATCAGGTGTTTTCTCTGATGTGAGATAATGTACGGTTGTAGGGTATATTTCAAGCATCCCACACTTGAGCCCCACTGTGATCATACACTTTAGTATGGTGGCATCTAAAGGGAAGGAACCTAGAGCAAAAGAGTCGCCAACAAGTTTTAGGAACTTGTAAACCATT
Organism: Chenopodium album; assembly: GCF_948465745.1. Lineage (NCBI taxonomy): Eukaryota > Viridiplantae > Streptophyta > Magnoliopsida > Caryophyllales > Amaranthaceae > Chenopodium > Chenopodium album. Next base: position 33,644,620 of record NC_137851.1, on the reverse strand, counting down.
CACAGGTTGAAGGTTACACCCCTTCACGATCCATGAGATCGCTAACTCCATAGTGGTCCTGAACCATGACTGGATATTCGGGGATAAAGGTACAAATCCAACCTAAAAGAGATTGAACCTGCCCTAAAAATAGGCCTCTACTTTATTCTTCTCATATTCATGTGCGCTTTCTGAGTAACATACAAACAATATATTAATCCTAAACCTGTTTAATCTATGTTGGTTGAATATTAATGCACAAACAAATCTATTATTGGCGATCACTTGAATTAAAATCATATTAGCCTAAACAAGATTATTAATTATCTTATTAAGCGTGATTACAAATACAAATTCCCTTTAAACCTACAAGAGAGGGCGTGATCAAGAAATAACAATAATATATCAAGCAACATAGGAACAAATCATCATCATAATAATAATAATCAATATCAATAAAGCATAATATTAGTAAGATCCTAGGCATGATACTAACAAGATTAATAACAAGTCCTAGCAATTCAATAAACAATAAGGATCAAAACTTTATCCCTAACATGACACTAACATGATAAAAGAAATAAGAAGCAACCTAAGCATGATACTAGAAAGCAATAAAAACATCCTAACATGATACTAGGAATTAATATAATCAAAGGATCATGATTTCTATATCACAAGAATAATTAAGCAATTAAATACTTACTTTGATACCTCGTATCTCTTTCTACCAAAACAATACACGCATTAGTAACTTCAATGAAAATATTAAATCAAACAATTAATTTAAATAATTAAAATAGGGATTTGGGACCAAACCCTCAGAAATTATCAATCTTTCACGTCTAAGGCGAAAACAACTTCGAACTTGGCTAGGTGTGTCTAAGACTCGTGAATGTGGTATGGTATTTATGAAAAGGCTAGGCTTAGAAAGAGGGAGAAAGAATAAGCTATTGCTTTAGAGAAAAGAGAATTGAATTAGATGATTGTTTGTTGGTGATTTAAAAATGGAGAATATTGACCCTATTTATAGAGAAAATAGTCCGAAAACGATAGAAAAGATTCAGAATTCAAATCGGAATAAAATTGGTTCTGTCGTAGAGCGACAGAGTCCATCGAGGCGCGACAAGACAGTTTTTTGCTGATTTTGTTTTTATCATATCTTTTGATCTAGAAGTCGAAATAAGTTATATAATATGTAGTTAAAAAGCTCTTGAAGTCTAATTTCCAACCCAATTAGAATCACATTAAAATATTTTGTAGATAAAAGGATATGGCTGAAATAGTGGAAAGGTGTCAGTTTTGGATAGAGTTTCGTATTTCTGTCATATCTTTTTCATTATAGATCGGAATTAATATTATAATATATCATTGGAAAGATAATTTCAATATTTATACAACCATATAAGATTTGGATTAAAATTATGAGACACGAAAATAATATCTTATCATCTTTGAACGTCTTTCATTTCGAATATGATTAGGACTTAAAAAAGAAAAGTTTGATCCAATTTCAAACTCTTTGATCATATCTTTTCAAAAAGGATAATTAAGATCTTTTAGAAACTTATAGAAGCTTCTAATTAATCCTAATTAGTTTAGGAATGGGATTAAATCTTTGGACCCTCCACATGATCATTGGGTCGTAGGTAAAATCCAGTTTGAGCCCAGTTTAGTATTTTGGCCATAACTTCCTCATTATTCATCGGAATTGGGCTTATAATATATCGTTGGAAAGGTCTTTTCAAACCCCATCCAACTATACAGTTATTAGACCCTTATAATGCACCAAAATATACTGGACGAGACATTTTCATAAATAGGGTACGAAAAGAAATATTTTCGAAAACAAAAAGAAGTATTTTTATTAAAACATTTTAGAAAACAGAAGAATTCACGAGACCCTTTCACATTTCACCTCGTTCGATAATCAATGACGTGAAAGATATTCATACCTGAGTTTGGTTTTTGGGGAGACACAATCAGGTGTCTACAACGGTATGCTGTAATAAATTGTAGATGTCCCCAAAATGGGTGGAATCTCCCTATTTATAGGGTCATTGGTAAATGTGCCCCTGATTAGGTCACTCTAACCTAATTCTGATGGGCTGCGCCGAGTTACGGCTTTCTCGGGATTTGGGCCTTGAAAGCCGCCTTTTCTCCCAAATTTTGGGAACGACATGTGTTAAATGGGGATTGGTCCAATTTAGACTAATCTTGGTATGACACGTGTCACCATCTAGTTGGCCCACGTGTCATTCAGCCACTGATTGGTTTTTTGTTATTGTGAATTTTAACTTTTCACATTCCGGGGAAATTACGAAAATGCCCCTGTATTTACCCCTCTATTAATACAGGTTTTACCCCTTTCTTTTTAGATGTTTTCAAAAATCTTTTAGAGAGAGAAAGTCAAAGAGTTCTAGAGAGAGAAGCTCTGACCACCGTCTGTGTTAAAACACAAACTTCTTTTCCTCCGCCTGCCCCAGCCTGGTTTAGCAACCGCTTGTGCTACATACAAGCAAGATTACCTTAAACTCGCCTGCTACAGCCGTTCAATGCTTGACCCCTTTCAGAGTCAGATTCAAAGGTACCGTCTCTACCCCCTTCAGCTCATTCTTAGTAATTCCGTTTGTATACTTCACTCAATAAATGGACTCATCACCAACACAAACGGCACAACCTAGGTCAGTAGTCAGCCGGTCTCTTGGTACGGCTGAGTCTAGGACTGGGAATGCCGGCTCTGGGTGCATGGTGCAATTTTGTACCTCCCCCAAACCGACCTTCTCTGTGTCTATGTAGGACACAATGGCTAGAACCAAACAAACAACCACCAGACGGAGAAGGAGAGATGGTACATTGGAAGTACCGTCTGAAGAAGTAACCCCGGTTGAGGAGGAAGAGATGTAAGTTGACTCGGGGGAATACTCCCCGTCTGGGATCCCTAAGGCTCCAAGTGACGGGATCTTGGATGAGAATGAGGATAGAGACGTTGAGGAGGCCGCCTCCAATGCTGGGTCTGAAGAAGTTGGCTCCGAAAATGGAGACGGGGATGAGACCTCGTCTGCCTCAGGGTCAGACAGCGAAGAGGTTTCCCAGAGAAGAGACGGGGGAAACCACACCTCAGGGTCTAGCCCTGAGGGTAGTAGTGACGATGATGATCTTCCTCCGCTTGAGAATAGCAAGGAAAAAGAACGCTAAGACTAGAAGGAGAACAACAACCCGACTGAGGTTCATGTGCAATGGAGAAGGGTTTAGACGATTTTAAACTTAAGTACCCTCTAGGAGACGGATTCGATATCCGGGTACCACCTGAATTAGGCACCATTGCTTGGGAGGACGAACAAGTGAACGCCAACCGGTACTTTGGTTGTTATGAGGCGGTTCCTAGCCGGCCTCCGCTTCCCTCTTCATGATGTAATTAAAACCATCCTCCGGGGATATGGCTTGGGTGTATGGCAGTTGACTCCAAATTCTTGGGTCAACATTTTGGGGTATATAGTCGCCTGCGAATGGCAGGGGCTTTACCCCGGCTGGGAGACTTTTGCACACATGCATTACCTCAGTCGAAGCTCAAGCGGATGGAGAGCGTGGTACACTCTTACCACATACCCTAAGTACCAAATGACCTTAGAAAAGCTGTCTAAGTGGGATAACTTGAAGGAGAACTTCTATCCGGTGTCTTCCTCCAAGGAGAGAGATAACCGCGAGTACAGGCACTATAATAGGAAGCTGGACCTTCTAGGTCAGAAGTGTAAATTCCCTGCCATTCCGAACAAGGACTATGAGAGAATCATAGAGGTGGGATTCTTTGAACTTAAAACCGACTACCTTTCAACCGGGGAAGCAATAAGTGTCCCCAAAAATTGGATACCTAGACATGTATGGCTGAGAGACGAGGCGTTTTTGTCCGCCTGCGGTCTTAGTACAACGTTTGATAGACGTAAATCCAATATGTATCCGGCAGTACTTGAGTAGTCTACGTTAAATTCTTGATTTGTTTTTTTCTGTTATGCATGTTCTGACAAGCATTTTGTTTGCAGAGACGAGCAGGAACATGGTTTCTGAAGATGAAACCCCCAGAAGGTATTCACCGTTTGACCTGTTTACTTCGAGTTTCTTTTTAATCTTCTACCAGAAGCGGCTCATTGCTAGCTGTATACTCATTGTACCATTTCCCTTGTAGGATGTTCCTCGATTCTTCCAAAAGCTCATCAAGCGGAAGCCGGATGAGATGGTCGACAACTCCTCCAAATCTCAAAAGGTGTCGTCGATCTAGACAGCTCCTGAACTCTCGACTGGGAAGAACCGTCTCAACATCGGGGGGAAGAGCATTAGCCTGCAAGGCTTCGGCCTAGGGATAGACCTAGGCAAGAAGTTTAGCGCAGCAGTGGTGCCTAAGGCGGACGAAAAGCCCAAGGCCGATCGCAACTCTGCCACGGCTGTGGGTGATTACATCCTGCAGATGATTGAGCAAGGTGTGGCTAGTCCTTTCAGATCACCATTTGAGCTGCCCTGGCCCACGGGGGTGAAGTTTCACTCACAGCAGACTTCGGAGGGTTCATCAAGGAGCCGTTTGCAGATAGTTGCCGCCTATACTCACCTAATCTTGGTTGTGATGCAGATTCCCCCCGGTGGCCGGATATGCAACAGTACGCCAAGTCCATGCTTGAGGCAGTCCCCAAGAAGGAGAAGGACGTCATCCCGAGCATTAAGATGTTCAATCTTGAACAGATCACGGCCCTCCTGCCTGAGGTATGACCCTTCAAATCAAATGTCATCAAATATTTTCCCGTTTGGGTTCTTAACACTCCGCTTGTGTCCATAGGCTATGTTGAGGGTGGATGGGTTGAAAAGACCATGGCAGCGCAAGGAGACTAAGGTAAAGCGAGCCAATAAAGCTACGCAAGACTCCGCAAACATTGCTCTCTATTTAAATACAATAAATGAACTTGAGTCTAAAGCATTTGAACTGAAATAGGCGGAAAATATCAGGCGCTTGACGACTGAGCTGGAGACTGCCAAGAAAAAGGCCTCCGACTTTGAGGTTACGCTGAAAAATGCTCATTCGGACCTCAAGCGCTTGAGGCGGTTGACAAGGAGAACACAAAACTCTGCTCGGATGTCAACCGCTTGAAGAATGAGATGGCCTAGGCTTAAGCGAACTTCAAGGTGACGCTACAGGCCGAGCAGGACCGGATCATTGAAGAGAACGAGTCCGACTGTACGGATCGCATGAAGCTAGCATAGGACACCTTATGCCCAGGGCATGAGTATGGTCTCTAGGCCTTGGCTTATCAACATGCTGATGAAGTCATTAATGCCAAGGCTGAGGGCAAATCAGACCCGGGGACATTCCATGCATGGGCCAACCGGGAGACCAAAGTGGAGCCAGCTCAAGCTGCAGGCGAAAGTGAGGAAGAGTAGAAACAAGAAGATGCTCAAGTGAACTCTACTAAAGCGCTGCCTAAAGAATCAGTAGAGGAGGTCCCTGCTGCGCCTAATAATTTAGTTTTTCTGTCTTTAGTTTGGCTTAAAGTCGTCTGCTTTTTCGGCCTGCGTGCCGAGTATTTGTGTGCTTGAATTAACAATTTTAAGCTTGTTTTTATCCGGATGGTGATCCGGTTCAACATTTCTTCCCGGCTCTTGTTGTCGGGTTTTATTTATGAAAGTACCGACTGAGTCGGTTTTGATTTAAATTTTGTTTCAGATTTTGCACTTAAATTTTGCACATATATTCTTGAATTTTTGCCTAACACTTTAAGAGCATGTGGAAGATAGCAACCCGGCTATACTTGCCCCTAGGCGGCTGTGTGGTTGGTTTCAGTACCGTGCTGATTGATTGGTTTGGGAACTTTTGATACTTTAAAGAGTATGAGATGTTCCTAAGTCAATCAATCACAGTATTGATTGCCCCAAACTAAGTACATATCCGTCCAACATTCAAGCGGGTAGCTATCAGCCCAGACGGTTATGAGTTTACCAATTAGATCGTTCAAGCATTGCCGTCTGTATGAGTTGGTAGAGCACTTTTTCACCCGGATAGGAGATACTCTCTTCGACGATTCCACCCGGATGGGCGTCGTCGGACGCCATACTCATGTTGGAGCAAACGAATTTATAAAAAAAGTATCATCTAACCATTAGCCTCATGTTTTTTAGACATTAATTTAGCCACTAAGTTTTGAACTTAGTTTAATTTTGGAATTGTGGCAGTCAACCGTCTGTGCATTACACAAGCGATATCTTAATTATTGCACATGTATAAAAATTAAATAACATAATTGAAAACAAAAGGCAACTTTTTCATTAATAGGCTTTTCATTTACAAAAATTTACAAGTCTTAGAAGTAATACTTTTTCAAATTGTCTACATTCCATGTTCTAGGCAGCCGCCTGTTGTTTGGAATTTCCAAGCGGTAGGTGCCATCTCTTACTTCTTCATAGATCCGGTAGGGGCCTTCCCAATTAGGAGTTAGCTTTCCATGCTCATTGGCCCTACCGGTTGCCTCTTCATCGTACAACATGACTCGTAGAGTCGGCTCATAATGTTCGATGGGCAAGACGGCTTCAGCATCGTAAACCATGAGAAATAGGGTTTCACTAGTTGCCCCTTTTTCAGTTGTCCGGATGGCCCATAAGACGTGAATTAATTCTTCAGCCCATAAAACCATCGGCTTTTTTAATTTTCTTTTTAATGCCGTCTGAGATGAGTTTGTTGAAGGCTTCAACTTGGCCGTTTGCTTGGGGTCGGTCGACTGATGCAAAACAATGTGAGATCCCTTGATCTCCCAACCAAGTCTTGAGTTGAGGCGTGTCGAACTGAGGGCTATTATCAAACACCATAGACATAGGTACCCCAAACCGGGGGATGATGTTCTTCCAAATGAAAGAGATAACATCCTTTGTCTTGATGTTCTTAACCGCCTTTGCCTCCACTCACTTGGTGAATTAATCCACAGCCACCAAAATATATCGTTTTTCGCCTGGTGCAGGCGTGTAAGGTCCTAGAATGTCCATGCCCCATTCAGCGAACGGGACTCGGCTGTAGATTGATGTTAGGTCAGTTGACGGCTGATGGGTGAGCTTGCCAAATCTTTGGCACTTGTCACATTTTTTTACCATCTCCATGGCGTGTGACTCATGAGTGAGCCAGAAATAGCCTTGTCGCCTGGTCCTGACAGCTAGAGATCTGCCGCCTATGTGAGAGGCGCAATATCCCACATGCAGCTCTTCGAGAACTTCTTTCCCCTTTTCCGGGGTAACACACTTCAACAGAGGTTTTAGGAATCCCGCCTTGAAGAGCTCTCCGTTTCTCATCTCGAAGTTTGCTGCTCGTTTCTTTAGGACAACAGCTTCCTATGGTGAGTTAGGCAGCGTGCCGTCTTGAAGATACGCCCGGATGCCATCCATCTAGGTAGAGCTTTGGTCAATTACTCCAATGGGCTCTTCTTCAGTAATACTTCGTTTTTCAATAACTTCAGTACTCCAATGGGTACTTGCCTCAGATGGAATTCTTCAAGTGTTCTAGCTTCAGCTTTAACCGCCTGAAGGTATTTGATCATTACCGGATGGGTGGCTTCATATTCATCATGGTAGTGGCTAACGACCAACTGAGAGTCAGAGAAGGCCTCAATTTTTGTTGCCCCTACCGCCTAGCACATGCAGGTGCCGGCTAGCAGGGCTTCATATTCTGCCTCATTGTTTGAGACTTGGAACTTGAACCGTAGTGCATACTCATATTTGTCCCCTTTTGGAGATTGACAGATTATACGTGCACCATAGCCATTCATAGTAGAGCTCTTGCCTACATACACTTTCCAAACCTGATCAGGATTGTCCGGAGCAACCGGCCTTTTCATTTTGACAATGAAGTTGGCAAATGCCTGACCCTTCACTGCCTTTCTTGGTTCGTTAGTGATTTCAAGACTTGGAATTTTAATAGCCCACATGAGCATTCTACCAAATGACTCCAAGGTTGTCATTGGACGCTTGAGAGGTTGGTCTGTGTAAACCACGACCGGATGTGCCAAGAAGTAAGGTTTCAACTTCTTAATAGCCATGTAAAGGGCGAGGCCAAATTTTTCAACCATGGGGTACCGTAGTTCAGCATTTCTGAGTACATGGTAATGAAGTAGACCAGGAGCTGAATGCCGTCTCTCTCAGCAAGGAAAACGGCACTGAGGGCATGATCTGAGACGGCTAAATACATGTAAAGCGTTTCCTTAGGTAGAGGGCTAACAAGCCTTGGCAAAGAGTGTAAACGCTATTTCAATTTTTGAAGGGCCGCCTCAGCATCATCTCCCCATTCAAATCTAGTCTTCTTCCTGATTGCTTGGAAGAAGTAAAGGCATTTATCACCTGACCGGCTGAGGAATCTCCCCAACGCAGCCAGGAAACCGGTGAGCTTCTGAACTTCCTTGACAGTACGGGGTGACTTCATGTAAATTACCCTCTGTATCTTTTCCGGGTTAGCCACTATCCCCCTTTGATCAATCAGGAATTCGAGAAACTTCTCAGACTCAACACTAAAAACACACTTTTTGGGATTTAACATGACCCTATGCCCCCTGAGTGTAGTGAAGGTATCTTAGAGATCAGCAAGGTGATCTGCCTGTAGCTTGGATTTGACTATCATGTCATCAATGTACGCCTCTACATTCCTCTCAATCTGATTAATGAAGACTGTATTAATTATCCGTTGGAAAGTAGCCGTCACATTCTTCAAGCCAAATGGCATCACCGTACAACAGAATAACCCCTGATCAGTGACGAAGGCCGTCTTCTCTTGATCTTTTTTCCACAGGGGTATTTAGTGGAAACCTGAGTAGGCATCCATAAAACTCATCAAGGCATGCCCGGCTGTAGAGTTGACCAGGCTTTCGATCTTTGGAAGCGGGTAACTGTTCTTTGGACATGCCTTGTTCAAGTCAGTGTAATATACACACATGCGCCAGGTACCATTCGGCTTCTTTACAAGCACAACATTCGCAACCCAATTAGGGAAGTTACATAGCCGAATGAACCCAATGTCTAACAGCTTTTAGGCCTCGGCAGCTACCGCCTGACTTCTCTCCTCGCCGTGATTTCTTTTCTTTTGCCGGATGGGCTTCTTTTTAGGATCCACGGCGAGTTTGTGGATAGCAAGATCCGGGCTGATGCCTGGCATCTCTTCCACTTCAAAGGAAAATATGTCTTTGAATTCTTTCAACAAGAAGTGCAAGTCTTCACCCAACCTTTCAAAGGCAGCCGTCCCCACCTTAACAGTTCGCTCTGGACGGCTTTCGTCCAGAGGAATATTAACATGATCACCAGCCGGCTGGGGACAGAGCTCATCTGACCGTTCCCCGGTCAGTGATTGCTATTTCTTCTCTTTCTTCACCTCCACCAGCTGATCAGCTTTTCTTTTCTTTCCGACTGCTGGTGGGGCTGGGTCAGAGTCCTTGACATCGTCAAGGTCTATTGGCTCCTTCGGCTGACCGGCTGCAGCAGCCATTGGTTTTATGTCTGAGAGGTAACATTCCCTTGCAGTCTTCTGATCCTCGTTCTGGGAGCCAACAGAGCCATCATCCTTTTCATATTTTAACACATGAGAGCTAGGATGATGATGGCCTTGCACTCGTTCAGAGTGGGTTGGCCTAGAATGATGTTATAGGCGGTCAGCTCTTCAACCACCAAAAACCGGACGATCATATGTCACCCTTTTCCCTTCTGCCCCGGCCGGATGGGTAAGTCAATTTGTCCAACTAGGTGTACGACCCCTCCCCCAAAGCCAACAAGGGGATAGGAGACGCACTACAAAAAAAAAGGGAATTAGCAACTGATTTTTGCGACTACTATAATAAGTAGTCGCAAAAATTATTTTTGCAACTGAAAAAGATGAGCAGTCGCAAATTTTGCAACTGATTTTGCAGTAGTTGCTATGCGGTCGCTAATTAGCAACCTTTTTTTGCGACTACCATAATAATTAGTCGCAAAAATAATTTTTGCGACTACGAAAAACAAGCAGTCTCAAATTTTGCAACAGATTTTGTAGTAGTTGCAATGCGATCGCTAATTTACGACGAATATTTGCCACTACCCTAATATTCAATAGCAAAAAAAAGAATTAAGAGACAGAAATATTCATTCGTTCGGTACTAGTTTGATGTTCATCCTTTCCAAAAAATATATTGTTGTTATTTTAAGCTCATTCTACATTCCAATTGACGCGTTTGGTATTTCAAATAGGTAATTTGATAATTTTTTCTTAAATACGACGAAGTTATGGTTTCGTATCCTGCAATTTACTTGTTCACCTGTGTTAGGGTAACATCATTTTCACCGAGAGGATGCAATTGCCCTCTTATTCAAATCGAAGGTTTTTCTTATTGAAACCTAAATACGCACTGCTTAGAGATTACAGTGTAGTCAAATTGTAATACTCACTGCTTTAGCTTTCTGCCGTTCAAACCTCAAAAATCCAGCATAATTCAACTATTTATTTTCCAACAAATTCGACCCCAGAACCCAAAAAAAATCAACTAAAAACCAAAATCCCAGCAAATTCGAGCCAAACCCCCTAAATTCAAGCAAATCCAAAGCAGAATCCCCATTTCCGAGCAAAAAATCGCAGCCAAAACCCCCAAGAATTTCGAACCCCTTAGCTTGTTTCCGTACAAACCCCAAAACCCCAGTAAATTTCGACCCCAAATTCCAACAAATTCGACCCCAAAACCCGAAAAATTCATTGAACAACTGAAAACCCCCCATTTATCTCTCTTTCTCTCTCATTAGGTCACTCTTCCTCCGCCGCCGTCGCCCACGTTACCAGATTCCTTGAACAGCGATGTCGATTCCTCTATTTGTAAGGTACTTTATATTTTAATTATTTTCATTCATTCCAATTCTCATTAAAATCAATTCCTTGATACTCGATTCCTCTGTATCGCTTGTTTTATTGCTATTTTTGGATCAATTTGTTGATTTTTGATTTAGGCTTATTGATGAATTTTGCCCATTTATTGAATTTCTTAAGAGATTCAATGTCAAGATTTGCGTTTTTTTTTGGTATTCGTATATTTCTGATATTTCTACATGATTTTGCTTGATTTTTTGTTATATATTTAGGTGGGGTTTGATGATTTATAGGAATTTTATAGAAATTAAATTAAAGTGACAGAAAATTGAAATTGTTGGTGAAATTTTGGGGGTTTTATGTGTATTTGTAATCACCATTGCATTATTAGTGATTCTGAGAGATTTGTTTTTGTAATTACAATTTCATTATTACTATTCTCATTGTTGGATAACACCCTAAGAAACAATTGAAGATGTTATTTGTCAAACTTTTATGTGCTGTTTGGTTCTTTTTATGGTGTTATCACCCCTTAATGAGTGTAGCTTCATTTTTTTTGTTTTATCATTGCAGTGTTGCCACATTCTAGTTTTGAAGATTGTTTATGAAGCTGTAGAAAAGAAATTTGAATGAGAATGTTTAAACAGTGGGAACTATGCCATTTGCTGATGTAGAATGGATGTTCATTCCATAACTTTACCTTACTTGTTAATCTACCTTAGTCTCCTATTTCTGTCAGTTTGAATATTCTGGTTAATCTAGTTATGATGAGAAGGATTAGGATCTTTTGTATCTTAGATCATTATTCTTCCTTGCATTGCTATGAATCTCCCCAAGCTTCAAGGGGATCTTGATAAGTTTAAGCATCTCTTTTTCCTATTTCTTTTAAGTGTTTTAACTATTTAGATAGCTCTATTATAATTCATTTGCAATATTCTGTTAATCATACTTGTTTTATGGATTTTTAAACAGGTCTTCTTGTGTATATTCTTGACAAAATATAATCAAGGTACTTATCTGTTTTTATTCTAGCAGACCTGCTGCTCATGCCTCAATCGCTGTTGTTAGCGTTGAAGTCACTGATGTGAATGTTGATGCTGCTATTTCCGCCTTTAAATGTTTCTATTAAGCTAATCCCAACTTTGTGTAATTAAAATACTTTCTTTTGTGATAAAATTGTAATATTACAATAGTTATTATTGAAAAATATTCAAGTTTATATATATTTGTGTATTTCTGTATCCGTCTTGAGGATGAAAAAAATCCATTTTTGTGGGCGTTTTAGGCAATTGTTCATGTAAGAACCGGTGCCTTTCATCGTTTTGAATTGCTGCCTTTGTGATTTGTAATTGGCAGTAAGCAATTAGGTACGAGTTCCTTTGTGGTTTTTCTTATACTATTGATAGTGTATCTAAAATTTTAGCAACTAAAATTTGTATTAGCAACTGATTTGTTAGTAGCAAAAAAATTGGTCTCAAAGTTACTTGCTATTCAAAAAAAAAAAAAGGGTCTCCGTAATCGTTAATCAGTCTCAAAATTTGCAGTCTCTGTAGTTTTAAAAAAATTGGTCAAATCCGTTGCTAATTTGTTGCTAATATTTTGTGATGGTACAATGATTCAGTTGCTAAATTTTGGAAGTTAATCATTAAATGATAGTTGCAAATTAGTCGGTAATATTTTACGACGGGCAATGATTTAGTTGCTATAATATGAAAATTAGTCGCTAATTGGTAGTCACAAGGGTGTTGCTAATCCGTTGCTAAAATTGCGACTTGTTCAAAAGTAGTCGCAAAAATGGATTTGCGACGAGGCCTTTAGCGACTAACCAAAGTAGTCGCAAATCCGTCGCAAATCCATTTTTGCGACGAATTTGCGACTACTTTGGCCGTCGCTAATTCCCCATTTTTTTGTAATGACATCTCGTAGATTGTCTAGCTTATAATTCAGCTTGGACAGACACTTGTAGCTGATGAGGTCATAGGAGCTACCAGTGTCAATAAGGATCCGACCAACCAGCTGGTTGGCGACCTTACATTTAATGGCGACCGGGTCGTCATGCAGTCGACGGACTTTGCCCCGATCCTTCTCAGTGATGAGGACGTTTGGGGAAAGTACCACTGTACTAGTACACGACTGTTCATCATCAACAGAGTGGATCATCTTCTTCAGGATGATCCTTAGTGCCCCGAATGGTCAGGCCACCACTGGCGAATCCGCCTGCTATGGTGTAGACAAGATCCTTGTCGGTGTTCGAACTACTAGAAGGTTGGGTAGTCTTGGACGACTGTCCCGGATTCATCTTGACAGTCACTTTGGACTTCAAGACATAGGATTTTAGCACCCCCTTGTCAGCCACACAATCTAAAGTCCGCTTGAGACTATAGCAGTCGTTGGTGTCGTGGCTGACTTCCTCATGGAAGTGACAATATTTATTTTTGTTCCGTGACTGAACGGAATTCTTCATCGGATTCGTCTTCTCAATGGTTAGCCGGTCCTTTATCTCCATGAGGATGGAGCGGCAGTCTTTATTAAACTCGTACCTTGGAACATACGGTTTTAATTCATTCTTTCTGTTTTTGGACGGCTGATCAGGCTCATCAACCGACCAAACTTCTTTTCTCTTTTTGATCTCTTTAGATTTCTAAGCCGGCGGAGCAGACCAACTCTCTTTTTGCTTGTTAGACCTTTTGGAGTCTGACTTATGACTAGACGAGCAGAGGTCGGTAGCTTGAATAAAGCTCTCCGCCTCTATCAACGCCTCTTAGAGGGTGAAGCCCCTTTTTTGGACAAGGTCAAACTTAAAGGTTAACCCATCCTTCAAACCCTTGAAGAAGTCTGTGTAAGCTACCTCGTCAGACAGCCCTTGAATCTAGATTCTCACCAGATTGAACCGTCTGACATATGAGCGAAGTCCTTCTCTCTCTCCCTGCCTTATGGTGCTCAAGTCAAGACTTGTTTTCTTGGCAGGGATGTTCATCGAGAAGTTGGAGGTAAACAGGAAGGCAAGCCTCCTGAAGCTATCAATGCACCCGGCTGGCAGGTTGCCAAACCATTGTTGGGCTATGCCCTTCAAGGTAGTCGGGAAGCATCGACACCACATGGCATCCTCTAACCCTTGCATGTGCATAAATTTGGTGTAGGCCATGAGGTGGTCCTTAGGGTTGGTAGTACCATCATAGGCACCAACCAACACACTCTTAACCTTGGCTGGCTGTGCCGCCTCGGTTATCTCCTTGGTGAACGCAGAAGTTTGTTCACCAAGTTTAAACAGACGGAGCTGCCAGTCCAAGGGTTAGATAGTGTATGCCGCCTGTTCCCCGAAGAGGGCCGGCTGCATGAAAGGGGGGTACTGCCCGTAAGGCACCTGAGGCACATACGAGACTGACCCAATCATCTGAGGGACAGTATGGACGGACTTGCTGCCTGTATGGCTCTCATGCAAGGACTGAGAATTTCTTGCAGATGTATTTTTGAAGCTGTCTGGAAAGCTCGGTGTAGAGGCTGACTCAAACAGCTGCGGGCTTCGGTTGTGCTCCATGATATGTCGAGCATCGGAGAATGTCTTCTTGCTGCCATCCAGATGAACAGCTCGGATGACCTTCCTTTTGCTCGTCTGGGGCAGAAGGATCCTAGTTTAGTAAACGGCAGGCGTAGTGTTCTCCTTTGGATGTGGAGTAGGCTGCCTGTCTCTGACTTACTTCCTCCTCTCAGCTTGAGGAGTCTTCTTGGCCGACTGACCCTTGTTGGAGCCAGCCGTCCTCTTGTTGATCAGGTCCTTGATCTCACCCTTGAAGCTTGTTATGAATTTCATGAGTTCATCCCGGGCTACTGGAGCTTGACCCCTTGCCGCCTGTGTGTTCCCAGGCGGTGGCCCATCAGACTTGTTGGGACAAGCTTCATTGCTGACTCGTACCAATGTCTCTGGAATGAATGTGTTGAGCAATGAGTGACCCGTCAATGGCCACGTATGTCTCGAAGTCCACATCGTGGACGTCTTCTTGGTCTGTAAAGACCTCCCCATCAACCGTAGGACGGTTGAGGTCTGGCGGTGGTACAGACTCTTGAACTACCTTTGAGGTACTCTCCCCACAGACGACGCCAAATGTTTTGGGTGTTTTTGTCCTTTAGGAGATTTGCGGCTCGAAGACTGGTCTAACGCGGTCCGTACCTGCAAAACACGGAGACTCTGGTTGATAGGAGCTCCGCCTCTGACGATTAAGTTAGAACGCGTTCGGGAAAGTGAAAAGTGCAGAAAGGTAAAAGTAAGATCTTCTCGGATTTCGAGATCATGTGTTTTCTCTAATGTGAGAGCATGTAGGATGTGCTGTAATAAATTGTAGATGTCCCCAAAATAGGGGAAATCTCCTTATTTATAGGGTTATTGGTAAATGTGCCCCTAATTAGGTCACTCTGACCTAATTCTGATGGGCTACGCCGAATTGCGGCTTTCTCGAGATTTGGACCTTGAAGGCCGCCTTTTCTCCCAAATTCTGGGAACGACACGTGTCAAATGGGGATTGGTCCAATTTGGACTAATCTTGGTCTAACACGTGTCACCACCTGGTTGGCCCACGTGGCTTGGGTAAAAATTAACCAAAACAAAGATCTTACAACTGATGTAGCACCTCTTGCTTCATTCTAAGCATGTAAGTCAATAACTTAGCTTAACTTCAATAGTTTGAGGTCACTTTCAAAGCGGAACACTCAAGCAGTATCCGATACTTGTGAAGTTAATGAGTTGCTAAGTTAACTATAATAACATGAACTCTTTAGTAGAAATTGAATCTTATTCCTTTTCTTTGTTCCTTGTTTCCTATATTTCTTATCATATATCATCTCATAATCTATAATTGCCGTTTCTTTAAGTGTTTTGACTTTTATACTTTGTTAGGCATATTTAAGCATCTACTGCACTGTAAAACAAAGTTCCATCTTTTCCTTTAATTTATACTAGAACTACTACATTAATGAGTTGTACTCATTAGTGTATGAAGCGAAAATATATGTTGGTTGTCAACTTCTGACAATTTGATTTTTCAACTCAATACTTCATGTTTATCAAAACTACCTAGTATTTTGAATACATGATGTCCAACCGTCCTTATGGACTTAGTTTATAACAGTCATTTATGAGAATTGTATTTTAGAAATGGCTTTATTTTCTTTGAAAACCACTCAAAGATTTCATTTACGAATCATGAAAAGCAATATAATTTGATTTAGAATACTACAAATATAAGTATAAAGTGTAACCATTTATCAAGATAATAACATAATAAATTTAAAATTTAAAAGCATACATGCAACCATTCAATCTTATTAGACGTCTTATCCACGCATTAAATTTGTCCCTATTTGGCAATAATAAGGCAATTCCAAGATCCAAAGAATCAATGAGTAGTTAAGCATGCTTTGGCTTGTCTTAACACTTATTACTCTAAGGTAAGAAACTCTTTTCTAATGGCTCCAAGCCACTCTTGGTTAGATAAATCGTCGCAGCTAATGCTCTCTCAAGAATTTATCTCCTTTACCAAAATGTTAGTACTCCATCACTCATATCATTGAGTCTAACCAAAACCAACATGTATTATGATGTCTTGCTTTGGAAAACCCTTACGTTCCTAGGAAAGTAGTAATGCCTCGCTTTGGCGTAGCCCATCACTATTGTCAATAGTTCGCTAAGTGTTGTTTTGGAAAGACAAGTTTTACTCAATATTTTAGAGACCTAGGGTTTCTATGTTGGTTGATTTAAGTGAACTTAATTAAAAATCACAACATTCGAAATCCTAAACATGCATATAACATATTATTCATACATATAAGCATAAATATATATCAAAAACATAAGTAAATGATGCATTTGACAAATAACATGACCCCTTGAGTCTTCAAGTCTTTAAGGGTCTTGATTTGCAAACTTCATGGCTTCGTCTTCCAAGAAATTCCGTCTTCAAGACATAACCAAAATAATGTAACTACTAGAATCTACAATTATGACTAATCTAAATATTAAGGTACAAAAATACGCAACGGTTCGCAGATCGTATTTAGATTTACAAAAATACATGACAGAATGCAGTCCATATTTTCTATCCTGATCGGGCCCCACTAGTTGCCATTTTTATAAAATCTGTGAGAGAATATATCCATTCACTATATGTGAATGGCCCATACATTTTACAACGAAAAACAAGTAACAATGCATCAACACGCGTAAATTGGTAACTAACTTAGGTGGTTAATCCGATTAACTCGCTTAATTAAAATTAGTCAAAGTTGTTAACTGATTATGTGATTAAGCGCAACTAAAAATAGCTCAAATAATAAAGCTCCCACTAAATTCTGCATTCAACTTAATTAATCCGATTAATTAAGCCCGTAAACCCAATATTTTGCCAAATTAAATTAAAAATTTGCAAGTTCCGCTAAAAAACCGAGGCGTAGCCTCCAAAAATTAATTAAATTAAATAAAATAATTAAAATAATTAAAACGGCAATAAAAAGCATATAATAAAATCGAGAGAGTTAAGGTGCATAGGGTCGGCCAAGGCAAGCACCCAAGAACTCGCACGCACACATGTGCTTTGCGCTGCCTGGCAGTCTCGCACACCATACGTGCCGAGCTACTAGGTTGTGCCTGGCCACCCCGCACAGGCATCATGCCATGGCCGCAGCTGCTGCGCCATGGCCCCTCCCTTATAACCCCTTGGACGCATTATTCCATGCACTACCCCACGCACACCGAGCACCGCACGCACTAATGCACATCCCGATCCCTCGGCAGCCACATGCGGGCTGCTGTGTAGCCCGGTTGGGCGAGGGTGAATTGTGGCTATTTGCCTTGGTTTGCATGCTAGTGCTTCAGGATTAATTCCCGAATTTTGCGTGATACATGTAATCAATTCTAAATTAATTTTAGAATTAATATTTTGAGCAAAAATGAAAAATAAAATAAGTCTCAAATAAATTCCATTTCAAGTGCATGACCAAAATTAAATCTAAGAATCCATCTTTAATAATTTTGGTATAACTTGGTGCAACAAAAAATTGATAAGGGATACTCTCACTATTAATTTAACCAACATAAATTAATCATGAGATTTGACAAAATTAAAAGGGAGTTGGAATAATGAACATAAATATTCAATGAAAAATTCCAACTTTAACTTGTAAATCATTGAAAATTACATCTTCCAATGTGAAGATTAATTAAAATTCAATCACAAGTTTGAAACTTTATGATTCCAACCAACTTAATAAATGATTAAATCAAGAAAGTTCAATAAACATACATGGAATTTAGTAACACAAAGTTCCAATCACTTAAAATAATTAAAGATTGGATCTTTAGTACTTAAGAGCCTCAAAACACAAACATTTCACACTTAAAGCAATTTATTTGCAATTATGTGAAAATTTGAGTTAACAATTAAGCACCAATTACTATAAAGTAATCATGCTCAAAAGTAGTCTAAAATTGCAGAAGCATAAAGGAAAGAACCAAATGCATAATCACAATTAATATGCCGTTAAGATTCAAGGTTTAAAAGAATTCAAATTTTTCGTCAAAACGAAAATTCCCTCAAAACAGGCATTTTTGGGCAGAATTTGGCTTTTTCGCATCCCTTAAAGTTTTAAAATGTTTCCTGAACATCGATTCCACCCAAAATTCACTAGTCTTTGGTGAAAATCTGGGTTCGGGAGCAAAAATTCTAAATAAAACAAGATTAAATTGATAAAATCGAGCTACTAATCTACTTAGGAACAACAACTAGAAATTAAATCCATTTTAAACACCTTGAAAATTTTAGTTACAAAAGTAAATGAGCAAGGCTCCAATACCGCTGTTGGGTTTCGGAAAGTCCGACTTTCCGCGGAACAAAACCCGACCCCATGACCCGCTTACAATTAATATAACTAAAAGACATTAATAACAAGATAAAGTGAAAAGACCAACTTACCCTTAATGCGTGCTTCGCTCGCTCCAACGAGCTCTTACTTCAAAAGCCGAGTATCGCAAGCGCATAGAAGTCCAACGATAGTCCACTCGCAACAACGACCCAAATGGTCTCTAACTCGGAGTTTAGCTGAGTTCAGACAAAAAAATAACTACTCGAGTTTTATGTGAACATAAAAGTTTTCTCACTATTATGGAGATGCCTTTTTGTGTTCCAACTCAAGTGAATAATCTCAACTCCTAAAGTTGGTATTTATAGGAAAAGGATCCCAAAAATTCCAACCATCTTTCCATGTGGGAGGAAATGATAGTGTCAGAAAAAAAGCAATTAATTTAATTCTTAATTAAATTAAATAGCTAGACAAATAATCAAACTACACTTGGCACACACATGGGAGTGGTTAGGTGAGGACCACAAGGAGGACCACATGGCCTCCTTGTTCCCTAAGCCACCAAACCCACCAATCATAAGAGGGCATGACTGGTCAACATCTTTGGTCACCAAGGAAAACCGGTCAAGGCCCTCCTTGACTTGGTTGGGCCTTGAAGCCACACGCAAGCCACGCGGGCTGCTAGTACTGCTCGACTTCGCCTACCAGCACACACCGCAAGCCCACGAGGCTGCTTTGTGCGCTGCCGGGCCTCGGCCAGCCAACACGCACCGCAAGCCCATACGGCTGCTGTGCGCTGCTTGGCTGCCGATCCGGCCTGGCCAGCATGCCTTGCTAGCAACCCACAGCTGCCCCTTGCAAGTACGCAAGCCCTTGCTAGCTGGTTGGTGATTGCGACTTGCTTGTGGCAGTGCGTGTTAGCCTAATATGTCGTGTCGTTTGATTGTTTTACGTCTCGTCGATTTATTAATTCGACTCGACTTGCGACGCTCCTAGCTCAATATCCGACATCTTTTTTTATAATACTAGCGACTCATTAATTCCTTTTGGATTAATTCGTCGTAACGGATCGTTAGTTTGCTTGGGTGTGTCCCGAAGAGTTCAATCGAGATTAAGCTGTAATATTAATTGTACATTAATATGAATGATCGGAAGCGGCCTCCAACTAGGCATTCTGATCACTTGACCTTAATAAATAATTAGCTTTCTAATAATTCTGAACCCTCTATCGGAATAATACACTTGTTCGAAGGACACCATTCCTATCAAAGGTGTCTAAGCGGCAGCTAAAGATGGGGGATCTTGTTATGAGAAAAATGAAAGCGGTTGGCCGAGCTAATGAAGATGGAAAGTTAACTCCTAACTAGGAAGGGCCATACGGAATCAGGAACAAGTGCAGGATGATACGTACCATCTCGAAGCCTTAGATGGCCGTCCTATTCTTCGTACTTGTAATACGGACAATCTAAGAAAGTATTATGTTCATATCTAGTACTTAGCCTATATAAAACTAGGTCTAAACGAATGAGCCTTGTAATTAAAGCCGTACGGCCCCCCAACAATGTAAATTTGACAAAATTAATGAAAAGTCAAAAATTGTTATCCAAATATTTTCCATTTATTTACGATTACTTAAGAAGAAAAGCCAAATAAAAGTAATAATGATGTTGCAACATAGTAGCTCAGCCCTTAAGAAGGTGCTACAGATCGGCGAGTAGGTGTATAGAAAGGGCATCCCTTAGCTACACGAATAGGCCACAATGACTGTAAAGTCAACCAGCCTGTCCGACCTCAACATGGTCGAATGACTGAGCATTAGAAAGCAACAAAATTGTCCAAGGTATTTTCACCTAAATGGGGGCAAGGGCATGCCTAGGCGTACAAGCCCAGCCAATATTCAGAAATTTCTAAGTTGAGATATTACTTGAAATTTCTTGAGTTGCGTCCGAGCGATAGTGTCAAAGGACAACTCAAACAAAGCCAATAAAGCAGCCATATATGATGTTGATTCGACATTCACCTAATCCAAGGGCAATCATTATTATGATTTTATTAACTTATTAGTCGTCATACCCTTTTAGGTATAAAACCTACTAAGTTAATCAAACCACCTAGAATATAGACTACGCGAATGCCAGACAAAGGGGTATACCCCTAATACTCGCACGTACAGGCATATATAAAGCATAAAATTGCTAAAAAATGCTAAGTATAGAGGAAAAAAAAGTTGCATTAATTAAAACCAAGCCGCTCAAAACAAGGCGGCGCAAATCAAATTTATACAAGACCGCTCAAACAGGCGGCCGAATGTGAAATTGTTCGAAAAAGTGAAATGAAAGCAAGAAAAATCTAAGTACTAAAAGCATTAAAAAAATTGCTGTTGGAGGACCTGAGCTTTTTACTCAGCCGGCTTATCACCTTTGGCAGGCTTCTCCAAGGTTGGCTCCTTCTCGGCCGCAGCATCGGTGGGCTTCCCCTTGGCTGCCTCCCCTTCGCTAGTAGGCTTGACCGAAGCATCCGGCGGCTCCCCCTTGGCCACCTCCCCCTCATCAGCTGGCTCAGCCTCATCCTCCTCATCATCATCGTCTTCCTCAGATTCAAAGTCGGACGAAGTAACTTCAAGCTCTGGAGGAGGTTGACCGGCCTTCTCGGCTTCCTCCTTGAGGCAGACGTACTCCAAGCGTATAGTGAAGCGCTCCTCATAATAGGCAGCCGTCCCTTCTTTTCTCATTAGCAAGAAGGCCTCGTAGAAATGACTCTTAAGTCTCTCCTCGGCCTTGTTCTCGATCTGGACGATCTTCATTGCACTAGGTGGCTGAGGGGCCATCAGCTTCTCAAACAAGTCAGCCACGGACTTGTTCAGCTCGTCCACTTGGAGCTTGAGGGATGCCGCCTCATCTTGGGTGGATTTGAGGGCCTCCTAGGACGAGGATAATTCAGCTTTCAGTTTCTCGGAGGCCTTAAAGCCCTCCTTCCACTGAGAGGCATTAGAGACCGCCTCGTCCCACTCCACCTGGAGCGCCTGCCTTGCCAGCTCCTCTCTCTCAAGGGCCTTCCCTATCTTGACGATGTCCTTAGTTTGCCGAGCAGCCGTGTCGGACAAAGCCTTGAGGGTTGTCTCATAATGAAGCTTTAGGAGGGCGACGTTGCCAGTGTTCGTGTCCTCTGCCCTCCTGAGTTGGGCCCAAGCCTTCTTGATCTTCTCGTTCTCCTTGTCCTTTTACTCTTGGAAGGCGAAGAGATGAAGGAAGAGCTATATTGGGACGAATAAAAGTTAGCAAGCATGAAAAGAGAAAAATGTTCTAAGTAAAAATCAAAGGCAGCCGCAAAAGCTAAAAATTAAACTACCTCGGCACTGCAGTTGACCATGGGGCCGAGGAAGCCCTCGTTAATCCAGCGGAACTTGTGCCGCTGCTCCTAAGGGACGGCCCTATGCATGGCCTCCCTCATAGAATTTCGGTCCGCGCCTGTAAGCGCCTGGCCGGGTAGTTTCATGTTCATCTCCTCGACAATATCTGCACACAGGTAAGAAAAATGTTAGAGTGAGAAAAATAAGCACGCAAAAAAGACAAGAAAAAGACAATGTCAAGAACCTTACCATCCGAGAAAGATGGTGGGGTGGGATGGTTGAAAGCAGGAGGAGGTACAGGTTTGTCCCACCTCCGTCATGGCAACTGAGCTGATCCTCGGCCGACTTTTAGGCATCCGTCTGCCAATCAGATTTTTTCACTAACTCGACATGCCAAGTCGAGATTGGGCGGTCGGTTTTTTTGGGGTCGACTTACCCCCATCGTCCGCACGGACGTACTTTTCGTGGATCGACTCAGTAGTCTGATCCACGGACTTGGAGCACCCACTAGGTGACAGCTGGGGTGGCTCTCCTTGGGACTGCTTTAGAGCACTCCGCGACTTCGTCTTTGCCGCTTGAATGGAAGGCGTCCTTTTAGAAGCAGTGCTCTTGCGGGATTTGGACGCCTTCCCTTCCTTTGAAGCAGAGTCCGGCTGCTTCCTCTTCAACCTTGGAGTAGGAGTGGCCAACTAAAAGGAAGCAATTTGAAGTTAAGCAAATTCAAAATAAAGCGTTGGAGCGTGAGTAGCAATGAAGCCCCTTCCAGAGTCCCAAGTCGAACGAAGGTCCAAATTAGGGTCGTCCGTGTTAAAACAGGAATGACTCCTCTTCTAACCTACCTACTGGGTACTCGGCACGGCCAGTTCTCCTTGGTCTGCTTGTACAGGTGCTGGCAGGCCTTGTACTGAGCTAAGTCAAGCTCGGACATGTCCATCTTCCCCTTCTGCGCTGGGTCCAGCATGGCTAGTGCTTTGTCTAAATAAGAAAGAACAAAAAGTTGGAAATTTTTTTTAGTACAATTCACATGCAAATGGCAAAAGTACGGGTTTCCACCTTGGGGAAGGTTTCGGTAAAGGGAATCCAATTGGACATAAATGCTGGTTCCCTGAGCCAGTTGGACAAGGGAATCCAATTCTTAGGCAAGGCCACCAATTTGCCCTTCTTCATCACCCTCTTGACTCCAAAATAGTCAAGTTGATACGCATAGTCAGGGTGGACGGGTGGCTAGTACGAACGGTGCTGCCCTCGACCCAGCTGGATGGGAGCAGCGTTAAACTTATTCATCCGCAAGTTGAACTCCACGTTCTTTGTTTTAAGGGAAATTCTCAATGGTAGCCTCGTGTTTTTTCTTTTTCTCAATGGTAGCCAATTTTTTTTTCAATTCTCAATGGTAGCCTCAAACTTTTAAAAAGTTACAAACGTAACCTTATTAACCTAAAAACGTTATTTGCTCGTTAACTTTAATGATTTTTGGTTACATATGTGTAATAAGGTTAGGTTACCCATATTTTTGGCTCCAAAGTTTCCCTCCAAAACAAATATTTCCCTCTTTTATAAAACCCCATTCCTATCCCCTATTACTCTATTTCTTTATATCTCTCTCTCTCACCAACCACTTTCTCTCTCATGGCAGCTTTCTCTCTCCTACAAACTTCAGTTTGGTATCAATGGCTGAACAATGGACGAAGATGAAAAGGTGCAACTGCTATCCACTAAAGTACGCAAACATTAGGATATCTGATACAAGAACCAATCCTGGGAGAGCATATTACAAGTGAAACTTATGTAGATAAGTTTCGTGGGTGAATGAAGTGGATGAAGTAATATTCTAGAGCAAAGGAGTTAGGTCAAATGTTCTTGCTGCCATGAAAGATGGCTTGAAGATGTGTGTGAAGAGTGTTGTTGTGCTGATTTCCCTTTTTCTTTTCATGAATATGATGTATTGAATATATGTATGGTTGTTGAAGGGTACTGATTATATGTATGGGTGGTTAAGGGTAGTGAAGGTTATAAGCATCCCAGTTGATAATTGAAATAAAAATGTTGTTTGCTAGTTTACTTGAATTTGCAAATCAATTCTTACCATAAATTAGCAAATATATTTGTTTATCACAAGTCTGACCAAATTTGCATACAAAGTAAAAACAGAGTAATAATGTCATACACATAACTAAGACTTCAAAGCTAATTGTTTTCACTTTAAAACAGAAACATCACATATCTGTGAACTTGAGTGGGAATCAAAAAGCCTGGGAAGCAGCTAATGGCCCAACAGATCTTGACCTTCCTCTTGTTAGTGGTTGAGAAGTTGTTGCAGGCTGCTCTTTCTGCTGTTGCTTTGTTTGCTTTTTCTTCTGCTTTGCTGTCAACCCTCCTTTGCAAGTTAACTGATTGTGGCCAAATGCATTGCACTTACTACATTTGATTGTCTTAGCCCTTCTTCCCTTCCTATTTTCATCATCAGCCCTTTTTCTCTCCCTACTTGGCCTCCCTATGGCCCTTTTCATAGTCGGTGGCTTAATTGCTGGCATGTTGATGTCTGGCCACTGCTCTACATCAGGTATAGATCTAATACTGGAGCTATATGCTTCTTTGTACTTGCTCACAGAATACCACTCACTTACAAATGAGTGTGGGTCTAACCTTGCATGAATTATGGCCCTAATACCATGCTTACATGGTATTCCAGTTAGCTGCCAGACATTGCACAAACAAGTGTGTTTGTTTAGGCTCACTGGAAGCATAGACTTACCATCCATTACCTCATACTCTCCTTCACCACACATGTATGGTATGCAAGTCCTACTGTCTTGATAGAGCTGCTGAATCCTTCTGACAATGTTAGGGCAAATGTTCTGCCTTTCCCAAGTCTCACAAACTTGTCTCCTTGTGGCTATCCTAACCATTGTGTTTCTTCTTATGCCTACAATCATGACAATCATTGTTAAACATACATATTAATATGGCAAGTGATGTAATTTGATGTCTAATGCAATACCTTCAAGTATTGTAAGGACAGGCCTGCATCTGTCTATCCCTAGAGTGGCATTAAAGCTCTCTACAAAATTAGATTTATTGACATCACACTTTAATTCAGGGTTGAATTTGTGTTTGGTGCACCTCTTTTGTTCACCTAACTTTGAAAACCAAATTCTTCCAGCTGGGTTAACCTTCTGCATTTTTTCCATTGCTTTCCTAAAAGTGAATTCTGAATTTGCCCCAACAGTCCTCCAAAACAAAGAGAATAACAATGGCCCTGGGAATGATTTTTTCCAATTTGCACAAAGGTGCTTGCAGCAATACCTCCTATCAACTTTTGACCAAATCTCAATCAATGCCACATCAATCCCCTACAAATGGTAATGAAGTCAGGTTAAGTGTGTAACAAGAAATTATTATAAACAAAAAATAACTTCAGAAAAGCACTACAAGGTCACCTTCTGCCTATCTGAAATGATGCACCAACTGTCTCCCCTTCCCAAGTCTTGCATCAGGTTTTTCAAATGCCAGACAAAGAATATCCAGCTGTCTGGGTCTTCAGCAGTTACAATTGCCTAAGCAAATGGGAACTACTCATTGTTCCCATCCAAAGCTATAGCTGAGAGCAGAACACCTCCATGATTCCCCTTGAGGTGTGCACCATCAACACCTATCAACCCTTTACACCCTTTCAAACCATCTGTGGCATCTTTGAATGCAACAAAATGCTTTTGAACACTAGTGGCTTCTCAGGCTGTTCTGCTAGCTCAACCTATGCACAGTGAGCAGCAGATCCTTGTTTTGTGCTCTTTATCATCTCACAGTATTTGGGAAGTAAGGCATAGCTTTCATCATGAGACCCATGAATCTCATTTAAAGCATGGGTTCTCACCCTATAAAGTGTACTTTGGGCCATTTGAACACCATACCTCTGGAAAAGTATAGCATTTAGGGACTTTGGTGATATACCATTGTTGGCCCTCACATCTTCCATCAGTACCCTTGTAGCCCATGCACAATTCACCATTGGATTATTCACATCTAACCTAGAACAAGTGTGTTCAGCATTTTTTATGGACTTAATTGCCCATGGCATTCCATCAGGTAACTTAGATGAGTGCAGTTTCCACTCACACCCCATTGCACTGCACTTGATAGTGTACCTGCTATTTGTTGCCCTCTCAACTATGACTGAAAAGCCACTTTGAATACAATAATCCCTCACCACATCCCTCACATGTTGCTTATCAGTAAATAACAGCTAAGGTTTAAGGACAATTTCATTGGTTTGTCCTTATCTCCACCTCCTCCAAGCACATACCTAACAGGTGGTTCCTTTGGTCCAGATTCTACTACTTTCCCAGGTTGATTAGGTTCATTGACAGCTTTTCTTCCTTCCTCTACCCATTGTTCATGTAGTTGTTTTGTTAACCTACTAGTTCTTAAATTAAATGCAGCTTGTGCAATATCTGTTTCACACTCACCATTATCAACCCAAATATGAATCAGAGTTTTACCAAGTAGCCTCTCAAACATTTCCATGAATTCAAAATCATTCCTAAGCTCATCTTCCAACAATACTCAAACCTAGGGTATCTAGGTGTTTCCAATTCCTCTATCCTACATATTTCCAAGTAACCTACGATCACATCAATCAGAGAAGCCTTATCAATGTCATCTATAATAACCTCAACATCAGTATGCTTATATTGAAACTTAAGCACCACTGGATAATCCATTCTGCAACAATTAAGTATGAAAAAATTCAAAAAAGAGAATACAGACGTACAAAAACAAGATACAAGCTTTCTCACAACGCATGCAATTTTACCCCTAAACACATACAAACTTGCGCATTTCATGCAATTTTACCAAAAAATAACCCAAACATCAAAACCCAAACAAAAAAAAAACATACAATTTATACATATAACAACATACAACTACGTAATTCAGCAAAAAAAACCCCAATTTTTTCGAGTTCAACACCAACATTTTCAATTGATTTAACCATTTCAAAACTCATACAACATCAAACAGCAAAATTAAGCAAAACAAGAAGGAATAATTGTACATACCTTGCGTCTTCCAAACAAAGGATAACAAAATCGCTTCTTAATTGCCTAAATCCTTCCCAAAGATCTTCCCAGAATTCGCAATCCTCACGCAGAACCAAGGTAGAAGATGAATGAGATGAGTGAAACAGAGAGAAAATATTTTCGAGTTAAATGAGGGTTGGTGGGAGTTTTAATTACTGACTAAATTTAAATGTAACTGCAAATCATTTAAGTTAACGGGCAAATAACGTTTTTAGGTTAATAAGGTTACGTTTGTAACTTTTTAAAAGTTTGAGGCTACCATTGAGAATTGAAAAAAAATTGGTTACCATTGAGAAAAAGAAAAAACACGAGGCTACCATTGAGAATTTCCCTAAAAATGCGGTAGAAGCGGTTCTTCCTGTCACGCCACTAGGATGGTTGGCCCATCACCACCAAGTATTCCTTAATGTGCACAATATGAACTATCCGTCCGTTCCTGAGTCCGGCGGACCATAGAGTGCATCTCGCAAAATATTGGGATGTCCGGCTTAAAGCCCTGCCAGATGCACGTCACCAAGTACTCGAAAATGTTCAACCAGCTATTCGACATCAACTGGAAGAGCTCAATGTTGTACTTATGCAGGAGATCCTAGATGAAAGGGTGAAGAGGGAAGCAGAGTCCCAATTCAAGGGCAGCCAGTACACGCTAAATGATTGCCGACGCGGCCACTCATCCTCCCAAGCGGCCACTGAATGAGAGCGCTTTGACGCCTTGAGCTCATATCCCTCTCCCAGCATGAGGAAGCTCTTGAACTCCTACAGACCATCATTGAGGAAGCCTAGGGCCGTGTACCCGAATGGACAGGCGTACGTATCTTTAAAATTGTCCGCATTGAATTGGCCTCCTCACCGGCCTACTCGGCCTCTTGATTTTTCGCCTCCCCTTCATCAGGTTGGGGGGGGGGCGGGCCCAAACTCCGAGGACAACACAGTGTCCAATTCAGCAGCCTCGGCCGAGCTCCTTGTCCTAGAGCCCCGGCCAATCTTTAGGCCTGGCCGACCTAGTAGTTTGTGAAGGGGGTAGTTCAGAAATTCGAGCGGACCCCCCAACGTCTGCCTGAGAAGAAGATGGAGGTTCTTTCAAAGATTGCAACTCGGCCAGATCTATGACCAAGTTGGCAAATTTGGGAAAGCGAAGGCCCGGAGTCTGCCCAGACGCTTCCCTACCAGAAGAGACGCCTTGCCTCCTCTAACCCTCTTTAAATGAGGCGGTCACTTCAACCGCCGAGCATTCGCTGCCACTGACTGCGGCGGTGTTTATGTTGGTGTTTGTGGTGGTAGCGATCTCCCCGTCCGTGTTACTCGGATCATAACGGACCCTTGGGTTTACCAGACTGTCGTTTGGATTTCTAGCGGCGTACGGGTCGTACGTATTCCTGGTCCATGCCATTTGTGACTGTAGGGACAGATAAGAGTTGGTGGAGGTGAGTTGATATGCACTAGAAATAAACCCACTCCACGAAGGAGACGACTCGTCCCCGTCCACTCTAGACTCCTCAGTCCCAGGCGAATGATTGGTCTCATGAGGAGAAACAGACGAAGTTGAGTGTTGAGTAAGATTTAAAAACAAAAATGAAAGACAAAACAAAGTAAAAGAGGAAGAAAAAGGGGCAGACGGTTACCTTCGTCTGTGTAGAAAACTTGGAAAAGTCTCGAAGGTTAACCGAAAAATTCAAAGACTCTGACCGGAAACCTCAAACGCACGTCAGAGCTCTTGAAGATTTAGGGAAGAAACACTTTCTTTCTCTAAAAAGCTCTGACTTCTCTCTAGAATTCTTAAAGTTCCAAAGTAACAAAATGAAGTCAAACAACCTATATTTATAGGCAAAATTTATGGGGGAAAAATGGTAAATCTGTACTTCCCGCCCTAGAATTCGAACGATTACTTTTTGAAAAAGTTAGCCTATAATTCAAATGGTAAAAAACCAATTCCGTCACTTCAAACGGAAAGGAAGGCGAACCGGCTGACGGCACGTCAAAATAGACAGCTAAGTCAGCAGAATCCAAACCCTTGTCCTGAATCCGGAACAACAGGTGACCTCCCCAAAAAGACAGTCGGCCTGCTGCGTCCGACTAACCTCAAGACTTAGAAGTGTCCAATAGAGGAATTACAGGCGAACTGGACCAATTGTCCGGCCTAAGGGAGAAATCCCCGAATAAGACGGACAGTACTGTCCGCATACCAAAGAAACACTCAAAACTTCTGTGAATACTCGGACACATCCGGACGAGAAGAAAATCAGAGGAGTACGAGCTGAAAGGAATGGTGTCCTTCGAACAAGTGCATTATTCCGATAGGGGGTTCGAAATTATTAGAAAGCTAATTTTTTAGTAAGGTCAAGTGATTGGAATGCCTGGGTGGAGGCCGCTTCCGATCAGTAATATTAATGCATAATTAATATTACAGCTTAATCTTAACTGAACCCTTCGGGTCACACCCAAGCAACTAACGAGCCGAAGCGACGAATTAATTAGGAACTGATTAATAAGTCGACCGAGTAATTAATATTTAGACGTCGGAAATTTGAGCTTAGTGCGACGAAACCGAGCGTCGGAAGTCGAGTCAAAAATAGTAAAAAGACGAGACGTGAAAATAATAATAAATCAACATTGACTAAAATACCCCTAGCATCCGAAAACCGAGTGCTAGGGGAACGGAAAATGCTAGCAGCACGCACCAAGTGCGGGGCTAGGCTAGCATACCGCAGCTAGCAGCCAACACCAGTGTGTGTGGCTGTGCTAGCATACGGCAGCTAGTAGCCCGCACAATTGGTACGAGGCATGCTAGCAAGCCGCAGCTAGTAGCCCGGACCAATGTGCGAGGCATGCTAGTAGGCAGCAGCTAGCAGCCCGCACATTGTGCACGGCGTGCTGGCAGCTAGCCTCGGCCAAGCAGCCCGCACTTGGTGTGTGGCCTGCTGGGCCGTAGCACATGGCAGCCCACCTTGGGTGCCTTGGTACCCAAGTATGGGTGCCACATGGTACAATTTAATTGGGGGCTATGGGGTTGAGGTGGCCGGTTATGGGAGTGAGAGTGGGGGGCAAGTTTGGTCCCCCCCTCCTCCAAATGGTCCTCACCTACTCCTCCTTGTGAGCTTGCCACTTGTTGATTTATTACTAGTTTGATTATTAATTTTATTTTAGCTTTAAAATAAAATGGGAAAATCAAATTCTCCCACATTGATGGAAGAGCTTTTCACACTCTTGCATTTCCCTATAAATACCCAACTTGGGGTATTGGGAAAAGCACTTGAGTAAGAGTTGGAAAAGGCATCACTAGTTGTGAAAACCTTTGAATTCAATTACTCGGGTTTTGGTCGGGCCTTGCTAACTCCAAGGCATTGAACCTAGTCGGTGTTCGAGTTGTGGGTGGACTTCCATTGGAGGTCGTCGTATTTTCGAGGCTAGCTTTCGAAGTAAGAGCCCCTCGAGGTCGGGCGAAGCACGCGTCAAAGGTATAATTATTATCTTAATCTTGCCACTAAGTTAATTATGTTTATGGTTTTATTTATTACGAGTGCAGTCTTGGTTTTGGGTTTGTTTCCGCGGTGAGTCGGACTCACCAAACCCCAACAGTGGTGTCGGAGCCTCGCTCGTTTATTTCAAAATCATATTTTTTTTCAAGGTGTTTTTATGGCTTAATTTTTCTGGTTTTAAGTTGCTAATTAGATTAGTAGCTCGGTTTATTATTTTTAATCCCGTATTAGAGCTGACTTCAGCTCCTGAACCCAGATTTTGACTCGAAAATAGTGAATTTTGGGTGGAAAAGGCATTCTGGAAATGGTTTTATCCTTGAAGGTCTCTGTTTTTAGCCAAAAAACGACCAGAAATGCACTTTTCGAGGGATTTTTCGTTTTGACGAAAAATTTTAAGTCTTTCTAACCTTGAAAATTAATTGCATATTTATGGTGGTTATGTAATTGGTTCAATCCTTATTTTATATGCAATTTTAAACCTCTTTAGACATGATTACTTGGTAGTAATTTGTGTTTGAAAGCTTGGTTTTATTTTTTCACATAATTGCAAATTAATTGCATTAAGTGTGAAATTGTTGTTCTTTGAGGCTTCTAAGTACTAAAGATTCAATCTTTAATTATTTTAAGTGATTGAAACTTTGAGTTACTAAATTCGATGAATTTTTATTGAACTTTGTTGATTTAATCATTTTTAAGTTGATTGGAATCATAAAGTTTGAACTTGTGATAGAAATTTGTTTATCTTCATATTGGAAGATATAATTTTTCAAGGATTCACAAGTATTAAAGTTGGAATCTTTATTGAACTTATGTTCATCTTTTCAACTCCCTCTTACTTTGTCAAAATCTCAAGATTAATTTAAATTGATTAAATTAATAGTGAGAAATTGCCTTATTTATTTTGTTGCACCAAGTTAAACCAATTTTATTAAAGAATTGTTTTGGAAATAATTTTGGTTGAATGCACTTGGATATATTTTATTTGAGTTAGACTTGTTTAATTTTCATTTTGCACATTACATTAGTTCTAAAAATAATTTAGAATTAATTTTTAAGTCACTCGAAACTCGGGTTCAAAAACCCGAGAGTATGGCTAGCAAACCAAGACAACACCCTTCGGCTAACCGGGCTGCAAAGCCAAGGGCTGATGCTTGGTGCGCGCCACTGTTGGTGCGTGGCTGGTGCGTCCGAGGCAGCAAGCACCACCGCCAAGAAGCAGCGTGCCGCAGTAGCATAGCTGTGCGCGCTAGCCACTACTTGGTGCGGGCTTGCTGCTCGTGTGTGGCTTGGTGTGGCAGTGGTGTGCGGGGGATGTGCTGCGAGGCTTGTGGCATGGTGCGCATAGCTAGCAAGCTTGTGCGGCCTCGTGGCTTGTGTTCTTGCACGCCCCGTAGAAGAGTCGACGCGTATACGGTACTCTAAGCTATGGGTGTGACGCTTAGCATGAGTCACGGTTATGCGCACCTCCCCTTAATTAGCACATATACCTCGGGTTTTAAGGCAATGCTATTTTGCGGATTTTGCCGTTTTAATTATTTTTATTAGTTTAATTTGGTTTTAATTATTTTAATAAATTTTTGGAGGCTAGGCCTCGGTTTTTTAAGCGGCATTTGCAAAAATTTTAGTTTGGCAAATAACTAGGTTTTACCGGCTTAATTAATTGGATTAATTAAGATGGATGTGGAATTTGGTGGGAGCTTCAAATACTAATTGCGCTTATATAAATAATCGGTTAAAACAACTTTGACTAGCTTTAATTAGGCGTGTTAATTGGATTAACCACCTAGATTAGTTACTAGTTATCGCGTGTTTATGCATTGTTACTTGTTTTATCATTGTGAAATGCATGGGCCATTCACAAATAGTAAATGGATGAATGGAATGTATATTCTCTCACAGGTTTAATAAAATGGCAACTAGTGGGGCCCGGTTAGGATAGAAAATACGGACTGCGATCCGTGATGTATTTTTTGTAAATTTAAATACAGTCTGCATACCATTGAGTATTTTCGTACCTTAATATTTAGATTAGTCCTAATCGTAGATACTAGTAGTTGCATAATTTTTGTCAAGTCTTGAAGACGGAGGTTCTTGGAAGACGAAGCCATGAGTTGCAAAAGAAGACCTTTTGAAGACTTGAAGAATTCAAGGGGTCATGCTAGTTTCCAATTATGCATCAAAAAGCTTAAGCTTTACATATTTATGATCATTTATATATGAATTATATGTTAGATGCATGTTTAGGATTTCGAATGTTGTGATGATTAATTAAGTTAACATAAATCAACCAACATAGAAACCCTAGGTCCCTAAATATTGAGTAAAATTGCCATTACAAAACAACACTTATTGACCTATTGAGAGTAGTGATGGGCTACGCCAAAGTGAGGCATCACTACTACTCCCTAGACTCATAAGGCATACCGGGTATGTAAGTTGGTTTTGGTTGTACTCAACAATATGAGTGATGGAGTCCTAACATGTCGTGGCGAAGTGAATAAATTGTTGAGAGAGAATTAGATGTGACGATTTATTCAACCAAAAGTGGCTTGGAGCCATTAGCAAAGCGTTGCTTACCTTGGGAGATTGAGTGCTAAGACAAGCCAAAGCATGCTTACTCACTCTTTGTTTCCTTGGATCTTGGAATCAACTTATTCTCACAAAATAGGGACAATTTTATGTGTAAATAAGACGTTAAATAAGTTTGAAATATGCATGAATTAAATTCAATATTATTTAAGCATCATGAATGGTTTTTCATTAAAATTCTTTCAATTGTAGAATCATGTCTTCAAGTAACTCAAACAACCAGTTTTCATTGCGCTCAATTCTCGACAAGGAGAAGTTGAGTGGGCCAAATTTTCTTGATTGGCAAAGAAATTTGCGAATTGTTCTCATGCAAGAGCAAAAGGAATATGTCCTTGATAAGGAAATGCTTGACGCTCCTAATGAGGAGGTGACTCAAGCTGCCTAAACCGATGGCAAAGTGCCAATCGGGATGTCAAATGCATCATGTTGGCCACAATGTCTCCCCAGCTTCAAAAGACTTTCTTTGAGAAGGAGACAGCTTTTGAGATCATTTCTGAGCTATAGAATATGTTCCAAGAGCAGGCCCGAACTGAGAGGTTTGAAACCCACAGACAGATCCTTGAGAGCAAGCTCAACAAAGGTGAGTCAGTCGGCCCACATGTACTCAAAATTATAGGATTATTTGAGAACATAGGAAGGCTTGATGCAGGGTATTCAACCGAGATGGCAATTGACATCATTCTCCACTCGCTGCACAAAGGCTATGATTAGTTCAAGATAAACTATAATATGCACATCATGGAGAAAACCCTCACTGAGCTTCATGGTATGTTGAAGCAAGCCCAGCAAACGCTCAAGGATGAGGGAAAACATGATATGCTCATGGTAAAAAAGGGCAAGTCGTTCAAACGCACGGGCAAAAAGAAGAAAGGCTTCAAAGGGAAAGGTAAGAAGAACTTTCCGCCTAAGCCGAAAGCTACCAAGGACAACAAGGAAAAGAAGGTAGCATCTTCTAAATTTGATTCCGAATGCTTCTATTGTAAGAAGAAGGGACATTGGAAGAGAGATTTCCTCAAATTCAAGGAAGATAAGAAGAACGGAACCGTTGCTTCTAAATCAGGTATATTCGTTATAGACTTAAACTTCACTAGCTCAACATCATGGGTATTAGATACCGGAAGTGGCTCACGCCTTTGTTCCAATTCTCAGGGTCTAAGGAACGTTAGGAAGCTAGCGAAGGGAGAGGTTGAACTCCGGGTCGGCAATGGAGCCAGAATTGCAGCCGTATCCGTAGGAACTCTCAGTTTGTCTTTGCCCTCTGGGCTTGTTTTGGAACTTGAAAGTTGTTACTATGTTCCCAACATTACTAAAAACATTATTTCAATTTCGGCATTGGACGCCAAAGGTTTTGAATTTCGAGTAAAAGACAATGATTGTTCGTTTTATCTGGATAATGTTTTATATGGTATTGCACATTCTGAAAATGGTCTTTATGTGCTTTCTTTAGAAAAAACAAGTTTATAATGTGAATAATACTACCAAAAGAGCTAAGACCATGGAGTCAAATCAGACTTACTTGTGGCATTGTCGTCTTGGCCATATTAACATCAAACGCATCAAGAAGCTTCTACAAGAAGGCGTTCTTGACTCTTTCGATTTAAAATATTTTGAGAATTGCAAAGGATGTTTATTAGGCAAGATGATAAATCAGTCATTCTCCAAGTTGGGAGAAAGGGCCGGTGACTTATTGGGTCTAATACATACCGATGTATGTGGACCAATGAGCTCCGCCACAAGAAATGGACATCGATATTTCATCACCTTCACGGACGACTATAGTAGATATGGCTATGTCTACCTCATGTCACATAAATCTGAGTCGTTTGACAAGTTTAAAGAATTTCAGAGTGAAGTGGAAAATCAGGTTGGCAAGAAAATCAAAGCCCTTCGATCGGATCGAGGTGGTGAATACTTGAGCCAAGAATTCGATGACCATCTTAAAGATCATGGTATACTTTCAGAACTGACACCTCCGGGAACTCCATAATGGAACAGAGTATCCAAACGGAGAAATCGAACCTTGTTAGACATGGTACGATCAACCATGGGTCTTAGTGATCTTCCTATCTCTTTCTGGGGACACGCACTTTTAACTACGGCACTAACACTTAATCGTGCTCCATCGAAAGCTGTAGAAAAGACTCCATACGAGTTATGGACGAAGAAACCTCCTAGGTTGTCTTTTCTAAAGATATGGGGATGCGAAGCATATGTCAAGAAATTGATTTCTGACAAACTTCATCCCAAATCTGATAAGGTTTACTTTGTGGGCTAACCAGAAGAAACCAAAGGGTATCACTTCTACAACAAATCGGAGAACAAAGTGTTTGTTGCTCGCGATGGTGTCTCTTTGGAGAAGGAGCACCTTTCCAAAATGACAAGTGGGAGGAAAATCGAACTTGACGAAGTTCGTGAGGATGAGCAACAAAATCAGAATGAAAGTCAAAGTGCTCAAATAGTATCTGTTGACGAAGGTCAAAGTGATCAAAATATGCAAAATCGAACTGACAATGCAAATGCTCAGTCCATTACCCTACGTAGGTCTCAAAGGCCGAGATCTCAACCTGATAGATATCTTGGTTTAGTATTAACCGAGAATCAGGACATCCTGATCATGGATGGAGATGAACCGGCAACCTACAAGCAAGCGATGGCAAGCACCGACTCTGCTAAATGGCAAGAGGCCATGAGATCTGAAATGGATTCCATGTTTGAAAATCAAGTCTAGGACTTGGTTAACTTACCCGAAGGTTACACACCTATCGGATGTAAGTGGATTTTCAAGTTGAAAACCGACAAAGATGGAAATGTATTCATTTACAAAGCTAGATTGGTAGCAAAAGGTTATAGACAAGTTCACAGTATTGATTACGATGAAACCTTTTCTCCAGCCGTAATGCTTAAATCCGTTCGGATTCTCCTAGCGATTGCTGCATATTACAACTATGAAATATGGCAAATGAACGTTAAAACCGCCTTCCTAAATGGTATTTTGGAAGAAACTGTGTATATGACATAGCCTGAAGGTTTTTTCGACCAAAACAACGCTGGAAAGGTATGGAAGCTTAAGAAGTCCATTTATGGATTAAAGCAAGCAAGCAGAAGTTGGAATCTGCGATTCGATGAAGCTATCAGTAAGTTTGGTTTTATCAAGAATCCAGATGAATCTTGTGTTTACAAGAAGGCCAGTGGGAGTGACATCGCCTTCTTAGTCTTATATGTCGATGACATATTACTCATTGGAAACAGCATTCCGTTATTAGAGTCTGTAAAGGCTTGGCTCAGAAAATGTTTTTCAATGAAAGACTTGGGAGAGGCTCAGTATATAATAGGCATCAAGATCTATAGGGAAATATCGAAAAGGATGATAGGATTGAGTCAAAGTACTTATATTGATAAGGTACTAGCTCGTTTCCAAATGGAAGGGGCCAAGAGAGGTCACCTACACATGTCACATGGCATAACCTTAAGCAAGAAGCAGTGTCCTTAGACACCTGATGAGCAAGAAAGGATGAATCAGATTTCATATGCTTTGCTAATTGGATCGATCATGTATGCCATGATATGTACTAGGCCAGATGTATTGTATGCCTTGAGCGCTACGAGCCGATACCAATCAGACCCAGGAGAGGCTCATTGGACTGCTGCCAAGAATATCCTAAAGTACCTGAAAAGGAACAAGGATAAATTCCTAGTCTATGGTGGCAGAGATGAATTAGTTGTGAGGGTTATACCGACGCAAGCTTCCAGACAGACAGAGACGACTTCAAGTCACAATCTGGGTACATATTCTGTCTCAATGGAGGAGCGTTTAGTTGGAAGAGTGCTAAGCAAAGCACAACTGCAGATTCTACAGCTGAAGCCGAATACTTGGCAGCATCTGAGGCAGCTAAGGAGGCAGTTTGGATTCGCAAGTTCATTGGTGAACTTGGTGTTGTACCCTCCATCAAGGGACCAATAGACCTCTATTGTGACAACAATGGAGCTATTGCTCAGGCCAGAGAGCCAAGAGAACATCAGAAAGGTCAAACATGTCAAGCGGCGGTTTCACATGATTTGAGAATGGAAATCAAAAGGTGAAATCAAAATTTGTAAAGTTGGAACAGATGACAATGTAGCCGATCCACTAACTAAACCTTTGCCTCAAGTGAAGCAGAACAAGCACGTTAAGGCAATGGAAAATCAGGCACATCGGAGATTGGCTTTGATTTCCTTATTTTAGTGTTTTTATTACTTTTGGACAATTTTAATGTAAAGCACTATGATGAACCATTCAGTTTTAGAGTAATTAAATTTTTCATGCGATTTAAATCATTCCGTTGCCTATTTAATTATGGTTTAGAATTAAATAATGAGTCCATTTGATTCTTGAAATATTCAAAATAGGGTATCAAGACCAGTCTTGGTAAGGAAACACCTATTAAGTGAACATTGAATGCTATAATCGAAAATTATCCCTAATCGAGGTCATTTAAATGATGGACGATTAATGACCATTTGAGATTAGTGTGTATTTTGATTTATAGCACCGTTTCTTGTGCTACAAGGACATGAGTGTCATGAATAATTTGCACAGGTATTGGTTTAGAACCATATTGGATCGACCTATGAGAATACTTTAAGAGATTAAAAAATCGTCATAAGTATACTTCTCATTATTGCTATCGGAACCTTTTTCCTCAACCATTAGTATTGTGAGCTTTCTTGTTTGAGTACTAGTCCGCTTTGATGATTGTCAAACGTCTGCCGTAATAGGGGATTATAACGGCATCACTCGGGCGGCTAGGTCCTCTCAGTAAGTGAAGCTACATTACAAGACTGGAAATGACCTCCTATTAACGATAGGGAAGATGCCTTTGTTGTTTACAAGGCCTCTCGTAGAGCGAGACTGTAAAATGCATGGCCGTGCTTGGATGGATTTTAGAAATCATCTGTTTATTGACAGTCGGACTCGGAATCCAGAAACACTTCTAGACATAATAAGGATGACAAATTAATCTTACCTTATAGCTCATGAAGAGGCATTAAGCGACATAGGAAAAGGGCTATACACTAAAAGCACACTTGTCCGGAAGGACAAGTGGGAGATTGAAAGGAATGGTGTCCTTCGAACAAGTGTACTATTTCGATAGGGGGTTCGGAATTATTAGAAAGCTAATTTTCCGGTAAGGTCAAGTGATTGGAATGCCTGGGTGGAGGCCGCTTCCGATCAGTCTTATTAATGCATAATTAATATTACAGCTTAATCTTGACTGAACCCTTCGGGTCACACCCAAGCAACTAACGAGTCGAAGCGACGAATTAATTAGGAATTGATTAATAAGTCGACCGAGTAATTAATATTTAGATGTCGGAGATTCGACCTTAGCGCGTCGAACCCGAACGTCAGAAGTCGAGTCGAAAATAGTAAAAAGACGAGACGTGAAAATAATAATAAATTAATAATGACCAAAATACCCCTAGCATCGGAAAACCGAGTGCTAGGGGTACGACAAATGCTAGCAGCATGCACCAAGTGCGGGGCTAGGCTAGCATACCGCAGCTAGTAGCCAGCACTAGTGTGCGTGGCTATGCTAGCATACGACAGCTAGCAGCCCACACAATTGGTGCGTGGCTTGCTAGGCCGTGGCAGCTAGTAGCCCGCACCAATGTGCGAGGCATGCTAGCAGGCCGTAGCTAGTAGCCCGCACCAATGTGCGAGGTAGGCTAGCAGGAAGCAGCTAGCAGCCCGCAAATTGTGCGCGGCGTGCTGGCAGCTAGCCTCAGCCAAGCAGCCCGCACTTGGTGCGTGGCCTGCTGGGCCGTAGCACATGGAAGCCCACCTTAGGTGCCTTGGTGCCCAAGTGTGGGTGCCATGTGGTGCAATTTAATTGAGGGTTATGGGGTTGAGGTGGCCGGTTATGGGAGTGAGAGTGGGGGGCAAGTTTGGTCCCCCCCTCCTCCAAATGGTCCTCACCTACTTCTCCTTGTGAGCTTGCCACTTGTTGATTTATTACTAGTTTGATTGTTAATTTTATTTTAGCTTTAAAATAAAATAGGAAAATCAAATTCTCCCACATTGATGGGAGAGCTTTTCACACTCTTGCATTTCCCTACAAATACCCAACTTGGGGTATTGGGAAAAGCACTTGAGTAAGAGTTGGAAAAGGCATCACTAGTTGTGAAAACCTTTGAACTCAATTACTCGGGCTTCTGTCGGGCCTTGCTAACTCCAAGGAATTGAACCTAGTCGGTGTTCGAGTTGTGGGTGGACTTCCGTTGGAGGTCGTCGTATTTTTGAGGCTAGCTTTCGAAGTAAGAGCCCCTCGAGGTCGGGCGAAGCACGCGTCAAAGGTATAATTATTGTCTTACTCTTGTCATTAAGTTAATTATGTTTATTACATTATTTATTGCGAGTGCGGTCTTGGTTTTGGGTTTGTTTCCGCGGTGAGTCGGACTCACCAAACCCCAATACGAGCTACCCCCTCCGAGGGGCAAATGTTTAGGATAAAAATTACCCCAAAACGTGAACCAATCCCATGGTGACACATGGCCCAATCAAAGGGAGACATGTGTCACTATAGGAAGATGACACGTATGCAAGCCCTACTAAGAGCACCTAAAAAAGAGAGAAAAGGGCCTCCTTACATCAGGAGGCCCAAATCCTGAGAATGCCGCAAAACGAAGCCCCCCCAAGGAACTGTCCATGCCTGATTGCGTCGCCAATCAGAAAACGTCATTTTAGGGTAATAACCCTAAAAGCCACAAATCCCCACCCCTATAAATACTTTATGATGCGAGGGGGATTGTGACATAACATTCAATAGAGCATTAAAACAGCTCTAACTTCTCTCTACTTTCTCTTTCTAGTTTTTCCGTTTTCCAATTACTAACTTAACCGTCGGAGGTGAATATTGCGGCAATGGAATATTCGTGTTTTGCAGGTGTCCGGGCCGTCTATCAGAAGAACGTGACCAGTGTCCAAAGGGAAATCACAAAATCACACGAAACAATATTCATAAGCACCCATCCCAAGATCGCATGCATAATGCACAAGACACATAATCATACCTTTGATGCGTGATCTCCACGAAGCTATTCGATTGGCAAATCAGGGAGAGAATAGAGCCCCAAGCGTTGCTCCTCTACTTAGTCCACGGGATTCGAACGAGCCGTCCACAAATACTAGATTGGTCGAGTGAAGGAGGAAAACCGCGATCATCACCTTTAATGGACTAAACCAACCACCACGAACCACCAACATCGACGCCAAGGAGGAGAGAGTGCCGTAAGAGATAGAGAGTATGAGAGGGGTTAAGTTTCGTGTTTGCTAATCAGGGGTTGATCTTACTGATCACTGAATTGCATTGCATGTCATGAAACCCTAGGCACCTAGTCTATATATAATCCCATTATAGTTAGATAAGGTCCCGAAGCCCAAAACCCTCCATATCACTCCATATGGCCGGCCACTCTATGAGGCCCATCTTGGGCCTCGTCCTCTCGTGCTCGATCTAGGCCCTTTGTATGACCTTGTAGGATCCGTCTAATTGGGCTTTGGCCTATTTTACTAGCCCAAAGATCGTTAGTACCTCTAGCTATGCTATAACGACGACCCAAATGTACGAACTTAATTATCTCCATAATTTGATTCATTTATTTATCTAGTAATTGCACATGATGAAGACATAAATCCTTCAATCTCCCACTTGTCTGAGACAAGTGTGCAATATTCAAATTCCTTAAGTCAATGTTTGTTGATTTGATAATATGATTGCATCCCATGTCGAGATCATATTAATCCACAAATCGTTTCTTGAAATCTAAGTTCGAATCACAAAACCAAATGAAAACTGAGTAATACAATTGAACACGATCACGTATTTTCTGAATTCTCCCTCTTCAAGCGGCCAAGACACATTTCCTAATTTAATAGGTAGACTCAATTCAATCTTGTAGCAACAAAGCTCCTACTCAACTTTTGAAGTAACCAGGAAACATCCTTTATAATCACTAGTTACGGGAAGACGTTTGAATGTACCATAATTAAATCAATCATTGAAAAGAATCAATGTTCCACTCATGTCAAAGGAATCCACTTATATATCCGGAAGCTCTATACTTGAACTTCAAGGTAGGTCAATAATTCGATCATGCATCATTCATGCATATCCAAGTGATTGATCGAGCATCACTATGCCCCTATAACCCATGAAACTGCTCTATCCAATTAATCTTTCATGTTAGTCCGTTCATTGAAATCATTTATGTCCACTTTAATGATTTCAAACTATGAACTTAAATAATATATGAATTTTGTTCACCTATGGGGTTTCATTCACCAGGTCATTAACCTGATGAGCCCATCAATTCATAATTATTTTGGACATGTTATTTAATTTCCAACACCATAATTAAATAAGATTTCGTTTAAACATAATTCTGCAAATATATGTATTCCTTATGTAATATTTTTTTCTCAAAACATACACAACTTAAATTACATAAATTCCTACAATCCAAGACTTTAATATGACTCTCATACTTTAGTCTGTGGAAGGGGTTTAATAAATGAATAAGCGATATTCTCACTAATAATAAAACATTGCAGATCATGACATCCCGCTGGTCTATGATCTCATAAACAAGGTAATATCTCATATCTATTTATTTGGATTTGTGATGTGACCCTAGCTCCTTTGTTTTACCAAAGGCACCCTTTTAGTCATAGGAGAATTTGATCCAAACTTCCTTCTTAACTACTCTTACTCTAGCTAAATACACATATTATGACATTGAGTATGTGACAGCATTCTACTTTAAACTCTTCAAGCTCAATGTACTTCTCCATTAAGACACAAAATGTATCCAGATCAACATCTAAAATCATCTTTTCTTCTTGGAAAACTTGCATTCGTATAACCTTTTGACAACTATTTCACTCTTGCCACCATAAACTAGAAACATTCCTTTAGTCCTTCACAAGTACTCAAGGATTTGTTCTTAGTAGCTTTCAGTATGCTTATTCTGAATTTACTTTAAAAACTGCTACATATGTACAAGTCATATGTAACATCTTGCTTCGTGCATATCATGGCACATATAATGGACCCTTTTGTAGAAGCATTAGGTACACTATCCATACGACTCAACTCTACTAGCTTTCGAAGGCAATGAGTTTTCCTAAACGTAATACCATGAAACATGGGAAGACATCCTCTTTTAGAGTCTTGCATCTTGAACTTGTCGAGAACCTTATCAACATAAGTCTCTTGATTTGGTCCAATAATTCTTCAAGATTCATTTCGTGGATCTAGATTCCCAATATGTACTTAACATCTCCTAAGTCTTTCATAAACAAACAATTCCTTAACCATTACTTGAATGATTCAAATATTGATATGTCATTTCATATGAACTGTATGTCATCTACATACAAGACTAAGAAGACCAATTTCTC
Organism: Chenopodium album; assembly: GCF_948465745.1. NCBI lineage: Eukaryota > Viridiplantae > Streptophyta > Magnoliopsida > Caryophyllales > Amaranthaceae > Chenopodium > Chenopodium album. The sequence continues at coordinate 33,602,028 of NC_137851.1, read as the reverse complement.
CCACTAAACTTCTTGTCTCTACAAGATTCCTTTTCCATTCTTAAAGGAAATTAAACTGTTTGATTGCCTTGTTGAAACAAATGTTCCAACTCCCTGATGGTTACTTCAATCCATTATTGATCTGAAGTTTGCAAAACTTTCTAGGAATTTCTGGATTTTCAAAACCCTTAGGTTGTATCATATACATACCCTCTATCAAGAATATTTCAAGAAGGTGATTTTGATATTTTATGCCAAACTTCGTAATCGAAAATCAGCAATCACTAGAAGAATCCGAGTAGGCTTACGCAACTAATAGGTTTGGCCCAATTTGTAATACTATCATGGACTAACACATCTTTACAGACATGGAGTCCATTCTGGATTTTGTGGCCTTAAGCCATTTTGTGAGTTGGTGCTTACCTAAGCTTGCTTGTAGGGTACGGGTTCTAACTTTTCAAATAGGAAAATTTTATAATCCACCTTTTCTCATAATTTCAACAAAATGTTTGTTTTTATCCTAAGTAACCTACGATAGGTATAAGCAACCATAGAATTATTCTCTTCAACTCTTTGAAGCCTTTCATTCAAGTGGGACGATAGAAGCCTTGCTATTTAAATTAGTTTTCTTTGACACATGATTTATCAAATTAGCTGATTTCATGCGCCTTCATCTCTGATGTGGTATTATTCACATCCATTTGTTGCTCATCTCGAATCTCATCGAGCTCTAACTTTACTCTCACTTGGCTTTGTAGGAAGAGATTTCTTGCTATAAAGACACTATCGCAAGCAACAAACACTTTGTTATCTACGTGATTGTAGGAATAATACCTCTTAGTTTCCATGGGAAAACCCATAAAAAGCTATTTACTTGATTTAAGGTTTATTATGTCATCTTTGTAAACATTTTACATCAATTTGATAACCTTTAATCCTGTTTAGAAAAGACAACTTTTAGAACATTTCCAATTCAGAACTTTTATGACGTATTTTCAACTGCCTTGGTTGAGTTTCTGTTTAGTCGCAATTGTTGTTCTAATGTATATCCTCAAAACTATATTTGTAAATCATTAAAGTTAATATAAGATCGAACCATGTCAAGCAATGCTTGATTCTTTCTTTCTAACACACATTTTAATTGTAGTGTTTTTTAAATGTGAATTAATTCAACAATTCCTTTTAGATGATCATTAATTTTGAGTTTTATATTTATTACAATAATCATATTGTGGTGTTAATTTGTTTATCTCAAACTGATTTTACATATCATTCTGGAATTCTTGAACACTTCAATAATTCCAAACTTTACTTCATTTAGTAATTATCGACATAGTTACTTAAATCGTTAGTAAAAGCAGTAGTGAAATAGTTAAATCTCTTTGCTAATTCTTGAACTTATTGGTCCACACACATCATATATTTGAGTTCCAAAAGGTCATTAGCTCCTTCACCCTTTCAACTAAAAGGCGACTTGGTCATCTTACCATATCAAGCGTGACTTTTAATTCTTAAGTGATTCATACTCAAATAAGAATAAGAGTCCATCCAATTGTAATCTTTGGATGTGCAAATGGTTTATGTGACCTAACCTTACTTTGTTTTAAGTAAGTTTATATTAAATCATCTAATTTTGTTTTTGTGATCTACTTATATCAATGTTATAAAACAAAATTAACTTATATCTAGCATAAATGAAAACAATTTATTACCTTTGGTTATGAATCAACACATGTCCATGCCAAGCAAACCAATCAGTATCTCAAAAGGAAAACCAAACTATTGTCTCATCAAAACTGGAAAATGTCTAAAATCATCCTAAAACTATTCAGAATTTAAAACTATGAAGCTTTTCTTGGCCACTCGAACACTTCTAGTGCACCTTTAAGCTCCATTTCCATGCTAGCCTCACTTCTTTGCAGTTTCTGCACAACATTAATAATGTTAAGCACTACAACTTGGTATCACATACCTAAGTAAAAGTTAAAATGTCTACAACATAATACCTGAGGTTGGTGCTCCATTCTTCTTGAGGAAGTCAAGATATTTGTGGAAATTACGCTTCCAATGCCCTTTCTTCTTGCAGTAAAAGCATTCACTTTCATCTGCAGTCTTGGCCTTTGGAGTTGCTTTAGGCTTTTAGGAGCCTTGGAAACTTTCTTACCCTTTCCCTTAGCCTTTTGCTCCTTCTTCTTGAACCCTTTACCCTTTTGAACCATAAGAACCACTTTCTTAGGTTCCTTATGGATTTGCTTTTCATCACTAACCAACATAGCATGCAACTCATTCATAGTCTTTGCAGCGTCAGACATGTTAAAGTTCGGGATAAACTGGTTGAAAGTTTTTGGATGTGGGTGGAGAATGATGTCTGTTGCCATGTCATCACTGTATGGGTGCCCTAGTTTTCCATATTTTGAATAAGGCCGATCCCATTATGAAAACATGATCATGAACTGTGGAACCCATCTCCATCTTACAATCCAGAATCTCTCGATGAAGCTCATACCTCTCAACTTTAGCCTGTTTCTTAAATAAAGCTTTGAGTTCTTGCATGATACTATATGCATCATGGTCCTCAAAAAGCTTTTGAAGACTAGGCTCCATAGTAGCAATCATCAAGCAAGTGATAGGCACAGCCCTGTCTAGTGCTTCTTTACACTTACGGATCTCTGACGTTGTAGCATCTTCTAGCAAAGGTCCTGGCAATGGGGTGTCAATGACATCCTCTCTACCTTCAGATTTTAGAACAAGCCTTAGCATTCTTTCCCAATCGGAAAAGTCATCTCCTGTCAACCTATCCTTCTCAAGGAATGGTCAAAGATTATATATGTTGTTGTCATTGTTACAAATACCCATCTATGTCAAAATAAGGCAAAGTTTAATAATTATGTTTAATTAAAATTAAAGTACAAAAACGATTTATATAGGTAACTTTAAAAGCACTTTATTCAATATTAAATGATCCTAATTGAATTTTGAGTTATTCCAAGAGCCTTTATTTGTGCAATAATTGACCGGACTTTGGCCCTACCATCAACCATTACATTTTCAAGATGTGTAAATTCTTTACTGATTACAACTCTTGTAACTCTTGGTTGAATAATTAACCATCACATGTTTAATTATCACCCTTTGCTTCAAGGTTCTAAACTCTTTAGGTAACCTTGTTGAGCATAGCCAATTAAAATTGTAAAACTTGATTTACCCCAAGTCTCCCAAGAGATAAAATGACACCCAATTTTGGCATGACCTATCATTAATCATCAAAGGTTTGTTGGGTTTTTAATTGGAAAAGCAATTTCAATATTTCTGGGACCTAGATTTATTATGTTGTAATTATTTAGTGAACTCTAGCGCATCATCAATCAACATAAATAAAATCTAACATGCATAATCTACTAATGCAATAAAACATGACATAGTATGGCCCCTTAGTCCTAAGAAAACTAGAAATGAAATGCTCCCACTTGAACCATCATGGATCTTCATCCACCTTGCTCCTTTAGGCCTTCACTTCATGGGCTTCTTTGGACTATGCTATTTAAATAACTAATCTATTTACTTTAAATAAATGTTACAAAAATACTTGACGGTTCGCAGACCGTATTTAGATTACAAAAGTTCATCACGATGCGCAGATCGTATTTAGAATCTATGGGCCATACTAGTCTATATATAGCAACATAGTATCATACATTATATAAAATGCCATATAATAAATCACTTAACATGCTTGTCTAAACTACAACGTCAAATGTTCATAATTAAGGCAACACATTTCCTAAAATATCTCATATTTTAAATTATAATTACATAATATTATATATTACTTATGACCGTTAATAAAATATCATATATTTCAATTTAGGCGTGAGATAGAATCAAATCATATTTTAATCTGGAAAGATAAATCATATTTAATATTCCATGATTATAATAAGAACTTTAGGAGATTCTATCCTAATTATTAGCCAATCAAATAATTTTAGAATCAATTATATCCTAATCTAATTATTAGATAATCACATTATTTAAATCAATTATTATCCTTTTGGAATATGCTTAGAATATCCTAACAAATCTTATCCAAAATTAAACACTTTAATTATGGATAATCACCAAATTTAACAACTTTAAATATGGATAATGTCAAATAAATCAACTTTTGAAAGATTTGATTTTATTCTAAAATAAAATATTATATTTCAAATTAAATAATTTTATCCTAAAATAAATCAAAATTTATCTTCAAATATTTTTAAAATAAAAGAATTTTTTTTTGAAAATTGTGTACTGCACGGCTGCTGGCTCGCGTGGTTTGCTAGCCGAAGCTAGCCACGGTGGCTGACTGCTTCGTAGCAGCCACTACCGCAAGGCAGCAGCAAGCAATAGCAGTGGCAGCCACGGCAGCAGCGTGCAACACTTGCACAGCTGCTGCCTAGCCACGTCACCCCGTACCTCTACCCTCCCCTTCCCCTTCCTCTTGGACCAGCGGCGGCGGCAGCCACCGTGGCTGCGCCGCCACCTAGCCATGGCTGCCACCTGTAAATCGCCTTTTCCTTTTTTTTAATTTAATTAAAAACAACATTTGTTTAAAATAAATTAAACTAGTCCAAAATTAAAATTAAATCACCATTCAATATTAAAATTAAGGTTCATCATAAAATTAATCCCAATTTATTTCTAACTTTTAAAATTAAAATAATGATCAAACACAAAATACTTTTATGCATAAATCAATCTAATTAAAATTATGAAATTTAAATAATTCGAATTAATTCAAAAATCAAGCACAAAATCAGATTTTAGGGCTTAAAAGTTTCGAAAAATCCGAAAACTCAAGGGTTAGGGTTCGAAATTTTAGAATACTCTAGGCTAATTTTCGGTCCTCTTCATGGCTATTTTGAGCATGATTAAATCATATTTAATCAATTTCAAAAGTTTAATCACATTAAATATAGTAATTGAACCATAATTAAATTAATTTCTCCCTCTTAATTGATTATAAAATTAAGAACATGGACTTCAAATAATCGTATTATTATCATCAAGCGTGTTCATGTAAGAGGCTAACTGATACCACTGTAGGAGTTTATAGTTACTATATGCGGAAAAACATGAATCACATTCATAAGCACCTATCCCAAGATCGCATGCATAATACACAAAACACATAATCATACCTTTGAAGCGTGATCTCCACAAAACTATTCGATCGGCAAATCAGGGAGAGAATAGAGCCCCAAGCGTTGCTCCTCTACTTAGTTCACGGGATTCGAACGAGCCATCCACCAATACTAGATTGGTCAAGTGAAGCAGGAAAACCGCGATCATCACCTTTAATGGACTAAAGCGACCACGAACCACCAACATCGGCGCCGAGGAGGAGAGAGTGCCGTGAGAGAGAGAGAGAGTATGAGAGGGGTTAGGTTTCGTGTTTGCTAATTAAGGTTTGATCTTACTGATCACTGAATTGCATTGCATGTCATGAAACCCTAGGCACCTAGTATATATATAATCTCATTATAATTAGACTAGGTCACGAAGCCCAAAACCCTCCATATCACTCCATATGGCCCACCACTATAGGGAATGAGGCCCATCATGGGCCTCGTCCTCTCGTGCTCGATCTAAGCCCTTTGTGTGACCTTATAGGATTCATCTAATTGGGCTTTGGCCTATTTTACTAGCCCAAAGATCGTGAGTACCTCTAGGTATGATATAACGAGAACCTAAATGTATGAACTTTATTATCTCCATAATTTGATCCATTTATATATCTAGTAATTGCACATGACGAAGACATAAATCCTTCATTTTGGTCACTTGGTATTGTTATTTTTATTTTATATAAGTAAATGCAATGTATTCTATGTAATTAAGGAAAATATATTAAATAAAATATTTTTAAATTACAATTGATTCACTGACGGTGATTGAATCAACATAACGAAATATGTAAACAATAGAATAACGACAAGGTCGCAACATAGTTACTAATTATACATGAGGGTTACAATGTGTAACCCACAAAAGAGGGGGCACAACATGGAAACCACAATAATGGAGGGTTATAATGTAGAATTATTTTTTTCCATTATGTGTTTTGAATCTGTGCACTATTTGCATAACTTAGACTTCGTTTTAAGATTTAGTGTTGAAAAACATAGTCATCTTGGATCTTGCAAGATTCATTTCATTATTTATTTTCCAAATATAAAAAATTTACTTTATAAAGTTTGCTAATATGTAATTAAAGATGTTTCTATCTAAGAATATGTATTGAAGAATGTGCTTAAATAAAATGTGTCAACTAATATGAAATACAGGGCGCAAAATATTGAGTTATCTATATATTGCTTTTGTGTTATTGGGTTTTTCTTGGTGTACCTATTATTTTTGAAAGCTACACACAATATCCCTTAGTTTTCATAAGTTAAATAAGTACCCTAGATCCTCAGCATTTGTAAATAAAAAGGTTAAAGTCCGTGTATTTTTCATGCCTAAGATAAGGCGGTGTTGCAATAAGGGTAGGGTGGGGTGGGGCTTGGATTTTGCAAGAGGTTGTGAGGTATTAGAATAGCCGCATTGGTTGTGATGAAGAGGAATATGTGTCACAACCACTTTGGTCATGAGCGTCGACCGTCCCGCAAAGGCGTGTAGGCTTTCGAGATTCCGCAAGCCTGCACGAGCGAGCAGAGGCTCGGATAAAAAAGAACAAGCAATGTGAGATCTAGAGGGATTACATATGTGTCTATGGATTGAGAGGTTATCTGGAATGATCCCATATTCTTAGACCTTGGTGCCTAGCCAATTAGGTGTTGCCTTGTGGTGAGAGCGCATGTGCGCTCACCAAAAGAACCTCATAGTATTTGAGTGGGAAAAACTTCATAACAACCTTTTATATTGGTTGAGGGGACTTATTGGGACCTCAATAGATCATGAAAGGCTATGGGTTGAGGTTGTGTTCAAGATATGGGTCTTGAGAACCTAGAATTATGTTACTTTCTTTTTGGTGTTCACTAGAAATTTTTAGCTAAAATAAATAAAGCTCTTTAGGGGTCAAGTGATCACTCAAGGGTGGGCGACTGACTTGAGTTGACCTTATGGTTATGAGCCATAGGCGTAGTCTTGGACATATGAAGGTTTATGGGGAATATAGTACATACATGTGGTTGGCTAAGGTAAACATTATCTAGGACCAATGAACTCGATGGTCTTGACTAAGGTGGACATTAGTTGGGACCAACCTACCTAGCTAGCTAATGGTTTGGTATGAAGCATGTAGGCCCTACAAAGTGTGGGTTTGTTGAGCACGTGCTTGGGTTCACTATTAAGTGACAAAGAAAAGGGGAGGAGTGAGAGAGAGAGAGAGAGAGAGAGAGATATGATAAGAAGTTTATTTTATGTCACTAAAATTTGGCAGTAGTTGTGGTTAATTAAGTTGGAAATGGGCTGTGGTAGCTCGCGTGACTATGTAATGTAAGCAAGTACGACGAGGAGAAGAGTTAGGAAGTAAGGGTTGACAATGGAGTTAAGACCATCTCCAATGGTGAGACTCAAGTTTGGGTATTGAAATAGAAAATGAGTTGTGTTTTACCTCTCCAATGATGATACCATATCTACTTCACAAGGGCCCCACACTTTTTGTCAAATGAGACTTAAAGTTGAGTATCTAAACTTAGAAACTTTTTTTTGGAGTTGCTAAGTTTAGATACCAACTTATTGATATACATTGCAAAAAATACTCTCTCTCTCTCCTAAAAATACTCACTTGAATCTCACCATTGGAGAGGGTCTAATGGTGTGGTATTTTTGACTAGGTGGTGGAGCAAGTTGTTGCAATGTAAAGAAGCTGATGCTAAAGCTCAATAGTAAGTAATGGAATACCTTAACATCAGGTTCACGACAACTTTGAACACCCAATATTCCGTTGGTCTTTTTAAGTGAAACAATTAAACCTAGACACACATGCCAATGAAAAACTTTAAGCAATAATATTTTAAAATTTTCAATGTGTAGAAATTACAACATTTTAATAGTCATAGTTTATTTATTAATACAATTTCAACAAGTACCTACCATACTATATATTTTTTTCTTATGTATAAATTATGGGAAATTCTCAATGGTAGCCTTCAACTATTGCTTATTCCCAATGGTAGCCAATATATCTTCTTTTTTTTTTTTTTTTCTCTCAATGGTAGCACTCTACTTTTTAAAAGTTACAACTTTTACCTTATTAACTCTAAACCGTTAAATATCCGTTAACTTTAAATATAGTCAATCATTTTCTTTCTCTTAACCATTTTCTCTCTCCTCCCCTTCATTAATCTTCCATGGCAGCCACCTCAACCTCCACCTCCAACCCCTCCACCACAATACCCTCCACACTCCACGGTACACCCACCCCTTCTCTATCCCCCTCCCCCCATCCACCTCAATGCCACCCCTTCAAGTCAACTAAACCAACCCACAACGACAATAAAACACAATTCCGCCATTTTCATCTCTTTGAAGCTCCCTTCAATGGCATAATCTCTCAATTTTGGCGTCGTTTCTTGCTTCTTACAAAGCTGTAAAAAGCTCACCAAACCATGTTATTCCAATTGCTACCCCATCATTCTTGGGAATTTTGACCCTTTTCCTTTTCCTCCACCGCTACCTTCGCCGCCATTGTCGTCGTCTTCTCAAAGTCATATAGTTCCTTTCTTAATCGATACTAATCTACAATTTGTATTATCGGAATCTCCTTTCTTCTCCTTACGACTTGTACAATCATTTTAAGGGTTCGTTTTACCGAAAGTACAAATGGGGTTTCTCCGTCAAACTCCGGCGATGAACGATGGTGGGTCAACTGTGGACCACCCAATTTGGCTTATAGCTACAATTGGGCTTCCACAATCTGTAATTTCTTCAATAACTACTTTCTAGTATACAAAAAAGAAATTGATGGTTTTTTTTTTTTTTTTTTTTTTTTTTTTTTTTTTTTTTTTTTGTTAATGGTTGCGATTTATCGATCATGTTCTGTTTGTTTGACTTAGTTTGGGGAAGTTGATACTTATTTTCAATATAGTCATGCTTTTCATATTTCTTGCATTGATAATTAGTTAAGGTCTCATAAGAATTTCTCTCTTTGTCGGGCTGCTATTTTGAATGAGATTGAGAGGGGTAATTTTGATACGTGTAAGGAGGTTGAATTTCAGTGGCTTGACAATGGAGGGAGGGAGGAGGGTGGCTCGATAGTAAGAGGTGGGAGGGTGGCTGGGAAGTAGAGGGGGAGGAGTGGGGTTTTTTTTTTTAATTTTAGAAAAAGCTAACCTTGGTTTAGATTAAGGTTAGATTTAACAGAAATTTAACGGAAAAACATAATAAAGGTTACGGTTGCAACTTTAAAAAAGTAGGGTGCTACCATTGAAAATCCAAAAAAAAAATTGGCTACCATTAAGAATAAGCAATAGTTGAAGGCTATCATTGAGAATTTCCCATAAATTATTGACATGAGTCAAAATAGATTAGGTGAATAGTACACAAAGTCAAAAGAATTTACTAAAAAAAATACAGAGGGAGTATTATCGGATTACAACTCATCAGAAAACTAGTATCGCAAATTCGCAATTCGCAAGGACATTGGGTAGAAAACTTAACTATTTTAACTTGGGAAATATATAAAACTAACGTCACCCCTTAACGGCAAACTAAGGGCCTGTTCATATTTACTGAAGTGAGCTGAACTGAACTGAACTGAACTGATTGGAGCTGAACTGAACTGAACTGAACTGATTGGAACTAAACTGAACTGAACTGAACTGAATTAAGCTGAAATGAATATTTTATGTGAGAGGGAAATTAAGAGCTGAACTGAACTGAACTGAACTGAACTGATTGGAACTGAACTGAACTGAACTGAACTGATTGGAGCTGAACTGAACTGAACTGAACTAAAATTAAGTAAATATGAACAGGCCCTAACAGTAAGCTATTGATTGCTCAATTAATAACTTACCTCTGGGTTATTGCTTGTAGCTTCCAAAAGCATAGGGCACACCTTATTAGAAAACTCAATATCAGAGGGTTAACGTGTAGAAACCCCCCTAAAAAAATATAATCTACTTTGTAAAATACAGTTTGATGCAGCTTGCTCTCTTTTTATTTTCATTCTTTTCTTTTTTTTTTTAATTTTATTTTTTCTCTTTTTTTATAAAAAAACCATAAGGAGACAAATTATTATTATTATTATTTTATTATTATTATTATTATTATTATTATTATTATTATTATTATTATTATTATATTACAAACAAAAACCCTCGGTGCTACAATGTTCGAAATAACAAGAGGACTTTCCCCAACCCAAGTTTAGTACCAAACTCAAGTAGTACAATGTTCGGTGTTAAGAGGTATCAAAAACTTACCCGATTAATCCGACTCGAAACTGACCTAGAAAAACCCTATTAAGATTTTGAATTGTATGATCACAATAATTTTGCATGACTTAAGAAAAATAGACCTGACCTCAACCTTGTTGAATTGAATCGACCCAAAAACTCGAACACCTCTAGCTAACCATCAATTACATGAGCTGCCTCATTAACCTCTCTAAATATATGGACAAAAGGAACTGTGAAAATAGGATAGTACACCAGGGTGCACCATGTGCATGGTGCACCTAGAGCTGTCAAAATCTAACACGACACGACAACTCGACACGAACCCGACACGAAATAAGCGGGTTTGGGTCAAGAATTTTTGACTAGTTTACATAATTAGGTCGACACGAACCCGACACGAAATTAAAAGGGTTAGGTTTGGGTTGAAATTTTCAACCCGAAACCGACACGCATAACCCGATTATATAAACGGGTTGAACGATAGCCTGTTAACCCGAACTCGACACGCTTAATCAATTAATTAAGTAGTAAAAAAAATTGAATTTTTTTATTCAAAACTTGCAATTTTTAAATAACCTTGACATCATTTATACATTTTAGTAATTTTCAGGTGGAAAAATTATAATTTTCATCTTTTATAAATTAAAATTTAATTTGACGATTAATTTGAGACAATTATGATGTATAGTTATGTTGGTAAAATTGCTAGCTTTAAACCCTTGTGGTATCTTTTGCTAAGACTTTTAACTTTAAATTCTTGTAGTATCTTTAATGAATTAACAGTATTTGTCTTTTTTATTTTTGAATTGAAAATTAATTAGTTTATTACACACTATGTGGGTAAAAGGTTACCCATGTAACCCATTTAATAAGCGGGTTAGGTTTGGGTCAAGGGTTTTCAACCCGTTTAATAAACGGGTTAGGTTTGGGTCAAGGGTTTTTCAACCCGTTTATCATCGACACGAACACGAACCCGACACGACACGACACGGTTGACGGCCCTAGGTGCACCCGATAAATAAAAAAAGGCGAAAATAACATAATTTGGTTGAACAAAGAACATACCGTGTTTGACAAAGAACATACTTATGTTTGACAAAGAACATACCTATATATGTTTGATGATATGTTCTTTTATACTTATGTTTTGGGTGTTTTTGTCCCTCGGGAGAGTTGCAACTAGAAGACTAATCTGGTGACGCCTGTACCTGCAAAATTACGAAGACTCCGGGTGGTTGGAGCTCCGCCTCCGACGATCAAGTTAGAATGTGTTGGAGAATACAAAAAAAAAATAGAGTGAGATCTTCTCGGATTTCGAGATCAGGTGCTTTCTCTGATGTAAGAGAATGTAGGGTTGTTGTAATATGTATCTGCCCCCGTAAATGGGGGAAATCTCCCTACTTATAGAGTCATTGGAAAAAGTGCCCTTAATTAGGTCATCTGACCTAATTTGGGGGCTGCGCCGTAATACGGCTTTCTCGGGATTTGGGCCAGAAAAGGCAGCCTTTTCTCCCATTTGTTTGGAGTGACACGTGTCATTAGGTGGGAGACCAATTTAGGTCTTTCAAAGGATGACACGTGTCAGCTTTTGATAGGGCCACGTGCCCTGAGTAATTTTACCCAAAACATTTTCCCCTCACAGATGTGACGTGGCTTGCCACGGGGCATCTGTGACATTTGTCACACATGCATTGGGTGATCAGTTTTACTGTTCACCCATCTGGGTAATTTACAGGGTTGCCCCTGGATTCACCCTCTATAAATATTATCATTTCCCCTCATTTTTCGCATATTCACGAAAAACACCTGAGAGAATCTGGGAGAATCTTTGACTTTTCTTAATAGGACGTTTCCGCCTGCCGCTTGCTTTCATCCATCTGACACAGCAGGTTTAAGCAACTTTTAACAGTAATTTAACGAAGTAACCGCCTGCTTTTTCTCTCTCTTTATATTCTACTTTTCCGTTTGTGATTGTTCTTCCCTTTTTATAAATGGTATCACAAACACACACGGCACGGCCTAGGATAGCTGTCAGCCGGTCACTTGGGACGGCTAAATCTAGGACTAGGGGTGCCGCCTGCCCAATCTGCACTCGTCCCTGAATCCGACCGCGTCTATGTCTGTGCAGGACACTATGGCCTGAATTAAGAGGACAGCTCAGGCGTCCAGTGATGAAGAGGATAAGAATCCTATTAGGGTGCCTAGGAATGAAGTCTTTTATCATCCGTCTAGCATCCCAACTACGCCAAATGACTCCATTTTGGATGAGTCAGAAAATGAGTCTAGCGAAGAGACATCCGATTTCGAATAAAGATCGTCCTAGTCGGATGATATCTCAGGCGGCTCTAAAAGCGAAGAGAGGCCGCCTGAGGCTGCTGAAGAGGAATCCGAAAAGGAGGCCGCCTCTGTTGAGGAGGCCAGGAGGTAACTTTGTCTTCTCTTCAAGACAAGTACACCTCGTACTTCACTCACATATCCACTGCCACACAAAGGCTCATGCGGAGAAACTTAGAAGAATCTCGGGAAACCTATGTGATGGGGGCCAGCCCTTGACGACACAGTCGCCTGGCCGCTTGACCAAAGATATGGGGATTCTTGCTTTGGATGTTATGCGGCCACAATACAGGCGGGCCTTTGGTTCCCACTGGATCCGGCCATTGAAAAGATCCTTGACTGGTACCGCCTGGGGGTATGGAAACTGGCACCCAATTCTTTGGTCAATATTTTAGGATTCGTATCCGCCTATAGGATGCAAGGGGTTGAGCCTAGCTTCGAGGCATTCGCTCGTATACATTATCTTAGTAAAGCTCCTAAGTCATCCGGGCCCGGATGGTTCACCTTATCTTGTAACAAAAGTTACATGATGACTCAGGGGAAAGAAAATAAGTGGAAGGATTGAAGGAACAAGTTCTACATCATCTCTTCCCTAGACCCCATCCAGAGTAAAAAGTTCAACTCTTGGAACCAGAACCCTTATCTTTTGGGTCATAAAGCAATTCTCTCGCTTGTGTCTGATGAAGACTAGGATCAGATTTTGACGCCTGGGATGTTTAAAGTTGAAATTAAAACAGTACAAGGGGGATTTGAAAGGGAGATCATTCCAAACAGCTACATCCCTAGGTTTGAATGGCTGACGGATCCTTGCTTCCTGGCCACCTGCGGCCTAAGCACAGAAAAAGGAAGAGGTGGGGAGCTGGATGAGGGTTTTGTAGAGCATTTATAAATTTTTACTTTGATATTTTACTAACCACCCAGTCGGCCTTTTTGCAGATGAAGCAATGTCCCAACTAGATCCCAACAAGATGGCAGACAACTCCGCCTCTGCATACCGCCAGATGGTTCGGTAAAAGAGCCAAATTTTCAAAAAAGAACAACTTGAGCATGTAAGCTCTCTTGCATCTGCCAATTTCCTTTTGAACTTGGATTTTATGCTTTTTTCTAAGTGTTGTGCTTTTTCAGGAAGGATCTGTGAAGCCGCCTATACTGCCGACTCTAGAGCAAAGGCCCCCCAAACAGCCCGCTTCCGGGGATGTGCCAACGCCTATAAAGCAGCGGAAGACGATTTCTCACAAACCATCTGCAAGCCAATTCGAATCCCACCTCTCAACAGGCGGCAAGTCGCCGGCTGCTATGGATGCCCTCAAGCAGGCAGAGGAGTCAAAGTCTTCAAAGGACAAGCCTCCGACTGGTACTGCCAGCTCTCCAGGCGGTCTTTCCAGTAGGTGAAAGGACAAACATGCCCAGGATCTGGTCGTTATTCCAGGTACCTCAGCCTTTGACCCTTTGCCTTACCCTTGCAGGGTTAAGATTTATAGCCGGTCGCCAACAAGTTCTGAAGCCAGCCGGTCTATTGGCCGGATCTATGCCAGCTTCTTACCAAATGTTGCATATGCAGATGCTCCTCAAACGCCAGATGTGCGGCGAATTGCTAAGGACAGCGCCGTCTCTGCTGAGCAGCGTGACTCCATTAAAGGAGTTGGCTCCCTCAACTTTGTTGTCATTCTTGAAAATCTAGTGGAGGTAACTTTTCTTTTTAAGTTAGATTATTTTTCAATTCTTGATTTGGCCGATTGCATATTAACCGTCTCTTCTGTTGACCGAATGTAGGCCATGCTGAGAGTGAATGGTCTTAAAAAGCCATTCAGCAATAAGCAAAAAGAGGTAAGGGCTGCCAACCTTAGGGCCGCTTCTAATATTGACAAAGCCATGTATGATGTAAACAAGAATGAGTTGCTGAATTAAGATATCCTATACTCACAGGTGGCTGCAAATTTTCAAGTCAAAAAAGATTTGGAGGCGACCCAGAAGAAGGTGACTGAGCTGAGGGCAGAGCTGAAAGTGGCCAAGTCTGAGTTGGAGAAGCTTCATGATGCTGGCAGAGAGATGGATAGTCTCAAGCGCCAAAACGAGAAGCTAGCTACTGATGAGCTTGATGCACAGGCAAACCAAGAGGCGGAGGGCGGAGCGGATGTAAGGGATGAGGATGAGGACAAGGAACACAATGAGCAGCATTCGACCAACGAAGAAGTGGCGAATGACCAATGAAGCTGAGTCCTCTCCTGAAGCTGATTAATGATTAATCAAGTTTTTCTGCGGCCAGATGGCCATTTCAAATACATTTTCGGCCTGCGTACCGAGTATCTTTGTTTTTACCGACTTGGGAGTCGGGTTTATTCAACAATTTCTATGTGTTTCCCTTGGATGTATTCCGGGTAACAATGTTTGATTTTGCTGGCCAAGGGGTCAGCTTTTGTTTATAAATCAGCCGGCCATCTGGTCGGCCTTTATTTAAAATTTAAGCTCTTTTATATGCTTTCATGAATGTTTGCATCTTATTTGATACAGACGGCTTACCGGGTGTTATTGCCCCTGGACGGCTGTATGCTTGGGTTCAAAAGCGGGTTGATTGACTTGGAAATTTTTGATACTTAAAAGAGTATGACTAATTTCTAAGTCAATTAATCACTATGGTGATTGCCCCAAACCAAGCGTACAGCCGACCACGGACCATCCGGTTCTTTTAGACAAACGGCCTTGAACCTTTTTCTAGGTGGCCGAATGACTATTATGTGTGAGCCTTAGCCCTTTAATTCTCAACATTACGCTTAAAGGGTGCAGGCAGACTGAAATGTTTTATCTGCTCTCGTCTGCCTACGTTGCTTCGTTTGCAAATACAGACGGCTTTACAGCGCTGTAGGTGAAGCGGGCGGTCATACAGGGATCGCCTGCCCCACTTAAACAGATACGAAGGTCACACTTAACCCTCATAAGTTGCTAACTCAGATGGCTATGAGTGAATCAATTAGGTTACTCATTCTTGGTCGTCTGTGTATGTTAGAAACAATGAATTTATTTAAGTTATAATTGATGCATTAACACCACTCAAATGTTTTCTAAACAATCGGACCGCCTACTTGATGGGTGTCATAAATGGCACCCATTTGATGAGTATTTAGGTTGTTTTTACCTTCTTTTCATAACTTTCCTTTTGAATAAATGCTTAGTTTTATGCTTTTCCTCTTTGTTTTACCTTTTCTCTCTTATTTTGTGGTTTTGTGCATTTTGATGGTTTTTCTAGTCTTTTCTCCTTTATTTTCTCTCTTTTCGTGGTTGTAAGTATTGTACGAGGTTTGGGTCTTGATATGGATGGATTACTAAGGTGGAAGATGCTTTTGGAGTAAGCTCATGGCAATAGGAAAGCTCAAGATGCAAGGAAAGTGGATTCTCCAAGTTTTAGCTCTTGCGCTCTCAAGTCGCGGTCTTATGAAGGAGTGGCGTTGAACCCACTGTCAAGTGCTTTTGGATCTGCCTCCTTGGTGTACATCATCATCATTCGGTGCGCACATTCGAAGCCATTAGCGAACGCACGAAGCCTCAAGAAGAACCGAAGGAACCCAGAGGAGCGCGGGCGCGCAATCCACGGGCACGGGTGTAGCCCCCTTGAATAGTTGTTTGGCTAGGGAATGGGTGAAACTTGTATGATTGATTGATTGTGTTTAATTTGGGAATTTTCTTGATTAATTGTTGAGATTAAAGTGATTAATGGAAATTGTGCATGTGTGTATTTCGATTAGGCCTTGAGAATTATGCTTGATTGCATTGTTAGTCTACATTGATACGGACCATTGATTTGTAGCTCACAATTGTCGATTGATTTTGGTTAGTGACGTTCCTAGTTAGAGTCTCTCGTAGTTGGCGCTAGCTAGACCTTCAGGAGATAGCTTGTTGAGCTCTTTTGATTGCTCTTACCATTAGTCTTCGTAACCATTGATTTGCATGTTTGTCCCAAGTTGTTGCAATTGTCATGATTACTCGTTGATCCCCATTCCTAGTGTTTTATTTGTTTGGTTCTTCGTTTGTTAGTTGTTAGTATAACCTCTCTACCCTTGTCTTCGACCTAGCTTAGGCGCCCAAATTAAAAGCACTTGAACATTACCGTTCCTTTGGGTTCGACGCTTGAATTGCCTCTATACTTGTATTTAGGTTTGTTGAGTGTTTATAAATTTAGTTTGACCGAGGGAGGATTAGTCAACGACCTAGTTTTCCCCTACGTCAAAATGGCACCGTTGCCGGGGAACGGTGTCTATGTTTGAGTGTTTTTTATTTCTTGAGTCTTGGTCTTTGTATATACTTTTATTTTATTTGATTTTTGCTTGTTTTGAAAGAAAAAAAAATGAGGGGATGGAGAGTCTATGAGTGAGGAAAAGGATGTAAATGAAGTTTCTACCACATTGGTAGATATGGACGATGATGATGATGATTGTTTTGAAAGCTTCAAAGTGTGTGAGGAGGATGTTAGAGAGTCTATGAGTGAGGAAAAGGATGTAGAGATGGATGTTCCTATAGACACCCAAATGTGTCTCCCTAAAACCAAACCCAGTGATGAATACCTTTTGCGTCGAATCATAATCGAATGAGGTGAAAGTGCGAAAGGTCAAGTGTTGCGGTTGGTTTTTATTAAAAATTCTTTCTTTCTGTTTTCGAAAATAACTTTATTTTATGGAAATAGCCAATCCAATTTAGTTTGGTCCACGACAAGGGTCCAATAATAGTGTAGTTGGATGGGGCTTTCAAAGAGTTTTCCAACGATATGTTATAAGCCCAATTCCGATGAATAATGAGCCCGGTTTGATCTTTACATGCGGCCCAATGATCTAGGGGAGGGCCCAATGATAATTATTATTCCTAAATTTATTAGAATTAATTATAGTCTTCTAGAATTCTCTAGAAGGTTCTCTTTAGTCCTAATAGAATTAGAATTAATAATTATATTTTAATGAGTTTTATTTGGAATAAAATATTATTTTATGAGAAAAACGATTTCGATTTTCGTACGGACTTTACAAATCAATTTTTGACTCATAAGTGGACTCCGTGTTTGAAAGCGCGTAGGAATCCAGGCTGTCGCCAAACGACAGGCCTGTCGCCACGCGACAGACCCTGTCGCCAGGCGACAAGGTCGGTTTTGCAGCGACAGCGTGGAGTTTTATTCCTTATGAAATTCTACCTACTTTTGGACTGTTTTCTTATAAATAGGGTCCTGAACCTCCGTTTTTATTCATCAATTCTCATCTACAACAATCATCTTTCTCTCTCTAAAGCTAGAAGCTTTCTTTCTCTCTATTCTTTTTCTAAACCTTCCCTCTAACACAATTCCGCATTCATGAGATCTAGAAACACCTAGCCAAATTCGAAGTTGCCTTCGCCCTAGACGTGAAAGGTTATAATTTCTGAGGGTTTGGTCCCAAATCTCTATTTCAATTATTTAATTTGATTGTTTGATTTTATATTCTCCTTGAAGTTACTAACGCGTGTATTTTGTTATTAGAAAGAGATACGAGGCATCAAAGTATGTAATCTTGTTGCTCTATTCTTGTAGAAAGCATGTTTAAATTTGTTTAATTCCTAGTATCATGTTAGGATGTTATTATTGCTTTCTAGTATCATGTTTAGGGTGCCTTTTACTCTTTTCTAATATCATGTTAGTATCATGCTAGGTCTAAAGCTTTGATCTTTATTGCTTAGTGACATGCTAGGGTTTGTTATTAACCTTGTTAGTATCATGCCTAGGATCTTGCTATTATATTTAAGCTTTATTATTATGATTATAATTGTTATGATTATTATGTTGCTTGATGCTTATTTATTGTTATTGCTTGGTCACGCCTTTTATGCATCTTTAAAGGGAATTTGTACTTGTAATCATGCTTAATAAGATAATTAATAATCTTGTTTAGGGCTAATATGATTATAATTCAAGTGATCGTCAATAATAGTTTTGTTTGTGCATTAAATTCAACCAACATAGATAAACAGGTTTAGGGTTAACCTATTGTTTGCATGTTAGTCAGAAAGCGCACATGAATACGAGAAGAATGAAGTAGAGGCCTTTTTAGGGCAGGTTCAATATCTTTTAGGTTGAATTTGTACCTTCATCCCCGAACCCTATTTGGTTCAAGACCTTTTGGAGTTGACGATCTCCTGGATCCTTAAGGGGTGTAATCTTCACCTAGTGAACGATTTACAAGTTCCTAAAACTTGTTGGCGACTCTTTTGCTCTAGCTTCCTTCCCTTTGGACGCCACCATGCTTAAGTGTATGATCACAGTGGGGTTCAAGCTTGGGGTTAATGCTTGAAATATTCCCTACAGTTCCTAAAGAGAGTTTGCATTTTGAACCTCCTTCACAATTTGAATTTCGTTCCATTGAGCCTTTAGATGGAGTTGAAGAGAAACTAAAATTTTTGGCCTCTCTTAATGTTGAGGAAATGGTAATTCAAGTTATGAAGGATGGGACATTGCAATTTTTGAAGCGTGGAGATGTTGTGAAGAAAGAGAGAGATGATGAGGAGGATGAAGTAGTTTCCATGGGAGGTTGGATGTTTGAGGGTGATGAGGACCAAGAGTATTGAGTGTTGAAAACCAATTGGAGAGTCAATTCCCCCACCCACCTCCCTTGATTGTGATTTCATTCCCCCATTCCTTTATTTTGAATACCAATCTTCTTCCACCCCATCTCCTTTGCATGATAACCATGTTTGCTTTGAAGAGAATGTGATTGAGAATGAGCTTAATTTGAATGATGATGAGGTGGAGGAGAACCCTTTGAATGTGAGTTCATTGGATAAGAGAGCTTGTGTCTCTATGGTAAGTGGTGTAAGTGAGCAACCAATTCCTATTCCTTCACCTTACACCTCATTTTCAAGAAAGCTTGATCTTGTTCCCTCCTATCCCATGTCATTACCTTCTTTTCTCAAATCCTCTTCTCTTGAAGAGCCTTTAGTCCCCTAAGTGCCTCATTTGATGACTTTTGAGTATAATGGTGGGACTTCTAACCAAAAATATTTTGTTGGGAAGAGTATGCCTTCTTCTTTTTCTTTTATTTCTCTTCCTTTTTCTTACATTCTTATTTTTCCCTTCTTTTCTTCCACTTCTTGGTATACCTCTTCTCAACCCAATAGGTGTGCATTATGCTTGTTGCATGCCTTCTTTTTGTCATGTGCACACTTACTTTCTTATGAAATGTGTAGTAGTGCATTTGACAAGCTCTTACGTGCGTTGAATTATTATTTTCTAGAGCGGTCAAGCTTGGACCTTAAGCAAGCCTTTCTCGGGAAGTAACCCGTGTTTTATTGCTTTCATTTTCTTTTCTTTTTAGAATAGATTTTCTCTCATGGAAATGTTTGTGTGCCTTTTTCTAGGTACATAACTTGATATATTTTGGTGCATTTGTTTGAATCAAGAATAAAGGAAGATTGACTCCTATTTTGCTGGCATATGGAAAACAAGATTCAATGATAGATGAACTTGGCTTTGAAAGGTTAAATTGGGTTATTTGCGGGTATTTACACCCACCTAAATCCGGTAATATCTTTCCTTGCTCTTTCTCTAATGGTTGATGATTTTTTTTTGGACATGTGTTGGTTTGTTGGATTGATCTCTTTGTTTTCCCCTCCCGAGGATTATTTGATTTATGTTTGAGCATGTTGTCTCATTCAAGCTTGGGGAGGGTATTCTATCATGTTTGGTGGGATGTTGATTCATATATTCCATGTACATTTGTATATGCATTTCCTTGCTCTTTATTTTGAAAAACTCAAAAAAAAAAATTATTTTTATCAAGGCAAATTTGCAATGTAATTTGTTTTGTTCTTGCTTTAGACATAATACTTTTGGACTTGTATAGTTGAATGCTTTTCTTCTTAAATGGTAACGGTGTGCACGGTTTGAGAATATGTTTAGTTGACTCTAGGATAGAGTATGCTAAGGTATTCCTTTAGAACTTTTGGGACCTTGAAGCTGGATTATATTGTTTTTGAAAATTTGCAATTGCTCCCCTTTGGTGAATTTGAAACTAATAGTGAGTTATTGCTACAACCATGTGAGGTTTTATTTCTTCTTCCTTTCAACATTTCTTGATTGAGCGACCGCATGGATCCTTGACTATTGGATGCTTTATCTAGAATTTGACTTTCATCTCCCGAGATCGCAACCGAGCCATTTAGGAAGGACCAAGGCATCTTTTTGGGGTGGTAATTTTTCTTTTTCTAGGATAGTTTTCTATATCTTTATTTTGGGTTTTCATTTGCCTACTTGCTAACCATTTGAGCCATATACCCTTCTTTTCAAGCCACATCTTTAGATCTTGAGCCTTTTGTTTTATTTTTGTTCCCATCATTGGTTTTTGTGAAGCATTTGGTCTCTATTATTGGAGTTTTGGTGGATGAGAATGATTGTTTGGTTCTTATAATGAAAGCAAGTTTGTGTTGTAAATATTTTGTGAATAAAAAGCAAATGCAAAATTTGAAAAAGCCGTCCATAGTTAAAAGAGGCGAGGACAATGAATAAAGTGAAAACATGAAAAAATGATAAAAAGCAAAGCACATTCAAAAGCTTTGGCAAAAATTGAAAAAAGTGAAAATTCAACAATTCAAAAATATTTTGATGTAAGTGTCTTTCTCCCTATTTTAAGCATTGCGGACAATGCTTTGTTCAAGCTTGGGGGGAAGTGTTCTTACGCTTTTTGTACATATGTTTGTGATTCTTAGCTTTGAATAAGCTTGGGGGTGTTGTGTTTTTGTCTGGTGTTTACTTGGTTTTGGTGTTGAGATTTGGCCAATCTTTGCTTCACGATTTAGGTATACCACCAAATTTCAAATTTTAGCCTACCCTCATCCTTCTCGCCTTTACATTACAACCCTTTCAAAGACCTTTTGACCTTTGTGGTTGAGGCACAAGTCGGTGGAGGGAGATGTAGGTCAAGCTTATAGAGCAGCATGCAATAGTTGAGACGTCGAGTAGCCTCAAATCTCTTTCTTTTTCCAGTTCCTTCGAGGAACCATTGAGATGCTTGCTAAAAGTAGATTTGAAGCTAATTGGGAGAATGTGCTAAAAATGTTTTGAGATGAAAGTGACTTGTGTCTTGATAAGTTCTCTATGCTTAGCATGTCCTATGTTTCAATCAACCATAGATATCTTGAAACGTGCACTCCCTTACTTGTTTAGTAAGATTTGCATTCATTTATGCTTGTACATTTGCAGAAGTCCACTCATGAACATTTGTTTTCTTTCCTTTTCTTTTCTTTTTGCTTCTTTTTCGTGTTTTTCCTTGTTTGTCTGGTTTGTGAGAGTTATGGGTTAATCTCTTAGGAAACCCTTACGAGAGCATTACTCGTCCTCTAGGGCGATCAAAGAGTTTAAGTGGCTTGTCTTTAGTTGCTAAAATTGATCGTGATTCCTACGAAAGTAAGTTAGTGCACATTCTTGTCTCCTCTCTTCTTTTGGTTTGTTTGAATAAGCTCATCATTTTTCATCCCTTGGTTTTTTTTTGCTCGAGGACGAGCAAAAGATAAGCTTGGGGGTATTTGATGGGTGTGATGAGTGACATTTATGGCACTCATTTGATCTCTTTTTGGATGAATTTTATTTCATTTTATTACTCTTTTCTTTAGTTTTCCTTAGTTTTATTCTTAATTTCTTCATTTTATGCTTTTCATGGTTAGTTTCTCTATTTTGTGCATTTTCTAGTTTACTTGTTATTTTTCCCTTTTACTTGCTTTTTATCCTTTATTTGTAGGTTGTGATTGATTGTCCAAGGATTCCCGAGCTTCCTCTCCATGGTCTTTCATTGTTTTTCATGCCTAGTGCTTGTGCATAGAGTTTCAAGTCAAAGGGGGATCCAAGGAGCATGCTTCAAGGCCTTGTATATGCTCTTTTCATGGCTTATATTCTTCAAGAATTCCAAAAAAGTTACTGCCTACCTTGTCCTCCATCACCATCATCTAGGATGTGTGCACCACATGAGCTAGGACGAAGAAGAAGAGGAGGTTGCCAGATATGTGCGGGCGCACTCGGGGAGTGTGCGGCCGCACATATGTCGTGTGCGGCCGCACATGGGGTGTGTGCGGGCGCACCTTTCTGGGTGTGTCCCGTGCGCACTTCTCTCTCTCCTCCAAGCGCCCGCACCTGCGTGGGTCTATTCTTGGGCGTCAAAACCGACATTCTCCTTTGTATATATAGTTATTTCCTTCTATTTTTGTAGTAGGAAGTTTCATAATAGAATTAGATCATATTCTTAGCTTAGTTGAGAGCTTCTCTCTCTAGATTTAGGGGTTAGTTTTAGGAGTAGATTTTAGAGAGAGAAAGTGAAGAATTTCAATGGTGATTGAGAGATTGAAGATTCAATGGTGACAATTGTATTGGAGATCTACTCTATTATCAATGAGCATTTCTAAACTCTATCTCATTTATTGTTTTGTTTAGTATTCATGTTTAGATTGTTTGATTTTGATTAGATCTTGATGATTTGATGATTGATGTTTGATTAGAGTAATTGTTCTTCTTTGATTGTTCTTCTTTGATTGTTGATTGTTGATTTCTTTGGTTATTAGTTGAATTGATGATGTTGCTAGAGTAGTTGTTTGGTTAGGGATTTGGTGAAGCTTATATTATGTAATGGATTGATGTAGATTGGGTATTTTGATGGAGTTGATGATGTGATTAAATTGGTTAATTGATTATGTGCATGTGTGTGTTTGATTTAGGCTTGATCACCCTAGTTATTCACACTAGATTGCATTGTAAGTTCACATTGATACGGACCATTGATTTGTGGCTTGCATTTACACGATTGAGGTGTCTTGTGATGTTTCCTAGCTAGAGTTTATCGTAGTTGACGCTAGTTAGACCTCTAGGAGAATAGCTTGATATGCTCTTTTGGTTGCATAATTGATCTTCCCTCACATTGCTTGACTTAGTCAACTTCCTAAACCAATTTGCATTGTTCATTGCTATTATAAGTGAATCCTAATCCCTAGCATTTTACTTGCTTGGTTTCTTTGTCTTAGTAGTTGTTAGTGTCCTCTTTTACCCTTTGTCTTCGACCTAGCTTAGGCACATAATTGGAAGCACTTAGACATTACCGTTCCTTTGGGTTCGACCCTTGACTTACCTCTATACTTGTATTTAGGTTTGTTGATTGTTTATAAATTTTGTTTGGCTTAGGAGGATTAGTCCAACGACCTAATTTTCCCATGTCAAAATGGCGCCGTTGCCGGGGAACGGTGTCTATGTTTGAGTGTTTTTGATTGCTTGAGTCTAGGTCTTTTTGTATACTTTTTCTTTTATTTGTTTTTGTTTTCTTTGTAAAAATGGCATGTCTATCTTTTTCTTTACATGATGATGAGCCTTTTTGTGAATATTTCAATAGACTTAAGGAATTTCTTGACTATAATTGTTGTAGTCTTTGGGAAGCTTGTGAGATTTGTTATCATGGTTTGAATGAGCAAACTAGGGATATAGTTGAAGGAATGCATAATGGTGATTTTAGAGCATTTTCTATTGAGGATGCTTGGAAATTTTATGTTTGGTTTACTTGGGAAGTCTATAATAAGGGTAAACGTGCTTCCATTTTTGATGTGCAATGTGTTAATTCTCCCAATGTTAGCATGATTTACCATGATGTGTCACATGACCCCATAGTTAAACCTAGAACAAATGCTTCCAATTCTATTTCCTCATTTGTTCATGATAATGTGTTGCATGTTCAAGCTAACAAATCTCATACATTTGAAAATGCCCCCAACCCCCTATTTGATGAAAATGCTCATGTTTGTAATGATGATGATCCTACTTTTGGTTGTACTTCTTCTTCTCTTGTTGAGCCTCAATCTCCTACCCCTTTTGAATCTCTTATTGCTACCTTGGAAACTCAAATTAGGCATGTTGAGCTTCGTGATGATCTTGGGCCTAATAAAGAGTCGACTCTTAATTGTTTAAGAAGTCAATTGGAGATGATGAGAAAGAGTTAGGAGCGTCTCGAGGAGGGAAGAAGGAGAAATGAAGAGCTAGGAAGCCAATTGTCATCTTTGATGCTTATGTGTGAAAGTTACAAATCCAATGTGTGTGTTGAGGGTGATGATGGTAATTTCGAGCAACCAAGAGTGTGTGAGGATCCTATTGTTGAGCATAAGAGTAAAGGAGAGAGAGTCGAGAGTGATGATGAGTTTGATGAAATTTTAAGTTTAGACATCTCTTCCTTTGTTGATTGTGATGAGTCCCAAGTGTGTGAATGTGACTCTTCTATCCATGAGTATTTGGACTCGTTTGAGGTTATGTCAAATGTGTTTGTTGAGTGCATAAGGAATAGCCATAGCCTTTTATGCAAGTTCATTGATGATGCTTTATAGGAGAGAGATGATTTTGAGTTATATTTGCCTCCATTCATGCATGGTTTTGAGACTCTAGGCTTTAAGGAAGTTGAGGGAGCTATTGTTCATGAAGGTAGTGGAGGAGATTATGTGGTTCCTCTTGGGAGTTGGATGTTTGAGGGAGATGGTGATCATGAGTGTTTTTCTTTTGAGGATTCTATGATTGATTTTCATGCCCTCATTGGCAATGTGAGACCTTGTATTGAGGGAGTAGCTAACCCTTTACCTATTTCTCATACCCCTTTCTCTCAAAAGTTTAACCACATCCCCTATTGCCCTATTTTTCTCCCTTCCTTTGTTGGTAAGCCTATTGGGGACCCTTATGTCTATCAAGATTTGAATGTGGCTCATTTGTCTCTAATTTGGGAAAAGGGTGATGTTGCCACCCAAAAATATTTTGAGGAGAGTTTGCCTTCTTTTTCCTTTTCTTCTTCTTTTTCTTTTTCTTTTTCTTCTTATTTTGTTGAGTTTTCTTTTGATTCTTCTTCCTTCTCTTGGCATCTCTCTCCTCATAGGTGTGCACTATGCTTGTTGCATGCCTTATTTTTGTCATGTGCACACTTACTTTCTTATGAAATGTGTAGTAGTGCATTTGACAAGCTCTTGCGATCGTTGCAATATTATTTTACTAGAGCGGTCAAGCTTGGACCTTAAGCAAGCCTTTCTCGGGAAGTAACCCGTGTTTTAGATTAGATTTTTCTTTTCTTTTAAGAATAGATTTTTCTCTCATGGAAATGTTTGTGTGCCTTTTGCTAGGTACATGACTTCATATACTTTAGTGCTTCGATTTGGATCAAGAATCAAGGAAGGTTGACTCCTATCTTTGCGAGCATATGGAGACAAGGTTCAATTCTTGAGAAATTAGCTTTGAAAGGTTTAATTTGGTCATTTGCGGGTATTTACACCCACCTCAAATCCGGTAATATCCTTCTTTGCCCTTTCTCTAGTGGATGATAACTTGTTGGACATATGTTGGTTTGTTGGATTGATCTCCTTGTTTTCCCCTCCCATGGATTATATGATTTATGTTTGAGTGTATTGTCTCATTCAAGCTTGGGGGAGGGTATTCTATCATGTTTGGTGGGATTTTGATTCATATATGCTTTGCACCTTTGTATATGCTTTTCCATGTTTCTTATATTTTGAAAAACTCCAAAAAGATTTTCCTTTCTATCAAGGCAAATTTGCAATGTGTTTTGTTTTGTTCTTTCTTTGGACATAATAACATTTGGACTTGTATAATTGAATGCTTTTCTTCCTAAATGGTAATGGTGTGCACGGTTTGAGAGTACGCTTGGTTGATTCTAGGATAAAGCATACTAAGGTAGTTGTTTAGAACTAGTGGGAACATGAAGCCGGATTCTACTTGTTTGTGGCATGTTTGGTAGTTGCTTCCTATAGTCGATTTGACACCAATAGTGAGTTTTTGCTACAACCATGTGAGTTCTATGTTTTTCAAGCCTTCTACCTTACTTGTATGAGCGGCATGGATCCTTGACTTTTTGCAAACCTAATCTTGAAACTTGACTCATAGATCTTGAATCCGAGACCGAACCATTTACGGAGGACAAAGGCACCTTTTTCGGGGTGGTATTTTTCATTTTTAGGATAGTTTGTTTCTTTCTTTATTTTTGGGTTTACATTTGCCTTCTTGCAACCATTTGAGCCTTTTACCTTCTTTTCAAGCCACATCTTTAGATCTTTGGCCTTTTGTTTCATTTTTCTACTTTTCTTGGTTTTTATGAAGCAATTGATCATTGTTGATGGAGTTTGTGGTGGAGAAGTTGGAATGTTTGGTTTTTATGATAGCAAGATTGTCTTATACTTTCTTTGTGAATAATGGCAAATGAGTATGAGTAAAAGCCATCCTATATTATAAAAGTCATGGACAAATAAGTGCAAAATCGAAAAAGCCGTCCAATGTTAAAAGAGGCAAGGACAAAGCATTATTAAAAAAAAGAAAAAAAAAGTGAAAAATGAAAAATTCAAAAAATATTTTGATGCGAGTTTTCTCCCTTTTTGAGCATTGAGGACAATGCTCCATTTAAGCTTGGGGGGAAGCGTTCTCACGCTTTTTGTGTATATGTTTGTGGTTTATAGCTTTGAATAAGCTTGGGGGTGTGAGTATTTTTGTTTGGATTGGTGATTACTTGATTGTGTTTCTAAAGAAAGGCGCCCTCTTTGCTTCACTTTTAGGAAAACCACCAAATTTCAAATTTTTAGCCTACCTTCACCCTTATTGCCTTACGTTACAACCTTGGGGAAAGAACTTTTGACCTAAATGGTTGAGTCACTCATCGGTGGAGAGGAATGTGAGTTTTAGGAATAGGGAGAGGGGATGCAAAAGTCAAGATGTCGAGTAGCCTAAAAATTCTCTTTTTCCGGTTCCTTCGTGGAATCATTGGGAAGCTCATTTGAGGTCGATTTGAAGCTATTAGGAAGAACGCGGTAAGATCGTTTGGGATGAAAGTGGATTGTGAAAGCTAGTTCCTATGCTTAGCATATTTATGTTTCAATCAACCTTGGGTATCTTGGAACGTGCACTCCCTTACTTATTTAGAAAGATTTGCATCCACTTGTGCTTGTACATTTGCAAAAGTCCTTTCATGAACATTTTTTTGCTTTTCTTGTATTTTGTTTTCTTTTTCATGCTTTGCCTTGTTTGTATTATTATGAGAGTTATGGGTCAAACTCTTAGGATACCCTTACGAGACCTCACTCGTCCTCATAGGCGACTTTGGGGTTTAAAGGGCTTGTTGTAGCTAAAAGCAACCGTGATTCCTACGACAGTGAGTCTTAGTGTATATTCTTACCTTGAGTCTTTCTTTTTCATTTTCAATAAACTTTTTATCCTTGATCTTCCTTGCTTTGTTTTGCTCGAGGACGAGCAAAAGTTTAGCTTGGGGAAATTTGATGAGTGACATTTATGGCACTCATTTGATCTCTTTTTGGATGAATTTTATTTCATTTTATTACTCTTTTCTTTAGTTTTCCTTAGTTTTATTCTTAATTTCTTCATTTTATGCTTTTCATGGTTAGTTTCTCTATTTTGTGCATTTTCTAGTTTACTTGTTATTTTTCCCTTTTACTTGCTTTTTATCCTTTATTTGTAGGTTGTGATTGATTGTCCAAGGATTCCCGAGCTTCCTCTCCATGGTCTTTCATTGTTTTTCATGCCTAGTGCTTGTGCATAGAGTTTCAAGTCAAAGGGGGATCCAAGGAGCATGCTTCAAGGCCTTGTATATGCTCTTTTCATGGCTTATATTCTTCAAGAATTCCAAGAAAGTTACTGCCTACCTTGTCCTCCATCACCATCATCTAGGATGTGTGCACCACATGAGCTAGGACGAAGAAGAAGAGGAGGTTGCCAGATATGTGCGGGCGCACTCGGGGAGTGTGCGGCCGCACATATGTCGTGTGCGGCCGCACATGGGGTATGTGCGGGCGCACCTTTCTGGGTGTGTCCCGTGCGCACTTCTCTCTCTCCTCCAAGCGCCCGCACCTGCGTGGGTCTATTCTTGGGCGTCAAAACCGACCTTCTCCTTTGTATATATAGTTATTTCCTTCTATTTTTGTAGTAGGAAGTTTCATAATAGAATTAGATCATATTCTTAGCTTAGTTGAGAGCTTCTCTCTCTAGATTTAGGGGTTAGTTTTAGGAGTAGATTTTAGAGAGAGAAAGTGAAGAATTTCAATGGTGATTGAGAGATTGAAGATTCAATGGTGACAATTGTATTGGAGATCTACTCTATTATCAATGAGCATTTCTAAACTCTATCTCATTTATTGTTTTGTTTAGTATTCATGTTTAGATTGTTTGATTTTGATTAGATCTTGATGATTTGATGATTGATGTTTGATTAGAGTAATTGTTCTTCTTTGATTGTTCTTCTTTGATTGTTGATTGTTGATTTCTTTGGTTATTAGTTGAATTGATGATGTTGCTAGAGTAATTGTTTGGTTAGGGATTTGGTGAAGCTTATATTATGTAATGGATTGATGTAGATTGGGGATTTTGATGGAGTTGATGATGTGATTAAATTGGTTAATTGATTATGTGCATGTGTGTGTTTGATTTAGGCTTGATCAACCTAGTTATTCACACTAGATTGCATTGTAAGTTCACATTGATACGGACCATTGATTTGTGGCTTGCATTTACACGATTGAGGTGTCTTGTGATGTTTCCTAGCTAGAGTTTATCGTAGTTGACGCTAGTTAGACCTCTAGGAGAATAGCTTGATATGCTCTTTTGGTTGCATAATTGATCTTCCCTCACATTACTTGACTTAGTCAACTTCCTAAACCAATTTGCATTGTTCATTGCTATTATAAGTGAATCCTAATCCCTAGCATTTTACTTGTTTGGTTTCTTTGTCTTAGTAGTTGTTAGTGTCCTCTTTTACCCTTTGTCTTCGACCTAGCTTAGGCACATAATTGGAAGCACTTAGACATTACCGTTCCTTTGGGTTCGACCCTTGACTTACCTCTATACTTGTATTTAGGTTTGTTGATTGTTTATAAATTTTGTTTGGCTTAGGAGGATTATTCCAACGACCTAATTTTCCCACGTCAGGGTGTCATAAATGGCACCCATTTGATGAGTATCTAGGTTGTTTTTACCTTCTTTTCATAACTTTCCTTTTGAATAAATGCTTAGTTTTATGCTTTTCCTCTTTGTTTTACCTTTTCTCTCTTATTTTGTGGTTTTGTGCATTTTGATGGTTTTTCTAGTCTTTTCTCCTTTATTTGCTCTCTTTTCGTGGTTGTAGGTATTGTACGAGGTTCTGGTCTTGATATGGATGGATTACTAAGGTGGAAGATGCTTTTAGAGTAGGCTCATGGCAATAGGAAAGCTCAAGATACAAGGAAGTGGATTCTCCAAGTTCTAGCTCTTGCGCTCTCAAGCCGCGCTCTCATGAAGGAGTGGCGTTGAACCCACTGTCAAGTGCTTTTGGATCTGCCTCCTTGGTGTCCATCATCATCATTCGGTGTGCTCATTCGAAGCCATTAGCGAACGCACAAAGCTTCGAGAAGAACCGAAGGAACCCAAAGGAGCACGGGCGCGGGCGTGCAGCCCTGCTGCACGGGTGCACCACAAGCCCATGCGGGCGCGCCGCTCCGGGTCCCTATTTCTGCTCGGTTTCGTTTCGCGCCTCCTATAAATATCTACTTGTAACCCGAATTAAAGGCAATTCTAGACATATCTTTGATCATAATTTTAGCTTAGTTGAGAACTTCTCTCTCTAGTTTTAGGGTTAGTTTAGGAGTAGATTTAGAGAGAGAAAATGAGGAATTTCAATGGTGATTGAGAGATTGAAGATTCATTGGTGACAATTGTGTTGAAGATCTTCTCTATTATCAATGAGCATTTCTAACTCTATCTCATTTTATTGCTTTGTTTAATATTCTTGTTTGTTTGGATTGATTTTGATGTTTGATGCTTGATTAGTGTAGTTGTTCTTGATATTTTGTTGATTCTCGATTTCCTTAGTTGTTAGTTGATTAGATGATGATTCTTGAGTAGTTGTTTGGCTAGGGATTGGGTGAAACTTGTATGATTGATTGATTATGCTTAATTTGGGAATTGTGTTGATTAATTGTTGAGATTAAAGTGATTAATGGAAATTGTGCATGTGTGTAATTCGATTAGGCCTTGAGAATTATGCTAGATTGCATTGTGAGTCTACATTGATATGAACCATTGATTTGTAGCTCACAATTGTCGATTGAGTTTTGTTAGTGACGCTCCTAGTTAGAGTCTCTCTTAGTTGGCGCTAGCTAGACCTCTAGGAGATAGTTTGTTGAGCTCTTTTGATTGCTCTTACCATTAGTTTTCGCAACCATTGGTTTGCATGTTTGTCCCAAGTTGGTTCAATTGTCATGATTACTCGTTGATCCCTATTCCTAGTGTTTTATTTGTTTGGTTCTTCATTTGTTAGTTGTTAGTATAACCTCTCTACCCTTGTCTTCGACCTAGCTTAGGCGCCCAAATTGAAAGCGCTTGAACATTACCGTTCCGTTGGGTTCGACCCTTGACTTGCCTCTATACTTGTATTTAGGTTTGTTGAGTGTTTATAAATTTAGTTTTTCCGAAGGAGGATTAGTCAACGACCTAGTTTTTCCCCTACGTCACTACTCCAAATGGAATAGTTATTATCCAATTAAACACCCATCCGTCCATCCCATTGGGGATACTTCATATAGGTTAATAATTTCAAGCCGTAATCTAAGTAAGGGCATTACACAAATTCCGGATGTGTTATTAGACATAGCCTCACTCAAAAGTCCACTTGTATTCCCTTTAGATTACTTTTCGTTAGAGGGCTATGACTTGACCAATTTGATCGTTCAATCTTTGTCGTCTGTATGTGGTTGTAGAGCACTTTGTCACCCAGATGGGAGTTACTCTCCGCGACGATTCCACTTGGATGGGTGTCGTCGAATGCCTTACTCATGTTGGAGAAGACGAATTTTAAAATTTAATATCATCCGGCCGTAGGCCTCATGTAAGACATTAGTTTAGCCGCTAAGTTTTTAACTCAGTTTATCATCCGGCCTATGGCCTTATTTCATTCGTTTATTAGCAATGTCCATTTGTACCTTGTACAGGAGGTACTTAGAAAGTTACACATGTAAAATAAAGAATAAACAATAAGTGAAAACGAAAAACTTTTTCATTGATAAGTTTTTCTCATTTACTAAAACTTACTAACCCTTAGAAGTAGTACTTTTTCAAGTTGTCTACATTCCAAGTTTTGGGCAGTCGCCTGCCGTCTAGAGTTTTCAGGCGGTAGGTGCCATCTCTTAGTTCTTTATAGACCGGGTAAGGGCCTTCCAAATTAGGAGTTAGTTTTCCATGCTCATTGGCCCTACCGGTTGCCTCCATTTTTCGTAACACAAAGTCCCCAACCTTCAAGGGCCGTTTGTGTACTCGTTTGTTATAAGCACGGGTCATTCTCAGACGGTAAATCTCATGGCGCAAGGCGGCATTGCCCCTGCGTTCCGGGAGAGAGTCCAACACTAGCTGCATGGCCTCCCAGTTTGCCTCTTCATCGTATAGCATGAATTGTAGAGTCGGCTCATAATGCTCGATGGGTAAGACGGCTTCAGCACCGTATACTATGAGAAATGGGGTTTCACCAGTCGCCCCTTTTTCAGTTGTCCGAATGGCCCATAGAACATGAATTAATTATTTGGCCCATAAACCACCGGCTCTTTCAATTTTCTTCTTGATGCCGTCTGAGATGAGCTTGTTGAAGGCTTCAACTTGGCCATTTGCTTGGGGTCGGCCGACTGATGCAAAACAATGTGAGATCCTTTGATCCCCCAACCAAGTCTTGAGTTGAGGCATCTCAAACTGAGGGCAATTATCGAACACCATAAACATAGGTACCCCATACCGGGTGATGATGTTCTTCCAGATGAAAAAGATGACATCCTTTGTCTTGATGCACTTGACCGCCTCTGCCTCAACCCACTTGGTGAAATAATCCACAGCCACCAGAATATAGCGCTTTCTGCCTGGTGCAGGCGTATAAGGACCTAAAATGTCCATACCCCACTTAACAAACGGGACAGGGCTGTGAATTGTTATCGGGTCAGTTGCTGGTTGATAAATGAGCTTGCCAAATTTTTGGCACTTGTCACACTTGTTAACCATTTCCTTGGCGTCTGACTCAAGAATAGGCCAGGAGTAACCTTGCCTCCTGGCTCTGACAGCCAGGGATCTGCCGCCTATGTGAGAGGTGCAGTATCCCGAGGATGCAACTCTTCGAGTACTTATTTCCCCTTTTCTGGGGTAACACACTTGAACAAAGGTTTTAGGAAACCCGCCTTGAAGAGCTCTCCACCTCTCATCTCGAAGTTTACAGCATGCTTCTTTAGTATGGCTGCCTCCTGAGGTGAATCAGGAAGCGTACCGTTTGTCAAATATGCCTGGATGTCATCCATCCAAGTAGAGCTTCGGTCAAGTACTCCAATGGGTTCTTCATCAGATATACTCCGTTTTTCCAATTACTTCCCAGAAGACTGACCGTGGCGTATCACAAGAGGCGGAGGATGCCAATTTTGACAGAGCATCCGCTTGATTGTTTTCAGACCTGGACACTTGACTTAGATGGACTTCTTCAAATTTCCCAGCTTCAGTTTTGACCGCCTGAAGGTATTTGATCATTGCCGGATGGGTGGCTTCATATTCATAGTCAATTTTTGTTGCCCCTGCCGCCTTACACATGCGGATAACGGCTGTAATACCCCGTATTTTTTTACGTATTTTATTTAAAATAAGTATTTTGTGAAGTATTTAAATAAATTGAAATGTTTTATTTATAGTATTTTAATTATTTAATTTAATAAGTTTAGAAATATTTTATAAAAGGAAAGTTTATTTAATTAATTATTTTATTTAAGTTGGGGTTTAATTTAAGAAAGTTTTATTTTAGTAAAGTTTTATTAGGAAAGGGATTAGGAAAGATTAAAAAGGGAAAGTTTAGGAAGAAGGGTTTCTAGAGAAAGGGTATAAATATTCAACACTTGGGGCAAATCAAACTTTGCCCACATTGGAGAAAACCCAAGGTAAAATTTCTCTCCCTTCTCCTTTATTTTCCTTTTCTTTTTCTTTCTTTTACTCCTTCCCCTTTTTCGGCCTCACCACCACTGGCCACCACCGTACCACCGGTGGGCCGCCAGCCACCGCCAGCAGCGCCGGCAGCAGCACGGCGCCACCAGCAGCACGGCGGCAGCAGGCTGTGGTGCCGTGGCTGCTGCCTGGTTTTCCGAAAAAAAAATTTAATCTTTTGTTTTAAAAAAATTGATTTAACCCTAGATCTAATTATTAAATATCAGTTTTGTGATTAATATTATGATGTTTGATTACAAGTAGTATGTAATTTAATTTTCAGATTTTAATTCTAATTAAAAAAAAAAGCCCCAATTTTGAAACCTTAGATTCATAAATTATTAATTATTGAAGGATTATGATCTAGGATGGTTTAAACCTTTGATTTAAGTGTTTTAAAGCCTAATTACAACAAGTTTTCATTAAAATAATAATGCTGGAATTTTTTATAGTGCATTAAAAATCCAGTTTCTTTAAGGAATTTTAATTACCCAATTAATTGGGATTAAATTATGATGTTTTAAATATAATTTCAGCTTATTTTAATTAAATTATGAGGGGTTTAATAATGGTATATATTGCTGGAAATTTGTGTAGAGAGGATTTTAATACTCTTTTATGATTTTAAATTGTAGGAGACTTCAAAGTGAGTGATTTCTATTAGTCGTGGCGATATTAAGATCGTATTCAAGAT
The DNA here is from genome assembly GCF_948465745.1 of Chenopodium album. Taxonomy (NCBI): domain Eukaryota; kingdom Viridiplantae; phylum Streptophyta; class Magnoliopsida; order Caryophyllales; family Amaranthaceae; genus Chenopodium; species Chenopodium album. Next base: position 33,567,638 of record NC_137851.1, on the reverse strand, counting down.
ATGTTCGCATACTTAGCATTATTTTTATGATGTATTAGCATGATAAATGTGTTTAATTGATTACAAGTAGTATCATGCTAGATTTGGAATGGAAATTATGATTTGGTTATTATTGGTGATTGAATTATAAATCATGATTTATTTGTGATGGATTAATGGTTGGAAAATAATAGTTTGGAATGTTGAATATGAACCACACTTTTATTTATGGCATGATAGAAAACATGTTTAATTAAACTAAATGTTTAATTTAGTTTGGAATATTAAAAGAGAATTTTATTATGGTTCATATAATTTTTATTGATTCTTTAAGCATGAGAAAGGAGTTATGTAAGTGTCTATATACACGAGGAATAAATTGTATGTTGGTGCCTTAGTGCACTTAAGGTGTTTTTAACACCGAGGGATAGGATTTTTAGCGCATTAAGCGTTTAAGGTGTCTTTGGCACCGAGGTAGATTTAAAAAGGGTTCAACATCAAATATTATGTGGTCACTAATTATTCAAGAATAAAATTAAAGTGTTTAATTATTTGAATAATCATGATGTTTGATGTTGTTATGATTTGAGAGTCATCACCAAGTTTAATAAATGGTAAAGAATGTAAAGTGAAAGAGATTACGCACCAAAGCTGTTGGAACGTATATACCTTGAGTATGAACATATGGGGGGAGTTATGCGACTTTATATTTGACCATAATTTCTACTAGAGTACAGGACGCTGTACATTCCTTTTATTATTATGCGTAGGAATTCTGCCACTTACGAGTGGTTCTTTTATACTGGCACGGCTAGCTTCCGTGTTAGTACCCCTTTATTGGGGCAGGTTAGGGGGGAAACCCGTTCGATGCGTAATCAAAACTAAATAAATTATTTAATTACTTAGTTGAGAAGTTTTGTTGAATGTTGTATGCTTGAAAAACAGGAGCAACAAGGTAAGTTGTGTGTTGATAGGTAAATGCATGTTAGTGTTTTTAATTACGCTTATGTACTCAGCTTTGCTAATTGTGTGTTTGTTGGCCTTGTCTTTACCTTGGCCCTATGATGACCCATTTTTAATGGAGAGTAGTGGAAACAAGTATAGAGAAGCTTTTCAGGTGATGAACATAGTCATGATGGGCATGAGTGAAGAGCGAATCATGCTAGTTTCCATAAGTAATCGATGTGTTATTGCTTTTATTTATTTTATGATATTTCTATTGCAAGACTAACGTAAAGGTTTTAAATTGAATTGGTTTGTTAAGGGCCCACAATGGTTCCAAGTTGTAAGTTTGACATTCTTTTACTTTTGTTGACTTTATTTTCGCGAGTTAGCTTTTAAGTTGATTTGTTTTAAAATATTTTAAAGGAGAGTGTTCCGTTGTATGTCTTTGATAGTTGCCTTAGCCGTTTTCACGATGGCGGTAATATCTTAGACGTTCCTATTTAAAGTTTCAAACAGGGCAAAACAGGTATTTTAAAAGAAAGGAATTTCTAGGGTGTTACACCGGCTAGCAGGGCTTCATATTCTGCCTCATTGTTTGAGGCTTGGAACTTGAACCGTAGTGCATACTCATATTTTTCCCCCTCAGGATACTAAAAAATTACTCATGCACCACAGCCGTTCATAGTAGAGCTCCCGTCTACATACACTTTCCAAACCTGATCAAGATTCTCCGGAGCAACCGGCCATGTCATTTCGACAATGAAGTCGGCAAACGCCTGGCCCTTCACTGCCTTTCTTGGTTCGTAAGTGATTTCAAGAGTTTGCATTTCTATAGCCCATTTGAGCATCCTGCCGGATGACTCCAAGGTTGTCATTGGCCGCTTGAGAGGTTGGTCTGTGTAGATCACAACTGGGTGTGCCAAGAAGTAAGGTTTCAACTTCTTGACAGCCATGTAAAGGGAAAAACCAAATTTTTCAATCATGGGGTACCGTAGTTCAGCATTTTTGAGAACATGGATAACGAAATAGACCGGGAGCTGAATGTCGTCTCTCTTAGCAAGGAGAACGGCACTGAGGGAACGATCTGAGACTGATAAATACATGTAAAGCGCCTCCTTGAGCAAAGGGCTAACAAGCCTTGGTAAAGAGTGTAAATGTTCTTTTAATTGTTGAAAGGTCGCCTCAGCATCATCTCCCCATTCTAATCTAGTCTTCTTCCTGATTGCTTGGAAGAAGTAAAGGCATTTGTCGCCTGACCGGCTGAGGAACCTCCCCAACGCAGCCAGACAACCAGTGAGCTTCTGCACTTCCTTAACAGTGCGGGGTGACTTCATGTCAATCATCGCCTGTATCTTCTCGGAGTTATCCTCTATCCCCCTTTGATCAATCAGGAATCCGAGAAACTTCCCAGACTCAACACCAAAAACACACTTTGGGATTTAACATGACCTAATCCGTCTGTAGCTTGGATTTGACTATCATGTCATCAATGTACACCTCTACATTCCTCCCAATCTGATTAATGAAGATTGTATTAATCATCTGTTGGAAAGTAGCCAGCACATTCTTCAGGCCAAATGGCATCATCGTATAACAGAATAACCCCTGATCGGTGACGAAGGCCGTCTTCTCTTGATCTTTTTTCCACTGGGGTATTTGGTGGAAGCCTGAGTAGGCATCCATAAAACTCATCAAGGCATGCCCGGCTGTAGAGACGACCAGGCTGTCGATCTTTGGAAGTGAGTAACTATCCTTTGGACATGCCTTGTTCAAGTCAGTGTAATCTACACACATGCGCCAGGTACCATTCGGCTTCTTCACATGCACAATGTTCGCAACCCAATTAGGGAAGTTACATGGCCGAATGAACTCAACGTCTAACAGCTTTTTGACCTCGGCAGCTGCCGCCTGACTTCTTTCCTCGCCGTGATTTCTTTTCTTTTGCCGGATGAGCTTCTTTTTAGGGTCCACGGCGAGTTTGTAGACATCTAGATCCGAGCTGATGCCTGGCATCTCTTCCACTTCAAAGGCAAAGATGTCTTTGAATTCTTTAAGTAGGAGGTGCAAGTCTGCACCCAACCTTTCAAAAATAGTCATCCCCACCTTAACAGTTCGCTCTGGACGGCTTTCGTCCTGAGGAACATCAACATGATCACCAGCCGGCTGGGGACGGAGATCATCTGACTGTTACCCGGTCAGTGATTGCTATTTCTTTTCTTTCTTTACCTCCACCAGCTGATCAGTTTTTCTTTTCTTTCCGGCTGCTGGTGGAACTGAGTTAGAGTCCTTGAGATCGTCAAGGTCTATTGGCTCCTTCGGCTGACCGGCTGCAATAGCCGTTAGCTTAACGTCCGAGAGGTAACACTCCCTTGCCGTCTTCTGATCCCTGTTGAGGAAGCCAAAAGAGCCATCATCCTTTTCATACTTGAGCAGCATGAGAGCTGGGATGATGACAGCGTTACACTCATTCAGAGTGGGTCGGCCCAGAATGATGTTATAGGCGGTCAGCTCTTTAACTACCAAAAACCGGACGACTATATGTCACCCTTTCCCCTTCTGCCCCAGCCGGATGGGTAGATCAATTTGTTCGACTGGGTGCACGACCCCTTCCCCAAAGCCAACAAGTGGATGGGAGATGTCGCAAAGGTTATCCAGATTATAGCTCAGCTTGGACAGACACTTGTAGCTGATGAGGTCAGAGGAGCTACCAGTGTCAATAAGGATCCGCCCAACTAGCTGGTTGGCGACCTTACATTCAATAACGACCGGGTCGTCATGCGTTTGGCGGACTTTGCCCCGATCCTTCTCAGTGATGAGGACGTCTGGGAATGTACCACTGGTTGACGTATGTCCATCATCAACTAAGTGGATCATCTTCTTCAGACGATCCTTGGTACCTCGAATGGTTGGGCCACCACTAGCGAAACCGCCTGCTATTGTGTAGACTGGATCCTTGTCAGTGTCCGAACTACTAGCAGGCTGGGGGGTTTTTGGACGACTGCCCCTTCTTCGTCTTCGAGGTAGCCTTAGACTTGAGGATGTATGACTTTAACTCCCCTTGATCAGCCAGACGGTCCAACAATCGCTGGAGGCTGAAGCAATCATTGATGTCATCGCCAATGTCCTCATGGAACTTGCAGTATTTATTCTTGTTCCAATTCTTGGCGGAACCTTTCATGGCTGCGGGCTTCTCAATAGTCACCCGATCCCGTATCTCCATGAGGATGGAGTAGCAGTCTTTATTAAACTCGTACCTTGGGGAGTACAGTTTGAATTCCTTCTTTTTCTTTTGAGACGGCTGATCAGAATCTTCAACTGCCCAGACTTCTTTTCTCTTTTTGCTCTGATCAGACTTGGGAGCAAGTTGAGCAGACCGGCTCTCCTTTTATTTGCCAGACTTTTTGGAGTCTGACTAATTACTGGACGTGTAGAGATCGGTTGCTTGTATGAAGCTCTCCGCCTCTATCAACGCCTCTTGAAGGGTGAAGACCCTCTTTCTGACAAGGTTTAACTTGAAAGTTAACCCGTCCTTCAGACCCTTAAAGAAGTCTGTATAGGCAACTTCGTCAGAAAGTCCTTAAATCTGGATTCTGACCAGATTGAACCGCCTGACGTAGGAGCGGAGCCCTTCTCTCTCCCCCTGCCGAATAGTGCTCAAATCAAGACTTGTTTTCTTGGAAGGGATGTTCATCGAGAAGTTAGAAGCAAACAAGAAGACAAGCCTCTTGAAGCTATCTATACATCCGGCTGGCAAGTTGCTAAACTATTGTTGGGCTATGCCCTTCAAGGTAGCCGGAAAACATCTACACCACATAGCATCCTCCAACCCCTGCATGTGCATAAGGTTGGAGTAGGCCATGAGGTGGTCCTCAGGGTTGGAGGTACCATCATAGGCACCAACCAACACATTCTTAACCTTGGCCGGCTGTGCCGCCTCGGTTATCTCCTTGGTGAACGTAGAAGTTTGTTCACCAAGTTTGAGCAGACAGAGCTTCCAGTCCAAAGGTTGGACATTGTATGCCGCCTGTCCTCCAAAGATGGATGGCTGCATGAAATGAGGGGTGTATGGCTCGTATGCCATCAGAGGCACATACGGGGCATTCCCAATCATCTGAGGGCCAGAATGGACGGACTTGCCGCCTATATGGCTCTCACGCAAGGACTGAGTATTCCTTGCAGATGTATTCTTGAAGATGTCTAGAAAGCTCGACGTAGAAGTTGACTCAGACAGCTTTTGATTCCGATTTACCTCGATGATATGTCGAGCATCGGTGAAGGTTTTCTTGCTGCCATCCGGCTGAACTTCACGAATGACCTTCCTTGAGCCCGTCTGGGGCAGAAGGATCTTTGTCCAGTCAAGGGCAAACGTAGTCTTCTCCATCAAATGTGAGTAGGCTGCCTGTCTCTGACTGATTTCCTCCTCGCAGCTTGAGGAGATATTTTGGCCGACATACCCTTGCTAGAGCCAGCCGTCCTTTTTTCAATCAGATCCTTGATCTCACCCTTGAAACTTGTCGTGAATTTCATGAGTTCGTCTCGGGTTTACTGGGGCCTGACCTCTTGCTGCCTGGGTATTACCAGGAGGTGGTCCAGCAGACTTGCTGATACCAGTTTCATTATTTACTCGCTCCATCTTATCCCTAGAACGGATGTGTTTAGAAATGAGTGACCCGTCAGAGGCCACATACATTTCGACGTCCACATCGTGGTCGTCTTCATGGTCTGTAAAGACCTCCCCATCAACCGTAGGACGGCTGGGGTCTGGCAGTGGTACAGACTCTTAAACCATCTTTGAGGTACTCTCCCCACAGACGGCGCCAAATATTTGGGGTGTTTTTGTCCCTCGGGAGAGTTACAACTCGAAGACTGGTCTGGTGACGTCTGTACCTGCAAAATAATGGAGACTCCGAGTGGTTGGAGCTCCGCCTTCGACGATCAAGTTAGAACGTGTTGGAGAATACAAAAAGGTGCGAAAAAAAAATAGAGTGAGATCTTCTCGGATTCCGAGATCAGGTGCTTTCTCTGATGTAAGAGAATGTAGGGTTGTTGTAATAAATGTATCTGCTCCGTAAATGGGGGAAATCTCCCTATTTATAGGGTCATTGGAAAAAGTGCCCTTAATTAAGTCATCCTGACCTAATTTGGGGGCTGCGCCATAATACGGCTTTCTTGGGATTTGGGCCAGAAAAGGCAGCCTTTTCTCCCATTTGTTTGAAGTGAAACGTGTCATTAGGTGGGAGACCCATTTGGGCCTCTCGGAGGCTGACACGTATCAACCTATGAAAGGGCCACGTGCCCTAGGGTAATTTTACCCAAAACAACTTATGTTTTTTAACATATACTGATTAAACATGTTTTTTGAGTTTCAATAATACAAAGTACATTCTTTGAATTTGACTCATATGTTCTTTGAATTTGGCTCGTATGTTCCTTGAGGTAATGAGTGACTGATGAGTGTCATTTATGGCACTCATTTGTTCTCTTTTAGGGTGATTTAAGATTGCTTTTATAGCTCTTTTCATTCTTTTTCCCTTAGTTTTGCTCTTTATTTCTTTAGTTTGCACTTTCCTTAGTTGATTTTCAATTTTCATGCATTTCTTGGTTTTTCTTGTCTTTTTCTCTTTTATTTGCTTGTTTTCTTTTATTTTAAGGTTAAGATCATTGTCCAAGGATTCCCGAGGTTTCTTCCCGAGTTTTGCATTGATTAGGATGTCTAATGTCTTCCATTTGTAGCCCAAGTATGGAGATGTGCAAGTTTCAAGTGACCTTAGGTCGTGCATTCAAGCCGTGGGGGCACGAATTCTGGTGTTGAACCCACCGTCGAGGTGTTTTTGGGTCTGTCATACTCCGTGTTCATCAAGCACACCAAGTGGAGCGCACGAGGAGCATCAAGATGAAGGGGAAGGAGGTTGCCCTGTTCCAAGGCGTGGGCGCGCGCGACTAAAGCGCGGGTGCGCGGCCTGGTGGCGCGGGCGCGCGTGGCCCTGGCGCAGCCGCGCCTATTACTCCCCCTGTTTCGTACCCATTTTTGCGCATCCGTGCATCCTCTTGAAGAAGGTCGCGCACGGGTCTATTTTGGACGATCTAGCTAATGTCTCTTTGTTAGTTCTACTATATATAGATTTTTCTTCTATTTTTAGAGGGGAATGAATGAGAGAAGTAGAATTAGAGTTTTTAGAGAGAGAAGTTTAGAGAGAGAAACACTTGTTCTTAGATTTTTAGAGAGAGAAATTCATGGTTGATGATTGATGTTTGATGATTCTAAGCACATTTTCCTTTGATTTCACCAAAGTTTGTAAGTTTTTCTTTTACTTTAATTCAATCTTTAGTTTTTGATTTCAATTGTTTGTTGATTGTTCAAATTTGTTAATTAGTTGATTGAATTTGGTTTGATTGGAATGATGATGATGAATTTGTTGATTAGCTTAGTTTTGATTTTAATTTCTTTCATGGATTGCGAGTAGTTTACTAGCTAGGGATGTGGTGAAGCATGTTTGAGTGATGGATCATAGCTAATTGGGAGTTTTTTATTGGTTTAGCATTGTGATTAAATTGGTTGATTGATTTTGTGCATGTGTGTGATTAGTTAAAGTGTAGCTAACTTTAATTGTCATACTAGATTGCATTGTGTGCCTACATTGATACGGACCATTGATTTGTAGCTCACATTTATCGATTGAGTTCGGTTTGCGACGTTCCTAGTGCTAGTTAGACCTCTAGGAGATAGCTTGTTGAGCTCTTTTGATTGCATTGTCTATCTTCCCTCGCAATGCTTGAATTAGTCAATCTCTAACCCGATTAGTGTGTGTCCATTGCAAGAATATGTGGATCCTAAATCCCTAATGTTTGATATATTGATTTACTTTGTGTTTTCTTTGTTTATTTTGTTGAACTTAGATAACCTACATTCCCTTTTACGCTTCGAAATAGCTTAACTTTGGCAATAGCTAACTTCCCCCCATTTCTAGTGGTTCGACCCAAACTTGCCCTATTACTAGGTGTAGGTTTGGTTACAAATTTAGTTTGGATTGGAGGAATTTTAGTTTCAACGACCTAGAATCCACCTCGCATCAAAAATGGCGTCGTTGCCGGGGAATGGTGTAGTTGTTTGCTATTGTTGTTGAGATTATTTCATTTCATTTCAAAAATACAAAAAGATTTTTCTCTTTTAGGCTACATTTGTAGCCGTGCTACTAATTATTGTTTCTTTGAGATTGTATGCATAGGACAAGAGGAAGGACTTTAGTACCTTTTGATCCGGAGATTGAGAGAACAATCGCAAGGATAAGAGTTGCTAAACGATCCTTGAGTTCTAGCTCATCAAGTGGAGAAGAATTTCAAGAAGAAGAACAAAGAAGCATGGATGAAGTACCAAGGGTTGCTTTGAAGGAGTTGGGAACTCCCGGTGCCTATAGATTTGAGAGTGGTATTGCTCCGCCAACAACACTGGCTAATGACTTTGAGATAAGGCCGGCTATGATAACAATGATTGAACGAAGGCAATTTAGTGGTGCCAAGCACGAAAGCCCACTAAATCATCTCAAAGTGTTTGAGAAGTATTGCAACACAATCAAGGTTAATGGGGTTTCTCAAAAATTCATAAGGCTCAAGCTATTCCCGTTCTCTCTAATCGGAAGAGCTTTGGAGTGGCTAGATAAGGAAGTGAATCCTAATTCCTTGAGAACTTGGGATAAGGTCACTAAAGAGTTTCTTTCTCGCTTTTACCCTCAAAAGACCGCCGAGGCAAGAACTCTAATCCAAAGTTTCAAGTAAAAGCCTAGTGAGAATTTGTATGAGGCTTGGGAAAGATACAAGGAGTATCAACGAGAATGTCCCCACCATGGAATCCTGACCTACCAAATCATACAAATCTTCTATGGAGGATTGAGTCCCCAAGGGAAGTCATGTCTTGATGCCGGAGCCGAAGGCCCGATTATGAACAAGACCAAGGAAGAAGTTGTTGATATAATAGAGGATGTAGTTCGTCACTACATGGATTGGCAAGAGGGAGAGAGAGAGTCTACAAGCAAAAGTAGCTCAATGGTCTACTCGGTTTATCATCTCAATGCAATCAATAACTTATCTTCCCAAATTTCAAACTTAGGGAAGGAGATGACATTAATCAAGGCCAAGCTAGAGAGTGTCTCTTCAATTGCACCAAGTCTTCCCTCCGACATTAAGGGGAAAGGTACATCTTCTAACTCTATTCCTCCTTCTAATTCAAGTAATATGCCAAGTGGATGTGTCTTTTGTGATGTTTGTAGGTCATATGACCATGACTCTTCTAGTTGTCCACATGCTTTTGAGAATTGTGATGATGTTGAAAACAATGATTGTGAGCAAGTGAATTTTGTTTCCAACAATAATAATGGACAAAGATTTGAAGGTTCGAGGAATTTTGGGACTAGGAATGCTGACCAACAAGGGATTTTTGATAACTACAACACTGGTGGTTATAGGAACCAAGGAAATCAAGGTTTCCGTCGTAACTATAACAATCAAGGTTATAGTAATCAAAACCAAGGCCAATGGTATGGAAATCAAGGCCAATCTCATGGCTTTGGTGGCCAACACCAAAATTATGGCAACAATCAAGGCCGAGGTAATTGTAACAGTCAAAATAGGGGCAATTTTCAAAACAACAATCCAAGGGGACCCCCACCCGGATTTGCTCCAAGACCTCAAGGTAATGGTAATAATTCCTATGCTCAACCCTCATTTTCCAAGACTACCTTAGAGGAGATCATTGAAAATCAAACAAATATTTTGAACACTTACATGGCGGTAAGTGACAAGAAGTTTAATGAAATGATGACACACAACAAGATGCTTGAGACCTAAATCACTCAACTAGCCAATACCTTAAAAGATTGTGCTAGCCCTTCTTCATTACCTTCTTAAGGAGTTGATCCTAAGAAACCCATTTATTCTATTACCACAAGGAGTGGGAAAGTGCTTGAAAACAGAGTTTCTAGGATGAGTGAGGAGGATGAGAAGAGGAGTGACTCAAGTGAGGAAAATGAGAACAAGGTGTCAAGGAGTGTGAGCAAAGAGGAAGTTCAAGAGAAAAAGAGGAGTGTTGAGTCTAGCAAGATGAGTGAGAGCTCTAATGAGGAGACAAAAGAGAAAGAGATGACGCAAGATGAGGATTTCAAATCGAAACTTCCATACCCCCAAAAGTTCAATAGGTACAAGTTGGTTGAACAATGTGGGAGATTTATCAAGATGCTTTGGAAGATTCATCTTTCTATTCCTTTCACCGATGTTTTGGGGGAAATACCTAACTATTCTAAATTTCTTAAGGAAATCTTGAGCGGTAAGAGAGATTGCAATGTGGTTGAACCGGTGAGTTTGAGGGAGTGTTGTAGTGCCTTTATCCATAATGACTTACCCCAAAAGATGAAAGACCCTTGAAATTTCTCCATTCCTTGCAATATTAATGGGAAATTGTTTCAAAATGCCCTTTGTGATCTTGGTGCTAGTGTTAGCATCATGCCTTTCTCCGTTTTCAAGAAACTTAAATTAGGTGAGCTCCTTTCAACCAACATGACCCTTCAATTGGCCGACCGTTCTATTAAGTTCCCAATGGGTAGAATTGAGGATGTGCCCCTCAAGATAGGAGAGTTCACTATTCCGGTTAATTTCATTGTGCTAGAGATTGCGGAGGATGACAAATTCCTATCATTCTAGGGAGGCCATTTTTAGCAACTTCGGGTGCTTTGATAGATGTGAAAGGTGGCATGATTACTTTGTGTGTTGGTAATAATAAGGCAAGTTTTAAGCTCAAGTCGATGCATGAGTCTCTATCCTATGTGCAAGGAATTATGTGCATAAACTCATTGCTTTCAAATGCTAATGATTCCTTGTTTGTGTCTTCTACTAACGATATGCTTGTAGCTTGTGATGATGTTCCTAAAAGTATTGAAAGCAAGGTTGTTAGTGAAGAAGACAAGGATTCCTCGAAGCTTGAAGATGAGTTTGAAATGCCTTCTTGGTTTGAGCTTTTTTTGAAGGATGATGAGAATAGTTTTTCAAGTGGTGAACATGAGAATCTCAAAGATCCAAGGAAGAAGAAATCAAAGAAGAAAAAGAGAGTTTCCAAGAGATATAAGAGGAAGTTGAAGTCTAAAAAGTTTGATCTGGTTTCTATGATTCAAGATGACATGGTTCATGATGTGATTTTTCACAAGCTTTGCAATGATTTTACCCTCTCCACCACTTTGGATAAGGTGGTGTTCTTTGACCCTCCATGATTTGGAGGAAGGGTCGAGCTTAGGACCTTAAGCAAGCGCTTCCCGAGAGGCAACCCGGTTTTCTAACTCTTTTCTTTTGATTTCTATTTTCCTTAATTTTCTTTCTTTTGCTTTTCTTCTCTTTCACTTATTTTCTATTTGGATTGATAGGTTAAATTCATTGGATTTGGATTATTTCAAGCGAGCATGAGCAATGGAAAGGGTTCGAGTTTTTGATGAGAATATATTCGATTTTATCGAATTTTAAGGTAAAAGGGTAAGGTAATGTAGTGAGGTAATTTAGGGAAAGTTGTGCTAAAATTTGAAGTAAATTTAAACTTAGTGGGTTCATTGTGGTGCTCTCATTATTTTTGGATGTTGAACCCACTATAATCATGTTTTGAAACTGTCATACTTGGTGGGTTCAATAATACCGGGATGATATTGGACAATGAGCCCAAAGTAGAACGCACCGAGCAAAAATTTCAAGAAGAAGGCCAAGCAGGCGCGGGCGTGCCAAGCAGGGGCGCGGCCGCGCCAGGCATAGGCGCGGCCGGCACCTAGTCAGCCGAGCCTCTTATTTTCTTTATTTCTCCTTTATTTCCCTCATTTCCCCTTCACCCTCACCTTAGCACGCACCACTCACTTTCTCACTCAAGAAAAACTGAAACCCTAACCCTTTGTTCATCAAATTTTCATCTTCAAATCATCAAAAATCCATCACAAATCATCAAATTCTTTATACAAATTCATCCTTAACAACAAAATTCATACTACTTTCTTCAAGTATCAACCTCCAATCTCTCTCCTCCATTGAAGACCAAATTTGGGGTTTTTCTACTTGGTGGGAATTGGTGGCTAGTTCATGTTCAAACTTGCTTCTTGTATGGTATAATCATCTTCTTAAACTTTTATTTACATTGTTATATCATATTGTTGCAAGATTTTGATTGTTTATGATTGTGAATAGTAGTAGTATGTATTTGGATGAACTTAGTGATTGAATGTGAAATTTGGGTTGGTTATTTGTGTTGTTGATGATTTATTTTGCTTAACATTGTGTTGTTGTATGTTTGTGTAGCAAATTTGGTGGTGATTGTGAGAAAGTTGGAAACTTGGATTTTTGGTAGTAAGGTGTTACTTGTGTTATTGGTGTCATTGATCAAGAAGTTGTGATTTTGGTATTTGGAAGTGTTTTGTGGTGATATTGTGGTGATTGTGGAGTTGATTAATTGGATTTTGAATTGGTTAATTTGGAGGAAACACAATGTCAAAGCTTATTCAAGCCCTTTCCTCTAAAAAACGAAAAACCACCATTACCATTGAAGAACCCTCTTCAAACCAATCTACTTCTCAACCACAAAAACCTACTCCTCTACCCAAAACACAAATCCGAGACCCAATACAAAAAGATCGATATGCCAAGCTCAAAAAGAACCGTTCCCTTAGCCCTCTCGCCACTACTTTCAACCGAATATGATCAAATTGGGGATTGATGAGGATTTAAGGGAGTTGTTCAGCAATCTTCGCATGAGCACCTTCGTGAACACATGTTACCGTACTTACTTTGAGCCAATTTTGGAGTTTTTGGCTACGATTTCATGTGAAGCGGTAGAAGATGGCAACTACCGGGTCCATTTTCAGCTCTTCAACATTCACCATGATCTTTCTCTCGCCGACTTCAATGCGGCGCTTGATCTTAATCCGGGGGCAGATGTTTTGGACCCCGAGTTCTTCTTCGATGAATATGACCAAAATTCTTGGTGGGATGATATTTCAGGGGAAGGCGACTTTCTTACTCGGTATGCCACGATAAGCAACGTTTTCCAACCGTGTCTTCGAGTTCTTCATAGGCTTTTGGGATATTCGATAATCTCAAAGCAAGAATTGGATAAAATGAGTCAATTAGAGCTCCGGATTCTATGGTTGGCTACTAGGGAGGAGTACCGAGGTCGTTTGAACTTAGGGTTCATGTTTTTGATATATTGCAAGGGGTTGTAATCTAGGGAGTCGAGAGAAATCCCTTGTGGGAGCATGGTTACGAGGCTCGTGACCAACCTTCACCTTGGCCACTATTTGCCCTCTTGTACTCCGGTGGGTAGTCCGAGCACCTTCTACCTCAACATTGCACAATTGAAGCAAGTGCAATTTTTGGCTAAGAATGATGATGATGAGGTGTTCGATTGGCTTAGGGATAACAAGCATTGGTGTTATCTCCCTAACCCCTCCTTGAATTCTATCCATTACTAAAAATCGGCCAAATTGCGACCGCCGCAAACGGTCGCTGAAAATAGTGAAAACGGTCGCAAAACATAATTGCGACCGTCAACGGTCGTAACATGGTGGTCGTTATTCTCTTGGTCGCAAAAAAACAATATTACGACCGTTTGACAGTCGCAGATTTTTAACGACCGTTGAAAAAACGGTCACAAATATTAAAAGTTGCGACCGCCTTATGAAACGGTCGCAAATCTTGAAATTAGAGACCGTCATAAGCGGTCGCTAAAAGTATTAAAAAACAAAAAAAAAAGAAAAAGACCCACCCACCCACCCTTAACCCAAATCCACCCAAAGCAGATCCAACCCAAACCACCACCACTGCCCACCCTAAACAACCACTAGCCGCCGCCCCCCTCTACCCACCATCACCTTCGCCCACCTTCAACCACCAATACCCACCACCACCAACCCACCCTTAACCCAGAAAAACATAAAAATAAAAATAAAAGAAAAAAATTCACCTAGAAATTTAACCCACAAAAACAATCGATTAAACTAACAAAAACAACCCACATAATTTCGAACAAAAATCAAACAAAAAAACAACATCAATTTATCAAAACAATTTAACCCACAAATAAAATGCACAAAAATTAAACCAAAAAAAAATAAACCCACAACAATTATACCCAAAAAAAATAAACCCACAACAATTAAACCCAAAAATTCGAACAAAAAATTCGACAAAAAAATCAAACAAAAACGAAATAAAACCCTCATAAATCGAACCTAAATTCGACAATTAAACCCACAAATTCGAACCTAAATTAGACAAAAAATTCGAACCTAAATTCGACAATTAAACCCACAAATTCGAACCTAAATTCGACAATTAAACCCACAAATTCGAACCTAAATTCGACAAAAAATTCAAACAAAGAACGAAACAAAAGCCATAGAAATCGAAAATAACCAACACACAAAATTTTCTGAAAATCAACATACCTTTATCAATATTTTTTCCTCTAATGGTTCATATGGTCGAATTCGACCACAAAAACTCCAGATCTGGAATTTTTATGGTCGAATTTGACCATTAACACCATAATTCGTTTGTTGCTCGTTGAATTTATCAAACTTTGTTTATTACTCAGTGAAGAATCAGCAAAGAAGATTACTTAAGGCGAGCTAGCACTGGTGTAAAAGAGAACGGAGGTAGGAGAAGAAGAGAATAAAGGAAAAGGAGAAGAGGAAAGAGATCGGGGAGAAGAGGAAAGAGAAGGAAAAGGGGAAACAAATCAGGGAAAGAAGAAGAGGAAAGAGAGAGAGGCGTGAGGAGAGAGAGAAATGAAAAAAATGAGAGAGGGAAAGAGGAGCGGCTGAAACTGATTAGGGTTAGGGTGTGCTCCTCTTTTATAGTACCCTATTTTTTTAAAAAAAAAATAGATCTTTTGCGACCGACATTAGCGGTCGTAATTTTGCGACCGACTCTCAAACGGTCCCAATTGTGGCAATTTGCGATTGCTACTAACGGTCACATTATTTTTATTTTGAATTATTTTTGACATATATTTTATTTTAAAAAAATATTTAAATACCTTCGCGGTCGTTTTTTAACCCAAAAACAGTCGCAAATCTGCGACCGCTTTAAAAACGGTCGCAAATCTGTGACCGCTTTCAAAACGGTCACAAAATTAATATTTTGCGACCGTTTTCATAACGGTCATAGAAAAATGGTCGCAAATTGGCCGAATTTTAGTAGTGATCCACCGTGAGGATGTGCCTAATGTATGTCATGTGCCCCTAAGTAACCGCCTCCCACATGATGATGATGAGGAAATATGAGAAGAAGAAAATGAAGAGGAGGAAGAAGTGGCTCCACAGCAACCACAACAACAACATCGTCAACAACAACAACGACAACATCAAGAGCAATAACAACACACATTTGCTAACCCCGATATGGATGCTCTAAGTGCGCAAATGAAGGAGATGCAAATTCGTTTAGAAGTCATGTACAATCAAGATTTTGAAGCAATATATAATCAAATGAGAGGCATTTCGGAGATGCAAAAAGGTATGTTTCTCCAACAACAACAAATGTATGATGCAAGTGTTAACCGTGCGGAGATCCCCCCACGGTTAACTACCCATACTTTCCACCCCAACTTGGTCCTATTCCAAAGAGTGCATATCCTTATTGGCAAGGACCCCCGAGGTCCAACACCGAGACTCGCTCATTCCCCGATGAGCACGGTAACTATGATTACCGTGTTCTCGGTGGAAGCGATTATAGGGGTGATCCTAACTACCCCAATGTCCACCCCGATCATCCACTACCGCTCGCTTTGCCCGAGCAATATACTCCCTTGGCAACAAGACAACTTCAAGGGGCACTATGGTTGGCCACCCGGCTACACCGAGGGATGGGATCCTTATGGTCCCCCATCCGGGTTTTCCTATGACGGGGATGACAATGATAATGCCGGGTCGAGTGGTAGTTAGTTCCCCTATTTTGTGCATTTTTCCTCCATCCCTTATTTTATGTGTTGTTTACATTGTATTGATGGGATGTTGAGATGTATTCATGTTTAGCTTGGGGGAACTTTATTTTCTTAGGGGTTTATCTCGGTGGCCAATATTGTTGTTGGGAATTACCTTTCCTACTTTTTTCCTCGATGATTGATAATTGCATGCCTTGGTCTCTTCTTAATGGTGTTTGATTGTTGTATGAGCTTTTCATGTCTATTCTTTCTCTCTTGATGATGTTGTTGTTGTGTTGATTTCTATGATGATGATGCATGTTGTTTGCTCCCGTGAATCCAAAGCCATAATATCCAAAACCCTTGAATCCAAATCCCTTCAATCCAAATCTTGTAATTTAGGTGATTAGTTGCTAGTTTAGTGTATAGTTCCTTTAGTTTTCTTTGCTTATTCTCACTTACTTTTTGGTAGTTTAACTTGATTTTTGCTTTGTAGTTTCTTTTTGTTTAGTTTTGCTTTCTTTTATTTTGTTTTGAAGTTACTAATTGTTTCCTTTGTTTATAGCTCTATTTTCTATTTTCTATTTTTCTTCTCACTTAGCTTCGATGATGATGCTATTGATTTTTGGAGCTCAATGAGGTGGTTGTTCTTTCGCCTTATTTTTATTAGCATTGCTTGGAAGCCCAGTGAGATCCTTCGTATTTTCTTTCTTTTATTTCTTTACTTTTCTTGGATGCATAGATTAGGATTAAATTTAGGAGAAGTTGAACGGTTCGAGGATGTATGATTGTAACACCTTAGAGTGTTTGGGGTCATTGACGTTGTTGTCGAATGACCACTTGTTTGACGATTGGGAATTACGTGTTATACTTGCATCATTGTTCCTTTCTTTATTTTCCTACTATTCCTTTATCTTTGTTTTCCTATTTTCTTTACTTTTCTTCACTTTTCTTTTCCTTTCTTTTCTTTTCCTTTCTTTTCTTTTCTTTTTGTTTTTGGTTTGGATAAAGATTTTGAGGCTTTACTTTTCTTTTTGTTGTCTTTCTTGTGAATTGGACTATGTACGAACAGACTTTTGCTTTTGAATAAACATCTTCCTAATTGGTAGTGGTATGCACGGTTTGAGAATATGCTTGGTTGATTCTAGGATGGCGTATGCTAAGGTAGCATGTCTAAGAACTAGGGGGATCATGAAACCCGATTCAATTTGTTTGTGGCATGCTTGGTAGTTGCTTCCTATGGTCGATTTGACACCTATAGTGAGTTTTTGCTACATCCATGTGAGGTTCACTATTTTTCAAGCCTTCTACACTTACTTGCATGAGCGGCATGGATCCTTGACTATTGCGGACCTAATCTAGAATCTTGACTCATAACTCTCAAACACGAGACCGAACCATCTAGGGAGGACAAAGGCATCTTTTCGGGGTGGTAATTTTTCTTTTCTAGGATAGTATTTTTTATTTGTAGTCCTTGGGTCTACATTTGCCTACTTGCTAACTATTTGAGCCTTTTACCTTCTTTTCAAGCCACATCTTTACAACTTTGAGCCTTTTGTTTCATTTTTGTTCCATTTTTGATTTTTGTGAAGCAAATGATCATGTTCTTAGATATTGTGGTATATGAGTTTGGATATTAGTTCTTGTTTGTAAGCAAGCTTGTGTTTTGTATATCTTGTGAATAATGGCAAGTGAATAAATGAAAAAGGCATCTAAAGTTAAAAAGGCAAGGACATTTAAATGCAAAGTTGAAAAAGCCGTCCATAGTTAGACGAGGCGAGGACAATAAATAAAGTGAAAACATGAAAAAATGAGAAAAAGCTAAGCTCATTCAATCGCTTTGGCAAAATTTGAAAAAAGTAAAAAAATGGAAAATGCAAAAATATTTTGATGTGAATCTTTTCTCCTTTTCAAGCATTGAGGACAATGCTTCCTTTAAGCTTAGGGGAGAAGCGTTTACGCTTTTTGTATATATGATTGTGAATATAGCTTTGAATAAGCTTGGGGGTGTTAGTTTGTCTTTGTTCGGTGATTACTTGGTTATGAGGAGAAGGTTTGATCACCCTTTTGCTTCATTAATTAGGAATACCACCAAATTCTAAATTTTAAGCCTACCCTCACGCTTTTGCCCTTACGTTACAACCTTTGGGAAAGTCCTTTTGACCTAGAGGTTGAGTCAGTATCGGGGGAGGGAATTATGAGTTAAAGCCTAAGGAGAGGGGATGCAAAGTCAAGACGTTGAGTAGCCTAAAATGTGTTCTTTTCCGGCTCCTTCGAGGAACTATTGAGATGCTCACTAGAGGGAGATTTGAGACTATAGGGAGAACGCGGTAAGATCGAATGGGATGAAGGTGGATTGTGATAACTAGTTCTCTAAGCTTAGCATATTCTATGTTTCAATCAACCTCGGATATCTTGGAACGTGCATACCCCTATTTACTTAAGAAAGTTGTTTATTCATTGGAAGTGTAGTCATTTTGTAAATTCCAAGTCATAAAGGTTTTGATTTTACTTTTCTTTTAATTTCTTTTACTTTTGTGATTTGCCTCATGTTTGTTTGTTGAGAGTTATGGGTTAATCTCTTAGGAAACCCTTACGACAGTATCACTCGTCCTCTAAAGCAATTTAGAGGTTCAAATGACTTGTCTTTAGTTGCTAAAATTGACCGTGATTCTTACAAAAGTGAGTCTTAATGTATATTCTCATCTCATGTCTTTCTTTTTCATTTTTGAATAAGTCTTTCATCCTTTTTCTTGCTTGCTTAGTTTTGCTCGAGGACGAGCAAAAGTTTAGCTTGGGGGAATTTGATGAATGTCATTTATGGCACTCATTTGTTCTCTTTTAGGGTGATTTTAGATTGCTTTTATAGCTCTTTTTATTCCTTTTTCCTTAGTTTTGCTCTTTATTTCTTTATTTTGCACTTTCCTTAGTTGATTTTCCATTTTCATGCATTTCTTGGTTTTTCTTGTCTTTTTCTTTTTTATTTGCTTGTTTTCTTTTATTTTCAGGTTAAGATCGTTGTCCAAGGATTTCCGAGGTTTCTTCCCAAGTTTTGCATTGATTAGGATGTCTAGTGTCTTCCATTTGTAACCCAAGTATGGAGATGTGCAAGTTCCAAGTGACCTTAGGCCGTGCATTCAAGCGTGGGGGCACCAACTCTGGTGTTGAACCCACCGTCGAGGTGTTTTGGGTCTGCCATACTCCGTGTTCATCAAGTACACCAAGTGGAGCGCACGAGTAGGATCAAGATGAAGGGGAAGGAGGCTGCCCTGTTCCCAGGCGCGGGCGCGCGCGACTAAGGCTCGGCCGCGCAGCCTGGTGACGCGGGCGCGCATGGCCCTGGCGCGGCCGCGCTTGTTGCTCCCCTTGTTTTGTACCCATTTTTGCGCGGCTGTGCATCCTTTTGAAGAAGGTCGCGCCTGTACGGGTCTATTTTGGACGATATAACTAATTTCTCTTTATTAGTTCTACTATATATAGATTTTTCTTCTATTTTTAGAGGGGAATGAATGAGAGAATTAGAATTAGAGTTTTTAGAGAGAGAATTTTAGAGAGAGAAACATTTGTTCTTAGATTTTGAGAGACAGAAATTCATGGTTGATGATTGATGTTTGATGATTCTAAGCACATTTTCCTTTGATTTCACCAAAGTTTGTAAGTTTTTCTTTTACTTTAATTCAATCTTTAGTTTTTGATTTCAATTGTTTGTTGATTGTTCAAATTTGTTGATTAGTTGATTGAATTTGGTTTGATTGGAATGATGATGATGAATTTGTTGATTAGCTTAGTTTTGATTTTAATTTCTTTCATGGATTGCGAGTAGTTTACTAGCTAGGGATGTGGTGAAGCATGTTTGAGTGATGGATCATAGCTAATTGGGAGTTTTTGATTGGTTTAGCATTGTGATTAAATTGGTTGATTGATTTTATGCATGTGTGTGATTAGTTAAAGTGTAGCTAACTTTAATTGTCATACTAGATTGCATTGTGTGCCTACATTGATACGGACCATTGATTTGTAGCTCACATTTATCGATTGAGTTCGGTTTGCGACGTTCCTAGTAGAGTCTTTCATAGTTGGCGCTAGTTAGACCTCTATGAGGTAGCTTGTCGAGCTCTTTTGATTGCATTGTCTATCTTCCCTCACAATGCTTGAATTAGTCAATCTCTAACCCGATTAGTGTGTGTCCATTGCAAGAATATGTGGATCCTAAATCCCTAGTGTTTGATATATTGATTTACTTTGCGTTTGCTTTGTTTGTTTAGTTGAAATTGGATAACCTACATTCCCTTTTACGCTTTCGAAATAGTTTAACTTTGGCAATAGCTAACTTCCCCCCATTCCTAGTGGTTTGACCCGAACTTGCCCTATTACTAGGTGTAGGTTTGGTTACAAATTTAGTTTTGGTTCGAGGAATTTTAGTTTCAACGACCTAGAATCCACCTCGCATCAGTGATGCACGCATTGTATTTTTTTTTTTAATTATCATATATATTTAAATTATTTTTATTATCGTTTGTCTTATGAGTTTGATCAGTGTGTTCTTTAGATATCAACTATATGTTCTTTACATTATAACTTATGTTCTTTTAACATATGTGATTTTGAATTTAAAATTTGAAATTTAATTTGAAAATGAAATCTTGAAATATTTTTAGTTGAAATAATCTTTGAGAGTGAAAACTAAAATTATTATGGAAAGTAGAATTTTTAGAGAGAGAAAAAACTATTTTTGGGGAAATGATATCTTTGGTAAAAAAAAATTTATGTTAATGTGTAATTTTTCATGAAATTTTAATAAAGTTTTTATTACGTTCTTTTTGTAATGTCTTTATGTTCTTTGGTAATGCATGTTCTTTGTCAAACACTTATATGTTCTTTTTCAAATACCTATAGGTTCTTTCCGCCTTTTTTTTATAAGTAGGTGCACCCTGGTGCACAGATCAGGCATTAAAGGAACTGAATTAAACTCATTTGGCTGTATATAGATCTCATGATTACTCTCAAGTACGAGCCGTGTACTCTCGAGTTTAGCTTGTTAATGACCTGGGAGGCAATCATTTTCAAAAATAACATCCTCCACTTTGCATTGTATTGCAACTTGTAGCCTCAACGCAATTTCCTCTGCTATCTTAGCGCTCCATCAGCAATTGGTCTGAGCTCTGAAGGCACGCTTCTGTGCAACACAGCCCTTGTGATGTTGAATAACCCCTGGCCTTGCACCCTGAGCAGCGTCTACATCTATTTTGAGGCTGCCAGCAGGTGGCAGCACCCAAACAGCCACACCACAGTCTGCCAAGTGCCCACTTCATACCAGTATCACACTTTTGCTTTCTCACGTTATTTGCCACTCTGTAAGCCTGTATTAATGACTGTGGTGCTACAACTACCATAGCTGCGTGTTTAGCCAACTCGCCACAGAGTACTCGATGGTGCTCAAGCCACATAAACCACGTAATCATCAGCATTTCCTCAGCCTCATACTTTTGATGTCGCTTAATAATCCATTCGAACCAATCTGTAATAGACACAAAAGGAGGGCCTTCTTTGACTACTGTCAAACCTGAAAACCTCCATACAGAAGCTGCAACAATACAGCTTCGCAAAGCATGATATGTAGACTCACTGGCTCTACATCTAGTATATATCTCCGAGATTGTGTTGATTCTCTTGTGCAAGCCAGCACTTGTGGGAAGAGCTTTATGACACATTCTCCAAGAACCCACTCTTGCTTTTGGTGGTACATCAAGCTCCCATGTTTTTCACCAAAAAACAGGCATATTAGAACAGCTAGACACCCCTTCTAGTGTATTTTTGAGGAACTTTACAAAATGATACCTAGATTTCAAAGAATAATTACCAAGTTTCGTGTAGTACCATCCAAAAAAAAAAAAAAAAAAAAAAAAAAAAAAAAAAATCATCAAATTGCCTAGAGCATAAGGGAATGAAGTGTACCTCATTACATTACTAAATATGATTGTGATGAATGATCTAAGTTTGAAGAAGCTCCTTATATGCCTCCCGAACATCATAAAATTATTGAAGGAGATGATATAGAGATCGTCCTTGCCTTAACACACAGAGCTTATGCATCCGGCTTATGAAAATCATTTAAAGATTTCCAAATATATATTATCGGCAATGTTTGCTCCATTTGGCTTGAGAAGACGTCTACAAGTGCACTGGAAAATGCAATCTTGCTAAAGAGTATCATTTGGACTAGTAGCCCAGTAACCCATATAATGGCAAGAGGAAGAAAGCAAAAGAGCATCATTTGGCTTCGTTCTCTCTATTCCTCATGACAATAATACTAGACTAGTAACTGAGAAGAACAAAGAACTGCGGATCTGAATCTGGAATATATTGCATTTTAGATCCAACACAGAATAGATACATGAATATGCGGCCTAGAAATTGCCTTAGAATGACCACAATATGTAAACTACAGCACGTCATAAAAGGATTATGCAGGTGATTTTTCTATCATAATCCATCATAAATGCATAAGAAATAGTTGATGTGAACATCTTCTAGTTGCCTAGTAAAATCTAATATTATGCGCAACAATTTTCAGTATGTCTCAGATTTTATCAATCAATTCAGCAAGCCATCAAATTCCACCATTTTCGAGAATTGACAGGAGTAATCTGCAAGTAGAGTGAAGTAAGAACTTGCAAAATTACCCTCATCAATGGGAGGATGCACAAATATTCATCAGATGTTCAATCAATCACAAAGTCAGAACTTGCAATCTGCACAGATCATTGTGTCAGACAGTGGAAGCTGCAGAAGCTCTTGACGGACTGGAAGCAGTAATCTACAAAATTGTCTTCTTCAACCTCAACCGGCACCAATCAAGTGTTTCATATTGGGATCATCTTCAATGCAGCAGCAATTGGCATGCCAAGAAACCCAAATAATATGCTCACAAACCACTGGCTAAGAGTAAGTGGAGTTGTGTTTGCAAATGCACCAAGGAACTCAATAATTACAACTTGAAAAAGAGCTGTGGCAGTGAGAACAGTCACAAATACATAGTTGTTAAGAATCCCCGCAAATACATTAATCTTCTCCATCTCCCTGGAGCTGATTTCATTGAAAACCTGAAAGAGAAGATTTTGCTATAAGCTGACTAGATCATATATTTGGAAAAAATGAGAAATGCTATCTTCATTCTTTACCTTTACCAATTTTTGAATTGTGTATGAAGAAGATACATTCAGACCAATGAAAAGCATTGTGGAAGATCAGATATATATAATACCTGGCAGAAGACAAATGAGTTGAAGATAAGTGTGTTCAATGTCAAATCAGAACCAAGTCCACTGAGTCCAAAAGCTGACTTTCCTCTAGCCTGTAGAAACCATATAACAACAAATTGATAAATTGCTTGCCCCAGTATATTCCTCCACATCACATTACTGATAATGCTTCCTTTTCTTCCAACAGGTTTCCGCTTCATCAACTCATCACTGGGAGGCTCAGTAGCCAGTGCAAGGGCACCAAGGGTGTCCATAATCATGTTAACCCATAAAAGCTGAACAGCAGTAAGTGGAGCACTTCCTGGAAATAAATAAATAATTAATTAAGCAGAAAGCAGTGTTAGGGTGCAAATATTTGTTGTTGGGTTCATCTGATGTTGATCATTTATTACCATGCATTGGAAATTGCTAATGAAATAAGAAATATTTAACAAGGTCAAACCATACATATGTAAAGTACATGTATGACCGTATGATATGTGTTATGAAGGTATGTGTACAAGTAACTTAAAGTTCATGCTTGGGGTGATGGGGAGATAACGTGTGTGGATAACTCAGGATATAGTTGGTATTACTGTTTCAAGATAGCTTGATGGCTATAAAAGACCTGGAATTATCTTGCATTAGAGAGGATAATGGAGTGAGGAAAAGAGAACATATTGTATGAGGGTGACTAGACCAGAGTGCTTGTGCTTCTAACCTTATCTTTTGAGGTCAAGAAAGGTTGGTACATAAATCTTTAGGCTGTGAGTGTTTACCAGGGAGTTGAATAGAACCTCTTAAGCTGTGTTTCTTGAAGTACTCCTCACATGGAGAATATTTTAAATCACGGTGTGGAGTTGTGAACGTTGTTCGTTTAACTAAATCAAGTTAAATATTCCAATTTCATCTATGTACTTATATATCTTGTAAAAGTTCCAAAATGGGTTTTTGATTGCCCAAAATGTTAACAACTTCGAATATGGCCTATGGAAATTCTGTTTCTCTGTGACTGGGGTTCACAGGCTTACCGGTCAAACAGGCTGAAGAAAAGTTGACAATAAGGGCAACAATATTGACTGTCAACTGGAACTGTACAAATTTCTGAATGTTCGTATACACAGAGCGTCCCCATCTAGCCACATTTACAATTGTAGAAAAATTGTCATCCAAAATTATGACATCAGCACTCTCCTTTGCTACCTGAAATCAAACAGTTAAAGGTAATTATGATATTAAGAGCCAGCAGTGTACAAAAAAATCTTCTTCATAGAACATCAATACAGATCAGAACTGAGAATGCATCAATGCACATATGCTCCATGTTCTAGAAGACAAAGAACATTGAATAACTTAGTAACTATCTTGCTAAGTCAACCATGAGAGCAGATTCTAGCATAAAATGGAACTTGCATCTTAAAAGTAAGATCCATACAGGCAAAAATAGAAGAAATCACAGGTAAATTTGTTTAAAGCAGAAACTGCTAATTTGGTAGAAAGGAAATGGATGGAAAAGCATAACATTGGAGGTGGTAGTATAGACTCAGTTATCTATCTCACTATTTTACCCTCAAATCAGAGATTTGGATAGAAAGAATGCTTATGACATACAATCCTTTCATTTCCTTCAAATCTTTTTTAGAAAAACCCCAAGGAAACCTTCTAGTTCATACCAATCAAACCAAAGGCTAAGTTCCTTTTTTTTTTTTTTTCCTTATCAATCAACAAATAAATCCAAATACATGGCCCATATCCGGAGAACAATGACGATTTACAGATATACTGAAATTTTCCATGAACCTAACTCAAGGACAAAATTTTTTCTGGAATTTTTGTGGACTTAAATCACTTAATGTACTAGCTGTTCTCTAAACTCTCAACATTTTCTAAGACACTTTTTAAAATAGACACCCTTATGCTTGATCTTGGTTAGCAGTGCAAATTGCATGCAATAATGTGAATTTTGACCACATCCTAGAATTTATATTGACTTGACAGATTTCTGAAAAATCATTATACATACAAACTCTACATAGCTATTATATTTCCAAGTGTCAAAAACTCAAACTTAGCTATTTTAAGAGATGGTTTCAAATTTTGATCCATGATGAAGGATGAAATGTCCATAAAAATGTTGGGAGTGTTGAGAATCTGACACACGCACTTAAAGCGTGACAAGGAGCTAAAGACTACTCACCATAATCCTAGGTGGGGAACTTTTGGAGATGATCATGACATAGCATTAATACAAATGATTATTCAATAGTACAGAATAGTGAATTATGGTCTTACTAGTTTAATTGGTAGAAAACAATTTCAAATTTATAACTCCGTTTTAAACACTTACATAGACAAAATGTTAAAGGCAAGTTAAGACTTTTTACCTTGGTAGAGTAAACTCATTTTACACGTGCTTATCCGCACTAAATACAAAAAAAATTATATTTTATGAACTTTGGAAAATTTTATAAGCAAAAGACTTGAAAAGAAGGATACCTCGGTTCCAGAGATTCCCATAGCAAGGCCTATATCTGCTTCATGAAGGGCAGGAGCATCATTTGTACCATCTCCAGTCACTGCGACAACTTCTCCAAGGGTGGTCCGCAAATGTCTTACAAGGGTGTGCTTATCCATTGGAGAAGATCGAGCCATGACCTACAAAAATGAGTTTAATCAATATACCTTTTAATTATTGAACATCCGCCCACATATTATAGAGAATGAATCAGCAAATCCATCATGGTACACAGAAGCATAGATTGGCAATACTACGTAAACTACCCAAAACAAGGCCATGCATGCTTTTACCTCGGAGGAAAAAAATAGTACTAAAATTTGGGGAAAAAAGGGAACATATTAATTGAATTTTGGTACAAACGTATTACCTAGGTTGGGCGAGATAGGGTACAGACACAAAAATGAACTCAGGCATACCAAAGTACAAATCATAAACTACTCCATATGATAACGGAATATGACAATCACCTAATATGTAACGAAAAATTGGTATAAAACATCCAAATAACATTATACAACCAAATAAAAAATCTTTAACAACATTGATCTAAAGGAGAGGAGATCGTTGATGCAAGTTGAAGGCAATAGTGAAGAGAAAGGGGGAGAGAGGTGGTAGTGAAGAGAGAGAGAGAGAGAGAGAGAGAGAGTACTTGTAAGAGAGTATGTACAAAAAAAGCTGGAGACAAAAAAACGGAAAAATCGTCAAGAATAAAACGACATTTGGCTAATCTTCCAAAAATAAAACGACCTTTGACGAAAATCTACTCAAAATAGAATGTGACCGGATGGTAACCGATTTAATAGGTTAATTGTGACACGTCTCACAATGTGATTGGTTACAGTTTTTTAATATTTTTTTTTTTACAATTTCCTTAAAAGGATTTTAATTTTAAAAAAAAACACCTCCCCATCAATCCCCACCCCTCCACTAACCACCTGCTATGCACCACCACCATCAATCCCCTCCCTTTCCCCACGTCCCCACCTCTCAGAATTCCATAAACCACCGGAAATCCCACCCACCCTACATCCCTTTCCCTGAAACAACTAGAAAACCCACCCAACCCACCTCCCTTTCCTAAAAAATTGACCCACCAGAGAAAACCGAACCACCACCTTACTCCAGCTCGTCTTTCGAAAACCACCATACTCACCACTCCATCTGATTCCATCCCACACTCGCACCACACACATCCATGAACACCACTGCCAACACACCTCACCAATCTCACAAAAATTGCCGCTATTTTTTATGCGATTAGCATGGGAGTTGGGGTTCGTGAGGGGGGGGGGGGGGTTTCAGTGTTTGGCTTTCAAAAATGAGGGAGTTAGGATGAGAAGGTGGTTGTGGGTGGCAAGTGAAGGGGAGGGGAAAGGAGGGAGTTGTGGTGTGGAAGGGGAGGAGAAAGAAAAAGGTAATGTTTTTTTAAAAAATATATGTTTTTTATACAAAAAAATCTGTTTTTTTTTTTTAAAAAAAAATGTAAAAAAAAATTCTAACCTATCGTAATACGACACGTGTCCGGTTTTAACCTATTTAACAGGTTGCTGGTTTTTTATTCTATTTTGAGCAGATGTGTAAAAGGTCGTTTTATTTTTGGAAGATCAGCCAAAGGTTGTTTTATTCTTGACAATTTTTCCCACAAAAAATCCCAAAATATGTTGTCGTAATATTTCCAATAGTAAAGAAAATCATGTTAAGGTTTGTCACGGTTTGTGTTCGAGTGCCCATGCATAACAAAAAACTGGACACAAATTTTTCATGTGTCTCATGTGTGTCACTGTCGGATATCATATTCAATAGGGATATAGCAATTGGATGTTGTGTCCGTGCTTTACAGGAACTTAGGACACATATATATGAATCAACCATAATTTCACCACAACATTAACATCACATTTCACCATCTTTAAGAGACTAAACAATGAGTTAATGTGAAGACCTGAAAAAAGATTCAATAATCACATAGGGTAAAATTTTTTGGCCACAGGAATTCTGTAAGATAAAGGTACTACAGCATAGACAAACCTGAATTTTAGGTATCAGTTCAATCAATTCTTCCAGGCTCTTCTCACGAAACTCGGGACCTTCAATAGCTATTCCGTCTTCGGTGAGAATCCCACATTCTCTAGCAATTGCTTTTGCTGTACTTATGTTGTCTCCGGTTACCATCCGGACAGTAATTCCAGCTGATCTGCAGATTGCAACAGATTCCTTGACACCAGAACGGACTGGATCTTTGATGCCTACTATACCGATGCAGGTGTATCCATTTGCAGGAATAGAACCATCAGCAGAGAAACTTTCTTCTAAATCTTGATACACAAGGCATAAAGTGCGAAGAGCTTCATTAGCAAACTCTTCAATTGTGGCATTTAAATGTTCAACTGATGATTTATCAAGGGGAACAATTACGCCATTTGAGTCAACAACATTATCACATGCAGCCAAAATAATCTCTGAGGCACCCTTACAGTGTGCCCTCAGACCTCCATTAGGGATCTCTAGAATCACTCCCATTCTCTTCTTAGAGGAGTTGAATGGTTCCACTTTAACAATTTTTGATGCTTCCCGCTCTGTCATGAAGTCACCACCAAGTAATAATCCAAATTCCAAGAGAGCAGTTTCAGTGGGACTTCCTAAGATCTCAATTTTGTTGTCTTTGGCTCTAACTACTTCTCCTCCAGTATTGTTAAAAATTGATTCTAAAAGAATTTTACGCGCAAAATCAGGAATTTCAGATACTGTATGAAAATCCTTAAAGCTGCTAGCTTCCAAAGTTTTCCCACACATGTGTGCTTTGACAATAGTCATATGATTAGTTGTAAGTGTCCCTGTTTTATCACTGCAAATAGTAGTAGCAGATCCCATTGTCTCACAAGCAGCAAGGTTTCGCACAAGAGCCTTGTCATTCATCATCTTCTTCATTGCAAAAGCAAGGCTTAAAGTGACAGCCAAGGGTAGTCCTTCAGGGACTGCAACAACAACAATTGTAACAGCAATGGCAAAGTATTCTAAAATCTCAACGGCCTCATCACCTGACAAACTCCACACAGAACCATCTTGTAACTTGCGGCTGAATAATCCTTGAACCATCACAGCAAACGTAACTACAGCAAAAAAGAGGCCAATTTTTCCAATAACAGTTGCCACTCCATTCAATTTCACCTGCAGGGGCGTTTCATCATCACCTTCTTCACTGATAGTTGCCATCAATTTACCCCATTGTGTTCTCATGCCAACAGTGGTAACAAGCATTTTCAATGACCCATCCTGAACTTTAGTCCCTGATAAAAGAAAAGGATGCTCTGAGTTCACATGAATGGGTTCACTCTCTCCTGTCAAACTTGATTCATCAATTACAGCAGAATATCCTGAAACGAAAAGTCCATCAGCTGGGACCTGATCTCCAATGGCCAGATGAACAAAATCCCCAGGCAGTAGGTCATATATTGATAGTTTTTGTCTACAACCATCTCTGGTAACCTGAACTGCTATTTTCTTTTTCTCTTTGTCCAAATCCTTAAACTGCAATGACTGCCTATAATCACTGGTCGCAGTTACAATTACAACTAACAAAATGCTAGCCACGATTCCAATACCATCATGGGCTCCCTTTGGCCAACCTTCCATTATCAGGCCAACCAACAAAGAAACAACTGCACAAACTCCAAGTATCATGAGAGTCATGTCTTGAATAGCTTCCCACACAAAAACTAAGAAACCCTTAGGTGGACTTTCAATGAATCTATTGACACCATAAATTTTCTTCCTTTGGTTCACCAAATCCTCAGCAGTAGATATTCCATTCGCGGTAGAGGTAGAGAGCTTTTTAATGATTCCCTCAACCCCACCATGATCTTTCAGCTTCTTCTTGTTGCGATACTCTACAATGGATCCTAACTCATCAGCACAAATCTCAAACCCAGCTGATTTGACTTCCTCAGGTGGAGAGTATGATACACCTGGCAATTATGAACAGATAATTAAGGTCAATGAAGTGTCAAACAATGTCAAAGAAAGTCTCTTGCTAAATTTGTAATGAAAACTATTAAGCTGATAAATACCCTGTATAAACTGAAGAGCAGCTTGTGAGACTAACAGTGCAACTCTCAATTTCTCCTGCAAGGCTCAAGATGAGTAAAAGGGAACAAATTAGCTCAATTAGTAGCACAATAAATAAATTAGATAAAAAATTTAAACCTGCAGTTGAACAAAACTTTATGGTTGTTTCTTGGTTTAACAGTTTGCCTAATAAAGTTAAGGTACGATCACCATGATGGCCGTCAAAAACGTCTCACATTTGGCTATCTTGATTTTATACACTTTAAAGATCATTAGGATAAGTTTAAATTTCTACTATTACACGAATAATATTATCAAGTACATGGTATTTAATGGAAAACTTATTTTAAAAATTAGCATCCTCACTTTTTCAAAATTGGATACACTTTCCAAAATTGTGACACATTTATAAAGGCAAGGTATTATTAACTATCCTAAGGTGTATAATCATTGAAGAAAATTAAAAATAATCTCTTTATCTCCCTTTTTCTTTGATAATTTCCCTTTTCGGTTGTCATGCTATCTCCTTCCTACTTCAACTTTTCCCTTTCAAAGTTTTATGTTATTTCCTTACAGTGCCCCTTTTTTCTTATAAATAAAATATAAATGTCACTGTGTAATAAGTTGTTGGATAAATTACAAATTTCTATGCAAGTAATTTCATCTTTTAATTACTTTTCTAATATACAATTAAGTAATTAATGGTCAAAGTTGTGTCTTGACACATAAGTGATACATTTAAATGAAAACAAAGATAGATGACTTTTATGTTTTTACTATATAGGTTTCACTTTCCTACCAAAATTCCACACTTATCCGAGGATAAAGGCAAATTGACTTGTCAATCTACTTATCAAAGAACAAGAATATTGTGTCATTTAGGATTCGAGGAGCAAATCTCTTTGTCCCTCTTGTGCTCCATTTCTCTATAATGGAGTATACTACTTAACATGCGAAAAAACATATAATTGCACCTATTCAACACAACTCGTAATAAGAAAATGGGAATGCAATCTCTAAAGGACAGAAGCACAAAGCAACCTCTTTTATATATAGCCAGGTGAAAATAGAGCAAGGTGCACCCAAAGGTTGGTTTTCTGTTCAATTGATATACTTTTTTTTTAATGAGTAAAAATTATTAAATAAATAAAAAATTATTTTGGGTGCACCTTACACCCGGGTGTATATAAATCTAATTTATGTTTTTCAAAAAAAAGGACAGAGGGAAAAATTGTTACTTTTATATCCTCCAAAATTAGGATGTTATGCAGGACAAGAGTAATACTATGCTATACTATTGGCCTATTGGGTTCTACTACCTCCATTTCTATAGATCCCATTTGCAGAAGTTTTAATGCCTTTTTTGAGTCTTGATATTTATAAATTCATATGATACCAAAAATAAATAAATTGATACGAGTACATGAAACCACTACAAATCAAATAATATCCCCATATTTTAACTTAGTGATTTATCCATATAGTATTATATTCACAGTGCTCTTATATTCAGTTTTTGGAATCTATAAAGATCCTATACTCAAACGTCAATACGTCATTGTGATCCATTGATCTTATCCTAACAATGTTTAAAAAAAAAACAACTAAGATCAACGAAAATTAAAAAAAAAAAAAAAAAAAATATGTATGAAAGTAAAACGAACAATATAAAATCTACCAAAATATACACAAATACACTAAGAATAATATTCAAAACAAATTAAAAAAAGAAAAAGGAAAAACCTGATTGGAACGGCGAATAGCCTGAGCTTCAGAACGCTTATTGAGATTCGCCGTAAAACGAAACCGACGCTTTGGATTCTTGACCAACCAGCAAACACTTCGCCATCTTCGAAGTGCTTCTTCAGACGAATTCTTTGCTTTCACTTCCACAAACTCTTCATCTAGTAAACTCTCCATCTTCAACTTTAAATCAAATCAAATCAAAAACCTAATTCAAACTAAAAAAAATCAAACCTCAAAATCACTGGAAAACAACGATTTAATCTTCAATGTTATAATCAACAAGTAGCTGAAGTTTGTTTTACTTAAGTCAACGCTAAAGAACAAATCAATGGAAGAATTTCTGATGAGATAGTGAGTGGTGGTAGGTTGATATAGATACTGATGGATTGTTTACGGCAGCTGATATCGAATGGAAGTAGAGAGTGTCTGAAAGTGAAAAGTAAAGTGTTTAAACAAGTGGGAAGTTAGGGAGTTTATGGTATTATATTGTAATTAAGGAATAATAATTTAATTTGGTTGATTGATTTAAGTGAAGAACGCGGAAAGATTAATTAGAATAGAGGTGCTTTAATTGGAGTGAATGGGAGACATGATTTCCTGCTGTAATGTCATAGGCAGTTGTGTTGGTGGCGTGCGCCCATGTGGTGAGGGCTACTAGGCCCACTACGGGACAAACGGGAACTTCATCGTAACTGCGGTTAGAGCAATTGGGCGTGGTGCGCTTATCGAATTAACTGGGCGTTTGGTATGTCACTCTCTGGCTTTGCTTCAAAGGTTGAATTGATAGATAAATATCTAATCTAGTCTAATCTAACTTACGCAATAAGGAAGGAAAGGAAAGGAGGGAATAGGAGGAAGGGAAAGGGGAAAGAAAGGGAGGGGGGTGAATTCCAATTTCCCTCTAAATCTTTTCAACTTTGGAGGGATTATGTTTATTATAGGGAGAGGGAAAATGGATCCCTTCCTGTCCTTTCCTTCCCCCAATCCCCTACCCAAACAAGAGAGTTTGGCCCCATTCCTTTCTCTTCTTTTCTTTTCCTTCTATTTTCTTCTATTTAAACAAAGTGTTAGTATTCAAAAACCCAATTTGATAAAGGTACATGTCCCTATCCTACACACTTTTCCATCTTCTCTTTCCAAACAAGTGTGATACGTATCACTTTTAATAATCCCAAACTTTGGGAGACTTTTTTAATAATTTCAACTTTAACTTTCCTATCATTTTTCCTCTGGTATAACGCATTGGGATTTGGCGGCCTTCAAGGGCCCAAATTCCAATTCGTCATATAACGGCGTAGCCCACTTACCTAGGTTAAAGTGAATTAAGGAAGCGCATGCACTCTCATACCCCTATAAATAAGGACATTTATTATCTTGGGAAACGAGGACATTCACAATCACTTTCAAACACTATTCACTATTTATTATAACAGTAGCATTTAGTGCTCAAATCTTGGGATCCGAGAGAGACCACCTTTACTTTCCACATTTATTCCACTTTCCTCATACAGTACCAACTTGATCGTCGGAGGCGAAACCCTGAACAACAAGTGCTTTCGTTTGTGCAGGTAAAAGACACGCGGCAGGACAGTTTTAGTGTCGTAACTCTCCCTCAAAACATCTCAAAAAACCCCGAAATATTTGGCGCCGTTTGTGGGGAGAGTACTTGTAAAATGGCATCTGACAAGCTTGTATCACATTCAGTCAATGAAGAAGTGTCGAATGACGCAGAGGTCCATACAGACCAAGATATTAACTCGAATGATGATGGATTACACATCCCTTCCTATAAAGTTCTTAAAGATTTGCACTAATGACTAATTTTACACTAAATAAAAAAAGTCAAAGCTAAGAAAGGACACTATATTCAGTTATGGATAGTGTTTTGAGTAAAAATACCCTTGCTACGTGGCCTAATTAGAAATGGACATGTGTAAGCCCGGGACAGGTCCACAATGGGCCACTCACATCCTGACACGTTGCATCCCTAATCAGCAAAGGAAATGACAGCCTTCGAGGCCCAATTCCTAAGAAAGCCGCAGCCGCAAAAACATCATAGCCCATTAGGTCAGAATGACCTAAGGGACGCATATCCCAATGACCCTATAAATAGGGAGATTTCCCCCATTTGTGGGACACATTCATTTATTACAAAACACCCGAATTCTCTCACATCAGAGAAAACACCTGATCTCTGAATCCGAGAAGATCTCACTTTTACCTTTTCCACACCTTTTCATATTCTACGACCCGTACTTACTTGATCGTCGGAGGCGGAGCTCCAACCACCCGGAGTCTCCGTTGTTTTGCAAGTACAGACAGAAGACTCCAGACTTAGTGACGTAACTCTCCGGAGGGGCCAGAAAAACCCCAAAACATTTGGCGCCGTCTGTGGGGATAGTACCTCTAAGATGGTTCAAGAGTCTGTACCGAATCATGACCCCAACCGGCCTACGGTCGATGGAGAGGTTTTTTCATACCATGACACTAATAACGATGTAACGTAAAAGTCGAAACCCATGTGGCCCCTAATGAGTCACTCATCTCTAAACGCATCCGTCCCAAGGATAGATTGGAACGGGGCGACAACCAAGCGGGTCCAAGTAAATCCTCTAGACAACCGGCTGGGGAAACCCAGGCGGCAAGAGGGGCAGCTCCCGTCACCAGTGACGAACTTATGAAATTCATGACTACTTTCAAGGGGGAGATCAAAGACCTCATCAATTAAAGGACGGCTGGCTCTAACAAGGGTCAGTCGGCCAAGAAATCTCCTCATGCTGAGAGGAGAAAGCCGGTCAGGGACAGGCAGCCTACTCCACACCCTAAGGAGAAGGCCGGGACCTCGATTGACTGGTCCAAATTTCTTCTCCCCCAGACGGGCACAAGGAAAGTCATCCGGCAAGTTCAACCAGATGGTAGTAAAAAATCTTTTTCTGATGCTCGACATATTATCAAGAAAAAGAAAAATCAGGCGTTGTCAAACTCGACTTCTACGTCGAGCTTCCCAAACAGCTTCAGAAACACCTCGGCAAGGTGTTCCCAATCTTTACATGAAAACCATACAGGCGGCAAGTCCGTCCACACAGGCTTTAATGTGATTGGATCAGCCCCGTGTGTGCCTCAGATGCCATATGGACAATATGCCCTACCTTACATGCAGCCGGCCCTCTTCAGAGGACAAGCGACATACAATGTCCAACCACTGGACTGGCAGCTCCTTCTGCTCAAACTTGATGAACACTCCTCTGCGTTCACTAGGGAGATAAACTGAGGCAGCACCGCCTGCCAAGGTTAAGAACATTCTGAAGGGTGCCTATGATGGTACCACCAATCTTAAGGACCATCTCATGGCTTACACCAACCTCATGCATCTGCAGGGGTTGGATGATGCCTTCAAGTGTAGGTACTTCCCGGCCACATTGAAGGGAATCGCCCAATAATGGTTTGGCAACTTGCCAGCGGGATGCATCAACAACTTCAAAAAGCTTGCCTTCTTGTTTTCTTCAAACTTCTCGATGAACATCTTTGCAAAGAAAACAAGTCTCGACTTGAGCACCATCCGGCAGGGAGAGAGAGAAGAGCTCCGCTCCTACGTCAAGCAGTCCAATCTGGTGAGAATCTGGATTCAAGGACTGTCTGACGAGGTTGCATATACTAACTTCTTCAAGGGTCTGAAAGACAGGTCAACCTTTAAGTTTGACCTCGTTAGAAAGAGAGTTTTCACTCTCTAAGAGGCGCTGATGGAGGCGGAAGCCTATATACAGGCAAATGACCTCTACTCGCCTAACAATCAGTTAGACTTAAGAAGTCTGACAAACAAAAGAAGAGTCGGCCTGCTTAGCCGGCTCCCAAAGCTGAAGGGAGAAAGAAAAGAAAAGAAATCTAGGCGGTTGACGACTCTAAGAAGCCGTCCCAGAAGAAAAAGAAAGAGTTTAAATTGTACGTCCCAAAGTACGAGTTTAATAAGGACTGCTTCTCCATCCTCATGGAGATTAAAGACCGGGTGACTTATGAGAAGCCCGGCTGCTATGAAAGGTTCCTCCAATAATCGGAACAAAAACAAGTACTGCCATTTCCATGAGGAGATTGGCCATAACACCAACGACTGCTATAGCCACAAGCGGCTGTTGGACCGTCTGGCTGATCAGGGGGTGTTAAAATCCTACATCCTTAAGTCCGAGGTTACTTGAAGACAAACCATGGGCAGTCGTCCAAAAAGACTGCCCAACCTACCAGTAGTTCGGACACTAACAAAGAGACGATCTACAAAATAGCAGGCGGCTTTGCCGAAAGGGCCCTACCATTCGGGGCACCAAGGACATCTGAGGAAGATGGATGTCAACTCCGTTGATGACGGTCAGGCGTCTACCAGCATCTTCCCTGAGGTCATCATCATTGAGAGGGACTGAGGCAAAGTTCGTCGACTGCATGATGACCTCCTGGTTATTAAATGCAAGGTGGCTAACCAGTTGGTTGGTCGAATTCTTATAGACACTAGTAGCTCGTCTGACATCATCAGCTATAAGTGCTTATCCAGGCTAAATTACAGGTCTGACGGCATGCGCAACGTCTCTCACCCTTTGGTTGGTTTTGGAGGTGGAGTCGTGCACCCAGTTAGACGGGTAGACCTACCCATCCGGCTGGGAAAGAAGGGAAAGGGACGCCACATGGTCGTCTGATTCTTGGTGGTTGAAGAGCTAACCGCCTACAACCTTATTTTGGGCCGTCCAACTCTAAACGAATGCAAGGCCGTCATCATCCCACCTCTCATGCTGCTGAAGTATGAAAGGGATTATGGTTTTGTTGGCTCCCTGAACGGGGACCAGAAGACGGCTAAAGAGTGTTATCTCTCAGATGTTAAGCCCATGGCGGCGGCAGATGGCTAGGGGGGAGCCAATAGACCTTGACGATGTCAAGGAAGCCGAGCCTGCTCCAGCAGCAACCGGCAAAAAGAGAAAGGCCGACCAACTAGTGGCCGTGAAAAAAGAGAAGCAATATCAATCATTTATTGGGGAACGGTTAGAAGAACTCTGTCCCCAGCCAGCTGGTAAGCACATTGAGATTGCTCTAGATGATAACCGTCTAGAGCGAACTATTAAGGTGGGGACAGTTGCTTTTGCAAAGTTGGGTGCCGACTTGCACCTTATGCTGCAGGAATTCAAATACATCTTTGCCTTTGAAGTGGAGGAGATGTCAGGCATCAGCCTAGATCTTACTGTCCACAAACTCGCCGTTGATCCAAAAAAGAAGCCCATAAGGCAAAAGAAAAGAAATCACGGCAAGGAGAGAAGTCAGGAGGCAGCTACCGAGGTAGAAAAGCTTTTAGATGCTGTGTTTATTCAGCCTTGTAACTTCCTTGATTGGGTTGCGAACGTTGTGCTCGTAAAGAAGCCAAATGGTACCTGGAGCATGTGTGTTGATTACACTGACTTAAACAAGGCATGTCCAAAGGACCGTTACCCGCTTCCAAAGATCGACAGTCTTGTCGACTCTACAACTGGGCATTCCTTGATGAGCTTCATGGACGCCTACTTAAGCTTTCATCAGATTCCCCTGTGGAAAAAAGATCAAGAAAAGATGGCATTCGTCACTAATCAGGGGCTATTCTATTATATTGTGATGTCGTTTGGCTTGAAGAATGCGCCTGTTACTTTCCAACGCATGATTAATACAGTCTTCATAAATCAAATTGGGAGGAATGTAGAGGCGTACATTGATGGCATGATAGTCAAATCCAAACTATAGACTGATCATCTTGCTGACCTCCGAGAAACCTTCACCACACTTAGGCAGCACAAAGTCATGCTCAATCCCAAGAAGTGTGTATTTGGTATTGAGTCTAGAAAGTTTACTCGGATTTTTAATTGATCAAAGGGGGATAGAGGCCAACCTAGAGAAAATACTGGCGGTAATTGACATGAAGTCACCCCGTATTTTAAAAGAAGTTTAAAAGTTAAAAGGTTGTCTTGCGGCATTGGGGAGATTCCTCGGTCGGTCAAGTGATAAGTGCCTCTATTTCTTCCAAGCGATCAGAAAGAAGACAAGGTTTGAATGGGGGGATGATGCTGAGGCGACCTTTCAGAAATTGAAAGAACATCTACACTCTTTGCCAAGGCTGGTTAGCCCTTTTCCCAAAGAGACGTTTTACATGTACTTAGCCGTTTCAGATCATGCTCTCAGTGTTGTTCTCCTTGCTGAGAGAGATGACATCCAGATCTCGGTCTATTTCATCAGCCATGTTCTTCGAAATGCTAAGCTACGGTACCCCATGGTTGAAAATTTTGGCCTTGCTCTTTTCATGGCTGTCAAGAAGTTGAAACCTTACTTCCGCGCACATCCGATTGTCATTTACACATACCAACCTCTCAAGCGGCCAATGACAACCATGGAGTCATCCGGCAGAATATTCAAATGGGCTATTGAAATGCAAAGTCTTGAAATCACTTTCGAACCAAGGAAGGCCATGAAGGGTCAAGCGTTCGTCGACTTCAATGTTGAAATGATAAGGCCGGCTGCGCCAAAAAATCTTGACCAGGTTTGGAAAGTGTATGTAGACAGGAGCTCTACTATGAACGACTGTGGTGAAGAAGTTATTTGTCAGTTTCCCGAAGGGGACAAATATGAATATGCATTATGGTTCAAGTTCCAAGCCTCAAATAATAAGGCTGAGTATAAAGCCTTACTACCCGACATCCGCATGTGCAAGGCGGTAGGGGCAACAAAAATTGACGTCTGCTCTTTCTCACAGTTGATCGTTAGCCAATACCATGGTGACTATGAGGCCACCCATCTAGCTATGATCAAATACCTTCAGGCGGTCAAAACTGAAGCTGGGACACTTGAAGAATTTCAAGGTCTGAGAACAATCAAGCGGATGCTTTGTCAAAATTAGCATCGTCCGCCTCCTGTGATACACCCCGGTCAGTCTTCTGGGAAGTGATGGAAAAATGAAGTATTGTTGAGGAAGATCCCATTGGAGTACTTGGTCGAAGCTAAATCTGGATGGACGGGCTCCGGGCCTATCTACTAGACACCACTCTACCAGACTCATCTCCAGAAGAAGACGTACTAAAAAAATGTGCGGCAAATTTTGAAATCAAACATGGTGAAGTCTTCAAAAAGGGCTTTCTGAAGCCTACCTTGAAGTGCATTACCCCTGAGAAGGGGCATGAGGTTATGGAGGAATTACACTCGGGCTACTGCTCCTCCCATATAGGCGGCAAGGCTCTAGTAGTTAGGGCCAGGCGGCAGGGTTACTTTTGGTCCACGCTTGAGGGAGACACCATTAAAATGGTGAGAAAATGTGAAAGTGTCAACGATTTGGCGAGTTGATCTACCGTCCGACCACCGATCTTATGTTTATTCATAGCCCGATTCCATTTGCCAAGTGGGTAATGGACATTCTGGGTCCACACACGTCTGCACCAGGCGGACGGCGGTACATTCTAGTTGCAGGTGACTAATTCACAAAATGGTTAGAGGCAGAGGCGGTCAATAACATCAAGACAAAGGATGTCATCTCCTTCATTTGGAAGAATATCATCACCCGGTTTGGGGTGCCTATGTCTATGGTGTTTGATAATGGCTCTCATTTTGAGACTGCTCAGCTCACAAATTGGTTGGGAGTTCAAGGGACCTCACATTGTTTTTCATCAGTCGGCCGACCCCAAGCAAACAGCCAAGTTGAAGCCTTCAACAAGCCAATCTCAGACGACATCAAGAAGAAAATTGAAAGAGCTGGCAGCTTATCGACAGAGGAGTTAACTCATGTCCTATGGGCCATCAGAACAACCGAAAAAGGGGCAACCGGTGAAACCCCGTTTCTCATGGTGTATGGTCTAGAGGTCGTCTTGCCTATTGAGCACTATGAACCAACCCTCCGAGTCATGCTATATGACGAAGAGGCAAACTGGGAGGCCATGCGGCTACCACTGGACTCACTCCCAAAATGAAAGGGTAATGCCACCTTGCGTCATGAGATTTACCATCTGAGAATGACAAGAGCTTACAACAAAAGAGTACAGAAATGACCCTTGAAAGTGGGGGACTTTGTGTTACGGAAAATGGAGGCAATCGGTAGGGCCAATGAGCAAGGCAAGCTGACTCTTAATTGGGAAGACCCCTACTGGTTCTATAAAGAAGTAAGAGGCGGCACCTACCACCTGGAAACCTTAGACGGCAGGCGGCTAGCCAGAACTTGGAATGTTGATAAATTAAAAAAGTACTACTTTTAAGAACTTGTAAATTTTTTGTAAATGGAAAGCCTATCAATGAAGAGTTGCTTTTTATTTTCAGTTAATTATTGCTTTCATTACATATGTCTTATGTCAAAAACACCGTCTGTTCAGTATACAGACGACCCAATCTCACTTAACAAATATAAGCTAAGTCAAAAAAATAGTGGCTAAACGAGGCCAATAGCCGGATGATATGAATTAAAAAGCGTCTGCTCCAACATGAGTGGTACATTGCTCTATAAACATATACAGACGACAAAAATTGATTGGCCTAATTGGCCAACTCATAGCTGTCTGACCTAAGTAATCTAAAAGGAACGCAAACGAGCTTATAATGAAATCGTGTGTCTAGAGGCACAACCCGTGTTCAAGCTAAGTTCTTACTTAGATTATAACTTCAAATTATGTACCTCTAAATTCCTCCCGATGGGGCAGGACATTGAGTATATAATTGGATTACAAACACCCCAAACAGTAGGAAATATAGTTCATTAAAACTAATTAAACCGCCTGGGCCAACGGTTTACCCGCCTGTAAGTTGGTCGGTTGTGTACTTAGTTTGGGGCAATCACTAATGTGATTGATTGACTTAGGAACATGTCATACTATTTAAAGTATCAAAAGTTCCCAAGTCAATCAATCAAGGGCTTTTTTTTTTTTTTTTTTTGGTAAGTAAAAATTTTATTACCAAAAGGAAAGGAAAGTTACAGCTCATAAGAGCTATGTTGTAACAGCACAAAAACTACAAACACCACAAGACCTACAAATGGCCACCTAAACACCCACAAGCTCCAAACCCAAACAAGCCATCTTCTAGGAAGGGTTCTTGAAAGAGAGAGGAGCAAAACAAACTAGACTCATAGACCCTGACCACCTTCTAGGAAGGGTTTCAAGGACTCAGGACCAGACAAGACGGCAAAGAGACAAGTTACACAAATAACAGAGTTTTATCACTAGGATTACATCTGCAAGCAACTAAAAACACAATATCTCTAATGACAGCTCTGGTAAATTTACAATCACTAGTAAAAACCATAGCATTTCTCGGCAGCCAGGTGTTGTAAACAGTTTCAGCAAACAGCATTGAGATCAATTTGTTTTTAACAGTAGACTTCCTGCAGCATTTAGCAATCCAATTTTGTTCTTCAGACAGCTGCAAAACAGGTCTAGAATATCCCAGCAGGTGCAGAACAGAAGTCCAAATTTCCTTAGAGTAAGGATAGTAAAAAAAACAGGTGCTCATCAGTCTCATTAGCACCAGAACAAAGAATACAGATAGGATCACAAGCAATGTGCCAAGAAAGCAACCTATCTTTTGTCACCAATCTATTCATCAACATTAACCAAGTACTAAAAAGACTTTTAGGAGAAGCTTGGTTATTACAAATGGTTCTTTTCCAGGAAACTCTAGTACCCTGAGGTCTGATCAGATTATAGAGCTTTTTAATACTCATTTTACCCTTAGAAGTCACAGCAGACCATCCACCAATATCATTGATCATGTCCCTACAGGACAGAATCTTTTTGAGCACCCAAGAAGATTTTTAAGGAATAGTAGCAGTCTAGAATTTCTTGTTTGCAAAGTAATAAGTATGGATCCATTTTACCCATAAATTATCAGACTTATGGGCAATATCCCAAAGAATCTTAGCAATAGCAGCCTTGTTCCAGATTTCAAGGAAAGTGATATTTCATCCCCCACAAGACTTAGGAAAAGACATAAACTTCCAAGCCACCAAAGCTTTCTTGGAAGGGTTACCATTTCCTATCCACAAAAAGCATCTAAATTTAGACTCAATTTCCCTAATGATTTTCTTAGGTAAAACATGTTGGGTTTCGATAAGTCTAACTCACCGTGGAAGAAAACCCGAGCCAAGACCATACTCACAATTAATATAATCACAAAGCATAATTAACTTAAACAACAAGAATTAAGGAAAGATTAATACCTTTGACGCGTGATTCGCTCTCAACAAGAGCTCTTACTTCGGAAAGCTTTTAGCTTCGCTCGCACGAAAACCTCCAACGGAAGTCCACCCATAACACGACCCCGACAAGGTCCAATGCTTAGAGGTTAGCTAAGCCCGACCTAAACTCGAGTAATTATAAGTGTTTAAAGGTTTTCTCAATGGAGATGCTTTTTTAACACCTTACTCAAGTGAAAAATCCCAAGGTATGCCTTGGCTATTTATAAGGAGTGCTTCCTTGTGAATTCCACTCATTTTTCAATGTGGGACTTTTTTCACAAAAAGATCCCACATAGAAAGAATGTTGAATTCAATCCTTAGTTAAATAAACCAAGGAATAACAAAGTAACAAGTGTCACATGGTTAGGTGAGGACCACTTCCTCACTTGCTCCCCAAGGCAACTCACATGCATTGTGAGCTAACCATGTGGCACCCAACCTTTTGGCCCGCGTGCATGACCCGCCACCCAGGTCCGCGGCCCGCTGCCACATGGCATTGCCAACATGGCACGTTGCCACTTGATGGCTGCCAACGTGGCACGCCGCCACCATGGTGGCTGCCACGTGGTGCGCTGCCACTTGGTGGCTGCCAACGTGGCACGTCGCCACTTGGTGGCTGCCAACGTGGCACGTCGCCACTTGGTGGCCGCCACGTGGCACGCCACATGGCGCGTTTCTATTTAGCGCGCTACCCTAGCCTTCACGTGGCTAGGGTTTTGACTTGTTACTTGAAGCATTTTCCCGTCTCGCCAATTCCTAAATTTTGGCTCGACTTTTAAGATTCGGTTCCGACGCTTTAAGCTCGGAATCTGACGTCTTTGTTCACAATACTCGAGTGACTTATTAATTCCTTTCGGATTAATTCGTCGCGTTGGTCCGTTAGTTGCTTGGGTGTGACCCGAAGGGTTTACTCAAGATTAAGCTGTAATATTAATTATACATTCATATCACTGATCTGAAGCGGCCTCCACTTAGGCATTCCGATCACTTGATCTCACTGAATAATTAGCTTTCTAATAATTCCGAACCCTCTATTAGAATAATACACTTGTTCGAAGGACACCATTCCTATCAAAACAAAGATCTAAGCCTGGTAAGCTTGTATCCCAAAAAGAACACTTTTGACAAGCTGAAGCCTCCCAGCATAAGAAAGATGCTTTGCTGCCCAACCGTCAATTCTTGAAGTGATTCTCTCAACTAAAGGCCTACATTGAGAGATAGTAAGCTTTTTAGCAGAAAGAGGAACCCCAAGATACCTAAAAGGCAAAGTTCCTTTATTCATCCCCAAAACTTCCTGTAAAGCATCCTGTTTTGAGTCAGAGAACCCACCAAAATACACATCACTCTTGTCAAGATTTGCAGCAAGCCCAGAAGCAGAAGAAAATTTCTGAAAAGCCTGCAGAAGAAGCTGAACAGAAATAAGATCACCTCTAGAGAAGAGGAGAAAATCATCAGCAAACATAATGTGAGTGATTCCAAGCTTTTCACATTTAGAATGGAAATTGAAATTGAAATTTGAAACCAACTACACGACCGCCTAGGGAAAAAAAAGGTCAACCGGTTTGTTAGTTGCCGCATGCAATTAATAAGTTAAGCATAATTCATGTATATATGAAGCAAAATAAAAAATTGCAAAAATTAAAACAAATTAGATAAAATCAACTCAGTCGGTACTTTTCATATAATTAATCCGACCACAAGGCCGTGATACATTGTTAGCCGGATACACATTCAGACACGAAAAGAAAAAAGAGAAGATTGTTGGATTACATTCAAAGTTCTCAGCGCACAGGCCGGAAAGACAGGCGCCCCATGGCCCGGAGAGAAGTTTGGTGTGCTGAAAGTTAAGTCTGCTGGAGCAAAGGCACTTGCTGGTCTTCGCTAGAGGTAGGCTCTCCTTGGGTCTGACCAATTAGAGGTTGAATGGGGTTAGCTGGAGATGAGGCTTGGATAGTCTCAGCCGGGACTTAGTTGTCCTGTTGATCTTCTATTTCCACATCTTCCTCTTGTCCTTCCTCTTCCTCTTCATCGTCTGAGGCGATGTTGGCCCATTACCTGAAGGGAGGTGGAGTAGCCTGGCCAAGGACCTGAGCGTTAAACTCCTCTAATGCATACTCATACCTCAGCCGGAAGAACTCCCAGTCGGTTTTCGGATGAATAATTTACCACGCTAACTTCATGCACTCTTTGTAGTGTTTCTCATTCTCCAAAACCAGCCGGTTTTGCTCCTTAGAAATTGCTTCCTTGTGCTCATTTCGCATTTGGACCATCTCGTCCTGGAGCCGGCCTACGTTTGACCGAAGCTAGGCGTTCTCAGTGCCAACCCTCTCCAATGCCTTGAGGTCAAACTAGGTATTATTCAGTTTAAGCTCAAGGTCCTTAACCTTTTTGTTGCCCTCCTCAACTACAGTCGTTAGTGTCTTGACCAACTCCTCCTGTTTCAACTCTTGAGCTTTAATTTCAAGTTCACTCATGGTATTTTGATATTGAGTAGAGTTGAGAGCATTCAGGGCCCTCTGGTTAGTGTCATTTACCTCTTCCTACTTCTTCCTAAATGGAGAATTAAGTCCGTCTACTCTCAACATTGCCTATAGAGCACAGCCGGCAAGTAAGTGATTAAGTCAAGACACTAAGAAAACTCAACAAAGTAATGAAAAAGCTAAGTTATCTCAGGCAGCAGGGAACTGATATGGTCCAAATTGACCGTATGCAGCGCAGGAATCTTCTCCTTCTCAGACTTGGTGATGGTCCTCAACATTCGCTTTGAATACTGCTTGATGTCCGGCCGCATTTGGGAGAGATCTTTACCAGAAGAAGTGTATGTTGAGATAGCAGCATAGGTGGCAACGATATTGTGTTGGTTGCTAGAAAAATCCCCCGATGGAGTAATATGAGATTTGACTCTCATATACTCAAGCGGCCATGAGAGTTCCAAGTAGTCACTCATACCTTTAGCTTTTGGCTGAGGGATCTGTCCACCCCCTGCCACTGCAGAACCGGATGCAGCATTGAGTGGCTCGCCACTCTTCGACGCCTTAGAGACGTCCAACTCATTTCCACCAATCTCGGCGCTCTCGTTGAGAGCCTTCACGGCAGACGGGCTTTTACCCCCGAT
Source organism: Chenopodium album (assembly GCF_948465745.1). Classification (NCBI taxonomy): domain Eukaryota; kingdom Viridiplantae; phylum Streptophyta; class Magnoliopsida; order Caryophyllales; family Amaranthaceae; genus Chenopodium; species Chenopodium album. The sequence continues at coordinate 33,522,890 of NC_137851.1, read as the reverse complement.
GGGTGGTCTTTTTGGGCCAGTCGGCACAGTTGAAGTCGTCTGGGTTGCCCTTGTCTTGCTAACTTTGCGAGTTTTGCCAGGCTCCTCCACTTTTCCCCGCTTGAGCATTTTGGAGATTGACCTAGGGACAAGCTTGCTCCCACTCTGAAATGGAGCACAAGGGGTACAGCCGGTCAAATATCGTCTGATAACAACAAAGCTTCACAAGTTAAGAAAGTCAGGTGGAGCTTACCCCATCGTTTTTGGTCTCTAGCTAGGCTTTCCTTTGTTCCATCAGATCCTTCCGAATTTGAGCGGCTAACTTGGCAGGCGTCTTGTTTGCGTCAACCATCTTCAAGCCTTTAGCTGCAAGGACAAAGGATAGTTAGAAAACAATAGTAAGTCTACATGATTATAGACGGCTAGTTAAGAGACCAAATGTACATCTCTCAACCATGGTGCTAAGACCACAAGCAGAGAGGAACGCCTCATCCTTAAGCCAATCTGGATGAGGTATCCAATGCTTGGGGATGATTATTTCAGTGCCATCGTTCAGGGGCATAGTCGTAGTCTTAAAAAGTTCCGACTCCATTATTTCATCTCATGCCTTTTCGGGAATGCGTGGACGAGCACACTTCCTTCCCAACAGAGCCGGATCCTTATTATACCGGTGGAGGACGTGGTTGAGTCTCACGGGGAAAAGATCAGGTAGAACTTGTCTTTCCAGTTTGACCACTTTAACACTTTGTCAATCGTCATCATATACTTCGGGTAAGTAGTTAGAGTATACCACGCCCCCCATCTGCCTAGGGCTCGTCTCATATAATTCTTATGAGCAAACGCCTCAAAACTAGGCGTCACATTCTGTATCTCGCAGGCGGCAATGTAACATAGGATGTTCACCCATGAGTTGGGTGTGAGCTGCCAGACGCCTAGCTCGTACCCCTTCAAAATATCTCTTATTCCTTAATGAAGATAGAAACGGAGGTCGACTTTTATTGCCGCATCACAACAGCTGAAGTAATTGTCGGCATGGTCAAAGTCATCCTCCCAGATGACGGTTGCCTCTACAGGCGACAGTCTTATTTCCCAATTCTTCCCTATTGGGTACTTGTCCTTGAAGGCTTTGAAACTAGCCTTCAGAGTTATTCTAACTTTGGCAGCAATTCGAACTTGTGTAGGATTATCCATGTAGGCCCCTTTGGATGTTTTAGCCTCATCATAGCCGGCATCCGCCTGGGGAGAGCTTGATGCCTCAGATCCTGATCGTTGAGCGCCTTCTTCACCGCCTTTTAGATCGGGCTCATTTTCATTAGGAGCAGAGACGGACTCTTCACCGTCTGACTCCTTTAGAATCCCATCACTAGGAGTGGTGGGGGCACTAGGAGGAGAATCTGCTTGCTAATCAGACCCCTCATATTCCTCATTCGGGGTAATTTCGTCAGCCGACACTTCTAAAGTGCGTGTTCTCTTTAGCTTTGTAGCCGTTTATTTAACCCTCGCCATTTTATCCTGCACAGAGGATTCAGGGATGAGCAAAGCTGGTCCATACATCTAAAGACGACACCCCCAGTCCTAGACTCAACCGTACTAAGAGACCGGCTGACTACTGTCCTAGGCTGTGCCGTTTGTGTTGATGGTGAATCCATTTATTGAAAAACTATAAATACAAATGAAAAAAGTTTGAAAAAGTGAAGAGGAGAGACGGTTACCTCAATTTAGTTTTGATGAAAAGATACAAGCGTTGACCGACTGTGTCAACGATAGTGTAGACAGATGCTTTTGCGAAAATGACTGTAGGTGGTGATCAGAGTCTCTCTCTCTAGAAATCCTCTCTTTTTCTCTCCTTAAACTTATGAAAATGTCAAAGATGAGAGAGAGATAGAAAAGGGGGTAAAAGTTTATTTATAGAAGAGTAAGACCGGGGCATCACCATTCTTCGAGTGACACATGTCACAGGGGCCACGTGGCCCGCCACATCACCCCAATGAAGGGAAAATTTTTTGGGTAAAAATACCCTTACTACGTAACCCAATAAAAAAGGGACACATGTCAGCCCGAGACAGGTCTAACATGGGTCACTCACATCCTAACACGTGGCATCCCTAATAAGCAAAGGAAATAGCAGCCTTCAGGGCCCAATTCCCGAGAAAGCCACAAAATGGCGCAACCCATTAGGTTAGAATGATGTAAGGGGTGCATATCCCAATGACTCTATAAATAGGGAGATTTCCCCCATTTCTGGGACGCGTTCATTTATTATAAAACACCTGAATTCTCTCACATCAGAGAAAACACCAGATCTTGGAATCTGAGAAGATCTCACTTTTACGTCTTCCGCACCTTTTCATATTCTTTGACCCGTACTTACTTGATCGTCGGAGGCGGAGCTCCAACCACCCAAAGTCTCCGTTATTTTGCAAGTACATATAGAAGACCCTAGACTTAGTGACGTAACTCTCTCGAGGGACCGAAAAAACCCCAAAACAGTTAGAAATAGTTTCTAATGTCACTAGTTATCTAGCCTTTTGTTTCATTTTTGTTTCCATATTTGGTTTTTGTGAAGCAATTGGTCCATAGTTTAATCAGTGCTTATAGTGTATAAGTGTGGTTTTTTATTCTTTTGCTAAGCAAGTTTATATTGTACATAGTTTGTGAGTAAAGGCAAATGCAAGTTGAAAAATCCGTCCATAGTTAAAAGAGGCAAGGACATAGCAATTAAAAAAAAAAAAAGAGCAAATGTAAATGCTTTGAAAAAAAAGTAAAAGAAAAAAGAAAAAAATTGAAAAGCCCAAAAATATTTTATTGTGGTCATTTTCTCCCTACTTTAGGAGCATTGAGGACTCTACTTATTTCAAGCTTGGGGGTAGCGTGATACGCTCTTTATGTATAGTTTTGTGATGTGGTGGTGAATAAGCTTGGGGGGTGATGGTATTTTTGTTTGAATTTTTGACGATACCTTGGTTATGGTACTAAGAATTGGCCATTCTTTGATTTACAATTTAGGTATACCACCAAATTTCAAATTTTAGTCGACCTTATCCCTTCTCGCCCTTACGTTACAATATTAAAAGCCCTTTAGACCTTGATGGTTGAGTCACTAGTCGGTGGAGGGAAATAAGAGTCAAGCCTGTGGAGCGAGTTTGCATAGTCAAGATGTTAAGTAGCCCTAATTCTCTTGTTTTCTGGTTCCTTTGAGGAATCATAGAGATGCTCTCTTGAGGTGGATTTGAAACTAGTAGGGAGAACGCGGTAAGATTGTTTGGGATGAAGTTCAATTGTGTTTAGTTAATTTTCTATGCTTAGCATATTTTATGTTTCAATCGACCTTGGATATCTTGGAACGTGCAACCCCTTGCTTGTTTAGAAAGCTTTATATCTATTTGTACTTTTCTATTTGCAAAAGTCCATTTCAAAAGAATTTGTGTTCTTTTTACTTATGATTTCATTTTCCTTATATGCTTTTCCTTGTTTTACTTTGAGAGTTATGGGTTAAGCTCTTTTGGAATCCTTACGAGGCCTCAGTCGTCCTCATTGGCGACTTTGGGGTTTTAAAAGCTTGTTGTAGCTAAAAACAACCGTGATTCCTACGTTAGTGAGTTAATGTATCTTCCCAATCCCCTTTCTTTCTTTTCTTTATCTGAATAAACTATCATGTGAGTGTCATTCGCTTTCTTTTTCCTTTTTCTTGCTTTTGTTTTGCTTGAGGACGAGCAAAAGTCTAATTTGGGGGAATTCGATGAGTGTCATTTATGTCACTCATAAGATAGTTTTGTTCGTAGTTTTATTCATTTTTTTTGCCATTTATGTCGTGTTTTTAGGTAATAATGCTTGATTTGCATACTTTGTGTTAGTTTAGAGAAATGTGTGCTTTTAATGGCTTTCTTATCATTTTTATGCATTTCTTTGCTCTTCTTTCGCTTTTCGTTTTGTTTTTGACTTGTTTTGTAGGTGTGTCGGGATTTTCTGAGGCTCAAAAGTCGAGGAGGAAGCCCAACACGAGCTTTGGAAGTTAACAAAACCAAGTATGGGAAGTTAGAGCGCAAGTAAACCAAGTTGGAACTCAAAGCATAGTGACGTGGGCAAGATGCGTGGGCAAAGACCATATGCTTGCCCAAGCAATTAAAGAATTTATTCAAAGATTTGAAGGGGAAAATACCTGTGTTAGGCAAGTCGTTTTTCTCGGGCAAGAAAACTCACTGGACCGAGCAGCCCTTCGCACATGCACAAGCACCGGCCCCGCGCGCACATCCCCTCTTACCATGCGCCCGAGTAGCGACAGCTTGGCCAGGGCAAGCAAAGCAGATGCGCCTGCCCGAGCTGCTCTGCTTTGCGATTTATGCCGATTTTACTTCTTTTCTCTTATAACCATATATTTGTACGAACCTTCTAATTTTGGGGCAGACTTCATTTTAGCATTTTTAGAAAGAGATTAGTGAAGCTAATTAGAGAGAGAAACACTTGAATACTTGATTTGTACTTCAATTAAGCTTGGATTTCTTCCTTAATCAATGATAATTAGTGAGATTTTCTTCCTTTAATTCTTCTCCATTGCATGGTTTTGCTTTTGATTCATGTATGATTATTCGATTGTTGATCTTTTGGTTTAAAGTTTGATTGATTTGAATTTCCACTTGATTTAGTTTAAGATGATGATGATTGTGATTTACTTAGTTTTGTTCTTCAATCTTAATATGCTTAGTGAGTAGACTATTTGCTAGGGAGATGGTGAAGCATGCATGAATGATAATCATTGCTAGTTGATGGATTTTGATTGATTTGAATGTTGTGATTAAATTGGTTGATAGAATTGTGCATGTGATTGAATTGATAAGGAGTGATCAACCTTAATTTTCAAGCTAGATTGCATTGTGATTTCTAATGACTTGAACCCTTGATTTAGAAATTGCATTTATTGATTGAATTTGATTTGTGATTCTTCTTGCTAGTCATTCATAGTGAACCCTAGTTTGACCTCTAGGAGATAACCTCTTTAATTCTCTTGATTGCAACTACTATCCTCCTCTACAACATTTGGATTGATTGATTTCCCCTCAATTTCCATAATTATCATTATTGTGTGTGGATCCTAAATCCCTTGTGCTTGTTATATTGAATTTCTATATTGTTTAGTTGTTTGAGACCCTAGTTACACTTTCAATCCCTACCTATTCTTCGAAATAGCTTGACCTTAGGCTATAGCAATCTTCCCCCCATTCCTCGTGGTTCGACTCGGACTTACCCCTATACTAGGAGTAGGCTTGGTTATAAATTTTGTTTGACTTAGGAGGATTAGCCTAACGACCCTAGTCAACCTCATGCCAATCATGTGTCAAATCATGGGAAGTCATGCTACCATTTGAAGAATCAACACATTGCACATCAATATTACAATCATGATTACCTCTATTATAAACATCCCAAGAAAACCAAACATAAAAATCTCAAGCATAATCATAAATTGACAATGCTCTAAATTCACCACTATGCATGCTTTCAACTACATCCCTAGTTTGTTCATTCAAACCAAAATAACAAATCTCACAAGCCTCCCAAGATTATAATAATTATAATCAATAAATCCCTTAAATATATTGAAATATTCACAAAAAGACTCATTGTCATATTGAGGAAATGAGAGACATGCCTTTTTTTTCACAAAACAATCAGAAAAACAAATAAAAGAAAAGTATATACAAAGACATAGACTCAAGCAATTAAAAAACACTCAAACATAGACACCGTTTCCAAGCAACGATGTCATTTTGACGTAGGGAAAACTAGGTCGTTGACTAATCCTTCCTAGAGCCAAACAAAATTTATAATCACTTAACAAACCTGAATACAAGTATAGAGGTAAGTCAAAGGTTGATCCACTAGGAACGGTTTTGTTCAAGTGCTTTCAATGTGCGCCTAAGCTAAGTCAAAATCGAAGGTGAAAAGTATTGTAACCAAGACTAATCAACTAACAAAACAAAGAATCAAACAAATGAAACAGTAATCAAATGACATGAAAGGTATTCATCACCGGGTTTGGTTTTGGGGAGACACATTTGGGTGTCTATAGTAGGGAATGGGGATCAACAAGTAATCATGACAATTGTAACAACTTGGGAAGGTCATGCCAATCAATGGTTGTGAAGACTAATGATAAGAGCTATCGATTGGAATCAAAGAGGTATCTCGTAATCGTTAAGCTAGGTTTCCTCTATGAATAACAAACTAGGAGAATCACAATCCAAACCAATCAACACCTGCAATTCCTAAATCAATGGTTCGTGTCATTAGAAATCTCAATGCAATCTAGCATAATTCTCAAGGCCTAATCAAAATACACACATACAAACTTACATTAATCACTTTAATCTCAACAATCAATCAACATAATTCCCAAATTAAATCACAATCAATCAATCATACAAGTTTCACCCAATCCCTAGCAAAGCAACTACTCAAGAATCATCAAATCAACAAGTAAGAGAATGAAATCAAGAATCAACAAGTATTGAAGAACAACTACACTAATAAAGAATCAATAATCAAACTCAAATCAAACAAACATGAATTTAAACAAAGCAAAAAAAATGAGATAGAGTTAGAAATCCTCATTGATTGATTATGGAGATCATCAATACAACTACTTGAATCATCAATCTCTCAAATCACCATTGAAATCTCTCATTTTCTTTCTCTAAATCTACTCCTAATAATCTAACCCTAAAACTAGAGAGAGAAACTCTCAACTAAGCTAAAATTATATTGAAAAAAATGTCTAAAAATGCTTCCTACAAAAATCGGTTAAAATAGGTATTTATGAAAGGCGAGAAAACAAAATTGAGAAAATCTAGAAACCAAGGAGATGTGCCCGCGCTATTCTAGGTTTCTTCGAGCTCTTCGTAGCTTCGTGCGCTAACAAATAGTTCCTGGTGTGCGCACGCAATGTCTTCATGATAAACACTAACCATGGAAGATTCAAATGGACTTGACGGTGGGTTCAACACCATGATCTCATAAGAGCATGGCTTGAGAGCGCAAGAGCTAGAAATTGGAGCATGCAACTTTCTTACTCCTTGAGCTTTCCGTGTAATACCCCGTATTTTTAAACCTGTTTACTAATTATTAACTATGGATTTTTTGAAATATTTCAAATATCATGTTATTGTTATACAAAATCATTTATTTAAGTCATTATATACAAAAGATAATTTTATAATTACGCGTTATAATGAGTTTAATTATACTAGTCAAGTTAAAGTTGTCGTACCCAAAAACTAGATTTTCAACCTTAAGATCTTTGTTCCCGAGTCAAGTATTTTGTTCCCTAGTCATACTACAAAGTGCCAAAATCATTTAATCTCCTCCTTGATAAAGTCAACTTTAAGCTTCCATAAAAATGCTCCACGTAGCTCCCCTATACACCATTCATCTTTGAAACCGTTCCAAACTTGTGCAATCTCGGAACACACCTCCGATCAAGATCCATCTACGGTCTGATTTGGCTGAAATTTTGACAGCTTAATTGAGACATATAAAGCTTCAATTTCAACTGTGTGATTGTCGTTTGATGCTATAGATCAAAATTTATGGCTGCCGATCAGAAGCTCGTTTTCATGTGCTTTGGATTCCTTCATGTCTGCAAAAATGGAACAAAACCTTCCAATTTCTCTTGCATTGATTGAGGTAGCTGGAATAGTACCTAATTGAGGCTATAAATAAGCCATTGAGATGCTTCCCCAAGCAGCATAATTCATTTCTACTTCAAGCTTCTTCATCCTTCTTCCTTTGTTTCCCCCTTCTTTTCCTTTTGGCCGTGAGAACCACCACGACCACCACCACTCTCTATTGTCCTACCACCATGACCACCACCACTCTCTATTGTCCAACCACCAGCTGCCACCCTTCCTATTGCCGCCACTGCCACCCATATGTAGTGCCTCCACCTTCCACCCTTTCTTGATTATCAAAGTTCTTACATTTTGATACCACATTGTTGTTGTCCTTCTTCTCAAATTATGGGTCATATTAATACTACTACTACTACTACTGTACATTACTAGTACTACGTACATACTAATTGATAGTTGTTATTATAAAGTATTGTTGTTATTATTTCCTTATTATTATTTTAAATTGTATCAAAGTACTACACTATACATAATACTACTACATACTAATATAAGTACTACTACTATTTATGTTATTATAAGTGTTATTATCATGTTTTTCTATTGCTACGTTCTACTCCTGCACTACTACACATTGTTGTTGTTGTTGTTGTTGTTGTTGTTGTTGTTGTTGTTCTTATTATTATTATTATTATTATTATTATTATTATTATTATTATTATTATTATTATTATTATTATTATTATTATTATTATTATTATTATTATTGTCACTAATAATATAATTAACTCTTTTAATATTAAAATGGTTTATTGAACTTTGAAAGTATAAGTATTACAAGAGTTAAACTAATTGGCTGCGCACAACTAAGTCAAGGGTCTACATTTTAAGTATTTGTGTGTATGGGTCAAACAATTTTTTATTAGGACCTTGTGTTTATTGTAGTAGGGATTATAAGTTCGTAATTAGAAAATTTGTGCTTGTTTGCAAGGATCAAGGTACGTACATGTGGCTAGATCTTTTATAAAGTGATTTTATGCAAGTTGATTTATAAGTTGGATGTTTACGAACAATGAAACGATGTTTGAACGATTATGAAATGTATTTTGGTGAAGCATGTTTTAACTATTACTCGAAGTGTTCAAAATGATTTATAATGATGTTTATAATGTTACATTGATATTCAAGCTGTTTTAAAAGGAGATTTTATTATTCATCCCGTGTACGGGACATTGGAAAATATATTTATCGGATTTTTAACCTTCCCGTGTATGGGATATTGGAAAGTTTATTAGGATTTATTCTTTGGATCTTTGGATTTTTGACTCCCACTATGCGGAGACTGTGGACTTTGTATGACCTAGTCTTTCCCCTTGATATCACTATGTAAAGGAGTTACTAGTTTGGGGGGTGTGCGCACTTAGGTGGAAAAATGATTTAGGAAAATGTGGATTGATCCATCCTATTCGGAATTATCTTTGGAAAGTTGTTGATTTTGGAAATTGGTTCTTTTGACACGTTTTATTATGTGAATATCTATTCATGAGTGGTTTGGATAAATAATTATTTATAAAAGTCGAACAATTCGAAATCATGTTTAATTAACTAAATTGATTTTACATGTCTAGCATTGGTATGTACTTAGCATTTTTGCTAATATGTATTTCTGTTTTCTTTTGGCTTGACCCTACTTATCATTAATGATGAGTAGTTAGGTGATGGTGATCGGACGATGTGAACTAAATGCTGCATTGGGGGTGTTACACGATGCGCGGTGATCACCTAGTTTAATCTAATGTTGAAGCTTAGTTTAAGTATTTAATTATTCCGGAAATGTTTTTAACTACAATTATTATTATTATTATTATTATTATTGTTGTTGTTATTATTAAAATATAAGTACTTTTCTCCTGCTGCAAATCTCTGTTAAGCCTTATGTTATCACGTGGCGGTAATACTCCAAAGTTACAACCTAAAGTTGTATTATTATTGTTAATATTAGAGAGTAATTTGGGGGTGTTACATTCCCAATGCTATAAGCTTGCTCCAAAGGCATCTTCCAACTTAGTAAGCCACCAATATCAAGACCTGAACCTTGTACAATACCTATAACCACGATAAAAGAACAAATAAAGGAGAAACACTAGAATTCCATAAAAACACAAAATAAGAGAGAATACTGAAACTAAGGAGAAAATGAATAAAACTAAGCATTTATTAGGAAAGAAAGCTATGAAAAGAAGGTAAAAACAATATAAAAACTCATCAAATGAGTGCCATAAATGGCACTCATCATTGTGTTAGGATGGGCGGTGATGGTCACTACTACAATTTCCGTATTTTATGGACGCTTTTATCTCAACGCTATGGTACTAGCGTCAGTGTACGAATTTATATTCCACTTATTAGCGATGCTTTTCCAAGTCGAAGTCGTCTGTGGACACTAAAAAGCGTCGACAAAGTCACATGACCCGCACGTGACTATTTTGGTTGCCCGCGATTTCAATTTTCAAGGAAAAAAAAAGCGGGGTTTGATTGATTTAGTAGTCCCTAGAGTAAATCGCCTAAGCTAGGTCTGGTTTCAAAAAAAAACAAAAAAAAATAAAGCTAGGTCAGTCATCGATCAGTGTTGCTAATTCGTTCTCCACTTAAATTCATCACCCAATTCGTTCCGGAAATTGTGGGAATTTTCTTCTTCAACCTGTCAATTTCATCGATTTATAGAGGTAAACCTTCTTGCTTTTCCTTAATTTCTGGTTCGAATTTCATCTAGGGTATAGTATAATGTTCGAATTTCTCATGTTTTTTGTTTAATCTCTGGTTGAAATTGGAAAATCTTAGGCCTTTTACGGTTTTGAATTGAAAGAGAACAAGAATCGCGATACCGATACTTCGAAGAATTCATTGACGGCGCATCAGGTAATTTTCTGCACTTAATTAGATACTTAAACGTTTTTCAGTTCATAATTTGTGCTTTCAATTTCCAAATTTGTTGTTCCTCGATTTTTCCTTTTTTTTTTAAATAATAAAAATGGGTCGTGAGTAGTTCTGAAATTTTATGGCGATTTTTATGGGTTGTTTGTTTGGATTTTCTGAATTTTCTCTGCTTAAGGTAAAGGTTTCATCAGTAATTGTTTAGTTTAGCTTAATTTCCCCTTTTAATTTTGCCTAATTGTCATCAGATTCGCTATAACTCAGGCAACCGATTTAATGAATGTTTTGGGTTTTGTCAATTTCTCATTATTATATGCTTATTCTGCCAATTTCGATTCTGTTCTGCTTAATTTTGTTGAATTTCGTGGCTAAATCTATTTGCATTTTAAACAATTTGATCTATACTGCCTAATTCCTACTGTATTTTTACCATTATAATATTTGCATTCATTTTTGCACCCATGGATTTCAAACACTTTCTAAAGTAAAGGCAGAACGTTGGTATTACACATGCAATTGAAAGTAATAATTCTAAAGTCTGTCTGAAAAATAAACTCAGAGTAACACAATAGATGTAGCCTAATATAGAGGGATAAATAGAACTTTTTGAGTAGTCAAAATTTGAATTTAGAAACTCTTTGAAGGTTTGGATTTATTTGGAAGTTTGAACATTCCATGGAGGTCTTTAAAGTCAAAACATTGTCTAGCAAGTTCCTCTCCCTATAATAAGCTGATTTTTCTGTCAATTTCATCTATAATTGAATTTTATTATTTGTTGTCTCTGTAAGCAGCACTTGAAGAACTTCGTTTCAAAAAGAAAGAGGCCAAGAGACAGAGGACAATTAGGTATGTTTACTGCATGTTTGAGATAATATATACTTCATATTTTTAAAGCAATTTCTCATCAATAGTGAATTTATTTTGGCTGTGTTTAATATATGAATCAATGTTCAGTGTATTTTGCTGTGTATATAATGGGTGTTTAATTCATTAATATTATCCTTTGCTTATATATGGGTGAATTTATTCATTAATACACTCTCTATGATGTTTCTGTTTTAAATGAAATGTTTCGGAAGCTGAAATATGAGACTTTAATTTAATACAACCTCTTGATAGCCTTGGTGGTGCAATTGTAGTGTACGGGGTTGAAACTTTTATTTGAATCATTCCTTCTTTTCAGCATTATTAGAATCACAACAGAATGATATGTATGCAAGTGACACATTCTCGATTTAATTAGTTTTTGTTTCATAGATTATCTTTGAGTTTGTTTGGTTCAATTTTGTTTTCTAGGACTGTTTCTTGGGTGTTTGTTTGCTTTCTACGATTACTCAATACTCATTTACTTTGGTTGGTAAATTGGTCACATTATGAGTATTAGGATGTGAAAAGGTTGATGGTGGATTTGGTTTAATTTATTTTTGCTTGAGAATTTTAACTAGTTGACAAGCTTCATGTGTAGCAATCTATATGTCCTTAGTTAACATCGAAGGACACATTAAAAACTATCTTTTTTGTTTTTTCTCTTTTTTTAGGGGCATTTTTATCTATCTTAGCATAGGGCATCTATACTAGCTAGGAGGTAGATAATAAGAAAGAATGCTTGTAAAATGATATTTTATAATGTACATATATATAATTTATAATTAACTATATATTTCTTTGTAGACATGGATACTAGTTGGATTGATTTACCAAAAGGTGATCCTCGTTATTATAAAGGTTGCATGAAATTCTTAGACCTTGCTAAAGATACTCTTTCACAAGATACATTGGTAACTCGCTGCCCATGTAACAAATGCAAGTTAAATAAATGGGATTTTGTAGAAGAAGTTGGAGGGCATATTTTATTTAATGGTTTTTATAAAAACTATAGAAATTGGATATTCCATTGTAAAGATAAAGGGAGTAAGACTCATGATCTAAGTAATGATCAAACAAAGGCAGTAGGTCGAGATGGTATGGATGGGTTACTAAGAGCAGCTTTTAGAGTTAATACTTAACCTACTAACAATCCATCTTCAAGTGAACCAAGTATTGAAGATGGCAATTCATATGACATGGATGATGGGTTTACCATTCATTGCGAGGTAGATGATGAGTATCAATCAACAGTCTCAAATGAAGAGCATACAAAGTATAAAAAACTCATGGAAGCTTCTGAAAAAGGCCTGTACGAAGGGTGTACTACTTTTTCAAAGCTATCATTTCTATTGCACTTGTTTCACCTAAAATGTATGTTCCATTGGTCCGCTGAGTCATTTAATAAATTACTTGAACTTCTAATTGATGCATTTCCCATTATTATGGATTTTCCATCGTCTTATTATGAAGGCGTGAAGATAATAAATGATTTGGGGTTAGGATATGAGAAAATCCATGCATGTCCAAATGACTGCATGTTATATTGGGGCGAATTTGCGGATAAAAGTGAGTGTCATATATGCCATACATCTAGGTGGAAAAGTGTGAAAGGAAAGGAGGGTGATGTAAAAGAGAAAGGAAAAGAAGTATGTAAGAAAGGCGAGGCGGCTAAGGTAATGCGGTACTTTCCCCTTATCCTTAGATTAAAGAGGCTTTACATGTCATCTAAAACTGCAGAGGAGATGAGATGGCACTTTAATCATAAGGATGATAAGATTCTACGACACCCAGCGGATGGCGAGGCTTGGAAAAAATTTGATGAAAAATATACAGAGTTTGCTGCTGATCCTCGCAGTGTTAGATTGGGCGTAGCTAGTGACGGTTTTAATCCATATCGTCTAATGAATACAAATTATAGTACATGGCCGGTGGTCCTCATTCCTTATAATTTACCACCATGGCTGTGCATGAAGTCATCATCATTTATTCTTTCTATAATTATTCCCGATAAATTTGGTCTCGGTATGGATATTGATGTGTACTTGCAACCACTAATCCATGTATTGAAATTGTTGTGGGAAGGTGTTGATGCTTTTGATTCTTATAGTGGAAGCAACTTTAAAATGCGAGCAGCCCAACACTCTACTATTAATGACTTTCCTGCATATGCTATGCTGTCAGGTTGGAGTACAAAAGGCTACAAAGCTTGTCCTTCTTGCACTCATTCTACTAATTCAGATAGATTTGGTGGAAAAATTGTGTACCCTGGGTATCGAAAATGGTTGCCAATTGATCACCCATATCGTTCACAAGCTAATTTGTTTGATGGGAAAGAAGAATATGGTCTTGCTCCGATTCGTACCTGCGGAACCGAAGTCTTGAAGCAACAAGAAGGGGTAAAGTATGTGTACGGGAAGGCTAAAAAAGTTCCTAAGAAAAGAGGGAGAAAAACTGCCAATGAACTTGATGATGATTGCGATCCAGATGGTGATGATGTTCTTTGGAAAAAGAAAAGTACATTTTTTGAATTAGAGTACTGGGAGCATAATCCTCTTAAACATAATTTTGATGTTATGCACATTGAAAAGAATGTGTGCGATATTTTATTAGGAACTCTTTTAGATATGGATAATAGTAGAGATGATGAGAGTGGCAGAAAAGCCCTAAAGGAATTGAATATAAAGCCTCATCTTTGGATCAACCCTCAAGGTTACATCCCGCCGGCCTCATACACCATGTCTAATGAGGAGAAAGAAAGATTTTTAAAAGTCTTAAAAAAGATGAAAGTTCCTGATGGATACGGATCTAATTTGCAAAAATGTGTGAATTTAAAGCAGCAAAAACTTATTAATATGAAAAGTCACGACCATTATATTCTCATGCAAGATATCCTTCCTGTTGCTTTAAGGGCGTCGAATGCCACAAAAGTTATTGACTTGCTTGAGGAGTTGTCAGGCTTTTTTAAAAAGATATGTTCAACTGCTATAGATACCAGAGAATTAGATACCATTCAATCAAAGCTCGTGTTGACACTTTGTAAGATGGAGATAGAATTTTTACCAACATTTTTTACGATCATGGTTCATCTACTAATTCATTTAGTGGATGAGGTCAGACTTGGCGGACCGATTCATTACAGATGGATGTATCGCATTGAAAGGTGATTTTATTATTATTATTATCTATTTATTTATTTATTTGTTTTAAATGATAATTTTCCTTATTTTTTCACATTCACAAACATAGGCGTTATTATAATTTAAGGTACTTGGCCTTTTTAAAATCTCATGTAAGCAATAAAGCGCAACCGGAAGGTTCTATAGCGGAAGGTTACCTTTTGTGGGAGACAATTGCATTATGTTCGAGATATTTAGAAAGTGTTGAAACTATATTTAATAGACCTAGAAGGAATGAAGACGGTGTATCAAACACTGAAAACTATCTATATAACTCTGGTGGTCGTGTTGTTGGAAAGAAAGAAAATGTCCGTGTAGATAATAGAAGTTTAAAGCAAGCACATCGCTACGTTTTACTTCATTCTGATAAATTGACACCGGTTCTCGAGTAAGTAGCAATGTAGCATTATATGTTTCCTTAAAGCGTCCAATATTTACTTGTTATTAATATAACATTTTCAATCTCGATAGTGAGTTTTTAAAACAAAAACGGCAAGAGAATGGCGTTGGAGGAAGTCAATCTAATGAGTCTATTGAAAATCAGTGGATAATTAATGATTTTGCAGATTGGTTGCAAAACCAAGTTATATGCTATTACTTTTAGGTTTTTTTTTTCTTCTAATTTTCATTTTATACAACAATTTTAGTTTAACTATATATTCCCGAATTGTAGGTCCATAATTTAGATGATAGCACGGTAGAAGGAAAGTTAAGAAAAGCCTTAGCAGGTGGCTTGAGTAACCGCGGGAAAAGGATGAAAAGTATTATTATTAATGGTTACAAATTTGATATTGTGGATCGTGAGCGATTTCGAACAACTCAAAATTCAGGAATCATGGTGGAAGCTGAGGGCCACGAATATTATGGAAAACTCAAAGAAATTTTTGAATTAGATTATTATGGTTCTTGTAAGGTTCTATTGTTTCGTTGTGATTGGGTCGATATTCGTAGGGGTATCAAAACAAACCCGAATGGAAGTGTTCGTGTCAATTTCTCAAAGTTGATGCACACCGGTCGATATTTACATAATGATCCATTTGTTTTCTCATCTCAAGCAAAGCAAGTTTTTTATGTTGAGGATGAGATACAAAAAGGATGGTGTCATGTTGTGAAGACTAAGCCTAGGGACTTGTTTGATATACCTGAATAATTGGCTTAAAACATTTTAGAGAATTTTTTCTGTTAGTGTGTGTTTGTTTTTGTTCAAGTTCACAACTTAGATTAGGTGTAATTTTATATTTGATTTTTTTATTGAAATTTGTCAAAGTTGTTAATGGAATAAATGTCTTTAGCCAATCTTGTTTCTTATTTCAACTCTTATGGATAGATTTTATTGCTGCTCTTGTTTGTTATTTCAATTTTGAATTAACAGATTGGTAAATTGTCACTGATTAAATGTTCAATTCAGTGGATTATTATTATTTTTTGGGGGAAAAATGAGCAAAATTATCAGATTACTGTCATTTCTGTGATAAATTTGGAGTTGCTACGTTTTGTTCTTATTCAGGTTGGTTCTATGCAGTACATTATCATTCCTGGACGGTGGATTTACACCCAGAGACTTAAAGGTGCTAATGTCAATGATAAGGTGAGGTTTTTTGGCTAAAGTGTATGTCGATTTTGAGACCGCCTTTCCAGATTATTGTTATTACTATTATAAAATGGAATGTTTACTGTAGGACATCCATTACTTATTTCAATCTATAGTGCAATTGTTGGTGGCTTGAATTGATGTGTTCTTCTAGGCTATTGTGTAAGATAGTGTAGCTTACTAAAAGAACCAGAAATAAATGTGACTTTTGGTGAAATTTTCTGAGTTTGCAAAGTAAAGTTGTGAAAACTCACTGGATCCATGTGTACAAGTTTGATGGATGGAGCATGTGATGGTGATTTATGGTAGCAAAAACAGAACTAAAAATTTTAGTGGTTTGTTACAATGATGTTTGGTTTTGCAATTGTCCCTTAATTTTCTAGGTTTGTGTTTGTGGATAATAAGTAGGTTGTTTGTATCTTTGAGGCCGAGTAATTAGTTGTGTGCAGGTTCTTGTACTGTGTCTGAGGTATAAAGGATCTTAAAAATTGATTTCCTACAACACACGTTGTCAAGCTAGTGTAGTGTTCTATATAATTTTGTAGGTTTTGTAGCATTTTGTATGTACTAGCAAGATAAGCTATAGAACAAAAAAATGAGACCAAACAAAGCTGTTCCCGCTATCTTTCTGTCTGTTTCTTGCTTGGATATGAAAAGGAGCTCTTCCAATTTTAAATATTCAAAAGGCACTATAGCGATAGGATTTTTGCAAAAGATAGATATATTTAAGGAACCAGACAATACAACAATCTGAGTCTGGACTAAAATTACTAGACCATTCTAGTTCAGATTGGTTTTACACAGATAAGCACCCCATCAATTCTTGAAATCTTAGTAAGCCACAAACTTTCATTTTCTAGTCATATAATAATCTAGCTACAAGATCTATTTGAAAGGGCATCAACTTCATTAAAAAAGACACAGAACATCCAAAGAAATACCTTAAGAGCAGCAGTTTCTGAAATATTGGACAAATTTTTCGAAGAAGCTTTTAAGTGAATCCTAAAGGCCTTAAATGGAGTAGCCGAAAAGCCCCTTCCTAATGTGCACAACCTAAGCTTCCTGAAAGTTTAAGAGCATAAGCTATGGCCTGTCAGAGCATCCTGAAAGTTTAAGAGCATCAGATATGTTAACTATCAACTACAATTCAAAGCCAAACAAATATACTGAATAGAAAGGCCTAATTCAGAAATTTAAGAGCTTATGGCCTGTCAGTCCTGTCTTCATCAATAGAGTGAGGTATTAGTTTTTGAAGGGAAACTAAAACAAATATACTGAGTACGAGTGACATAAAGGTGAAGGGAAAGTAAAACAAGCTAGATTAGCTTCATTTGCGACCTGTATCTAA
Source organism: Chenopodium album (assembly GCF_948465745.1). Classification (NCBI taxonomy): domain Eukaryota; kingdom Viridiplantae; phylum Streptophyta; class Magnoliopsida; order Caryophyllales; family Amaranthaceae; genus Chenopodium; species Chenopodium album. Next base: position 33,505,370 of record NC_137851.1, on the reverse strand, counting down.
TAAAGTGCGTATAAATGAATATAATTCTTTCTCTTATTCATATACATTGTGTTATTTATGATGCATCTCATTGATGTTGTCAATTTCTCTTATAATGCTCTTTTTGACATTATTGTTAATAGGAAGATGAACATGGAGAAAAAATGAGCTTATTAGCTCTTTGGATAAAAGCTCATACGGGTAAGGACGGAAGCTTTCTTCCCGACACAGTCACTGTAGATTTTGTGGTATGATTCCTGACATAATGACTGCAGAAATTATGAATTAATAAAGTTCATGTCATTGCTCTTCAATCCCCGTGTTCATTATTTAAACTTGGTACAGGATGATGTAAACGCTAAAGTTGAAGAGTTGAGGATGTTATATCCTAAAAAGTCACAACAAGAGCTCGAAGATGAAGCTTTTCACCATACCATGTATCGCGATGAGATTCCGGATCGTCCTTTAGGTTACGGACTAGGGATAAAAAAGGGCGAAATTTACGGGGTGCGTGGTTTCTTAAGGAAGAAAGGTTATGGAAAAGTTCAAAGGAGGATTAATTTAATGGACAATGTTAAAGAAGAAGTGACTGCTTTGCACGAAAAAAATGACACACTTGAAAAGGAAAATGAAAAGCTAAAAGAAAAGGTCGAACAAAATAATTTACTTCTTAAAACGCTTGTTGGACAGTTTTGTGATATTGTGGGTGCAGTTCGTCAGGGGAATGCTTCTCCAGATCTTCTTAACAAGACATCTCAATTCTTGGGTATGGAAAACCAACAGGTACTATTATTTCTTCCCTGATATTGATATTCAGAGTTGTTACTATTATAAACTTATGGCTGCATGAACTGAGGTATTAGTTTCTGAAGATCTCTCTTGATTAGTTTGACAATAAAACTCATATTAGACTTATTTTAATGTCGTCTCTATAAGAAAATTTTCCAGTGATTAAGGTAATCCCTGTGTTTTTCCCATACTATTATTAGTATGTTGTCCCCACTTGTTGTTGCCCCTGCTGCTGTTGTTAGTTGCTGCCTCTAGCTGCTGTTGTTAGTTGCTGCCCCCTGTTGCTGTTGTTAGTTGCTGCCCCTTTTGCTAGTTGTTGCCCCCTGCTGCTGTTGCTAGTTGTTGCCCCTTTTGCTAGTTGCAATCCCCCCTACTTGATTCTGCTTTTGCGCCTCGTATACACCACTAAGGGTGGTTGACCAGGCTGGGTTTGACCCAAGCTAAGGTCTGACCCTGAGTTGGTGTTTAGGGTACTTGGATCCATGACAGCTTGGTGTTTTCTTCTGCAATAGACTAGGTGAGTGCAATGTAAACTAATAGAACAGTAGAATGATTGTAGAGGAACTATGTATTCGCTTTGCTAACTGGTTACCGTGAGCCACCTGCTTGTGTTGTGGTGTGTAATATCTTCCATCTCTTTTCAGTCTGGTCAATCATAATGAAGTAACTGTCTAAAATTGCTGAATTGCTGAGCCCTTACTCGAGGTCATGTCTGATGAGGTCACTATGAGGGGATGGTGTTTTGGGTTCAAAATAGGGCTGGTGTATAGGTTAGTGTTTTCTTGAATATGAGGAATTAATATTGATATATGGTGTTTCCTTAAATATGTGCCTTTAAACAGAAGATCTATTTTATACTAATTTGAAAGTGAAAAATACTTGATACTTCGTCTACTTGAAACCCATTTTACATGATTCCATATAATCTAATGTTTATGAGAGTAATTTTGTCATGAAATATTGAGCGCAAAATTCTTGATCTTATTGAAGTATTTATTCTTGATTTTCTGTATCTGAATAACGGATTTGGCTTTGATCGTTCTTCTGGTTGTTTTGTGTTTAAACCTCATACTGTAATATATTTTGTTGTGTTAAAATAGTTTAATATGTGCTAATCCATTATACATGCAAATTTGGGGATCACAAATTTATGTTAATTCATCATCTTGAATTGCTATTTGATAAATTTGGAAGGGTGGGTTTGATATATTATTTGATTAACAGGTTTGATATAGTTTTTGATTAAGAGCTTTGATAAGATGATGTATCCTTAATGGCAGGTTTGATTAAGAGCTGTGAATCAGGTTGTTGTCATATTATTATTCCTTACGCATATTATTTACAGCAGCTGGGTTTTGTTTTAATTGTTGTTTTAAGAAGAAATTTGAGTTATATATTGTTTCTAGGCTTTTAATGTGTTTTATTCCAACTGGGTTTTCGAAAATTTCTAGTCATAATTTCATTGATTTTTAGTAATAAGTTTATAAATAAGCTAAGTTCATCAGTATGTTTAATATTTATATATCTGTACTAATTACTTTTTAATTTTATCTTGAAGGTTGGAAAAGGAAATTTGATGAATACAGGAGAATGAATTAGGGCGGATATTTGAGCATAAAAAACTAGCGACTACCAAGATATCATCATCATCATCATTGATTTATCAAGTGCAGTTAATTGGGGTTTTAAGTCTTTGTGTTATTAGTTGTTTTCTCTTTTTTTTATTATTAATTAGTTGAGGCTAATTAAAGTTTTTGTTTTTGACGATCATGTTGCTGATGTTTTTTTTGTAATTATTTTGTCGGATAGTTTAATTAACTATAAACAAATTACAATGTTGACTAATCGCTAGCTAGCTTTATCTTTCTATAGTGTATATATATATGTGTGTGTGTGTGTGTGTGTGTGTGTGTGTCTTTTTTGTTTATAAGTTCATCATTGTGGTGTTTATTCGATTTACGTGCATTGTAATTTTAATTTCGTAAAAAAAATTACTACAAAAAATATTATGGACGCTTTTTTACGTTAAGGACATTTGATTTGCATTTTTAAAAAAAATTCCCGCCAAAGAGAGAGTGGACGCTAAAAAGCGTCGCCCAAATCAAAATCTATGGACAACAAAATGCGTCGAAAAGATATATGGACAGCGAAAAGCGTCTCCAATCCTACTTACAATAGACATAAAAAAAGTGTCACAAACATTGACAGGTAGCGCGAACCAACCCATTTTTGGACGTTCCGTATAATTATCTAGACACCAAAAAGCGTCGTGGCTGTCGACGCTTTTTTACGTTTCAAAAAATCTCGACTCACATTTTTTCGACGCTTTTGAAAAGCGTCGAGAACAAAATTTTCGACACTTTTTCACGTCCAAAAATAGCCTATAAAGCGTCGCAAAAACACGAAAATTGTAGTAGTGGGTGATCAGATGGTTTGCGCGGTGGTTAATTGAATTGGTGAGAATGGAGATTGGGGGAACATGTAACACCCTAGAAATTCCTTTCTTTTAAAATACCTGTTTCGCCCTGTTTAAAACTTTAAATAGGAATATCTAAGACATTACCGCCACCGTGAAAACGGTTAAGGCAACTATCAAAGACACACAACGGAAGACTAATTTCAAAACCATTCAAAACAAGTCAACTTGAAAAGTCAATCAACGAAAGTAAAGTCAAACCAAAGTCAAACGAAGTAAAATAAATTCAACCTACAACTCGGAACCATTATAGGCCCTTATTAAAACCAAAACTGAACTCAAAACTCTTCTCGTTAGTCACGCATAATAAGTAAGTCATATATAATTAAAGCAATAAACATATCATATACTTATAGAAACTAGCATGATTCGCTCTTCACTCATGCCCATTCATGAAAATGCTTCATCGCCTGAAATGCTTATCTCTACCTATTTCCACTACTCTCCATTAAAAATGGGTCATCATAAGGCCAAGGTAAAGACAAGACCAACAAACACACAACACACACAATGAGCAAAGCTGAGTACATAAGCATAATTAACACACTAGCATACAATTCCCTATCAATACACAACTTACCTTGTTGCACCTGTTTTTCAGGCATACAACATTCAATAAAAGTTCTCACTAGACACTAAATAATTTATTTAGCGTTGATTATGCATCGAACGGGTTTCCCACTAACCTCCCCCAATAAATTGAGGTTACTGACACGGGAGCTAACCGTGCCAGCATCAAAAACCACTCGTAAGTGGCGGAATTCCTGCGCATAATAATAATAAAAGGAAATTTACAGCGTCCGGTACTCCAATAGAATTTATGGTTAAATATAAAACCTCATAACTCCCCCCATAAGTTCATACTCAAGGTATATACGTTCCAAGAGTTTTGGTGCGTAATTTCTTTCACTTTACGTTATTTACAGATTATTAAACTCAGTGATGACTCTCAAACCATAATCATTCAATCAACAATAATTAATCAAACAATTCAACATACCACTTTAATTCTTGAATAATTAGTGACCACATAATATTAAATGTCGAACCCTTTTTAATTCTACCTCGGTGTCAAGGACACCTTAAACGCATGAAGCGCCACAAATCCTATCCCTCGGTGTTTAAAACACCTTAAGTGCACTAAGGCACCAACATACAATGTATTCCTCGTGTAATAGACACTTATATACCTCCTTCCTCATGCTTAAAGCATCAATAAAAATTATATGAACCATAATAAAATTCCTTTTCAATATTCCAAACCAAATTAGACATTTAGTTTAATTAAACATGCTCTCTATCATGCCATAAATAAATATGTGGTTCATAAATAATATTCCAAGCTATTATTTTCCATTCAATAATCCATCACAAATAAATCATGCTTCATAATCCAATCACCAATAACATCCAAATCATAATTTCCATTCCAAACCTAGCATGATATTACTTGTAATCAATTAAACACATTTAGCATGCTACTACATCAACATAATTATGCTAAGTACGCGAACGTACCTTGTATACGATCTTAATATCGCCACAATTAATAAAAATCGCTCACTTTAAAGTCTCCTACAATTTAAAATTATAGAAGAGTATTAAATTCCACTCTACACAAATTTCCAGCAATATATACTATTATAAAACCCCTCATAATTTATTTAAAATAAGCTAAAATTATATTTAAAACATCATACTTTAATCCCAATTAATGGGTAATTAAAATTCCTTAAAGAAACTTGATTTTTAATGCTTTACCAAAAATTCCAGCACTATATTTTAATTAAAACTTGCTGTAATTTAGTCTTAAAACACTTTAATCAAAGGTTTACACCATTATATATCATAATCCTTCAATAATTTATAAATCAAGAACCTAGGGTTTTAAAAATTGGGGCTTCTTAATTAAAAACATAATCTGAAAATTAATTAACATAATACTCATAGTCAAACATCAAAATCAAATCACAAAACCCATAATTAATATTTAGATCTAGGATTAAATTGGTTTTTAAAACAAAGATTTAATTTTAATTTTTTTTTTCGGAAAACATGGCAGCCAACAGCCACCTGGCTGCTGCCGGCGCCGGTAGCTGCCTGGCGGCTGGCGCTGCTGGCTGGTGGCGACTGGCGGCCACTGCTGCCGGTGGTCGGCCGGTGGTGGTGAAAGGCAGCCGAAAAAAAAAAGAAAAGGGGAAGGGGAAAAAGGAGAAAGAAAATAAGGGAAAAGGAGAGAGAAGTTTACCTTGGGTTTTCTCCACTCTGGGAAAAGTTTGATTTGCCTCATATGTGGGATATTTATACGACTTCTCTAAGACCCTTCTCCCTAAACTTTCCTTTTTAATTTTCCTAATCCCATCCCTAATAAAACTTTACCAAAATAAAACTTTCCTAAATTAAACCCCAACTTAATTAAAATAATTAATTAAATAAACTTTCCTTTAATAAAATATTTCCAAACTTATTAAAATAAATAACTAAAATACTTTAAATAAGACATTTCAATTCAATTAAATACTTCTCAAAATACTTATTTTAAATAAAATACGTATAAAAATACGAGGTATTACAGAACAGGGGAAGAGTAGGTGAAGGATAGGGAGCAGCATGTGGTGTTTTTGGTGGTTCTAGGCTACGGCTTTGGTGCGTGAGGTGTGGTGCTAGTGTTGCTGGGGCTGAGAAGCGGGGGCAGGGGAAATTGAGGTGTGCTGCGAGGCTGCTGATTTGATGTGGTCTACAACAGCGTGCTTGGTGTGAGAGGTGGAGTTGGGGCTGCAAAGTTGGTGGCTGTTTTGTTGTAACTAGCATCGGAGCTCCAAATATGACAATTGAACCGTGTCTCATCCCGAGCAATCACCTACACAAATAACCTAACACGAGGGGAAAAAGGGATAAATAAAATAGAATAAATTAAATGAAAGTAAATAAAGAAAAATAGATATAAGAAAAACAAAACTAAACTAAAAAAGATTAAACAAAACTATACAAGCAAACAAAATAAAATAAGAAAATAAACTAAAAACTAATTAAATAAAGAAACTAAACTAAAACATGCAAAAATTACAAAATAAACTAGAAACTTGATGAGTGGCATTTATGCCACTCTTTTATCCTTTTTCTCTAAGGATTCTCCCCTCATTTGCACTTGTTTGGCCCTTTTTCTAAGCATTTTTACTTAGTTTTGCTTCCTCCTTTCTTTTCTCCTCTATCTTCCCTTTTTTTAGTCTTCTTGCTTTGTTTTTATTGTGATTTCCATGCTTATGCTTTGTAGGAACCATCGGGATTTTCAAGAGGAGGAAGCTAAGCTCAAGGGAAGCTGAAGGAAGCATGATTCAGAAGAGGTTCAGCCGAACCTCCTGAAGGTGTGGCCGAACCAAGGTGTGGCCGAACCTGCTCAGTGGTTCGGCCGAACGTCGAGGCAGGGACAAGATGCAATTTGGCAATTTTGCAGGAGTGGTCGAACCACAGAAGTTCGACCAGACCAGGATTAGGGAGGTTCGGCCGAACCTACCCTGTAGTCCGGCCGAACCTTCCCTTTGTTCGGTCGGACCTCTCCTTTTTTCAGCTGGCTCTGTACGGACTATATAAGTCCCATCTTAGAACGTTTTGAGGGGATTTTTTTTGGGGGATGAACTTAGTACTAATTCCAGAGAACATTAGCCTAATCTAGAGAGAGAGAAAATAGATTGTTATTCAAGCTTCCTTTATTGTATTCAACTTTGCTCAAGTTTTAATCTTTCTTCAATCAAGCAAGGATCCAAGTTTTAATCTTTCATTAATCCCTTCTTTAGTAATCTCTTCTCCTTTCCTTTAATATTATTTATTTGTTTTATTGTTACTTATTTTTGTCAATCTTATTAGTTTATCTAGTTATTATTGATTTCAATCATGTTTTGTTTTGAGTTTCTTGAGTTTATTGCTAGTTTTGATATTATGTTTAATCTCCCTTCTCTAGGCTAAACTTTTAGCTAGGGGAAGGGGGTGGAAGATATGATTTGATATTGGATGAATGATGATGGTTGGATTGAACTTATGCCATATATTGATGAAAGACATGATTTTTATTAGCTTGGGATTATTGTTGCACTCTATTTGATGTTTTCTAGTTTAAATGCATGAAAGTGATTTGAACTAGATTAGGATCACCTCTATTTTAATGATTGCATGAGAATGAGTTATTAAAGTGGTGTTTTTATGGATTGTGCTTCTTTATTCTCTTGATTTGATTGTAACTAATAGGATGCATGAGAATGATCCTTATTAGTGTAGACCTCTTTCATTGATTTGCCTAGACTATTGCATGAGAATGAATTGTTTAGGTAGAACCTTGTGTTCTTTGGCATATGTTTCATGACAATCACCATTATTGTCCTCTTTCTAATCATATTGGACACCCCCATATCCCTAGCGTCATTTTCTATTGATTTTAATCATCATTTTCTTGCTTACTTGTAGTTTTAGTGTTTTACTCAACAAAACCAACAAAAACAATCCCCTTTTCACTCTTGCATTAGTGATATTTGATGTTGAATTAGCGTGCTTCCCTAATGGTTTGACCCTTTACTTGCCACTAACTAGTTTAGTGTAGGTTTAGGTATTATAAATGATTAATTTGGTTAGGGTGGTAGCATAACGACCTATTTAACCCGTGATCAAAACTTTATTAAACAAATAATAAGAGAGAGAAAGGGAAAATAAGATAAAAATAACCACAAAAGAGAACTAAAATCTACCCCTAAGAGTGACATTTATGTCACTCATTAGATAAAGGACCGAAATAAATTGGTTTGGACGTTTTTATAAATAAGACACGAAAAGAATGATTTTAAGGACACGAAATGAATTATTTTAGCTTAAAACATCCTCAACCCTTAAAAGTAGAACTGAGCAAAAATATCCGAAAAACCGAAAACCCGAATCGTCATCGTTCCGAATAATTAGGTACCCGAACCGTTTAAAGAATTTGGGACGGGTAACCGAATTACCCAAAAATTTAAAAATGCTAATAAAAAGAAAAAAAAACTGAGAGAGAAATTGAATGAAACCTGTGTTTTCCATAAAAAAATAACCAAACAAACATCAACCCTAATTCTCATTCAATTTTTTTCTTCTCATTTCTTAGTTTCTTACTCACCGTCATCCCACTTTCTCTCTCCTCCTCCTCCCTTCTTTCCGAATTCCAAGTATTTTTTTTTTAATTTTATTAATACTAGTCTTATTTTTATATAGTTATACTTAATCAGTTTATTGATGCTGAAAATTGGATACTAAAATAATTTTACCCTAATTTGATATATGTAAATCTAGTTGTTTCAGGTAAAAACAATGGGACCTTCGGCTAAGTCCTTTTCTGTGGACCAAAGACTGATCTAGGTCCAAGTGGTGACTGGAACGAGGATTTCCTGCACAACAAACACACGTAAACTAGCTGGGGGTTTTGCCAAGGAAGGCCCCTCCGATGCTAAAGTCAGTACGAAGTTTAGAGAGAGAAAGCTATGTAAGAGTATTAATTGCTCGAGTCTTAATGTGAATGAATGTAGAGAGAGAAGATTGAAGGCTTTTATACCTTTACTCAAATGCATAAATGGGCCTTGGGGTTAAATGGGCTTGCCATGTTGATCGGGCCTTTGACTGACATAGCTTAACTTGAGGGTTGAACCTTAGCCTTGGGCTTTGTAATTGAATCATTTGTGGACCGGCCCAAGTGGAGTAAATTGGACCTAAACCACTTGCCCCCCCAGACCCGATTCGGAAGCATGACGGGTCGGGTTTAGAATTGAAAAATGGAGGGAAGTAAATGATTTAATTAGAATTTAAATTTGGGTAGTTATTGGGGCAATAACGGTTATTTGGAGAGTAATTAGGGAAGTTGGAAGGTTTAGTGGTCGGTTAATTAGAGAAGCACATGAACAATGTAGCATTGAAGTGAAATTAGTGGGGGTCTTAGGGTGCGGACTCCCAAAATTCCCATTTTTAGGAGGTACTTAAGCCACACGTCTCACTTTCTTTCCTTATCTTCTTTCGCTAATTTCATTTTAACTTCTCGACAATTTCCGTCACTGAATCGCTTTTCCCTTTCCCACTTATTCTCAACAATCCGAAGCCTTAAATTGAAATCTGTTGCTCCGAACTTGTAGATCGGCGAATTCCGCTTATGATAAAGGTAATTTTCTCTGAATTTTCTTTGATTTTTAGAGTACCCCCCTTTTTCTCGATTTCTAGAATTTTCGCCGGTGAAAATTGCTCGAGATCGAAGGCAGCAACCTAGGGAGGTTGAAGAGGAAGAGGAAGCTCCTCAGCTAGTCCAGCGGCGCAATCGTTCGCTAAAAATGATGCCCCTGCTGAGCGCCCAGAACCTTGGTATTGGGGTTAGGACCGCTTCCCCTTCTAGTGGGGCCAGGATTAGTACAGTACCATTGTCATCCGCGTCTCCCAGAGGTTCATGGGAGGCCAGCACCTTTGGCCGTGGAAAACCTTCGGCTCTTGGGACTTGGGAGTTACCTCTAGGAGAGGAAGAGTGGGACGATCTTCAGGAGAACTATGGGGTTATGACAATCAGACCCTACACTTGGTGGGTAGAGAATGACCCCATCTACCATTTCGCCGAGCAAATTGAGATCTTTTACGGGGTAATGTAAGAGGATGGGTATTGGTGCTGAATGCCCACAATAGAAGATAGGATTCATCACCCCCCCTCTTGGGTATGTTGGGGTTTAAACTCGACAGCTGCAGCACGAGCTCCGATTTCCCGTGCACTCGTTCGTGATAAAAGTGCTGAATGTATACAACATCTCACTATGCCAGTTGAACCCTGTTAGTATCCGAAGGATTATGACATATCTCTGGGTGTGCCTTTTTAATGCCCTCACGCCGAACCTGCACTGTTTTTGAAGGTTGCACAAGTTGGTGCCAAACCAAATGACGTAGGGAAAAGTAGGTCGTTATCTAATCTTCCCTAGAGCCAAAAAAATTTATAAACACTTAACTAACCGAAATACGAGTATAGAGGTAAGTCAAGGGTCGAACCCAAAGGAACGGTAATGTTCAAGCACTCTCAATTGTGCGCCTACGCTACGTCGAAATCGAAGGTAAGAGGTAAAACTAACAACTAACAAAACAAACAACCAAACAAATGAAACACTAGGAATGGGGATCAACAAGTAATCATGACAATTGCAACAACTTGGGAAAATCATGCCAATCAAAGGTTGTGAAGACTAATGATAAGAGCTATCAATTGGAATCAAAGAGGTATATCCTAATTGTTAAGCTAGGGTTCACTATGAATAACAAACTAAGAGAATCACAATCCAAACCAATCAATAATTGCAATTCCTAAATCAATTGGTCGTGTCATTAGCAATTACAATGCAATCTAGCATAATTCTCAAGGCCTAATCGAATTACACACATGCAAACCTTCATTAATCACTTTAATCTCAACAATCAATCAACACAATTACCAAATTAATCACAATCAATCAATCATACAAGTTTCACCCAATTCCTAGCCAAACGACTACTCAAGAATCATTATCTATCAACAAACAACTAAGAAATCAAGAATCCACAAAATATCAAGAACAATTCCACTATCAAGAATCAAACATCAAAATTAAACCAAATAATCATGAAATTAAACAAAGCAATAAGATGAGATAGAGTGAGAAATGCTCATTGATTGATTAAGAAGATCTTCAATACAATTGTCACCATTGAATCTTCAATCTCTCAAACCACCATTGAAATCCCTCACTTTCTCTCTCTAAAACTACTCCTAAACTATCCCTAAAACTAGAGAGAGAAGCTCTTAACCTAAGCTAAGATATGAGAGAGAAAGTCACAAAACTAATCTAAAAATCGTCCCCTCAAATAGAAATGACAAGGATAATTTATAATAAAACGAGCAAAGGGAAACAGGGCAAACCGTGCGCACGCACCACCTTTCTGTGTGCACGCACAGTAGGCCACAGAAGTTTGTGCGCTCGCACCACCATGACGCGCGCGCGCACCACCATCCGCTCGCGCGCACCCCTGCTTGGTGCTCGTGGCCTTGCTTCCTTCGCTTGCTCGATCAATCTCTGCGCTCCCGAGCATCCCTATCATTGGTGCACTCGAGGCGATGCCCGCAAGGAGGGCAGCCTTTTATTCTTCAAGAACTTGCACACTCCGAACCAAAACATTGCTTCCAAGGTGCTTGTGCTTGCGGAGCTAGCTTGGTTTGCTTGAGTTGCATGCTTGGATTCTCGAACTTAGCTCCATTAACTTCCTTGAATGCGCTTGAGCTTCCTCCTCAATAATTAAATCCCGGGAAACTCGGCACACCTACAAAACAAGTAAAAGAAACAGAGAAGCGAGAGAAATAGCCGAGAAATGAATAAAATAATAAGAAAACCATTAAAAGCACGCATTTCTCTAAACTAACACACAAACACACAAATCAAGCATTATTCCCTAAAAACACGACATAAAAGACTAAAACGAGTATAAAAATAAGAAGAAAACCTAGCCTAAGAGTGCCATAAATGGCACGCATCACCAAAAATCATACAAGAATCACGACTCTGGTTGGTGGCTGTAGGGAATATTTCAAGCATCCCACACTTGAGCCCCACTGTGATCATACACTTAAGGATGGTGGCGTCCAAAGGGAAGGAAGCTAGAGCAAAAGAGTCGCCAACAAGTTTTAGGAACTTGTAAACCGTTCACAGGGTGAAGGTTACACCCCTTCACGATCCATGAGATCGCTAACTCCATAGCGGTCTGGAACCATGACTGGATATTCGGGGATGAAGGTACAAATCCAACCTAAAAGAGATTGAACCTGCCCTAATAATAGGCCTCTACTTTATTCTTCTCATATTCATGTGCGCTTTCTGACTAACATACAATCAATAAGTCAACCCTAAACCTGTTTATCTATGTTGGTTGAATATTAATGCACAAACAAATCTATTATTGGCGATCACTTGAATTATAATCATATTAGCCTAAACAAGATTATTAATTACCTTATTAAGCGTGATTACAAGTACAAATTCCCTTTAAACCTGCAAGAGCGGGCGTGATCAAGCAATATCACTAATAATATCAAGCAACATAATAATGACAATCATCATCATCAAAAAAAATAATATTCTTAAAGCATAATAATATTAGCAAGATCCTAGGCATGATACTAACAAGATTAATAAAAAATCCTAGCATGTCACTAAGCATTAAAGATCAAATCTTTAACTCTAACATGATACTAACTTGATATTAGAAAGAATAAGAAGCAACCTAAACATGATACTAGAAAGAAATAAAAGCATCCTAACATGATACTAGGAATTACAATAATTAAAGCATGATTTCTATATCAAAAGAATAATTAACGTAATTAAATCACTTACTTGGATGCCTCATATCTCTTTCTAATAACAAAATACACGCGTTAGTAACTTCAAGAAAAATATTAAAACAAACAATTAAATCAAATAATTGAAATAGAGATTTAAGACCAAACCCTCAAAAATTATCAACCTTTCATGTCTAAGGCGAAGGCAACTTTGAACTTGGCTAGGTGTGTCTAGAACTTGTGAATGCGGAATTTTGTAAAAAAGGGAAGGTTTAGAAAAAGAATAGAGAGAAAAAGCTTCTAGCTTTTAGAGAGAGAGAATAGATGATTGTGAATGAATAAAAACGGGGAAATACGACCCTTATTTATAAGAAAATAGTTCGGAATCGATAGAAACAAATCAGAATTTGAATTGGAATAAAACTGCTCCCTGTCGCGAGCGACAGTGTCTGTCGCCATGCGACAAGAATCACGCATGGCGACCAGCTCTGTCGTTTAGCGACAAGCTTGTCCTTTTGCGACAATTAAAGGATAAAACGCGCTTTGTACGGAATCCTTTTCTTAATATAATTAAGCAATTAAAACTCCGTTTTAATCAATTTCAAATCAAATTTTATCAAAACAAAACACTTATTTTATTTTAAATCAAATTCATCAATTTTCTAAAAATATTAATTATCAATCCTAATGCTATTAAAACTAAAAACAACCTTCTAGACTATTCTTAGAAGACTACAATTAATCCTAATGACTTTAGGAATAATAATTAATAGGCCCTCCACTAGATCATTAGGCCATAAAACCATTTCAGACCCAAATTAGCATTTGAACCATAACTTCCTCATTATTCATCGGAATTGGGCTTATAATATGTCATTGGAAAGCACTTTACAAGCTCGACCCAACTAAACTATTATTGGACCCTAATCACGGACCAAACTAAATTGGACTGGCTATTCTCATAAATAGAGAAGTTTTCAAAAAATAGAAAGAAAGATTTTTATTAGAAACTAACATATCACCAGGCTTTTCACACTTCAACTTTGTTTGATAATCAAATGACGAGAAAAGTATTCATCACTGGGTTTAGTTTTGGGGATACACATTTGGGTGTCTACAGTGGCGAATTGAAAGCATGAGGGGGTATCTCACAACTTGGCCGAATGACACCTTGGAGAAGGATTGGAGAGGCCAATGGGTTTGGGTTAGGGCACACTCGGATATGGAACATCTGAACTTTTTCGGCGCTACCCGATACTTGAGGAAGCTTGATTTTAAGATGACGAACATCGGGCCCGATGAAATTGATGTGGCTAAGGAGCTCAACCTAGTTCAATTGTCTCTCTTCGGTAAGAAGAGAAACCTTGATGGAACGGGCTGAATGACTCATGTGCTCGCGACTTGGATGTCGTCCTTTCATTACGCCTTCTAAGAGAAGATACTTGCTATCGCCGGCCTCAGCCGCAAGTTCCAAGGCGGTAAGAGGCTTCGGTTGGGGCCGAGGACTTTCCCTTTGGTTTCCTATATCTCTTTTTTATTCAATACTTGTTTTTTCCATGCTGACCATTGAGTTTCGGCTTATTAGTGCTGCACGAGTGGAATTTTGGAATCGACTATAATTGACTTGGGATCAACGCAGCCTGGGTTATAACAATCAACGCTCCCTCAATCACTATATCGGAGGACTGAGCCCTCTCTTTGCATGAATAGAAACTCGAAATAGTCAGCACGGCTAAGTATCTGGAAGACTGGAACAGAGAGTCTGGTGGAAAAAGCGTGACCCTTTCTTCCTTTTAAGCCCTGAAAAGCAATTGCTACCACAACTGCGGCTGCTGCAACTGAAGTACCCGGAGCTGCTGAGGCTTCTGGGAGTGGAGCTAGTTCTTCTGCTGCTACTGTGAGGGAGACAAGGGTTACCAAGGCCTCTATAAGCGGTATTGGGCCTTCTACTTTTACTGCTGAACCCAAAGTAGAAGAGAAGAAAGCTGAAGAGGAAGACGGGGCTGCTGAAGACGAACGTCTGTTGAAGACTTCAGTGAGCCTTCCAGACTTGTCTAAGATGTTTTTTTTTACTTGGTGCTCATACCATTCCTTGCCCCCCATTTTCCATAGTCTGACGAAGAGGAGGACCGCGGAAAGAGACGTGAGGGGAAAGCTCTGGTCCTTGCTGAAGAAGATTCAGACAAAGACTCCTCGGACATCGACATGACTGGTCCATGAAAAAGAAGAGCTATCGTCCTTTTTAGGAAATTCCATGTTGTCCCTATTCCTGTTAGGAGCGGTCGGGTTGAAGAGCTGAAAGAGGATAAGACTCCTCCGCCTGGGACTCCTCCGCTACCCCCTGAGATGCGGGACGAGGAAGTTCACCAAAAGACCCCGCCCTTAAACCAGTGGTCGGCAATCAAGGGAAAGGGCTTGGAAAGGATGTTGTAGCAACTCTATCTCAGGGTGGTCTTTTTGCTGAGGATGCCCAGCGAGAGACCAATGCCTTGCTAGTGCATCGGCCCGAAGAACTCGTTAAGACCCTTGGCGAGGATCTAGGAGGTTCTGCTGAAGAGCCGAAGAAAGAGGTCGAGCCGACAAAGCGAGCCGAAGAGGTTCCTTCATCTTTGCTGAACCATTCTTTCCGGACTTTTCAGTCCGCTGATATGGGTTTTTCTTCGCCTCTTGTTCCTGTCCTGGAGGGCGTCAAAGATACTCTTTATTCCATCGGGAGGTCGTTGTGGCTTATTTCGGTGACTTCTCAGCTCAATCCAAGTTAGAAAGGGCTAGGAATTAGTCTATCCAAGCTACTACTGGAATAGGTGAACCCAGCGTGAAGGTTCCTGATCCCCTTGATGAGAATCAGAGGTTGCTAATGCAGGTACCACCTTACACTCTTTTACTTAGGATTTTTTTAGTTACATTTTTCGTCCCTTCTCCAGATGCTCTGCTTTAGCTAACTTGTGTTTTACCTTTTTCAAGTTGTCCATAATCAGACTCTGACCGTTGAAATGAACGAGATTCTCCAGCTAAGGAGAGATGAGGCTGAGGCGAGGGCAGATCCGGCGGAGCTGAAGGCTAAGGCTGCTAAGAAGGATGCTGATGCTGCTGCTGCTGAAGCCGAGAGAGATCATTTGAAGAGGAATGCTGATATTGTCCTCCGAGATTTAGAGACGTTCATCTGGCCGCTGATGGATCAAGGAGCTGAGCTACTGAGGAGGTACGAGGTCGACGACATCCTTGGGCTTGAGTCTCGGATCCGAGAGTTTTAGGACGAGAACCAGAGGTCGTCCACTGATTTTCAGCAAAAGCTCAAGGTTACTAAGGAGGAGTTGCTGAAGGCCAAGACTAAGTTCCAAGGGGAAATTCAGCTACTTCGGGATGAAGTAAAGGCGCCAGCAAGAGGCCTCTGCCAAGAGTGCGGCCGAGTTAGAGCAGGCTCAGCAATAGTTAGAAGTCCGCATCTACGCCCAAGATCAATATGATGAGGGTTACGATAATGGCTTCAACGTGGCTCGGAAGTTAGCCCACCATGCCGAGCCAAATATAAAATGGGAGTAGGTTAAAGCCTCGGCCTCTAATGCTACAAATCCTCACATGACTCATCCTAGCCAAGCCGAGATTGATTTCCTTACTCGTTAGGTTGAAGTTGAGCTAAATAAAGCTGTGCAAGGGGAAGCTCAAACAACTCAGAAGCTAGAGTCTAACGCCGCCCTTGCTCGTCCTATCTCTTCATCTGCAACGGAGCTCGACTCGACGATTCCTCAGTCTTATCCTATCGATGCTGAAGCATAGGAACTCGGGCAACCGTCATAGAATCTTGCGGTTGCACTTGTGCTTAAATTTTTAATCTGTCGCATCTGTTTTTGCCTTGAATGTTTTTTCTTGAGCTTGCCTTGATGTTCTAACTCTAATTTATTTTTGTTTTTGAGTAGTTGTACTTGATTCGGCAACTGTGTTTTTCCACTTGTGGGCGACTGCCAATATAAAATTTCCTTATGTTTGCTTGAACTCCTACTTTGATGTAGCTTAGAGACCTGAGCACATTTACTCTGTTATGAATGCACTACTTTCTTTCCTCATTACCTTGTTCCCTTTACTTAGCTTTTCTTACACTTTTCTGAATTTTGATTTTTTTGCAAAATTTTTCTAAGTATGGAACTTCAGCTTGAGAGTTTTCTTGCAGCTGAGTACTTCTTGCCCCCCAAGAAATCTTAAGTTGTGAAATTCAGGTTTCTAAGGTGCTTGGTTGAACTATTGTGGCAAACGAAGGTTCGTCTAAGCCCAATTTTAGGGGTTAAAAATAATTTCTGGAGTTTTGATTCTTTCTTTTCTCTTCTATTCTGGGAATAAATGAGTTCACTGCTCAAAAGTCTTTGACTTCTAGAGCAGTATCTCTCGATTCTTTAAATATTTTCTGAGGGAGTGACTATTCAAACACACAAGACCTTCATTTTGGCAATGTTTCAGATATAACTCTTCTGAAGCACGGTGCCAATTTTTAAGGTATACTTCAGATTAGTTCATGGCCTTTTTACCCCAAGGAATTGACTCATCTGAAGTACAGTGCCAATGATTGGCTATACTTTGGGGGTGAAGCCATTATCCCTTTTGGGCTAGCTCCTCGGCAATCCGAAGCATGGTGCCACCATTGGGCTATGCTTCAGACACTGCCGAGGTAAAACCTTAAATTGGTAAAACCTCAAAAATTTGAAGAAGATAGAAAATGGAAACTTAAAAATTTGATAGAAATGGTGGCTCAAAGGCCTTTCACTAATTTTGAAGATGCACTTACATAGATTGTTCAGCCCCGAAGGTTTTACACATGGTAATTCTTAAGTACATCAGCATTCCAGCGATTCTTTCACTCAGTCCCATCCAACTACCTAAGTCGCTATGTTCCAGGCAGAAGTTCATCATACATTTCATAGGGACCCTCCTAAGTTGCCGAGAGTTTCCCATGAATGCGTCCTTTTTGCACAGCTGCAACATTCTGAAGAACAAGATCACTAATTTTGAGAAGTCTTGCATGGACTATTCGATTGTAAAACTTACCGATCCTTTGCTTGTATGCAGCCATTCTATCTCAAGCCGAGTCCCTGACCTCGTCAAGAAAATCGAGGGATTCTTTCATGATTTTTTCATTTTCCTTGGCTGAGAACAGATTTACACACAGACTTTCTGTGCCAATTTCCAATGGAAGTTCGGACCTCGAATCCGTACACCAGCTCAAAAGGTTAATGTACCATAGCCTTTTTTCAGTTGTCCGAAGTGACCAAAGGGTTTAAGGAAGTTACTCTATCCACTTGGACTTCTGATCTTCAATCCTCTTCTTGAGAGCATTAAGGATTTGCTTGTTTGCAGCTTCGGCTTGACCATTACTCTGTGGATGACACACTGCCGAGTATGCCAACTTAATACCGAACTTGTATGTGTACCGTTTTAGCGGCAAATTATCCAATTGCCTTCCGTGATCAAAGATAAAAACCTTCGTAATCCCGAAGCGAGTTATGATATTCTGCCAGATAAATTTATTTCCTGACAAATTGCTCTGTGATGTTCGAGGCTGCTTTGACCTCGATCCATTTGTTGAAATAGTCAATGTTGACTATCAGCCATCTTTTTTGGTATGGAGCATCAGGAAAGGGTCCCAAGATATCCAACCCCCATTGGGCAAACGGAAGCGGATTAAGGATCGGCTGCAGATCTCGGGCTGGCTGATGGATGACTGGTGCGAATTTTTTACATTTCTCGTAGTTTTTAACCAGCTCCTGAATTGGAGATCATGGTGGGCCAATAATACCCTACCCTCAATGCCTTGTGGGCTAAAGTTCTCCCCTCGATGTGGTTACCACATATGCCGAGATGAATTTCTCGAAGGATGTAGTCACCATTTGTTAGTCCCACACATTTGAGTAGTGGGGCTGAAAAGGATTTTTTCAGCAGCTCTCCCATGAAGATGATGAACCTTGAGCTGATTCTCTTCAGTTTGGAGGCTAAGTTTTTGTCTTCGAGAATTTCTCCTCGAAGTTTGTAAGCTAGGATGGGGGTCCATCCAGCTCGGCTTGGTTCGACGCAGCAAACCTCAGGTTTCCTCGTCCACACTTTTATCTCGGCGCACCTCCACGTGTACATATCGGTTCAGCTTGGTTAGAGTTGAACTTGCAAGTTTAAAGAGTCCATCGGCTTGTGCGTTCTAACCCTTAAGGATCAACTCGACATCAAAAGTTCTCAGCTTCGCAATAATTGTTTTGATCTTTGCAAGATAAGCTATCATTGAGGGCTCTTTAGCCTCATATTCGCCTCAGATCTGATTTGCGATGAGCTAAGAATTTATCTTTAAACAGACATGCTCGGCTTCCAATGATATTCACAGATCTAAGCCAGCGATTGCTACTTCATATTCAGCCTCGTTGTTCAAAGCTTTGAATGAAAATTTCAGTGCATATTCAAAGGACTTGCCTTCGGGCAAGGTTATGACTACGCTTGCCCCCGAACCATTTACGATGGAGGATCCATCCGTAAAAACAGTCCAGATTTTTTTTCTTCATCTAATGTCTCTTGGTACGAGCACTCGACCAGGAAGTCCACTAGAGCCAAAGTGTCACGGTCCGGGGGTTTGGGCCCCGAAACGTGCGGCGCGCTCTAGCCTTTTGGCGGCAAAAACGCTAGCCTTGAGCGAAAGAGGGGCTTGTGAGCACAAAGAAACACAAGCGAGCAATTAAATCAAAGGAGCACTCATGTCTATTGGGTGACGGAGTGCGGGTGGTCAGGTCTTGTGACGGCCGATACTTCAAGGCGGGCACAAGCGGGGCCGAACCACGAGTTCTTAGTGCATCAAGTTGGTTTGGAGGGGAGCTATAATGCAATTAAGAAGCAATATCTATAAAGGTCTAACAACAAAAAAGCATAAAAGCAAGGCAACACTTGGTAGAAGGCTTAATCTAAAGAGCTTTGATTTGATTACAAGGAGAATCCCTAGTGAATACTAAACTAACGGTAACACAATAATGGGACCTTAAGCTTAGAAAACTTAAAGTAAACTCTAAGAAAGCATCTAAAGGGAATCTAATACATCAAAAGGAGTTGGATCCTAACATCCTCCCCCACTTAAGCTCTCGACGACCTCATCGACTTACAAGAATTACAATCAAAATTAGAAAATCCTAAACTATCTTGAGTCTCTGGTGCGACTGACTTCTCGAATATTTGCTGACTCTGAGCTGGATCTTCGTTGTTGACGATGATCTTGACTCTGGGGTGGTTCTGCTCGAGCAACTTGTTGATAGCTTCATCTCTAAATTTCCTCCTAGGAGCTGAATCTTGTAGTTTCCGACGGGGATTGCTTCCTCGGTCATTTGCTGGGGAGCTACTTCTCGGAGACTATGGTGGCGAGCTTCAAGTTGTGGCTGGTGCCTCTTGGGTGACCATTGTTTCTAGGATCCCCTACACGTGACCCTTGTTGTTTGCTCAACAACTGTTTTCCCTCTCTCTTAGGAGGTTCTCCTTTAGTGTCTCTTTGGTGTCTCTGGGCTCGTCGCTCTTTGCTTCGAACCGGGTGTCTGATTCTGGGTTTGGCGGGGGTGTATCTTGGATGTTGCTGACTTACTGGGCTTCATCTCCCACTTCTGGGTGCCTCTAGCGCGAGCTTGTTTCTTCGATGTTGCCTTCTTCTCTAGCTCCATCACTCGCATTGTCGATAAGTATCGGACTTCTAGTTCTTCCTCAGGTGTTACCATTCCCATAGCACTCATTTAGTACATGGAACCAATCCTGCATGTGGGCTCCTCATCGCTGCTGGTCTTTCTTAGGGCCTCTTGAACGGGCATGGATGACAATCTCTTCTGGATCTTGTCAAGCTCTTCTTTATGCTCGCACTCCCACCATTTATGTGGGTCTCGACAAAGTATGTAGTTTATCGGCCTTGTGTTTGCCGATGACGTGCCGACCTTTGAGTTTCCAGAGTTGTGGGAGGGGGTAGATTTTGATCTCTAGGCATCACCTCCTCCACTTCTTCAATGATATGTATTGACGATGTTGGACGATACTCGAGAGCCATTCTCGGTACCCTTTGGAGAGCTTGGAGTCGGGCTATTGGAGCGTGTTGACGTCCCACTTGAATCATTATATTCTTAGATTGACATCCCTTCCTAACTGAGTAGTTTATCAATCTCTCATCAGCACACATAATAGCAGTGAGGGTATCAATCTTCTGCCTTAAAATCTCTCGTTGTGCCCATTCCTTCAACCCGTTGACAAAGTTGAACACACGATATTTCTCATTCGCGTCTGTGATGTCCAACATTATCGCCGAGTATTCCTTCACATAATCACGAAGAGAGCCCTTCTGGCGGCACTCTAGCAACTTCATTCGAGCAACAAAGGCTGTGATATCGAGGTAGAATTGTTCTTTGAGTTCCTCTTTGAACTCTGTCCATGTATCAATGTTTGTCCTTCCTACTTCGATGTCTGCGTGCTTGGTGCGCCACTAAAGCTTAGCATCTTTGGAGAAGTACATAATAGCAGTATCCACTTTCTGATCGTCACTTAATTAACATATTCGGAAGTACTGCTCCATGTCAAAGAGGAAGTTGTCAACTTCTTTGGCATCTCTAGCGCCACTGTAGTCGCGAGGTTTGGGCGACTTGATCTTCGCCGCACCAATACCAAGTGCGTTTCTGCCTACAGCACGCCTTAGGGTAGCACATTCTCAAGTGCTTCATCGGCTTGTCCTTGAACAAATTGCAATTGTTCGCTGAGAGCATCTCTATCTTCCATCAATTTTACAATTTGCTCAGCTTGCTCGTGTACAATGACTTGCATCTGGGACCATTCGTTCGCTTTCGTCTCGAGCCAACCAAGTCTTTCATCTATGAATTCCATCTTCGTGTAGCTCTCCTTGGTGCCTACACGGGTTGCTTGCGACGAGGTTTAGACCTCGGCTCTGATACCAACTGTTACAGTCCGGGAGTTTGGGCCCCAAAACGTGCGGCGCACTCTAGCCTTTTGGCGGCAAGAACGCTAGCCTTGAGCGGAAAAGGGGATTGTGAGCA
The DNA here is from genome assembly GCF_948465745.1 of Chenopodium album. Lineage (NCBI taxonomy): Eukaryota > Viridiplantae > Streptophyta > Magnoliopsida > Caryophyllales > Amaranthaceae > Chenopodium > Chenopodium album. The sequence goes on along the minus strand of NC_137851.1, from coordinate 33,483,748 downwards.
TAAAGCAACACAAGCGGGCAATTTAATCACAGGAGCACTCACGTCTATTTGGGCTATGAGTGCGGGTGATCAGGGCTTATTACGGCCGATACTTCAAGGCGGGCACAAGCGAGTCCAAACCACGAGTTCTTAATCCATCAAGTTGGTTTGGAGGGGAGCTATTATGCAAGTAAGACGCGATATCTATAAAGGTCTGACAATAAACAAGCATAAAAGAAAGGCAGCACTTGGTAGAAGGCTTAAGATTTCATTAATCATTCATCCTGTAAAGAGCTTTAATTTGATTACAAGGAGAATGTTTAGTGAACACTGAATTAACAATAACACAATAATGGGAACTCAAGCTTAGAAAACATAAAGTAAACTCTAAGAAAGCATCTAAAGGGAATCTAATACATCAAAAGGAGTCGGATCCTAACACTAAGACTAGATGGCTGTTCTCAGCTGGTAGCTGATGCTGAACTCGGTGAGCTCGAAGGCCAATTTTGCTAGCCTAACAGATTTTTCGACTTTGACGAGGACTTTTTTCAGCGGTTGATTAGTTAAGACCACTATTTGGTGATATTCAAAGTAAGACCTCAGCTTCTGAGCAGCTACCACTACTGCATATGCAACTTTCTCGAGCAAGGGGTAGCGAGTCTCGGTATCCGTCAGAGTGTGACTGACGAAATAGATTAGCTGCTGAACTGTTTCTTCTTCCCTCAACAGGACCGCGCTTACAGTGGTTGGGCTAACTACCACATATAAGTATAGAGTTTCTCCTTCGGCTAGGTGTGTCAACGTCGGGAGTTGATCTAGATGCTCACAGAGCTGCTTGAAGACTTCTTTTTGCTCGTCTTCCTAGATGAGCTCTTTGGGTTTTTGGAGTTTCAGCGCTTTGAAGAAGGGTAACCCTTTTTCCCGAGGCTCTAGAGATGAACCTAGACAAGGTGACCATTCTTCCGGTGAGACGTTAAACATCCCTCTTTGTTTTCGGCTTGGGAAGGTCGAGCGCTACTTGCACTTTAGCGAGATTGGCGTCAATCCCCCTCTTGCTAACCATGAGCCGAGAAACTTTCCTGACTTCACGCCGAAGACACACTTCTTCGGATACAGCTTCATTTGGTGTTTTCTTAAGGTGGCGAAGGTTTTGGCTAGGTCCGCGACATCTTCTTTGCTATTAACGATTGAATCGTCAACATAGACTTTCATGTTGCGGCCTTTTTGCTCGGCGAAGACCTGGTGAACTAACCTTTGGTATGTTGCCCCCGCATTTTTCAATTCAAAGGGCATCATTTTATAATTGTACACCCCGCCGTCCGTAACAAATGCCATTTTTGCTCGGTCATCCGGGTGCATGAAGATCTGATGATACCTTGAGAATGTGTCCATAAAACTAAGCATAGCATGTCCACTTGTCAAGTCAACTAGCTAATCGATCCTCGGCAAGGGGTAGAAGTCCTTCGGGCAAGCCCTATTTAGGTCCGTGAAGTCAACGCACATTCTCTAGGTGCCATTTGCCTTCTAAACCGTCACCACATTGGCAAACCATTCCGGATATTGACAAGGTTTGATGAAACCTGCATCCAGAAGTTTTTTGACTTTGGCTGCAATGTCTCGGTTCTTATTTGCAGAGTAATTTCGCTTCTTTTGCTTAAACGGTCGACAAGTAGGGTCGACATTAAGCTTGTGAGAGATGAGGTTTGGATCAATCCCGGGCATGTATGCTACCCAGAAAGCAAACACATCTTCGTTGTATCGAAGGAGTTGGATAAGTTCAACACGAACATTCGGATCAAGTCTGAGCCCAATGCTGACATATTTTTCGAAATCTCATTCGGTCAAATCTATTGACTTGGTTTGCTGGTCTAACTCCATTGCTTTGGAACCGGACTATTCACAATCCGGCATGCTATCAATATCAGCAGGCTTTCCAGACTTCGGCTGGTGTTCTGAGTCTTTCGGCTCAGATGAGGAACCATCTTTTTCTTTCCTTAAAGATTTTTCTCGTGTTGGGGTGCCCTTGGCCAAAGCATTTAAGCCTTTATGCTTCTTTATACTTCAATCCCTTTCTTCTTCTTTTCCTCCTCATCCTCGTCGTCGTTAGGGCGACTCTTGGATGGCTTGAGGTAGTTGCATCTTCGGGCCTCCTTTTAGCTATCCTGAATTCTTTTGAAGTAGCCTTTGTCCAAAACGTAGATCATCATTTGATGATACGTAGAGACTACTCCTTGGATTTTGTGAATCATTGGCCTCCCCATAATCACGTTATATATAGATGGAACATCCATGACCAGAAATTCCCCCATGACATTCCAGGCTGCTTCGTCACAGCCGATGCTGGCAAAAAGAGTAATTTTCCCATCTGGATATGTTGTGGACCCATTGAATCCAAATACTGGGTAGGGTATCGGAGTCAAGTGTTTGGTCTTCAACTTCATCTGGTTATACGCCTTTCGAAACAAAATGTTCGCACCGCTGCCACCGTCGACGAAGGTTCGCCAAACGTTGTGGCTAGCAATCGTTGTGATGATAACCAACGGGTCTTCGTGGGGGTATGCCACCCCCCGACAGTCTTCAGCTGTAAACATATAGTTCTACATCGGAGACTAGGGTGCTCGGATATCAGCATGATTTACTTGATGGGTCAAGCCCCTCAAGTGGCGTTTTCGCGCTTTTCAAGAGCTTGTTCCTCCGGAAATGACAAGGATGTTAGGATGTTCCTTGTCCTGCGTCTTGGTGTTTTTCCGGGGGAAATCTAGTTCTTGCCGAGAATCTTTCTCAGCTTTTTTTCTCTTCACGGCGATCCGCGAGATATTTTTTCAAGTACCCTCAGCTGGATACAGTCCTCGATGTGATGTCCCGATTACTCATGGAACTCACACCATCGGTCCTTGTTTTTCTACTGATGCCACGATGGAAGTGGGCTCGGCTTTTTATATTTCTGCTCGTCCTTTGTTATGCCGTAGATCTTAGCACGTGGAAGAGAGAAATGAGGGTATGATTCGTACTTCCCACGAATGGGGTTTTTTCTTTCTTCAGTTCAGTAGCCGAGGATGGTTCCAAGGCTTTCTCCTTCCCCTTCCTTTGACTCTAGCCTTCGGACTATTGTCCTTTTAGTTTCCCAACCCCTGATTGAGACTTGTGCTCCCCCCGTGGGTGGGGGTCGCGTCCTTCGAAAATCCGAATTCGAGGTTGGGGCGAATTCGGTTTTCTCAGGGTCGTTCTTGCGGTTTTCTTGCCGATTTGTCCCTTTTTTCCTGTTTTTTAAGGAAAATAAGGAACCGCCGTGCTGCTATATTTTGTTACCCCCGTCGCGTCGCTCGTTTTAGATGGCATATACAAGTCTCCGTGTTGTCGATAGGCATTTCAGGTTCTGGAGCGCTCACGTTTATAATAGACCCCGCCGAGCTAAAGACTGGAAAACTTCCGAATTCTGGGCTGAACCAATGGAAAAACTGGCTAAAATTGAAAAATAATTATCAATACGATTTATCTCAGATAAAATGGTCGCAATTAGTGCCACAAAAATGGCGAACTAGAGTAACTGAACACTGTGAGGTCGAAAATAATAATTTCAAAAAAAGCAAAACGAATTTTAAAGCTTCAAAAACAGTGAATGTACGAGCGTAGTATTCTTTATCTGGATCCTCCGGGGGCGAGGGCCAAACTCCACTTCGCTCTACTCTAAGGGTAAGAGTACAACCTTCATTGATAAAGGTAGGTCCGCCTAGAGAGGATAGCTTATCTAGGAAAGGAATGAAAAGGCAAATGGTTTCCTAGGAAGGAGATTGTGGTTGGTCGACTAAAGGTTAGAGTTAGAGGACTAAGTCGAAGCGCCGAAAAGGCGTGTTCCCTTCTTTCGAAAGAAAGATTGACATTCTCGGTCTTCTTCGTTTTCGATGAAAAACAAAGAAAATCTCGATCTCCGAAAGCCCTTTCCTTCCTTCGTCGAGCTTTCTCGAAAAACTCCGGATCTCGAAAAAAGCGGAAGATGATGCAAGATCGAATCTCTTCAATCGAAGCTTCCGGCTTGATTCCTTTTCGCGTGGTTTTATTCCATTCTTCTGCTCGAATGTGTTAATCCGAGGCGTCTAAGGGTTCCTTCAAGGTCTGTAGGGGATGCATGACCATGAAGTCAAGGAACCTTCAAGCTTGTAGTCCGTTTTGTAGAGTGTAAACAGCTAACCCTTGGTCCAAACTTGTGATTCTGGACGACTCGTTTCTTAAGCGTGTTAGATAGTATCGGAGGCTCTTGTCCTCAACTTGTTGCAGACCCATCAGTTCTACGGTTGTTTTCTCTCAGCAATTTGCCGTAGAGAACTTGCTCTTGAATTTGTTGGAGAGGTCGTCCCAATCGGTGATAGAGCCCTCTTTCACTCCCTTAGTGATCCACACTTGTGCAACACCTTTGCGAGGGGTTGGGAAATATTTGCACCAAGTCGCTTTGGACCTGGGGTTCAGATGCATGTGCCCCTCGTAAGAGGCATATGGTCCTTGATAGGAATGGTGTCTTTTGAACAAGTGCATTATTCAATAAGTTCAAGTGATCGAAATGCCTAGTTGGAGGCCGCTTCCGATTAGTAATATTAATGTATAATTAATATTACAGCTTAATCTTGACTGGATCCTTCGGGTCACACCCAATCAAGTAACCGATCCGAGACGACGAATTAATCCGAAGGAATTAATGAGTCGTTAGAGTATTATGAGCAAAGACGTCGGATATCGAGTTGAGCGTCAAAACCTAGTATCTCAATTCGAGTCGAATTTAGGAAGTGACACAACGGTAAAATCAAGCATTTGACAAAGTCATAAATACCTCTAGCATCAGAATTCCCCGAGCAAACCGAGTGCTAGGGGCACGATAGCTAGGCATGGCAGCCGCACCAAGCCGAGGCTGCTAGTAGCGTGCATGCTAACATCGCATGCTAGTAGTGTTGGCTAGTGCGGCATGGCTAGCCATGCTAGCAGCGCCAGCACCTATCAGTGTGCTGGGCCTTGCTAGCTGCTGCTAGCGCTGCACGCATAGCAACCCTTAAAAGCAAGGCATGCCTTGGTGCTCAAGGCCGAGCGCCAACTTGCAGCTCCTAGGTGGTGCCTTAGGGACCCGGTTTTTGTTAGGTGAGGCTTGGGGAACAAGGAGGCCTTGTGTCATCCTTGTAGTCCTCACCTACTCCCTGAGTCACATTGTGACACTTGTTGATGGATGATTGTTTTGCCATTTTCATTTGATTTTTTATTTAAATTAAATTGAAAAAGGGGATTTTACCGACTACCCCACATTGATGGGATAGAGGAATGTTCAAGGGATTTTCTCTATAAATACCCATCCTTGGGAATTGAGAAAATCCACTTTGAGTTGTAAGCTTTAAAGGATCACCAAAGGCGTGAACACTTTCGCTCTTAATACTCTAAGTTTCTTGGTCTAGCCCCGACTAAGCTCCGGGGTAGGGTCCATACGGGTCGATCTTGTGGGTGTAAGCCGTAGGAGGCTCTTGCAAGTGCGAAACTCGGCTAGCTTTAAAGTGAGAGCTCTTAGTGAGCGAAGCACGCATCGAGGGTAATTTCGTCTTTCACTTTCTTGTTAATTAATTATGTTGTTAATTAATATGCATTTTTTAGTTGCTTTAATTTATGTACGGGTCATGGGATGGGTTTTAGTTCCGCGTGGTGTCGGACATCACGAATGTAATACCTCGTATTTTTATACGTATTTTAATTAAAATAAGTATTTTGAGAAGTATTTAATTAAATTGAATTGTTTTATTTAAAGTATTTTAATTATTTATTTTAAATAAGTTTGGAAATATTTTATAAAAGGAAAGTTTATTTAATTAATTATTTTAATTAAGTTGGGGTTTAATTTAAGGAAAGTTTTATTTTAGTAAAGTTTTATTAGGGAAGGGATTAGAAAAATTAAAAGAGGAAAGTTTAGGGAGAAAGGTTTTAGAGAAGGGTATAAATATTCAACACATGAGGCAAATCAAACTTTGCCCAAAGTAGAGAAAACCCAAGGTAAACTTCTCTCCCTTCTCTCTTTATTTTTCTTTCTTTTTCTTTCTCTTTTTTCCCTTCCCCCTTTTTTTCGACTCCCCCTCCACCACCGGCCAACCACCAGCAGCGGTGACCGCCAGCCGCCAGCAGCGCCAGCCGCCGGCAACGACCAGGTGGCTGTCGGCTGCCTCCTCTTCTTTCGAAAAAAAAAAATTAAACTTTGATTTAAAAATCAATTTAATCCTAGATATAAATATTAATTATGGGTTTTGTGATTTGATTTTTGATGTTTGATTATGAGTATTATGTTAATTAATTTTCAGATTATGTTTTTAATTAAAAAGCCCCAATTTTTGAAACCCTAGGTTCTTGAATTATTAATTATTGAAGGATTATGATATATATTGGTTCAAACCTTTGATTAAAGTGTTTTAAGGCTAAATTACAACAAGTTTTCATTAAAATATAATGCTGGAATTTTAGGTAGTGCTTTGAAATTAAGTTTCTTTAAGGAATTTCAATTACCCATTAATTGGGATTAAAGTATGATGTTTTAAAAATAATTTCAGCTTATTTTAATTAAGTTATGAGGGGTTTTATAATGGTATATATTGCTGGAAATTTGTGTAAAGAGGATTTTAATACTCTTCTATGATTTTAAATTGTAGGAGACTTTGAAGTGAGTGATTTCTATTAATTGTGGCGATATTAAGATCGTATTCAAGGTACGTTCGCGTACTTAGCATAATTTTATTTGTGTTGTAGCATGCTAAATGTGTTTAATTGGTTACGAGTAGTATCATGCTAGATTTGGAATGGAAATTATGATTTGGTTGTTATTGGTGATTGGATTATGAAGCATGATTTATTTGTGATGGACTATTGGATGGAAAATAATAGTTTGGAATATTATTTATGAACCACATATTTATTTGTGGCATGTTAGAGAGCATGTTTAATTAACTAAATGTTTAATTTGGTTTAAGTATTGAAAAGGGATTTTATTATGGATCATATAATTTTTATTGATGCTATAAGCATGAGGAAAGAGCTATATAAGTGTCTATGTACACGAGCAATAAATTGTATGTCGGTGCCTTAGTGCACTTAAGGTGTTTTCAACACCGAGGGATAGGATTTGTGGCGCTTTATGCGTTTAAGGTGCCATTGGCAACGAGGTCAAATTAAAAAGGGTTCAACACTAAATATTATGTGGTCACTAATTGATCAAGAATTAAATTGGTATATTTGATTGATTGAATAATTATTGTTGATTGAATGATTATGGTTTGAGAATCATCACCAAGTTTAATAATCTGTAAATAACGTAAAGTGAAAGAGATTACGCACCAAAAATCTTGGAACGTATATACCTTGAGTATGAACATATGGGGGAGTTATGGGGTTTTATATTTAACCATAACTTCTACTGGAGTACAGGACGCTGTACATTCCTTTTATTATTATTATGCGCAGGAATTCCGCCACTTACGAGTGGTTTTTGATGCTTGCACGGTGAGCTCCCGTGTCAGTAACCTCAATTTATTGGGGGAGGTTAGAGGGAAACCCGTTCGATGTGTAGTCAACGCTAAATAAATTATGTAGTGTCTAGTGAAAACTTTTATTGATTGTTGTATGCTTGAATAACAGGTGCAACGAGGTAAGTTGTGTATTGATAGGGGAATTGTATGCTAGTGTGTTAATTACGCTTATGTACTCAGCTTTGCTGATTGTGTGTTTTGTGTGTTTGTTGGCCTTGTCTTTATCTTGGCCCTATGATGACCCATTTTTAATGGAGGGTAGTGGAAACAAGTAGAGAGAAGCTTTTCAAGTGATGAAGCATATTCATGAATGGGCATGAGTGAAGAGCGAATCATGCTAGTTTCCATAAGTATATGATGTGTTTATTGCTTTAATTATTTATGATATTATTATTATGCATGACTCATGAAAAGGTTTTGAATTTGGTTTGGTTTTAATAAGGGCCTATAATGGTTCCAAGTGTAGGTTGACTTTATTTTACTTCGTTTGATTTCGGTTTGACTTCACTTTCGTTGATTGACTTTTCAAGTTGATGTGTTTCGAATGGGTTTGAAAATTAGTCTTTCGCTGTGTGTCTTTGATAGTTGCCTTAGCCGTTTTCACGGTGGCGGTAATGTCTTAGATATTCCTATTTAAAGTTTTAAACAGGGAAAAACAGGTATTTAAAAGAAAGGAATTTCTAGGGTGTTACAACGAAACCCAACAATGATATCAAAGCCGCGCTGATTTAATTATTGTAACTATTTTACAAGGTGATTTAAATGGCTTTAAAATTCTAGTTAAGCTTGCTAATTAGATTAGAAGCTCGTTTTTATTATTTTTAATCTCGATTTTAATCGAAGTTTGGCTCCAAAACCCGGATTTCGACTTAAGAATAGAGCATTTTTGGTGGAATCGATATTCCAGAACAGTGACCCTTTTAGGATTGTCCAGAAGCTAAATTCTCCTCAAAAATGCTATTTCTGAGGCATAATTCGTTTTGTCGAAAAATTTTAAATCTTTAAACCTCGATTTTTCAATGGCATATTAATTGTTCATTATGTGTATGGTTATTATAATTAACCTACTGCATTTATAAGCCTTTTTTTAGCATGATTATAAAGTTATAATAGGTGCTTAAATGGTTGGCTCATTTTCACAATATTGCAAATCAATTGCTTCAAGTGTGAAAACTTTGTATTTTTTTTGAAGCCCTTAAGTATTAAAGATCTAACCTTTAACTATTTTAGTTGGTTAGAACTTTATGTTATTAGATTCCATAATTGTTAATTGAACTTTCTTGATTTAATCATTTTTCCAAGTTGATTAAACTCATAAAGGTTCAAACTTGTGATCGAAATTTAATTAGTGTTCATATTGGAAGATGTAATTTTTTCAAATGAACACATGTTAGTGCTAGAATTATTTTTCATTGGATGTTATTTTATTTTCCAACCTCTTTTAATTTTGTTAAAACACATTATTAATTCATGTTTGGTTAAATTAATTATGAGGTTAGCCCTTTTCAATTTTGTGGCATCAAGTTAACCAAAATTATTTAAAGATTGGTTCTTGAATTAATTTTTGGTTGTGCACTTAAAATTGAATTTATTTGAGTTGGACTTGTTTTATTTTTTTTTTGCTTAATACTAGTTCTAAAATTAATTTAGATTTAATTACATTCGTTACACAAAAATCGGGAAATAAAACCCGAATGGAAAAGCACGCAACTCGAGGCTTAATAGCCCCAAGCATGCACTCGGCCAGCCGGGCATGTGGCTGCCGAGGCTGTAGGGCTTTTCGTGTGTGCGTGTGTGTGTGCGGTGTGTGCGGGGCTGGTGCATGCTTGGTGCGGCAATGCTACGGTGGGGCGCCTTGGTGTGCGGCTAGCTGCTGCAAGGAAGCATAGGCCCGCACAGCAACAAGACCCTTCGTGGTTTACATGAGTCAATGCATCACAAGCACGATGCCGTAGGCAGCATAAGGCACTTGTGCGATGCTGTAGGCTACGTGCACGATGCTTGGCACGGTTGTAGCTATGCAGGTGAGCCCAAGCAAGGCACCCCGAAGCCTTGGTGCCTAGCACACCAAGCCATAAGGCTTGATGCTAGGCACCAGGGCGTGCTAAGGGCTATGTTATTTTGCGTATTTTGCCGATTTAATTATTTTAATTATGTTTAAGTTATTTTAATTAAAATGAGGGTAGGCCTCGGGTTTGAGCGGCATTTGCAAAATTTTATTTGGCAAAATTTTGGGTTTACCGGCTTTATTAATCAAATTAATTAAGTTGGATGCAAAATTTAGTTGGAGCTTCATTATTTATTTTATCAAAATTACCGCGTTTAATCACATAATTGGTTAACAACTTTGACTAGTTTTAATTAGGCGCGTTAATCGGGTTAACCTCCTAAGTTAGTTACTAGTTTACGCGTAATATTGCATTGTTACTTGTTTTCATGCATGGGTCATTCACATATAGTGAATGGATGAATGGAATGAATATTCTATGACAGGTTTTATGAAAATGGAAACTAGTGGGGCCCGATTAGGATAGAAAATACGGACTGCGATCTGTTATGTATTTTTGTAAATCTAAATACAATCTGCGAACCGTTGCGTATTTTTGTACCTTAATATTTAGATTAGTCCTAGTCGTAATTACTAATAGTTGCATAAATGATGGTGATGTCTTGAAGACGGCGTTTCTAAGAAGACGAAGCCATAAAGTTGCTATGAAGACCCCTGAAGACTTGAAGACTCAAGGGGTCATGCTAGTTGCCAAATGCATCTTTTACTTATGTTTTCGATATATATTTATGCTTAATTATATATGAATGATATGTTATATGCATGTTTAGGAATTTAAATGTTGCGATGATTAAATAAGTTCACTTAAATCAACCAACATAGAAACCCTAGGTCCCTAAAGTATTGAGTCAAATTTGTCATTCTAAAATAACACTTACCAAACTAATGATAATAGTGATGAGCTACGCCAATGTGAGGCATCACTACTTTCTTAGGAACGTAAGTTATACCGGGTATACAACTTGATTTTGGTTAAACTCAACGATATCAGTAAGGAGTCCTTAGATTTCGTGGCAATGGAGATAAATGTCATAAAGCATTAGATGCAACGTATTATCGAACCAAGAATAGCTTAGAGCTATTAGCAAGGATTTGCTTACCTTAGAATGTGTTAAGACAAGCCAAAGCATGCTTAATCACTTGTTGATTCTTTGGATCTTGGAATTGTTTTATTCTCGCCAAATGGGGACAAATTTAATGTGTGAATAAAACGCTTAATAAGCTTGAAATTTGCATGAATGCTTTAAAATTCAAACTTATTGTTTGATGAATTGTTTTTCTTTTAAAATTATTTCAATAGTAGAAACATGTCTGTGAATGACTCAAACAACCAATTTTTTTAGTTACGCTCAATTCTCGACAAGTAGAAACTGAGTGGGCCAAATTTTCTTGATTGACAAAGGAACTTGCGTATAGTTCTCATGCAAGAGCAAAAGGAATACGTCCTTGATGAGGAAATGCCCGAGGCTCCCAATGAGGAAGTTACTCTGGTTGCCCTAAACCGATGGCAATCTGCCAATCGGGATGTCAAATGCATCATGTTGGACACCATGTCTCCCAACCTTCAAAAGACTTTCTTTGAGAAGGAGACGAATTTTGAGATCATTTCTGAACTTCATAATTTGTTTCAAGAGCAGGCTCGAACTAAAAGGTTCGAAACCCACAGGCAAATCCTTAAGAGCAAGCTCAAGAAAGGAGAGCCAGTCAGCCCACATGTACTTAAAATGATCGATTTATTTGAGAATATGGAAAGGCTTGATGTGGGGTATTCGACCGAGATGGCAATTGACATCATTCTCTATTCACTACACAAAGGCTACGATCAGTTCAAGATGAACTATAACATGCACAGCATGGAGAAAACCTTCACCGAGCTTCATGGTATGTTAAAGCAAGCCAAGTAAACCCTCAAAGATGAGGGGAAGCATGACATGCTTATGGTCAAGAATGGCAAGCCATTCAAGCGCACATGCAAGAATAAGAAAGGCTTTAAGGGGAAGGGTAAGAAGACCTTTATGCCTAAGTCAAAAGCTACAAAGGACCATAAGGACAAGAAGGTAGCCTCTTCTAAATCTGATTCCAAATGTTTCTATTACAAGAAAAAAGGACGTTGGAAGAGAGATTACCTCAAATTCAAGGAAGATAAGAAGAGAAAAATTGTTGCTTCTGGATCAGGTATTTTCGTTATAGACTTAAACTTCACTAGCATAACTTCATGGGTATTAGATACCGGATGTGGCATACACCTTTGTTCCAATTCTCAGGGACTAAGGAAAACTAGAAGGCTAGAGAAGGGAGAGGTTGAACTCCGAGTCGGCAATAGAGCCAGAATTGCGGCCGTATCCGTAGGAACTCTCAGCTTGTCTTTCCTTCCGGGCTAGTTCTAGAACTTGAAATTTGTTATCATGTTCCGAACGTTACCAAAAACATCATTTCAATTTCAGCGTTGGACGCCAAAGGATAATGTTAATGATACCACCAAGGAAGCTAAGATCGTTGAGTCAAATCAGACATACTTGTGGCTTTGTAATCTCGGCCACATTAACATCAAGCCCATCAAGATTCTTGTACAAGAAGGCATTCTTGACTCATTCAATTTACAATCGTTTGAGAATTGTCGAAGGATGCTTATTAGGTAAGATGATAAAGCAGCCATTCTCCAAGTCGAGAGAAAGGGCAGGTGACTTATTGGGCCTAATAAACATCGATGTATGAGGACCAATGAGCATACCCGCAAGGAATGGTTATAGATATTTCATCACCTTCACGGATGACTATAGTAGATATGGATATGTGTACCTTATGTCAAACAAATATGAATCATTTGAGAAATTCAAAGAATTTCATAGTGAAGTTGAAAACGAGCTTGACAAGAAAATCAAAGTCCTTCGATCGGATCGAGGTGGTGAATACTTGAGCAATGAATTCGATGACCACCTGAAAGAACATGGTATTCTTTCAGAGTTGACACCTATAGGAACTCCACAATGGAACTGAGTATCCGAGAGGAGAAATCGAACCTTGCTAGACATGGTACGATCAACAATGGGTCTTAGTGATCTTCCTATTTCTTTCTAGGGACACATAATTCTAACCGCAGCACTAACGCTGAACTGAGCTCCGTCAAAAGCTGTCGAAAAGACTCCATATGAATTATGGACGAAGAAACCTCCAAGGATGTCTTTTCTCAAGATTTGGGGTTGCGAAGCATATGTCAAAAGACTAATTTCTAACAAACTTCACCCAAAATCTGACAAGTGTTTCTTTGTGGGATGTCCAAAAGAAACCAAAGGGTATTACTTCTATAACAAATCCAAGAATAAAGTGTTTGTTGCTTGTGATCCTGTCTTTATGGAGAATGAACATCTTTCCAAAATGACAAGTGGGGGGAAAATCGAACTCGATGAAGTCCAAGAAGACGAGCAACACAATCAAATTGACACTTAAAGTGCTTCAACAACATCTGTTGACATTGGTCAAACTGTGCAAAGTCAAAATGATAATGCAAATGCTCAGTCCATTACCCTACGTAGGTCACAATGGCCAAGATCACAACTAGATAGATATCTTGGTGTTGTATTAACCGAAGATCAAGATATCCTAGTCATGGATGGAGATGAGCCAACAACCTACAACCAAGCTATGACAAGCCCTAACCCTGCAAAATGGCAAGAATATATGAAATCTGAGATGGACTCCATGTTTGAAAATCAAGTATGGGACTTGGTTGATTTACCCGAAGGTTAAACACCTATCAGTTGTAAGTGGATTTTCAAGATGAAAACCAACAAAGATGGAAATGTATTTGTATACATTTCTTGATTCGTAACCTGAAATGACCCAATCTAAGATGACTCATGACCTGACCCTAATTGACAGGTCTACATAGTAATAAAATTCTACTTCGTATTAGATTGTGAAGTATATTATTTTATCATAAAATTCTATCCAAATAGAATTCTAAGCTAACTTTTTTATCTTATGAAATCTATTTAAATCTATCTAACGTGGCGCGACACTTGGTAAAAAGTTGAAACGCTTAGTGTCATTGTTCCGTGACCTGGCTAAAAGTTTAGCTTTATATATCAGTTATATGATTTGTACCTTTGAAATATTGATATTTTATCGAAAATAAAACTCTAAATTAATAATTTTATCCTAAAATTCTATTCCAATAGAATTCTAAACTAATTTTTTATCTGATGAAGTCTATTTAAATCTATCCAACGTGGCGCGATACTTGGCGAAAAGTTGAAACGCCAAGTGTCGCTGCCTCGTGACTTGGCTAAAAGTTTAGCTTTATATATTAGTTATATGATTTGTCATCAACTGACGAAATATTAATTAAAATTACCTATAAATTTTTCTAACGCGGACCGAATATCACCCAATACAAAATATTTTTTTTTGACCGGGAATAAATTTGTTACTTTAAGATCATCAAAAATAAATAGCCATCTTAAGATCATCCGAAAATTGTAATCAGCATAATTTCTCATTCAATTAGAAAAAAATATAATGAAGTAAAAAAATTCATCAAATCTAATCCACATGGCGTCATGGCCTAGTCCAAAAATTAAAAAAACTAGATGAACCCCGTACAATGCACGGTTTGTTTGAATTTTTTAAATTATATATATTTTTTAATTTATGTGCTAAAATTGGTTATATATCTAGATAAAATTCCTAATATCAAAAGATAATATTTTATATTTAATTCTCGTAAAAAAAATATATATTTTATATTTAATTAATTTAAATTTAAAAATCTCATTCGCCAATTTTGCTTACTTGGCATTAGAATTATTTAAATATAAAAGATTTTAATAATCTCTTATTTAATTGGCTACTATTAAAATTTAAAATCCTACATGACACACTAAGAAAAATAAATCCTACATGCCTCTCTAAAATCTCGGGAAAAAACTCCCCTTTATATATATATATTAGATTAGATTTCCTTCCACTTCCACCAATATTTCACTCAGCTCTCAATGTCCCAAATCACCGAATACTTAAAAACTTTAAAATAGCAAATAGCCCGCCTACTCGCCTACTGATTAACAAATCACAAGTAGCAGAGTCCTAAGTACAAGCAGTTCCAAAATAGCCTTGCTGTTTAAAAACATTTCGCAGAGTAAATTAGAATTAGACCGCGCAATTTTCATTCCAAAACCCAAACCTCAAAACTGTCCAAACAAAAACATATTCCCAAACCCAAATTTCCCAATTTTCAAAATTCGAAACCATTTCAATTTTTCACCGAACCGAACCGAAATTAGAAATACAAATTATATTCATTCTTAGAACCGCGAAACTTTAACATTTTTTGAAACAATCTCAAATGGCGCCTTCATTCTTCTACAAAGACTCTCACTTCTCTCACCTCCATTTCCACCACCACTCTTCTTCTGCTTCCTTCTCTTTCTTTCTCTAATTTTCTCTTTCGGTTTTCGGGGTATCGGAGACAATGGCGAATCAGGAGAATTGTATGAGGGTTACCAGGCAGTCGGCGAAGCGACGAGCTGCCGAAGCTATGTCAGAGAACGCACAGCATCAGCCACCGACCAACAAAAGAAGGGTTGTTTTGGGTGAAATATCTTCAAACATTTTGGGTAATTCAAGCTTAAGATCTTGTTCTGAGCCTCGTGCAAGAGGTCGTTCGAGGAAGTCTGCTAAACCAATTAGTAGTTCGTCGATTCCGGCGTCGGAGAAAACTCCGGAAGAAGATGTTGTTGGTGTTGGAAAGGTGGCTACTGAAGATATTGATGCTGGTTCAGATGACCCTCAAATGTGCGGGCCTTATGTTACTGGAATTTATGAATATCTTCGGAATATGGAGGTATGATTGTTAAATTTTTATCAAATTTTCTGTCATTTTGGTAATAATTATTGAGGGTTTGGAAATAGTAATTTATTTTTCTTAGAAATGTATCAATTTTTTCCTAATTCGGGTTAATTTGGGGAGGAATTGATTGTTAGGTAGGGTTTTTCCGAAATTAGGGTTTATGTTTGAAATTGAATTGAGGTTAAATGAATTGTGTAGCAAGAAGAGAAGAGAAGGCCGCTGGGAGAGTACATGCAGAGAATCCAGAAAGATGTGAGTGCAAATATGAGAGGAATTTTGGTGGATTGGTTAGTAGAGCTTGCTGAAGAATTCAAGGTTGTTTCAGACACACTTTATTTGACAATTTCACACATCGATCGATACTTGTCTCTCAAACCGATTAATCGACAAAAACTTCAGCTTCTGGGTGTTTCTGCTATGCTAATTGCATCGTATGTTTTCGATCTTCGATTTCGGCTTTATTTTTTTGTTTTTATTTTGTTAGAATAATTTTTTTTTTATTGAAGTTCTTTGTTCTAAACTGTAGGAAGTATGAAGAAATAGATCCCAAACCTGTTGAGAAATTCTGTGATATGACAGAAAATACCTACACTAAACAAGAGGTTAGTTCTCAATCTATATTTTTCTCCAAATTATTGAATCTGAATCTGGGTTTTTGGTTTGTATTGATATTGTTGCTCATTTAATGTGAAGGTTGTAGATATGGAGGCTGATGTACTCAAAACTCTCAACTACGAAATGGGTAATCCTACTGTAAAATCGTTTCTCAGGTGAGGATCTGAAGTGAATTACATTGTTTATTAGATGTACGATCTCATTGTTTCTGGTGTGTTTTTGGCGGATACTTTATTAATTAGTTTGCCTTTCCCCTTTTGTTAATTTCTGCAGGAGGTTCACCAGAGTTGCTCAAGGAAATTCTAAGGTATATTAGCTGGCTACGGTGCTGTTTTTTTCTGTCTATGCTTGATCTGCTAAGAGGGGTTAACTAATTATTAACTTGTTTTGTGATTGTACAGACTCCAAATCTGCAGTTGGAATTTTTGGGTTACTACTTAGCTGAACTCAGTTTGCTAGATTATGGATGTGTGAAGTTCTTACCTTCTATGGTAGCAGCATCAGTTATTTTTCTTGCGAAGTTTACAACACAACCCAAAAAGCACCCTTGGGTCAGTATTAGACCTTAATTTGTTGTTTAGTATGTTAGATCCTGAAATGGAAGTCTAAAGTAACTAATTATACATTTTACAGAATTCAAGCTTGCAATCTTATACTGGTTATAAACCATCGGATCTAAAAGAGTGTGTTATTCGGATCCAAGACTTGCAACTAGATCGAAGAGGAGGGTCCTTGGTAGCAGTAAGAAACAAATACAAGCAGCATAAGGTAATGCATTTTGCCTGCCTGACTGCTTCTTATGGTTTAATTATGATGGGGCTTTTTAAGTAGTTTGTCTGATGTTATTCTTTATTTTCTGTCACAGTACAAATGCGTTTCAACATTAGCATCTCCAGCAGAGATACCCGCTTCTTACTTTGATGAAGTTAAGGAGAGATAGATCACTCGGATAGCAGATCTTGCTTATTTTGCCACAGATAAAGCTCTCATTGCTAAATGATGCTACTGAGGATCAGCGTTACACATTTTTTTGTAGATTTAGAAGTTGAATTGCTGGTTGAGTGTAGCAAGCACTTTTGATATGAATTGAAAGCCATGACAACATCATATGCTTGTATGACTTGACAATTGATGAAGTTGCCGGAGCAAATCTGTGCAGTATATAGGCATGTAATTTAGGGGAAAATCAGAATCTGGTTGTAGATGATTAGTCTAGTGGTTAATTGAGGATGAATGAAATTAGCACTTGTTGGAAACTTCAAATTAATAAGATTTCATTATTTGCCTCATCTTGTTATATATGCATTAATTAATCTTTTAGATAATATCTATGTTCCTTATTTCCTATGGACCTTTTTTACAATAATGGATAAACCAAATGAAATCATAAATTTTATATTTTTATGTAAGCTGTTCTCGACTTTGTGTGGGTGTTGCAGTATTTCTGCAACGGAAGAGAAGAAAAACAGAAGATTCTTCATTTACAATCCAATCAGTACTATTTTGATCACTTGGAAGATGGATATCATAGCACCAGTCTTTCTTATGTATGTAGAACTAGGCAATAAGCCCTGCAATTGAAAAATTCATCTCTACATGCCTGAATGTTTGCAGCCAGGTGCTGCAAGTACCCGAAGTTGAGAAGTTTTAAGCTTTTTTCTTGACTATGTGTAGTTGATTGCCTTAATAGGTAATGTAATTTACATACTCCGTATCATTTACATTTGTACTTTTTTTGCTTCAATGAATGCACGAATATGTTAGCATTAACCTTAACTTACCAGAAATATTATTCATTGTATGACACTGGTTGTGAGCCCTTTACCAAACAGGCAGTAGTTAAACTTACAAAAATGTTATGAATCAGTGTAAGTAAAGGGATGTTTTAGGTTGAGGGAGATGGTTGTTGGCCGGTGTATGTGAAACTGGTGGCGGTAGGGTGGTGGTGTATTGATGGTGTGGTGGTACATTGGGGGTATAAAGAAAGGGAAAGGAAAAGGAAATAAGTCAATAACATAGAAAGGGTAAGGAATCAGAGTAGAGGAGTTTGGAAGTAAGAAAAAGGTAAATGGTAGGAATGTTTCAAATAAGGTATATGAAGAAAAAAAAAGGGTTTTGGACCGGAAAGGGTTACAATTTTTCCGAAAATTCTATAATCCGATCAAAAAATTCGTTGGTGCAATTTGAAAACCTGATGTAACCTTTTGCCCTACCATATCAATCGGGACCTCAAAGTGAGACCTAAACTGATTAACCTAGTCCATACCCAAAAGCCCCTTAGCTTGAAATGTTGTTGAAGTTCAATTGAAGTATTAGGGCTAGTCTCCTTATTGATCAAGATTTTATACGAGATAGTGGAAACACATTGCTAAATTAGTTGGATCCATTGAGACGGAAGACTACATGCCAGGAGGACATGTTGAAAGAAATTCCAATTAACCATGTTATAGGCCTTGCTTTTATCAATTTTAACTACCGCTAAGAAATCCATGCCTTGCTTTAATCTCCCTTTTATTATATAATTTGTTAGCCTGTAGTTCTACCTTTCAATTCTAATAGTCTTTACATTTTATTCTTACAATCTTACCTATGTACATACTACTAGAATATGAAAGATTAAAGGGTGAGATTGATATAAATCAAATGATAAACACATTCGTAAACATCGACCATGACCTATGAAAGAACCGAGTAGATGTCCATATATAATTCACTAGTCATTTGATATTGGTTCCTTTGATATTATCCGACATGTTTGATTTAAAAAATTATGAAGTATTAGTTCGTTATTTGATATACTTAGAGTCTTAGATCAACCTTTTTTTTTTTTAAAAGGCAAGGCCTATTTTTTTCTTTTCCGTTACATCAAACGATTCCATTTATTGCTAAATCATATATATATCAACATATTTTGTCCCAAGTACTACATATCTCTTTAGTTTGCAGATAAATTCCATATTTTAGGAAAGCAATTCTTAATATTTGTTTAATTAGATTTATGTTTTTTTATTGCTTTTTTTAGTTGACATTTATCTTCAGAATTGTATCACATATTAAAATATTTAAATATATGTGGAGGTAATATATTTTACCAACAAAGTTTTATAATCCTACATATTTTTTTATGCTTTAACCCAAACACTACATTTTGGGTGAATTTGCTTAAAAATTTCTAAACAATCAGAATTTTAGGGGATCTTTTAGCTTATATCCTAAATTTTCTTCCACTAAAGTAAACCACAAATTAAATAGAAAATTCAAACAAACTCGCACATACCAAAAGAGGAAACAGACTTTTCACAGCAAAATGTTGCTCCCTTGCCAATATGGATTCTCATTTTCCCCTTGAAAATGATAATGAAAATAAATTTATCCTCGATTATGAATCCTTTGAGTCAAATAAACTTTTACCTTCCAATGTTGCCTCTTCGTCTTCAACAATCTTTCAAAAAGTTCCCGATAATTATTATGAAGAAGAAGAGAAAGATAGAGAAGTTACACCATATTTTACACAACAAGTATATGGTGTAATAGAAGTGGAACAATTTGATGATACTCAAACACCACCCTTTTCATGGAAGAAGCTATGGTTGTATACAGGGCCTGGCATTTTAATGAGTATTGCATTTTTGGATCCAGGTAATAAATAATGTACGTATGTTAATGCCTACACATTTAATTCCCTGTTATTACAATCTTTAAATAAAATAATATAAGTATATGTTAATTTTGATGATTGCGTTATATAAGCCCCTTTAGTTAACATATACCAACATAGCTAGTGAGACCGATGATATTGAAAAGTAGAATGATAATGTGTTTTTTTTCCGGAAAATTTGTTTAAAAGGACCACTTAAGTGATCTCTTTTGTTTAGAAGGACCTAATAAAAAAAAAGTTGTTTAAAAGGACCATAAAAAGCAATTTGGGTTGTTGAGGGGGACCAACGCCGATTTTCAGGCAAGTCACATCACGTGCCAAGCACGTGCTTCATTATTTTGAGGCCAATTTTTTTTTTCCTTTTTTTCCCCTCTTTTCCACTAATTCCCCCCAAATTTCCCCTTTACCCCTAATTTTTCCCTTTCTTCTTCTTTCTCACTCCTAGAAGCACAAACCATGAATCTTTTTTTTTTTTGAAGGAAGCCAAGCGGCAAATTATATTAAGTCAAGTTCCGCCAAAAAATGGAGGTTTTGGGGGAAAGAGTTCATACAAATTCGTTCCTCATACGTATTAGTATCCCATCTAGCCACGGTATGAGCAACTACATTACCCGCTCTCTTCACATGATTACAAAAGAAGTAAATGAAACTAGCACTCAATCGAATAATATCCTCATAGAAGAGGAAAATAGGAGTTGCTCCCTCGTGTTTCTGATTTATAGCCCGAACTGTATTGCTTGCATCACACTCGAGAATGATCCTGCTATAGCCCAACCTCTGCTAAATCCGGAGCCCAGTTGGCATCAATTCTCTTCACCGCAGCAGCCAGCAGACCCCCCTTATCACACCGAATAACCATACCCAGCTGCACAAAAGAATGGCCAGAAATGTGAGCATCCACATTTATTTTGACCACTCCCGCAGGTGGGCACATCCACCTAGCAGCAGATAGAACCTGCTCACCCCTCACCACTCCCCCTACCCGAGTTTGGTACAAGCAAAAATCAGAACATAATTTCACAAACCCGGCAGCAACCATAACAGGGTTGATATCATCATCACTCTCGAAAATGTGTGAATTCCTGCAATACCAAGAAGCCTCGCAAGAGCTGCAAATTCTCTAAGCTTGTCCTTATTAATTTTCTTCGAAAACCAGACCAAAACATCAGCAAACGAGGAAACAAGAGCTTCACTCAAGAGCTCAACAAAATCTCTACTAGCCCAAATGTCCCTTGCATACTTACATTGGAAGATGGAATGCAGAATTGTCTCTTCAGAAGCGCCACAGATTGTACAAATCATATCGTCTCGCATATGTCGTTTGTGAAGCACCTCCATAACCGCCATCTGCCCCTTACTCGCACGCCATAAGAAGTGACTCAATTTTGGAGGTCCATTAATATTCTAGACCACACTCCAACAGTGCTTATCACTAGTTCCATGAAACAATTCCCACGCTCTCAAACACCCAAGTCTTTCAAGCCAATAACCACTTTTAACCGTATAAACACCATCAGAAGTAGGCCACCAGTATCTCCTATCACACGGCCAAAAATTCGATAGGGGAATGTCAAGGACAGCCCTCCTATCCATCACACTAAAAGTAGCATCAACCATCTCCTTATTCCAACAACATTTATCAAAATCAATCAGATCAATGACTTTTAAGTTCATGTCACTATTCGGTAGGGGGGTAGGAACCAGATGAGTACCCTCACCAATCAACCACGCATTATCCCAGACACAAATTGAAGACTCATTTCCAACTCTCCACTTCATGCCATCAAGCAATATAGCCTTCGAACCCCATATACTCCTCCAACTATAACTTGGATCGTAGCCCAAGGATGCCTCCATGAAATCCGAATTCTTGTAGTACCTAGCTTTTATAACACAATGCAGCAGCGAGTTTGTGTTATTACTAAGCCTCCACCCTTGCTTAGCTAACATTGCTTGATTAAAACATCGCAAATCACAAAAACCCATACCCCCATAGATTTTGGGAGGCAAAGAGATTCCCATTTTTGCCAATGCATCTTACGTCCCGTATCTGTCAACCCCCACCAAAAACGAGCTAAAATAGCATGAATTTCATCAATCAAGCCTTTGGGAACACGGAAAATACTCATCATATATGTAGGAATTGCTTGAGCAACCGCTTTGATAAGAACTTCTTTACCCGGACGAGACAAAAAATTTTCCTTCCATCCCTGCAATTTCTTCCAAATTCGAGCTTTCAACCCTGCAAAAATAGCCTTTTTCGATCTCCCTATAATAGTCGGTAGCCCCAAATACTTCTCATGTCTATCAACCACATTCACCCCAAGAGTCTCCACAATCGCCTCCCTTCTCTCAATAGTAACACATTTGCTAAAAGCTACTTCTGTCTTGCTTAAATTAACTTTCTGACCGGAAGCTCTTTCATATGTACTGATAATTTCAGCAATTTTAGAGCATTCTTGCAATGTAGCCTTTGCAAACAGGATACTATCATCGGCAAAAAATAAATGTGATATCCTAGGGGCTCCTCTACACACTTGTGCCCCATGGATCATCTTATCCCTGGCAGCTTTCGAAATAAGTGAAGAAAACGCATCTGCACAAATTAAGAATATATAAGGGGAAACTGGATCACCTTTCCGAAGCCCTCGTGATGAGATCAACGACCCCGAAATGCCACCATTGTACTTGAAGGAGAAAGACACACTATTCAAACAGTGCATAATCTGACCAATCCAACTCTGCGGAAACCCCAGTTTTTGCATAATTTTTTCCAGAAAACGCCACTCAACCCTATCATAAGCTTTACTCATATCAAGCTTAAGCGCAATCATACCATCTTTCCCTTCCCCTTTCCTCTTCATCCCATGAAAGATCTCGAAAGCAATAAGAGCATTATCCGTAATAAGTCTATTAGGAACAAAAGCACTCTGATTCTCCGAGATAATCGAACCAAGCATTGTCTTCATTTTATAAGCCAAAGTTTTTGAAATAATTTTGTACAACACATTGCATAAGCTAATAGGCCTAAACTCCGTCATCCGCTTTGGCTCATCACATTTTGGGATCAAGACAATGCAAGTACGGTTCACCTCCTTCAAGTCCACAAGACCACGCCACCATGATTTCACATAATTGATTACATCCCCTCCAATTGTATTCCAAAATTTCTGGAAAAATAATGCATGCATCCCATCCGGCCCCGGGCTTTAGTCGGATGCATATGAAATAAAGCTTCCTGAATTTCCTCCTTTGTAGGTTCGGTCTCCAACTCTCTGCGCATCTCCTCCGTGACAAGTGTCTCAATACCACCCAAAGATTCATCAAAATTACTTGGATGGTCAGTAGCAAAGAGACCACCAAAATAATTGGCAATAATAGAATCGAGATCAGCCTTCGAATTTCGCCAATCGCCATTTTCATCAAACAAACCCATAATGGCATTACGCTTCCTTCTTTGACTTGCCTTGTGATGTAAGTACTTCGTATTTTTGTCGCCATCCCGTAGCTCGTTTGTTCTCGCTCTAGCATACCAATACGATTCTTCCATCCTACGGAGCTCGTCAATTTCCTGTCTAATTGCATTACACTACTCTAGCAACCCCGCATCAAGTCTTCCTCCCTGTATCTCTTTGAGGCGCCCTTCTGCATTTTTTATTTTCTTTTTTAGCACGCCAAAAGTCCTAGCCGCCCAGGTAGATAGCCCTCCTGCAACATTAGCGATCCTAGCATGCATAGGCTCACCCACCCCCGTAGTCCAGCACTCCGAAACTACCTTTGCACACTCCTCATTCGAAAGCCATAACTTCTCAAACCTGAACAATTTCTTCTTTTTTTCTCGATCAACTTCATCCCCACATTTTAAAAGAATTGCAGCATGATTTGAATGGCAGATGGGGAAGTGGATGACCTCGAACCGTGGGAACAAAGAGCACCATCCGTCCATAGCAATAAACCTATCGAGCCTTTCCTGCACCAAAGTCTCCATAGATATTCCACGCTGCCAAGTAAAACAGCTACCTTTATATCCAAGGTCACGAAAATTGCATTCATCCATAATTTGTCTTTCCCCCCGCATTGCACCACCCCTCTTTTCAGTCATGTCGAGGATTTCATTAAAGTCACCAAAGCTCAAGATGGGAATGTTACTGCTATTTTTCATCTCCCTCAAAAGTTCCCAAGTATGGAATTTATTAGCTGCCTTGGGCCACCCATACACCCCTACAGCCTTCCAACTCGGATTTCCTTCTCTATCGCACACATTTGCCTCAAAATGGTGAGCCGAAAAAGAACACATACTCACATCAACATCCTTCCACCAAAACCCCATACCACCCGACCTCCCATTACTACTCAAGCACAAGCCATTAGTGTAACCGCATCTATTCCTAATTAACTTAAGTCTTTGTGCATCAATTTTTGTCTCCGAAATTAAGACAATATTCGGTCTGTCTCTCCAACACCAGTCTTGGAGAGCTTTCACTGTTGACGGGTTGCCAAGCCCGTAACAGTTCCAGCTAAATATTTTCATTGCTCTTCGCGTTGTTGGTCATTACCAATCACCGCTACTTGGGAGTTTTGCAAAACACCCAAAACTTCATCACATAACTTTGCCTTCTTTGTCTCCCCTTCACCACCTAGCTCCACCATAAAATCCCTGTTGTCCACACTCTTCCATTTTCCCATAGTCACTACATCAAGGCCCTCATCAGTTTCCATGTCAGCTTGTCCCACCATTTGTTTTCTAGCAAATTTTTTAGTCTTCCTAGATTGACTCTTAGCAGTTGAGATACCACAAGAAAAAACCAAAGGCGTCTCAATTAAATTCCTCGTGGCAGATTGTGGCATAGTCAAAGTTTGCTCCCCCCTTGAAATATTATCCTCACTCTGATCCTTTTCCACCACCACACTATTATTGTGAGAAAAGTCAACCATGAATCTAAACCATGAACCAATTTTTTTTTTCCCTTTTTCCACGATTTCCCCCATTTTTCCCTTTAACCCCAATTATTATCCCTTTTTCCCTTCATTCCTATAACCTTAGATTATATTCAACCCATAATTTGCATTTTTTTTCCAAACAAATTCATCCACACTTCAATTGAGGATAATCGCACAAGGTAAGCATTGTGGATTTAGGTGGTTGTGGGTTCGTTAGGTGTTTGTTTCGGTTGTTTGGTGGAGATGCGGAGGTGTGTTGGGGCGGTGGCCCAGTTGCTGCCGGTGGTGAAGTGGGAGGAGGGTTAGTGCGTTGTGGGTTGATATTGTGCTTGTTTGCTACTTGTGGTGAAGTTAATGTTCATTAGCCATTTTACTTGATGCTTTGACCTCACTAACAATGGCAAATAAGAATTAATGCCATGAATAATGCTTCTAGAGAAAGAAAGGAGGAGAGAGAATGAAATTGAAAAGAGTTAAATTGGGGTTAATTTGAAAATTAGAGGAAAATTGTGGAAAAGGGAAAAAAAAAACAAAATTTGGTAAAATTAATGAGTCGTGTGCCATGCACGTGACGGTCAACGTCGGAGTCCGGCGTTGACTTACCTGAAAATCGGCCTTGGTCCCCCTCAACAACCCAAACTGCCTTTTGTGGTTCTTTTAAACAACTTTTTCCTTAATAGGTCCTTTTGAACAAAAGAGACGACTTAAGTGGTCCTTTTGAATAAATTTTCCTTTTTTCCTGATAACCACAAATCATGTGCTTTAACAAATATGGTGATATACTCCCTTCAATTTTTGTTTGTCCCAATAGGAATGTTAATAGATTCTAATAGAAATAAAATTTTGCATTTTGACAGTTGCTCTATACTCTAAGACATATTATGTAAGGCATTGTTAGGTTCATCTCATTTTTTTTCCTAAACTAGTCTTAAACTCGTGCGATGAACGACGGTTTAATGTATTATAATAATAATTATTTTTGTATTTGTATTTTTGCCTAGTATTTCAATTTCGTATAAGAATAGTAGAAATTTTTTTAATAGTAGTGTTAAATTCAAAAACCCCGGTTGCGAAATGAAACTAACCAAAATTCTAAAACACCCATTGGCTGCGAGATGAAACAAATTAAAATCATATGCGATTATACTTATATGAGAAATTTTTGTTTCATATGGTTATCGAATTTAATTGAACATCTATTTTCTAGAGATACTTACATCACTTTAAATCCATACACTTTAAATCTATTAAAATGTCAAATACTTCTATAGATATTTAAATTCAATTCATACAAACAAAACTTATTAAAAACTAGGAAAATTTGTTGAAAACCATCTTATAAAAACCAAATTTTGTTGAAAACCATCTTATAATTTTTTATTTTTTTTGTCAAAGCACACCTGTTTTAATTTTTTTTTTGTCAAAGCACACCTGTTTTAATTTTTTTTTTTGGTTAAGTCCCACCATTCCCTCGGATTCCGACTAATTACTTACATTTCCAGCGTTGACTAACATGTGCACCTCACGTAACCCACTCAAACTCACTTTTCTTTTATTTTTTCCCCCTTTTCCCTCCATTCATTCCCCTCTTCGTCACTCCTCTTCATCATAATTTGGTTTTTATAGCCTTTTATACAATTGCATGGAAATGTAAGTGACAAAGGGGGAATGAATGGAGGGAAAAGGGGGGGGGGGGAAATAATAGAAAAGTGGGGTTAAATAGGTCACATGAGGTGCACATGCTAATCAACGTCGAAAATGTCAATCAATAGCCGAAATCCGAAAAGTGGCGGGATTCAACAAAAAAAAATTTAAAACAGGTGTGCTTTGACCAAAAAAAAAATTATATGATGGTTTTCAATAAAATTTGGTTTTTATAAGATGGTTTTCAACAAATTTTCCTAAAATCTAATCAAAATTCTCATAACCATAAATTCATACATCCTATATGGATAGGGATGGCAACGGGTCGAACTTGGAGCGGATTATGCTAAATCCGACTCCGACATCCGACTCCGAGACTCCGACTTCATTATCCGACCTCCGACTCCGACTCCGATCCGACCCGACTCTGAGTTTTTTTTCGTTATTCAATATACCTTGAGAAATTGGGCTATTTGGGTCTACAACCCACACACAATGCCACCATGACCCATACAAAAATCCACTATCTATTGGAGTCGGAGTCGGAGTCGGATAATCCGTTAGAGTCGGACATTTGTCGGAGTCAGATTTTTTTCTCGGATTTTTTGTAGGATCCAACTCCGACCCTCCTCCGGCTCGGAGTCGGATTATTTTAACGGAGTCGAACTCGGAGCGGATTTTTTTATCTCGGATCGGGGCGGAGTAAGGTCAGATCCGGACCGGATTGCCATCCCTATATATGAAGCATCAAATTACAAGTTACTGATTAACTATAGTTTTTAAATTGCCTTGATTAATGAAGTTGTTTGACATCAAAATAAAAAAATGCAATAAAAACCCAAAAAATCCAATAGTAAGCAAATTGTAACAAATTAATAATAATAAAAAAAAAACAATGATAATTGATTATATTTCAAAATGCAATATAAATTAATTAATAAGTGAACCAAAACATTAAAAAATATGGAACTTTCCATAGCGGTATGTAAAATACTTGAATGAAGGAATCCATTTTAGCATAAAATATAATTTGTTGAACAAAATAATTCCATCCGAAAGTATGATTAAACAGCATACAGAATTATCCATTAAAAAAGTTTAAGTACATAAGTGATGACCACAAATTAAATCTTCAATGCAACAATGACATTTGTCAATCATATATTTTAAATACCCAAACTTAAACTATCAAATTTGTCTGATTCAACCATATAATTAGTACTTAAATTGTAATTTGAGAAATCATATAACGACAGCAAAGACATTAACTTTTATCTTGACAAATAAGGTTAATAGGAACTTTGTTGCAAGTGCTTTATGAAACTAAGGAGTCGTCTTAGCCACTTTGCAAGGAATAATAATTTAAGATGTATCACGTGGTTTTATCGAAATTATAGAATTATTGAAGAGAAAGAGAAAGAAGAGGGGAAAAGGCAAGAGGGAAAGAAAGAGTTTTCCAAATTGGAAAATGAGGTTTTTTGTTTGAAATGAAAATTGAAAATCTATACTATGTACTACTACTAAAAAAAATAAAAAAAAATAAAAACTATAAAAAAGAAACTGAAAAAAGGTAGTTATGTCTTTTTTTAAAAAAGATTTTAATTTTTTTTTAAGAAATAGAATTTTAAGGGAAAAAGCCATGTGACACTCTAGATTTCTTGTAAATGTTCCTATTTTAAAATAATATATAGATGTGTAAAAAAAATTAAACAAAATTGTACTCCCTCAGTCCCCGAAAGAACGACCCTTTTTGGGTTGATTTCGCGGGTATTAAGAAAATAAAAAAAGATAGTAGTAAAAACATATTGGAAAATGAAATTCACATGGGGTTTGCAAAAAATTAGAGAGAGAAAGTCATAAAAGTATATGAAAAAACAAATTTTACATGGGGAAGCTAACTTTGCACAAGTATTATTGCAAATCGAAGAATATTTTAATGCAAATGGATAGATCATTTTGGGACTAAAATTATGCCAAAAGGATCAACGGAGGGAGTAATATTTATCTTGAGATACTTAAAACTAATATTGCATCGCAAAAATGTGCAAAGAACAAGTGGGACAACAAAAAATAATATATAGAGTATAAATTGAACAATTTAATGCAATAACATACCAAATATAAATCAAACTAGCTTTTCACGTCAAAGCTAAGGGGTTAAGCTAAAATACGAGTAAAGGTAAAATACAGTCCCTAATCTTTTGTATTTGTGCACTTTTAGTCTCCCATCTTTTGTATGTGCACTTTTGGTCCCTCACCCACCTTGAGTGGATTTTATGACCAAATAGTTTAGGGACTTTGCCCAGTCAACAATAGTTTAGGGACCTTAATTTATTATTTGTCATTTTCCTTTTTTTTTTTTGACACATTGATTTTCTCATCAACATTAATTTAAAAAGCAAAAGTAATTAAAAAACAACACTGATTTCTTATTAAAAAAAAAAAACCCAATAAAAACCAAAAAAAAATAAACCAAAAAAAAAACTGAAAAAAAGAAGACAATAATTTTTAGCTATGATTTTATAAATTCAAAAAAAAAAAAAAAAAAAAAAACCCTAAACCCAGCAACCACCGCAACCTCACAACCCCACCACAACCCAACCCAACCCCACTCCCCCACCAACGAACACCACTGCAACCCTTCCACGATCCCCCAGCCCCACCGAAACTACACTCACAAACCCTGGCCCTACCTATTACCCATTGAAACCACCATCGACCCACCCGCAAAACCTTTACGGGGCATTTGGTAGGAGGGATGGGATTGAGTGGGATAAAAAGGTGGGATAAGAACATGGATTAATAGATAGAATAAGGATAAAAATAGTGTTTCCATTGTTTGGTATAGGTTGGGATTAGATTGGAATAAATAATAAAAATACAAAATTACCCTTACTATCCTTTTTTTCACTCCCTTCTTCTTTTTATTTCATTAAGGGTAGAAATGTCTTTTACCTGTTAAATGTAATCCCCATCCCTTATACCACCCCCCTTAGTTATTAATTTGGAGGGATAACTCCTTTTTTTATCCCCCTTCTAACCTCCCTTATAATCCCTATCCCTCTAAACAAACAAAGGACATGTTAAATCTCTCCTCTTTTATCCTATCCCCCTCACTTTATCCCTCTAAACAAACACCCTCTTAAATTACTTGCTACAATCCAATCGAAAAATGACGCACATGCACTTTGAGAATTCAATTGATGGCAAGAACACAAGAATTCTTTAACCAAGAAGGGAAATTGGAAGAAAAAGATATACCCTTTTCATTTGCTTGGATTTCTTACAAAATGAGCAAATACCCATTTCAAATCTCCCCAAGATACCCCGGTCCGACCCACATAAAATTTGCTACATTTTGGGTTGAATTTGTTGAGAATTTCATAGCTTAACAATGGAGGCGATCTCTGGTAAAATGGCTGGATCTTACAATAGAAATGAAATTGTAAGGATTCAACATGATAACACTGATAGTGGGGTGAGTTTTCTTAGTCAAAATTAATCTTGATTTGATCTGTTTGAGACTTTGCATCTTTTTAATTTTTAATAATTATCCTTTAATTTAGATTTACATTTCTGTTCTTATTAAGTTATTGATTGAATCAGGGGTTTGTTATGTTTTGATTATTGAACGTTGTGAGTTGTTTATTAATGATTCAGATTAGATTTTTTTATTTTATTTTTATTTTTTTTAGAAATTAATAATTCAGATTAGTTGATACTTGATGTAATAGTGAATGTATGATTTCCGAAATTGAGACTAATCAGTGTTTTAATTTTGAGGAGTGATACTGTAATAATTTACTATTTATAGCTCAATTATGATTAAGGGATCAATGAACTAACTGAGTTGTTGAGCTAGACTTTATTCAATAAACCAAAAAATTAATTGAGCTTTCTAAACAACCAATTGATGACTCATTGTCCCTGAACTATTGCTGACTAGGATAGGTCCCTTAGTTTTGGATTGACAAACACCAAACATGGTGGCTAGGGGACTAAAAGTGCACAAAATAGTTTAGAGGGATTAAAAGTGCACAAATACAATTTTTTAGGGACTGTATTTGACCGTTACTCGCTAAAATACTAAAGTATATACTAAAACTAATATGACTAAATAAGTAAATAATTTATACTCTCCCTCCATTATTGAATAAAAATATTTGCAATTACCTATACTTTAGTGACTTACTATTTTTCGCCTTTTTAATAGGAAATATAGAAGGTGATCTACAAGCAGGTGCAATAGCAGGTTACTCATTGCTTTGGTTGCTATTATGGTCAACAATAATGGGACTTTTGATTCAACTTCTATCCGCAAGAGTTGGAGTTGCAACAGGCAAGCACCTAGCCGAGTTATGTAGGGAGGAGTACCCTCCATGGGCCAGGATTTTACTATGGGTTATGGCAGAGGTAGCGGTTATCGCCGCCGATATCCAGGAGGTTGTAGGTACAGCTATAGCCATTCAAATATTAACTAATGGTGTTTTGCCTCTTTGGGCTAGTGTTGTCATTACTGCAGCTGATTGGTAAGCTTCTATCTTGGACCTTTTAAATTTTAGTCGTAATTTGTTTTATTCTTTGCCTAAATAATCTATAAGGACAATATAAACGCTAATTATGGGATTGGAATAGGGAATTTGAATGTGTGAACTTTATAGGGCATGACAACATTGATTTCTACAAATTTTATTTGTTTATGTGCTTATCATAAAATCCTCTACTAGACACAATCTTGTACTTCGTGTAAGGTAAGTGGATAACCCACCAAAAATTAGTACTCCCTCTAGTTTTTAAGTGTCATATTTTGACCAGCATATAATTTTAGGTAAATTAATTGACTTAAATATAAAAATATGTAAGTGGGGTAGTTGGAACATTAAAAAATTATAATAAAAGACGGTGACTTTAATATTTTATTGAAAAGTGGATATATATATATATATATATATATATATATATATATATATATATATATATATATATATATATATATATATATATATATATATAGACAAAAGCTAATGAGCGTCCTCGGGGCGTTAGATAAGATAATTACAAGTGAAAATATTAGAGTAAAATTAACATTAATTACACCGAACTATGCGTGATTTTGTCATGCATTCCTAACTTAATACCATTTCAACCAATATAATTTTTCCTTATCTAACACCTCGGGGCGCTCGTTAGCAAGATCCATATATATATATATATTTTTCAACTTTACCCGCTAAAACAGACAAATAGAGGTATATAGGACACCTTAGAATAGGTTGAATCAGTGCTCACATTTTCTAGTTAGGCACGCACTACTACTTTAATAGTCGGTCATTCAAATTTTGCAATAGTTTTGGTCTTGGATGTGCCATGATGATCCTTTTGTCCATTTTTGCTCAATCATTTAAATTCTACTTGTAGGATCACTAAAACCCACTTCATTTTGTAGTAGCTTTTATTTCCCTTTTTGATAAATCTACTCATTTCCCTTTTTGATAAATCTACTCGTTGGATCACTAAAATCCATACATTTGATTCATGAGAGAACAACAACAAAGAGAAAGGAACCTAGGTTTATTTCGGTTCATAGGTTATCCAACACTACATTAGTTAGTCTATATGTGTGAGATGTGTCCATGTAAAATCATATATATCAACATATTCTTATAAACAAGTTATGTATTCTTTATGTTTCTAAATACTCATAAGTCACGACCAATTGGCTTTAACACTATTATTGTATTGTATGTAGTTAGAATGATGTTAATGTATATTTTTAAGTAACAATTTTTTCATATTTGTTAATAATACTAGCAAATATTTAAGATCAAAATGTATTGTACATTAGTACATGTGCCAACTAAACGCAGAGCTGTCAAAAGCTGACCCGACCCGAAATACCGACTCGAACCCGATTATTAACCAACCCACTGAACCCGAAAAAATAGTGACTCAAATCCGACCTGATCCGATCTGAAACCAACCCTAGACCCGAGTTGACCCGAGTATGTGAGACCCGAACCCGAATATGAACTGACCTGGAGATGACCCGACCCGAATGTAACCGTAAATTATTGACCTGAACCGAACCCGACTTGAACCGAAATTGACCCAAACCCGTTTTAACTCGTCAAAACCCAAATTTAACCCGATTTGTTACTAACCCGACCCGAATTTCACCCGATCCGTTCCTAACCCGACCTGTTATTGACCCGATCCAAATTCAACCCGACTCGTTATTGACCCAACCCGAATTTTACCCGACCCAACAACCCGATCTGTTACTAACCCGACTTGAAATCAACACGACTTGTTATTGACCCGACCTAAATTCAACCCAAATTGTTCCTAACCCGATTTTAAATCACCTTAAATTCAATTTTGACCACCTTATTATTGTTGATCAAAGCATTTTGTCTAGGGAGACCAAGTCGGTCTAGGGCCAACAAAAGAAAGGAGCATCATCCCCAAATTTAAGAGTTAAATATAGTATATATTTGTTGTATGGTTAAAGGAGATAATTATCTTCCTAAATTATAGACTATAGTTCCCTAGTATGTTGCCATATTATAGTCAAAGGAAATAATTAGCTTTATAAAAATGATAATTATCTATTTATAATTAGTTGAACCCGAATATGACCCGACTTGGAAATGACCCGACCTGATTGAAACTCGCAAATTATTGACTTGAACATAACCCGACTTGAACCCGAGAATGACCCGACTTGGAAATAACCCAACCTGATTATAACCCGCAAATTATTTACTTGAACCGAACCCGAGAATGACCCGACTTGAAAATGACCTGACCTGATCACTACTAGAAATAGGGTCATTTCCAATGGAAAAATTCCGTCAGAAACACCTTGAAATCCGTCGGAAAAGGGGTTTCCGACGGAATTCCGTCGGAAGTGGTTGTCGGAAAAGGCATGGTAGGAAAACTGACCTTTTCCGACTGAAATTCCGTCGGAAACACTATTCCGACGGAATTTTCCATCGTAACATATTTTCCGGCACCGGATAAATTCGTCGGAAATTTCCAACGGAAAGCTATTTTATGCAATTAAAAAAAAAACGCCGCGCCACCACCGGCACGGCGTTTCACCACCCACACCAAAGCTGTTAACCCCACCCCAACACAAAACCACCCCACCTGACCCTAACCCTCCACGACCCCCCTTAACCCACCACAGCCACCATGCCCCCCTTTAACCCACCACGCACCACCTTACCCACCACAGCCACCACGCACCACCTCACATAACCAGACCCACCAACCAGATCTACCACAACCCGAAAAAAAAAAAAACCACAAAACACAAACCATAACAAACCCCAGATCCCCAGCCACCCCAAACCCTAGCTGACCACCGAATCCCACCAATTCCGGCCTTAACCCTAACCGCAAAACACAAACAGAAAACTTACCACCACCACCACCACCACGTACCCACCCACCACGGCTTCCTCCTTCTCGTCGGAAAACCCAAAAATTATTAAAAAAAACACATACATACCTTAAAACTTGAATTTGCTTTGAAATTAACCTCGAACTTGGTTTAATAAGGCCAAATTCGACCACGAAAACACTAGATCTAGTATTTTCATGGTCGAATTTCACCTTAAAAACCATTAATTAGTTTTAAACCCACCACCATCGTGAGAAGAGAAGGGGGAGGAGGAGAGGAGATAGAAAGAGAAGATGAGAAGGCGGAGGAGGAGAGGAGAGAAGGGGAGTCAGAAGAGAGGGGAGGAGGAGAGGAGAGATAAAGAGAAGATGAGAGGAAGAGAGAAGAGAAGAGAGGCGGATGAGAGAGAGAGAGAGATGAAATGAAATGGGGTGGGGGGGAGTCCCACCGTTTTAATTAGGGTTTTTTTTTTATAATTATTTTACTAAAATCCGTCGGAATGGCTTTAAATTCCGTCGCAAAATATACCACTTCCGACGGATTTTCTGTCGTAAATGGTATATTTTCCGACGGATTTTCCTACGGATTAAAAAATCTGTTGGAAATTTCGTACTTTCCGACGGATTTCCGTATCCGTCGGAAAGGTTCCGTTGGAATTGGGCTGTTTTCTAGTAGTGGATTATAACCCGCAAATTATTGACTTGAACCGAACCCGACACAAACCCGAGAATGACCCGACCTGATTCTAACCCGCAAATTATTGACTTGAACCGAACCTAACTCAAACTCGAGAATTACCCTAACCCGTTTTAACCCGTGAAAACCCGAATTAAACCCGACGTATTGTTCACCCGACCAAAATGTAACCCAACCTGTTATTAACCCGACCCAAACCCGATAAGATGTATGACCCGACGTGACCCGACTCAAGCATGACCCAACCCGAACCCAAACCCGACCCGTATAGGTTACGGCATTAACCCAAATCGATACGACCCAAGTTAACCTGACCCACTCTTACCCGACCCAAACCCGACCCGATTACCCGAATTGACAGCTCTAACTAAACGGTTGCATATATTAAAAATTGAAGGGAGTATAGTTTTTAATGTGTGTACACCAACAAAATTATATTGTTGAAATATCAATGGATTGAGCAGAGTTAAATAAGTAAAGCATTTAAATCAATTGAAAATTTGAAAGCATGATGCCCCTTGAAAAAGCACGTAGCTAGGTTATGAGGAAGTAATAATGCAGTTTTGTTATGTATTTGCAAATGCATAACAAATATAAAAATATTAAAAAGTACATGAAAGAGAGAGAAAGGAGGAGAGAGATAGGTAAGTGGGACCACTTTTAAGTATACCACTAAAAGCTTATATAATACCATTGTCTATTTAGTGATATTATTCCTACACGTAGTTAGTACCACTGAATGCATATATAATACCAATACATACATATGTTGTACCACTGAATGTTCAATGGTAATATTTGATCATCCAATGGTAGTATTAATCACCCAATGGTCTTACTCTTAATTCAAAATATGCATATACGTGTAATTACACTCTTACCCCTTGTCTGCATTTCTCTATGCATAACGAAACTCCATTAGGACAAGCTCGCTAGGTTATAATGATAACATGGAGTTCAATATTAAATAACATGCCAATGTTATACAGATCTAGGTAATAAACCAAACAAATTTGAGTGATTATAGGTGGTAACTAGTTAGTGTCCGTGATGCTTATGGTCATTACTAGTTATTAGCGGATTGATATGAAAATTCAATATATCTAATTTGATATTAAAATTAGTTAAAAAGGATTTAAGATCAATATATAAATGCGCAAATATTTTTTGACAAAAATTTAAAGGCTGGTCATCGCCTTGATTTAATTAGTGTTTGCTAATGTTGAAAAGTGTTTTAAGATCTATACATATATACCTAAAAAATGAAAAAGCCTGTTAGAATTAAAAATAGTTACCAACAATAATATCATTTGAAATAGTTTTATATATTAAATAAAATTACTTTGAAAACCCACTGAAACATTCTTGTTTACAAAATTATAAAAAAAACTACCATACGTTTTTTTTAAAAAAAAAGAAAGCAAGAAAAAGAGATTAAGATTTTGGTGTTTAGATATAAAATACTAATTCTTTCATATGTTTCACTTGTAATTATATATGTTCATACAAAAAGATGTAGATTTAAAAATTTGAAACTATAGAATGGGCTATTTTAAAGGTTTGGCCCGTGGGAAATGGTATGAATGGTAGTCCAGTTTTAGAGGCATCGCGTCTAAATTTTAATTATATGCATTTTTTCTTTTTTGGACAAGCAGCTTCGTGTTTTTGTTTCTTGAGAGTTATGGAGTAAGAAAAATGGAAGCAGCTTTTGCAATCATGGTAATGACAATGGCTATCTCGTTCGCGTATATGTTTGTTGATGCTAAACCAAGCGGAAAGGAACTTCTAGTAGGTAACAATTTATTAGCAATATTAGCTTTAATTCATGCATGACCTAAGTTTGTTAGTTTATTATTATATAACATGGTCATGATATTAATGGATTTAGGTGTGTTGGTACCAAAACTTAACTCCAAGACAATTCAACAAG
The DNA here is from genome assembly GCF_948465745.1 of Chenopodium album. Taxonomy (NCBI): domain Eukaryota; kingdom Viridiplantae; phylum Streptophyta; class Magnoliopsida; order Caryophyllales; family Amaranthaceae; genus Chenopodium; species Chenopodium album. Next base: position 33,447,423 of record NC_137851.1, on the reverse strand, counting down.
CAGTAGGTATATTTGGATGCATCATCACCCCGCACAACATATATTTACATTCTGCTCTCGTTCAATCGAGGAAGGTAGATGTAAAAAAAATTGGCCAAGTTCAAGAGGCAATCAATTACTATTCCATTGAATCATCAATGGCACTTCTCGTCTCCTTCATGATAAACCTTTTTGTTATGACTGTTTTCGCCAAGGGATTTTATGGAACAAAGAATGCTTCTAGTGTAGGCCTTGAAAATGCAGGGCGATACCTTGAGGAGAAGTATGGAGGTGGTCTTCTTCCTATTCTTTATATTTGGGGTATCGGGTTGTTAGCAGCCGGACAAAGTAGCACCATAACTGGAACATATGCTGGACAATTTATTATGGGAGGTTTTCTTAATATTCAGCTAAATGAATGGCTTAGAGCAGTCATAACAAGAAGTTTTGCTATAGTGCCTACGATGATTTTAGCTATTATATTTGATAGATCGGATGGGGCAATGGATATTATGAATGAATGGCTTAATGTGCTCCAATCAATTCAAATTCCTTTCTCTCTAATACCCCTTTTTACTATGGTGTCAAAGGAGGAGGTGATGGGAGTTTTTAAGATAGGACCTACACTTGAGGTTTGTACATGACATATATGTTCGATGTTTCATAAGCGCTAATTGTTTATTCAAGAATCATGTCTAATGTTATCCTAGGTCTAATGTTGCTAATATTTTATTGCAGAAGGTGGCATGGACAGTATTGGCACTGGTAATGATGATTAACATCTATGTTTTATTGGACTTTTTCATTAACACTATCGACGGGCTATTACTTGGGGTTCTATTCTGCATTTTATCAACGGCATATATGGGATTTATCATATATCTTATTTCTCGAGATGGTTTCTTTCCAATAACTTTGCATAAAAGGTTTTTTGAAAGATTTTCTTACACTTCTAAAATTGAAAGCGCAAGAACGCCTCAATTTCAAGAATTATGAAATTTAATCTGACTTAAGAGTGCCCAACTAAAGAGAATTTAGGGATTCCTTATCATATCATCACAAACAATTCTATTATTTTTGTTGAAATCAATAAGTTGGCATTTTGACTTAAACAATCATGAAAGAGATTGCTCACAAAAAGGGGTGAATAGTTATTGAAGGTCACATTGTGGAGAAAATTCTTGGTCATTGTTGCTTAACCAGCTGCAATGGGGTGTTTCATCTGATTTGAATCTTATATTAGAAAAGTACATTGAACTACATTTTTAAAAAAATTGATTTTGTATCGAGTTGAATATTCATGTGCTATGCATTAGGTCATTATTAAAAATTTTTAATTTTAATTTTCGTCATATGAAGTACATACAACCTAACCTATGCATTATAAATCATTCAAATTTTTTTAGCCATGTCTTTCATTCCCTTACAGCAACGAACCAAATTGTAGGTATTATATTCAAAGATGAACGACTAGAATATACACGTAGAACCTTGATAAGACATCATCAAGTCCGACCTAAGCTACCAAAGATAAAAATATAATAACTTTGTCTCTTCTGTGGGTAGAAAGGATAAATAAGGATTGATCAGGACAAAGGAGAGCACCTGCAAATGTCAAGTTGTCAACTTATGATAAGATAAGTCAAGTCTTTTTTTTTTTGGGTTTAAAGTTATAGAGATAAACTACATACAAATTAATAATAATAAAAATAATCTTAGGAATCAAGTCATTTACAAACTACAAATATACATATAAAAGACATGGATACTCTCTTGAGCTAGAAGGGATGACTTGAATCATGAGCTACATCCTATTCTAATGGTTATAAAACATAATCTTAAGTATTAAAGCATATTCATGCTACACTGAGATTCCATTGACTAGAGATTCCTATTCTCGTGGCCTTTAAATAAGTGTTAGGGAGCTACAACCCAATTTTATCTCTCGGTCCTTGGTTAAGGAGAGTTATAATTTAGCTTAATAGTGATCAATCATATATAAGAGATAAAAATAAAAATCCGTTAAACTCAATTACTGAACACCCTACTTATGCAAAATCGACCCTACTTATGCAAAATCAACACATCTGGGTTGATCCTCATTCCAGTACAAACTTAACCGTCGGAGATAACGAAACTCCGAACAACCGGAGCTTATGTTATCTTGTATGTATTTCGCATCCGGTGGACTATGTTAAGTGTTCTAAGTTTCGCGCAGGATATCCTGAAAACTCCCAAACAAGCTTCGTTTCCAAAGGCCGCCATAACTTCCTCATTACTCGTCGAAAAAAAAGAATGTGACTAGTCGCTTGAAAGCTCTTGAGATGAACTTTATTCTCCAATTTGAATAACTTCAAAATGTTGATTAGAAAAAAAGATATGGACATTTCAAAACCCTTTCAAATGCTCTTTTTTCACACAAAGACATTCTTTCTTATTTCTTTCATAGCTCTGTTAACTCGTGCTTGCCTCTTTCCTTGTCCTTACGTGCTCAATCACTGTATAGACTTCATAGGTTCCAATAAGTGCTGAGATGCATCAAAAACACAAACAAAACCCATGGAGCATGAGATACACAAAAATGCATAAAAATAGAGTAAAATAGTGAACTAAGATATCGATTTATCACATTATCAAGGCCCACAAATAACAAGCTATCAAAAGGATGTCAATAGGTATGGCTAATCGCGGAGTCACTCAAGACACCTACTTAAATATTCTTAATTTTATTCCTTTAGGCCTTAGTAGTATTTTGGGGGAGGATGTTAGGGGTGTGGCCTCCCCACGCTTAGTACCTTCATAGTTGTGTTTTTCTTTCTCGTTTTTTTTTTGCTGTTTGTAGTTTGTTTAATTTTTCTTTCTCTTGGCTTGGCCTCATTTGAATTAAAAAAATGTCAATACGTATGGCTATGCCACATTTAATTGTGTTTGTTTTGTTTGAATTTGACCCACCTTAACATTTTTTTTAATTTAAAAAAAAACCGTACAAATATCCTGGAGACCGTTATTCTCCCTAATTAGTGCTCTTCCCTCTTCCTAGTTCCTACCAGTAATTACTCCTAATAAATTACAATTTTTAAAAAAATTACTGTAAAGGAGTAATTGTCACGCTTCCTCCGCTTTTCACCAAGAAAATATCACCTCTCTCTTCTCTCTCCCAATTCCCAACTATCAGGCTATCAGCGCTTCCTCAGTATAACGGTCAGGTTCTTCGATTGTGTACTCCTAAAAGTGCCGGAAATTCGAAAGATCGTCGCGTTTTATCACTCTAAATCATCGAATTTTTCTCTCTTTCTTCTATTTTTTGCTCTCTTGTTGAGCCGATTTATCTTTGATCATCATCATCGCCGTCAATTGTGAATTGATTAATTTTGGGGAGGAAAACAAAAATTAGGGTTTTTTTTGATGCTTCGATTTAGAGTTGGAGGAGGTTGATAATGGTGGTAGCAGCACCGAAAACGCCGAATCTGAAGACGACCCCGAATCTACGGTCGCAGTCGACACCTAAGAGACCTCCATTGTTGCCGTCGGAGAGAGATAACAGCAGCAACAATGTCGCCATTGCAGCTCATCATCGGCGTCCGAAATCTCGGGAGGTCAATTCTCGTTATTTGTCGACTTCTTCTTCCTCCTCAACATCTGGTTCTTCCTCTTCAACTATCTCCAATTCTTCCTACTTTTCCCCCTCTTCCCGCCGATGTCCTTCCCCAGTTCCCTCCAGGACAGGGACGGCCGTAGCATCGACACCGGCGATGAATTCGAATTCGGCAGTTAAGCGTTCGCAGTCAGTAGAGCGGCGCCAACCAACTACGCCGAGATTGAGAGGGGAGAGAATTTCTGGTGAGATGTCTAATACTGCGAAATTGCTGATGTCTTCTTCGAAAGGCCTTTCAGCTTCATTTCAAGGGGGGTCGTTTGCAGGCAAGAAAACTACGAAATATTCGTATTCTCCGGTTGCGAGTTTGAGAGCGGTTACTCCGGAGAGGAAGACGATTCCGTCCAGGATGACGCCGAGAGCGGGAGGAGAAAATGCTAGGCTAATTGAGCAGAATCAGCCGTGGCCAGGTAGGTCGCGGCCGCCGGTTAGCTCGTTGAGTCGGAGTGTTGATTTGGGGGGTTGTGAAGGTAAGAAATTAAGCAATGGATCTACTACCAAAGTGGTTAGGGCCCTGCAAGAGTCGTTGATGGGTGATTGTAAGTTGAATAGAAGTATGAGTAAAGATGATGTTGTTAAGGGGACTAGGGATGATAATGCTAGTTGCCTTAATGAGGGTTCGGAATCGATTGTTTCTGATAGGGAGAGTGTGTCATCTGAGTGCAATTCAGCTACAGGATCACATGATAGTGGTAATGCCAGTGTTGGTCGTGGCAAAGGTAGCGGTCGGAGTATCGTGGTTTCTCCGAAAGTTTGGCAAGAGGCTAATGGTTTCCTGTCCAAACATGTCTCAGAGTCGGGTTCTCCAGTGGCTAGAAGTAGTTTGTTGAAAGGGGCAGTTCTGCCTAAACTCGTCCCACCTAAGAGGTTGATGTCGGATAGTTCAGGTGCGTCGCCTAGAGGACCTGTCAGTAGTAGAGGAATTTCATCTCCTATTCGTGGGTCTCTGAGGCCATCCTCACCAAATCACCTAGGGTCGTCCTTGCGGCCTGCATCACCGAGTATGCTGGGGACATCTTTGAGGTCTGCATCTCCGAGTAAACAGGGGGCATCATTGAGGCCGGCATCACCAAGTAAACCTGGGGCATCTTTGAGATCTGCATCCCCAAGTAAACCTGGAACATCTTCGAGACCTGCATCTCCAAGTATGTCGGGGAAATCTTTGAGACCTGAAATACCAAGTAAATCAGGGACTTCTTTGAGACCTGCATCACCAAGTAGACCAGCAACAGCTTTGAGGCCTGCATCACCAAGTAAGCCAAGGACATCTTTGAGGCCTGCATCACCAATTAAACCTGGCGCAATTTTGAGGCCTCCATCTCCAAGTAAATCAGGAATGTCTATGAGACCTGCATCACCAAATAAGCTGGGAATATCCTTGGCATTTGAGAAGGCTTCGCCCTCAGTAGGGATGGGTCGAATGGCTAGTCCATCTAGGGTACGAAATGCCGAGGCCAGTAATGTGACCAGCATGCCATCAGTTCTTTGTTTTGGGGCTGATGTTAGGAGGGTGAGGGTGGGCGATAGCCGTCTTGGTGATGCACATTTGCTTCGTATCTTGCATAATAGGCACTTGCAGTGGCGGTTTGTCAATGCAAGAACTGAGGCTTCCTTGTCTTTTCAAAAGTTCAACGCAGAGGTATGCTATTGAGGTTGCAATTGTTTGTTATTTACTCACATGATTTTACCTTCAATGTTTCAATTGTAGTTGTTGTGGCTTGTTTTTTATACTTATGCAAACAGTGTTGATTATGGTAAATCCACCCGGTATGTCATCTGCAATCCTCATAAGGGGCCAGCCATAGTTTGAGACAATATCTTTGTTCTTTGCTCCCTATGTGTTTAAGGCAGAATTTGGTGTCATGGTGCATTGGAGTGCTTCAAAATTTATATATGCTACCTGGCTGAACTAAGTTCAATGAAGCTATAATGTAGAAAATCAAGTGTGCACCCATATTACTTGGCTGAACTAAGTTAAAAAACTGTGTTATAATTCCCTGTTTCCTAAAACACTTTACAATGTTCTATTTTCAAGGAAAGAGTATAGATCCATACCTACCCTACCTTATCCATGGAATAAATTAAGGGCATTATTGGTATTTTTGTTATTAAAACTTGTAAATTATAGAAGGGTTACAATTTTAAGGAAAACGAGGACATGTTGTAGGTTTGATTAGCTTGTCACAATCATATGTAATCAATGTCAAGAATGTCTTTATATACGAGGGAAAGAGTGGTGGGTTGGTGATGGGCTTTTAGGACAGACAAATGGTTTTGTTGGACTTGTTAGATGAGATACTAAGTTCGTGTTTGACAGAGATGGACTTACATTGGGTTGGGTTATAATTTCAAAATAGTTATAAAATTTAATTCAAATCCACTTTTGAACTTAACTTTCCATTGTTTGGTTACTGGTTAGAGAATGTGAGAGAGGAAGGGGGAAAGTAGGGAGATGGAGGGGATGATATATAGGAGAGGAGAGAAGGAGAAAGGTAAAAGGAGTGGGAAATGTGGAATTCCTTACTCAAACAAGAAAATTTTCACCCGTAGGATGCTTTAAGCTTGAAAAACATATTCTTAGACAGTCAAACGTAGTAATTTGATTTTTTTTGGTTGGATTATGGTTATAATGCGAAGTCCGAATGGATTTATAAAGCTGAGAAACTTGTTGGGAATTTAAATACCACTTTTGGAAATAACTGCACCTAATTTTTATTTTTTAAAAGAAAAGCTACCTAAATAACCAATACTACACTTGAAAACCAAAAAAGTTTAGGTAGCACTATCCACTTAAGATTTCTGTCAAACAATTTTGTTCATGCGTCCCACTTGATAGATTGGATGACGTGTATGATACTTTTGCTATAACAAAGGGAACAAAGTAATTCATCGACTCTTTATCTCTACTACTTATGCTGAATACATGACATTTGATCATATAAATATTTTACAATATTAAGTCAATAACATGCTGCACTTTTACTGATATGGGTGAATGCAACATGTAAACACTTGCACGTGTTGAATACTTTTAATTTACTCTTTTAGCTGATTGAACATAGCTGCTATATACATACAAAGTTACTTGTTGCTTAATTACGTATTTTCTTGTATGCATGGGACAATTCAAAGTCCCAAGCTTCCTGTTTGCGTGATTATGACTTCAATGATTTTTGATTTATTAGTTAATCTGCTGTTAGATACTTATGAGCATCAAAATTCTGTGAAACTCTAGCTAATTCACTTACTAGGTGGGTGTATTTATAAGGCTACTGGTTTATGAACTAATCCAGGTTAGAGTAGGATTAGTATTATTCTGCCAGAAATAATCTCATACAAGATTGAGGAAACAGGCTTCCTTGATCTCCAAGGAAATCTCATGCCACTTTCAGAATGAAAAGGAAATGAGTTCCTACTAACTATGGAAAGCTAATGAATACTTCCTAAAAACTAACTGAGAAACTAGTGAATGAAATCTCACAACCAGGAACCAGAATTAAGCAAGTTAATTTTCCGATTTAGCTAATGTGCCGGAATTGGACTAAGCTAAAGAACTAGGTTCAATTTGCAAGTTGCACCATGTAAAATCCATACTTAGATGGTAATGGCAAAACCATTGGCTTTTTACTATGCTATTCGGCCAGCCAAGTCACACAAGTGAGGAATTCTTGCTCAGATGCAAACAAGTTGGACCCCAAATATGCGTGGAACTGCGTCGAGGCTTTTGGGTTATGCTCAGATCCTTGTTTTAATTTATTTACTGGTGCAGCACTTATTTGTGACGTAAGGAAAGGGATTTTTGCCTGCTGCTCTGAGGTGTGCAGGTATCAACATTGTTATCACCAGTAATCACATACGTGAGTTGCTCCTGGGATCTAGGTGATGCCCATGCTTTGGATTTTATTATTTTCCTGCTGTGGCATATAAAATATCCAAGATGGGATAATGGAAATAATGTCGTATCCAAGTAGGGATCGGAGTATCCAATCCTCCGATTCAAAAAATAGCCGATACGGGGATACGGTCAAAAGAGTGTCTTCACTATTTTGACCGTATCCCCGTATCGGCTATTTTTTGAATAAAGTGTCGGGAAATTTTTCAGAAACTTGGTAAAAAAAGAGAAAAAAACTATAATAATATCATTTGTACCCAAATAAAACAGGGTAAATAGTAAGAGAGCAAGTAGTAGTTAACAAATATGTAGTATAGTATATTTTTTACCTTAAGTACACAAAAAATAAATGGAAAACAGCTGTCATTACTCTCACCCAAGTCATGAAAAAGTAAACTCAGTAAACCGTAAAAGGTTCTCCAGTATTTTAGACTTTTTACTCTTTAGTCATGTGAAAAGAGTTAAAAAAATATTCAGAGTCAAATAGCTGTCCTCCATTTACTTTTTATTCATCCCCTCCCCTTAACTTTCTTATGCATTAATGGCTTCCACAGCTCACGACACTCAAAATCAATGGATCCCGACACTCGCTCCGGGACACTTCTCCCGTATGTGAGTCGACGCCTCAACCCAGGCGTGTCGCGCGTCACACGTCGTGTCGAGTCGACACGTGATACTCTGGGTTGAGGGGAGTGTTGGGGTAACACAGCTAGTAAGTGGTGCATGCTGCCAGTGACCATTCTTATAGTCCTACAACATACCTTGTTCCTGTGATTCCTGTCAATATTATTGGCTTTTGACAGGAGATGTACGGGTCCTAGACAGCAGCAACTATCAATTTCTCATTCATACTTATTATAGACTTTTGGTCCCACCAACTGGGGCCTGTTACATTGTAATTGAAACCTATGCTGTGAATACCCCCTTCTTGGTCATGAATAGTTGGGTATAAGAAGCCCTTATTTATTTAAATGTTATTATGTGGTTCTACTTTCTAACTTCTTCACATATGCACCAGAGGAGTCTTTTCAATGCATGGAAAACAACCTCTGAATTGCTCGAAGCAGTCTCTTGTAAAAGGAAAGAGCTACAATGGCTGAAGCAGAATTTGAAGCTTGTGTCTATTTTGAAGGGGCAAGTAAGACTACAGCCTCCATCATGTATCTATTTATTTATTTTTTTGAATTGCAACGTTTGGAATTTTGCACTATAAACACACACAACACACTCCTTCAATTGTCTTTTGAATTTCAAGGTTGGAAAAACTATAGCATGTTGGATCTTGTTAGATTTGTTTTGAAATATACTTTCATAAAATCTATTTTTTATAATTTTACTAAAATACAACTTTAGATATTTATATATAAAATGTGCATTGACAAGCATGCCTTCTCCAACGTTGCAATTAAAACAAAAGAAAACCGGTTGTTTTTATATATTATTAAATTATTGTTATTGTTAATGATACAGTAAAACATAGTTTTGATTATATGTAGGTGTCTTCCTTTTTTTTTTTGTTTTTTTTAATAAAAAAATTTTAAGTTCTGCAATTTTTAAAATTTGTAAGGCTTATGATTTGTATTATTTTCTGAAGACTGAAGCTAGTTAGTTATTTCGCTGATCATAAAAATTTAATAATAAGATAGAAGGGCATTAGGTTACTACATTTCATATCAAGTTTTCTAAATGCTACGTACTTAACTTTTTTTGTAAAAAAATTATTGTATTAGTTGGACCTGTATGTAATTGTCTCTTCTTTTGTTGTGCATCTGGGAAGCCTTGAATCTCTAGAAGCTAGAATTGTTAACACTATTTGTTTTAGCTTGGTCATTCAAGGAACTGTCCGTCTTACAGGGGGACAGGGCTCCTGGCGTTTAATTATTGTATTGATCCTTATTATGTGCTCCTAAAATGAGTGCAGATGTTATACTTAGAAGATTGGGCTCTTATGGTCAAGGATCATTGTAGTTCATTGTCTGGAGCCATCGAGTCATTAGAGGCTAGCACAGTTTGCCTTCCACTTGTTGGTGGAGCTAAGGTAAGTGACTTGGTTTTTTAATTGGGTGATTAAAATCTTTAGAGTCTAGTGTGACTGCAACTCTTGGCATTGTTTATTCAGGGTGATATTCAAGATTTGAAGGACGCGATATGCTCCGCTGCAGATGTGATGCATGCTATGGCTTCTTCAATATGTTCGCTGTTGGAGAAGGTAACGTCAAAGCTACCTTTCCATGCTATGTTCAACTGTACATAAATTATCGTACGAGGCATCACTGCATATTAGATTACTACAGTATAGGGCCTACTTCGTATATATTAAATGTAGTGGGTACGTCGAGGTGTAAAAATTGATATCAGGCAAACAGCTTGTGGAATAGTTTTTGCAACCTAGTTGCAATTGGAAACAATTTGATAATTATGGATGAAAAAGGGAAAGTAATGAGAGTGGAAGAGAACTTAAAGGATTAAATATATCGAAAAAATTACCCAAATTAAATACAGACTAAGAGCACAAGTACTTTATGGAGTAAAAAATCTTGGTGAGCAGTGAAGGAAGTATCTATATCTAGAATTAGGCAATATGTAACGTATCACCTGATCCAAACCTAAAATCACGTGACCACATTTGATCCAATCCTTAAATTTTAAAATACTAATCGATTGAAAATAACAAAATAGGATCTAACTCAAATATGACACTAACTACCCCAAAGCCAAAAGGGGAAAAAGTTGATTGAAGGAGTGGAAGAGGCAGTTATGGACTAAATAGTGAGTGGTGATCTCCGCAGTTTATATTTGGATGTGTTTGTGATAAGTAAACAGTTCAAATTCATTTCCGTGGGCAATGTGGCCTAATATCTGTCATGGTAAGCCCAAAACCCTTTATAGGGCGTTTGGTTCGTCCGTAGGTATTAGGTACAGGGTTAGGTATCAAACCCATGGGTTTGGATTGAGTCATACCTAAAAACCCATATCTTAATTCATGTGTTTGGTTGCATAAAACTTAAAAGTAAATTTCATTAGTTTGACTGACAAAATTATATATATATATATATAAAAAAAAATGTTTTTTCTCTCCTTTCTCCTTCACAAATTCAAAATTGCACACTACTACCTCTAATTTTTATTAGTTGACAGGTTTTGACTTTAGCACTATTCACACACTTCTCTTTGACCATATTTTGTGATTTGTATGTGAAGAAAAATATAGTCAAGCGAGATCTTGTTAGATTCGTCATAATGCATATTTTCCAAATATTAACTTTTTATAATTTTTGCTTATCGCTAATTAAAGATATAAATGATTGAATACGTGCATCGGCAAACGTGACTAAAGAAACGTGTCAACTAAAAAGAAACGGAGGAAGTATATTGCAGCACACATTGTTTCAAAAACAAATTTAAAAAATTTCCTCATATCTTAAGTCAACAAAATTGCTCCAAATCATACTCTGTATTACTCATCATCAAAAGCATTGGAAAGAAGGAATATTTTTTTTTTTTTTTTGACAAAGTCCAAAGAAAAAATCTTTCTTGCTACGACAAATGTTAGTCTGTAGCAGTGGTTGACTATGGGTTGACTTGGGGCGTGTTCGGCAAAAGTAGCTTTGTAGGTAGTTGTTAGCTGTAGTAATAGCTAATAGCTGTACACTTAGCTATTAGCTGTCAACTAGCTGTTAGCTGTGAATGTTTTAATTTTTAATAGTAGTGTTCGGTAAACTAGCTGTTGAGTTTCTAAATGTTTTTAAATAATAAAAAATTATTATTTCATTATTGCATAAATTATAATTATATTATTAGTCAAATTTTTATAACAAAATTTAAGGTGTGGTTTATAAAATAAAGTACATAATTTCTTGATTATTATCAAATACATTTGAAAGGAGAGTGTACAATATATCAAAATAATAAATAAAAATAAATGAGTGTATACAAACCTTTAAGTTAGAATATTTATTTGCTTAATAAGCTAAAAGTTACTCTAATGAAAAAGTACGCAAATCGTTTTATTACAAAAGATAATATTTGACGGTTAGACATAAGATAATTATCAAAACAAATTTCAACGTTAAAATTTTGATAAGTATTAATACAATATTTCAAATTTGAAGGATAAAAAAAAAAAGAATTGGATTTTATTTCCTAAAATTTTGGATAAAAATTCTACACCTAATTTAAAAAAACAAAAATAAACCAAAAAATAAAAAAAATAATCCCACAGCTATTCAAACGTTAAAACTTTTGACTTTTGGCAAAAGCTACTTGAAACACTAAAAGCTACTTTCACCACTATCTTGCCGAACATGCCTAATTTTTATTAAGTAGCGTTTTGACCAAGTCAAAAAGCTAAAAGCTACCAAAATGCTAGTGCCCAACATGCCCTTGAAGGTTGCTAATTTTCATGAAGGCAATGGTGGAGTAGGATTGATAGCCTACGGAATTACAAATACAATGTTCCATTTATTATTTATTTTTTACATTAAATTTTTTAGGTTGATGATTCCAAACTTGGGGGTTTCTTCCAAACCCACCCCCCCCCCCCCCCCCCCCCCCCCCTCGTTGGAGATTTAGAGAGTGGGGTTCCCCAGTCATGAAAATTGCAAAAAATGTGAACCTGGTTTGGGTTTGAGTGATTCTAAACCTATACCAAACCCATATCTTTTATTGAACCAAACACCCCATTAGAGTGTGGCTAAGATTTAATACCATGATGACCAATGTTTTACTGGGAGAAAAAGCCATTACCCATGGGCATATGGGTTGCAAATTTAGACTTGTTTTCCAAATTTAACAATCTGTGTTTGGGACATTGGGGCATTCTTTTTGCTGTGTAAATGGGGGAGGGGGAGGAAGGGGGTGGGGGGGATAAACTTTATGTAGAAATGGAAAGGGAACAAGTTGGCACCAATCACTCTGCATTTGGTCATTGTACTGGACCGTGGTTTGTGTCATTCTGAGTAAGGTTGCTGCATGGTTGCTCAAGCACACCTCATAATCCTATTGATGATCTACCTTAGCTTAGTATTAACAGGAGTGAGGCGCAAGGTGCAGCCCCACGTCTTTTGTAGTCGAGGCGTACCTAAATTGCCTAAAATCTTGAAATCATTTAAAGACCAAAATTTGTACTTTAAACTGCATAATAGTTATCCTTTTTTCAAAAAATAAAATAAAATAAAAAAAGACAGAAAGAAGAGGTTAAACAGAGAAGGAAAAAAATGAAGCAAAAAGAAAAGAAAAAAGAAGGAAAAGAAAAGGTAAAAGAATCGCATAGAAGAAGAAGAATAGACGAAAAAAGGAAAAAAGAGAAGATAGAAGACCAGCAGTTTCATGGTGGCAAACGTTGACTAGCAACCGTTGGTTATGGTAGAAAAGTGGTAGTTCTCACTCTTCTTCGAAACTAGGGTTATCAATTTACAATTGAGTTGGGGATTAGGGTTTTTCACCCTCCTCTTGTCTAATTATACAATTGTTAGGGGTTTTAAGTACACTTTTTTTTTAAAAAAAAAAATATATATATTTGAAAAGTGAGCAGCAACTTGAGCCTTAAACCATAAAGCGACAAAGACGCAACGCCTTGGGCCTGAGAAGATGTCTTGAGGCACACCAAGGCACGTGTTTTTGTAGGTGCTTGTGCCTGAATTGGTTAAAGCCCACTGGAAGGTGCGCTTTTTAAAACTAAGACCCATAGATATAGACCTTTTATCTTCACTATTCCATTCGTCACCATTAGTCAATTATATATTAGCATTGTCATCACCCATCCTTGTTTTTTTGGTAAGCAATTTTTTATTTTACTTTTTTATTTTGGTTGGTTCTTCAACTCTACATTTTTGTTCTACTTTAGTAAAAGCATAATTCCTTCCTCTCATGTTGCTTGTTTTGCAGTTTTGTTTTGTTCATCTAATTTTGGATTGTATTGAATCCAATGTTCATTTAATTATGTGTGAAATCTAATAGGAAGTATATTACCCTTAGACTTGAATTTAAAATTTAGAGTTCTATCTAGAATAGCATATGTTTGAATTCAATACTTGGAAATTCCCTCACATTGTTATCTCCGAAGAATAGATTTAAGAGTATTAAACTAAATCTAAACAATCTGAACTATTGAATACGGAATACCCAACTATACTTCCTGTTGTAGAGAATCAAATTAAAAATTCTAGTTTGGATGGTTCTTTGCTTGTGAGCCCCATACTAATGCCTTAATATGATGAACACAATATCACATAATAGAATTGTTTTATACTTTTCCTTAATATGCAACACTTTCCTTAAAAGGAAATGTCACAATAGTTGCAACACAGTTCAAAATGAAATTTTTTTCTTAGAAGGTTACCATACTATCCCTAATTAATTAACATATGCAATATACCCCACTAATTACCCCCCGCCCCCCACTATTAACTTTGACCACACACTCTCCTTTTGCTTCAAACTCCCCCCTCCCTCCACACACCTTGTCCACCATAGTCACCACCAACCAAGATTACTGCTATATCCTAAATCGCCACCATCACCACCACCACTATTCATGCCGCCACCACTCACTATTCATGCCCCCACTCTCACCACCTTCTTTGAACCATCCACGCTCACCACATAATTCGAAACTACCACCCGCCCTCACCACCTTCCCCAAAACTACCTTCTACCCTCACCACCTTCCCTTGAAACACCACCCACCTACCCTACTTTCACCGAAACCACCACCCTCACCACCTCCATCACCACTAAATATTTCAAAAATTGAATCCTTCGTGGCCAAAATTGACCATGGGTTCCAGTTCTAAAACTTTTGTGGTTAAATTTGACTACCATAGTTCTCAATTTGAGGGAAAAAAAGGAGGAGAAGGGGGTTGGTGTCGTGTGGGCGTGTGGCGGTGTAGTACTTAGGCCGAGTTCCAGATCTTAAACGTTTATGGTTAAATTTGACCACCATGGTTCTTGATTTGTGGGGAAAAATAAGGAAAAGAAGAAGGGGGTTGTTGTCACACTGTCACGTGGCGGTGTTGCACTTGGGCTATGTTTAGTTCACCTTATTTTTGCTTTTTTGATCTGAACTTCTTTTTTCTCATTTGAACTTATTTCTTCTAGTTTGATCTGATTTGAGTGTCTAATTTGACTAAAACAGTGACCTTATATATATGCTAATCTATAAGGAAAAAAATATATCCAATGGGGTCTTAATAGATTTTTATTAATGTGTACTTTATCATTGTGTAATTTTTATAATTTTTTTTTAATTACGGAATTAAAGACATTTTGTGATAAAATGTCGCACATTATTCTTTAAAGTATTTTTAATTTTTTTTTTCCCCTATAATATGTGAACATACAACCTCCGTTTCTTATTTTGTGCAACATTTGCCATTTTGGAGTGTTACAAGTTATGTGCAACAAAAACAAGTTTCCTTTTACAGTAAATATTTTAAAGTAAAAGTACCAACAGACCCATAATTCACTTCGATTAACACATCAAACTATATGTTATTAACTTCATAAATTTAACTTAATCATCCCTCCATAAAACCCTAACCCACATTTCCCCGTCCTCCCTCACACCACATCCACCACCCACACCACCACATTTTCTCTCTCCTCCCTCTAAGCCACCCTCACCACCACTTGTCTCTCTCTTCTCACAACCACCACACCACCTTATTTTCTGTCCCCATCCTCATAACAACCACCATGACCGCCACCACTCGTCTCGTCACGATCGAAGTTGCCGCCCCTCTTAATCGCCAAGATCAAAGTCGCCGTTGCTCCTCCTTGTCAAATTACCTGCCTTCCTCGAAATTGAGTTTTAGAGGGTGGTTTTGATAGTTTCCGGTGGTTCATGGTTGCGTTAGTTTCTGGTGGTTTTGGGTGGTGGCTCTTGAGTTTCGTCATTTTCTGGTGGGTGGACGGGTGGTGGTGGGTGGGTTAAGGCGGGTGGTGTGTGGGTTTCTGGTGGTTAGGGTGGATGTGTGGAGGGTGGGGTGTTGGTGGTGATAGGGTGATTGTTGATGTTAGTATTTGGTGGGATGGTGGTAATTAGCTTTCTTAATTATCTGTCTATTATCCTTTAAAAGTTGTCTTGGAAAATGTGCAAGGCATTTTGTTGAACAAACTAAGAAACGAAGGTAGTATTTTTTATTTTATTTTTTTTCCTGATATGATTTGAAATAAGTAATAAGTTCTGAAAAAAAATGAAAAATTAAAGTAATAAGTTCCTTTTGATTTAGTTTGTCGATGATGTTTTGAGTATATTATGCGGCCTTTTTACAATAGGTCTTATGTCGGCGGCGGTTGCGGTATGGTTTTGTACAAGGATAAGGATGAGGGGTTGGGAAATAATTAGATTGATTAGATGTTGCCCTTTCATTTTCTCTCTCCTCTTTCTTAATACGTGTACAAAAGTGTGTTGCACAGTTACTTGGTGACTTCGCCTTCTCCCTGCTCCATCTCCCCCCCCCCCCTCCCTCCCCCACAATCCCTGCTTCTTGGTAGTTACCACTTGTCATGGTTGGTCAATGAATCTTAAGTTGGGACTCTGCCTATTACGGCTTCCAATTGCTGCTGCTTCTACTTCTTGTATCTTCTTTCTCTCCTTCATTCGTCAATCTTGTCTTCCAAGTTCAAATTGATCTTGAACTCCCTATATAGTAAAATGCTTGTACAGAAATCCGCAGCCCCTAAAGTCTTTGGCATTTGGTTAAAGTAGCCCCTGACTAAACCTACTTCTATTTTTGCATTCTGTTCTTAATATGACCTTTTACCTTTTGTGACTTGGGCGTGCGTTGTTACTTTAGAATCATGGCATCTATATATTTTGTCTAGGTTTTGTTAAACTCCCCTTGTCCCATTATTAATTGTTTACCATGGTTGTCCAGTGTGTGGCTTGTATGGTTTTAGGTGTGTTTAATTTTTCCTTTTGTGCAATTTTAACCATTTGCAACTGTGGTTGTATGATATATGTTACTACCTCCGTTACTTTTTTGTTGCAACAAAGGGTTTTTTTTTGTGAGATATAAAAAGTTCCTTTGTTCAGTTTGTTGTAACTAAAAAGTAATGGAGGAGGTATAAAATATTGTGAAATTCATATAAAGGTATTGAACATATATGGCTGATCACCACTTGCCATTTCACCGATTATTTCAAGGATATCAATATGACCGCACAGAGATAAAATCAATTTGAAATGATGTACACCATAGAAGCACAGTAGTCATTCAACATTGTTGTTGCTGACTGTTTCTTTGAATACTAGTTGTTAAAGTATTGCACAACCCTTTAGTGTGTCAGGATTGTGCTATGCTAATTTTCTGTATTGTTCATGCCATTGCTTTAGTAGTCATGTCTTGTATGAATATATTTCAGTTTAGGTATTATTTTGTTTTCTAAAGTCTTGAAGAAATTCTGTTGCCTGTCTAAGATAACATTTTGACCTTGTATTGTTGTGACTGACAGGTTGAGGATGTAAATTCATTGGTGGCAGAAGTTGCTAGCATTACTGTAAAGGAACAATCCTTCCTTAATGAGTGCAAAGACATATTATCAATGTTGGCAGCCATGCAGGTAAATATATGGTTCAAGCGCTTGCTATCTGTTGTAGAAGCTGTAATAGAAATGGTGAATTGTTGCCTGTTATTCAGTGTTTTGTCACTGCCCTTTTTGGGTGGTAGTATTTGAAGCTAATCAAGCATCCCTACCATCTAATATGGAGATGTCTGATCTAGAACCCTTTTCATCAATGCAATATACGTGGGTTGTCAATGATAGACGGAGTTACCTTAAAATAAGATACCTTTCTAGGTTTTTGTGTTGTTATAAATAGTCAAACAGTGAAGTAGCTATCTTAGAGGGAGTCCCTACCAAATCAAAGAAGAGTTCATATATGAAATTGACCTACATTCTTCGATTACTCAGCCGTTTTCATCTTGCCGGCCTCCTTTAGGGTAGGGCTATGCAACTTTTGTGATAAGTGGACTTTAGCTGCTGATTTTAGACACAGGGTTATACCAGCATAGCTCATCGTGTTAGTATTTTCAGTAGAACACCAAGTGATATAAGACATAAGAATATATTAAGAGCTCTACTGAGAATTCTTGGCTCTTAATATATTCTTATGTCTTATATCACTTGGTGTTCTACTGAGAATACTTAACATGATGAACTATGCTGGTACAATATTCTGTATTTTTTGTTCTATACAGGTAGCATTAATAGCTTTTTTCCGTTTCAATTTTCCTTGTCAGTCATTTTTTTGCTTATTGTAGGGGCTTCACTGAATGATAACTTATGTTTAAAAGAATATATGATTATATTGTAACTGCTGGTTTGGATGGAAAACAGGTTAAAGATTGCAGCCTCAGAGGGCACATGTTGCAACTGAAATGTGCGCCATCTATCATGGCTGTCGAAGTGTAAATGTTGCACGTCATATGGAGTTATTGATTCTAACATAACACTTTTAACTACCTACCTGATTCACTTCATTCTTACGTCAAACCGCCTGTTGAAAGGTGTGCCCAAGTTTTTGATCAGATGGAAGTTTGTCAAGAGTTCTCTGATCAGATCGAGGACATCTATATCAGCTGTGCAATTTGAATGCCAGTGTGCTGTTGCAATTTAACTTAGGATGTCTTTCTCTATACAGGTTTTGTCTTACACTAGAAGGAAAATGTGCAAAATGTACATATTGTAATGATAGTTATATGTGCAGTTACAGTGGCTGTTGGCCTATTATAAAAAGTTCTGGTGCAGTTTGGTATGGTTATATAAAGCTTCTGAAATTGGCAAGTCTAATTTATTTTGATGTTGGTTTGGAGTTAAAATTTAAGCCGAATTTCACGAAGGCCAACCCAATGTAGGAATTTCTAATTTGAATTCTCAAACTCTCTGTAGTAAGTTAAGGGGGCTTAAGGGCTGATTGATAATTTGTACTAGGAAAAACACTGGAATAATCTCAATTTTTGCCAGTCTTCCTTCAGCAAACCCATCTATCACTAATTGTTAATCTCAGTAATTTTAGATGAGTGGTGTAGGCGTCCTATGAGTCAACCTACCTTAGCACGTGTGAATGTGAATAATTGTTCACTTTGAACATGCAACTTTGAATGCTAAATCACGAATAAATCGTTAGTAATCTTCAATATACGTAGTAATTTAAATTAATAAGAAATTAAGGCCCGAGTTAGAAAAATTGATACATCAAAATTATACTGTCGCGTTTTAACCAAAAGGTAGAATTTTTGAATCTTGGCTTAAAACGTCGGATTACTTGAAGAGGGAGAGAATAGGGGCTTAGAGGTCTTGGATTATCTCTGTAATAAATAATGGTTGCTAAAATTTTCCCCGAACTCATAAAATAGGTAAGTATTTATAGATTTAACATGGCAAAAAAAATAAAAAAGAAAAAAAATAGAAAAACGTGATGTGAAAAGTGCGTCGTGGCATGCCTAGGAGTGGCATAGCTCGCTGCAAATTGATTTTTATGGTTTTTTTAATTTTATCATAACTTTAATGATAAATCGCTGAAAAATACCTAGATGTCATCTTCAAATCCAAACTTGAACCAGACCAAATAAGGCGGTGAATGTTATTTTATCGTTGTACTTAATTTTGGGGAGATACATTTAGGTTGTCTACAACTAGTAACTTGCTGAATAGGTTGATTTTACTTTGATTTTCTTCGATAACCCTATCCAATAGCTACCATTATTGCCAATTCTGTAGTTGTAAACTTGTAATACCTCAATGCTTTCAGCTTCACAGGTGTCAATTATGCATAAATAATACAGACGAGACTCAATGACAAACCATTAAAACCCACGGAAATTAATTTTTAGAATTTCAGCTGCAGACTGGTCTATTTTTTAGTTTGGTATAATTGCTAGCAAAGCTTATATTACTAAGGCCAGACTGCTAAGATGAGCCCCAATCTGACGAAACAGTGCACTAAAACCAGCACCATGTTACCACAACCAATAAAGAAAATCAAAGCAAGCTTTTCACAATAATATAAACTTGAATCCGTAAAGGGAATATAATCCCGTTGATGTATACAAGAAGCTGCTCAAACAAAGTAATCTATGACAGAATCTATGAACTACTATATACAATCTATGACCCCGATATTACGGATTCGTTTGCTGTAGCGACAATGTAATCTAGGAGGTTTATGTTCCTGTCCATCCAGTGTGACAAAAATGCAGTCCATTTGAGATAGCAAGCAGATAACAGCACAATGCAATCTAACAGGCATGCCATTCATTACTCAGATAAGTCAGATATATTACGTGGATCTCTAGGGTATCCAGTCAATGCAATGTGACTAATCTTTTATTTCATATTTTAAAATAAGTCACTAGCAGACATAGAGATTTACATGTCAAGAAAGTTATCAGGGTAATATCATAGGTTTGCATGATTTGAGAGGCACGACACAGCAACCAATCTGAGGAGTGATTTACATCGAAAGCATATTGATGTGCACATCGTGAACATGTACTCATCAACCTAATTTAAATTTGAGGTAAACTTGCCTAATTATCCCAAACCATAGCCTAATTTCAGCTCACAATGTATATCAGCTCATACCAAAAATAACTATGTTTCATAACAATTGTCCTAGTTGTCTGTTAATAAGAAGCAACCAATAGTAACAGAAACTTGTAGAGACATGAGCAAACTTACAGAAAGCTAATTAGAGACAAACCAAGTTCTAGAAACTAAAAGGATCACTTGGGAAGAAAAGAGTATAATTGTTACTTCATCACACAAACATTTGCTAATTTGTCGTATAATCCAAACTTTTTCTATGATCCCCTTCCAATTCTCATCAATTTTTTTCCTCTAGGCCCATAGATATCTACATATTACAGCATTTGAAGTATTATTGGGGCCGTTCAACTATGGCGTACATCCAAGTATTTGATAGAAAACAGGAATACTTAGGCAACATAGATAGAGTGCCGACTATGAGAGCCGACCTTTTAACGGTTATCATAACCTTCTATTTTTCTAATGAGTTCAGATATGAGTCTTTTTGCAAAGGGTAATAGATATCTGACTAATGCTATATAATAAGTTACTAACCCAGAGGGCTACAGTCCCAGATCCAATAATCAAACTTCCCAATCTAATACCAAAAATAAATAAATAAAAAAAGAAAACAAAATTCCAATGGCAAGCTTTTTTCTTATCCGGACGGTGCTCACTTTAAAATCTATTGACCTATTTGTATGTGTTTCAATCAGCAAAACCGTTGATTGCCCTATTTGTCAGAGGTTTTTGGTTGGTTTTTTTTTTTTTTTTTTTTTTTTTTTGGGGGGGGGGGGGGGGGGGGGGAGTGCAAGATAAAGAAGACAAGTTAATTTTGTAGAAAATAATCAATATTCTATGTATTTGTTTGATAAATTATATGAAATCAGTTATTTAAGGTAAAGTGAAAAGATCT
Source organism: Chenopodium album (assembly GCF_948465745.1). Taxonomy (NCBI): domain Eukaryota; kingdom Viridiplantae; phylum Streptophyta; class Magnoliopsida; order Caryophyllales; family Amaranthaceae; genus Chenopodium; species Chenopodium album. The sequence continues at coordinate 33,426,450 of NC_137851.1, read as the reverse complement.
CAGTAGTTACTCCAAAAGCAATAAGATAAAAGTTCGCAAATAAAACATGATAGGAATTTTTATAAAAGAAAAGTGATTGATGTAAGAGGTTAATGACCAGAGCAAGAACCTTTGCTAGTGGTACTGATATCAATTCCTTGCAGAGTTTAAGAGCCCCAAAGACAAGTGCCAAGTATCTCTTTTGAAGGATCATCTTCCCCCGGTCAATCTTGTTCTGAAAATTAAAATTACTTCTTCTCACTCACCAATTTTAATAGTTGCTTCTCATAGCAATTGGTAATAAATAAAAAAACATGAGATTAATGTTTTACATGATGGCCTATCAAGAAAAGACTAATATATTTAAAGACAATTTTTGTATGCGGCTAACCATATGGTGCGGCAAGGGTTACTTGTAGGGTGTTACTTGTATTTTGGGTTACTTGTAGGGTGTTACTGGTTTTGGTCAGGGTGTTACTTGTAGGGTGTTATTGGTTTTGGTCAAGGTTACTTGTAGGGTGTTACTGGTTTGGTATAGGGGTTTGGTCTGAGATTAGTTATAGGGATTATTCAGAATACAAGTAACACTTACAAGTAACCCCCGACAAAACCAGTAACACCCTACAAGTAACCCCTGCCGCACTAAAAAACCTCTGATATTTAAAAATCACAGCAACTTTTATTTTCCAATGTACCAATACTTCTCTCACAAAAAACAGAGTGAAGGATTGCTGTGCTTGTTTGTGTTCATCCCATCACCAAGATTCCACTACTATTTGTCTATCACTATTGACTCTGCGTACCTTAGAAGAAACATGAGCTTTTCAGTAACAAACATATCTAAAAATGATAGCAAGATAATTGATGGATGATTCAGTGGTTCAGGCTTGTTCTGAGACTTTAACCATAGGTACATAGTCTGCTTCTATCTAAGCTTCACATATTCTACATATATTGCAAAAAAAGCCATGCACAACATCTCATGATAGATGAAACTCCCAGTATATTCAATTTTGCTCTTAATATACTACTTCCAAAGTTCCAATCAATACAAACAAAGTACTCATCCCTACAGTAGAAGTAGTGGCGGATGTAGATACACAATATAGCACATAAACTTCACTACATACATAAGTTCATATTATTTTCGGGTTTGTCACTTTTGGTTTGGGATGGGAGCTAAACCAGGTCATATGCTTTTGGATACAATTGGTGATAGACTGATAGAGTGAATGACTTTGATTGAGGCTCAACACGTCTCCAATTGATGTACTTCAATAAATTCACCTTTGAACAAATAAGAAGAGATAAACAATCAAGTGAAATTGAGACAGTATTTAAGCCCAAAAATGTTGGTAGATGAAGCAAGGTTAAATATCAAATAATGAATCAAATGAAAAAGGGGGAAAAACACAAACCCTAATAACCATTACTAACCCTGTGATAGTGTTTCATCATTGTAACTTAATTTAAATTTCTATAACCTAAAATTTTAAGAATAAAATTAGGGAATCTAGACAATTAAGGAACTACATGTGTGATAGAAAGTTTATGCGCAATAATCTGGGCATTCAGCAGTCAATGATCAAACCAGTGACTTTTAATACCAACTAAACTGTTGGAAAAAAAGAAAACCTTGACAACAATAATTCTAATCATCAGCTATAAACCTATAAAAATCGTGATGAAAGTTGAGCAAACTACTTGAAAAAAATTCACAAAATTTGAATCGATCAAATCATAATCAATGAGCAAAACATACTAAATTTGACACAAAATTAATCAATCAATCAAACAAACAAAAATCAATTCACGTTATTCCCAAAAAAATACACCTAAACTTGAATATAAACACAATTCCAACAGCAAAATTCAAAAAGAAAATCGAATAGCAGAGAAAGATCCAACCCAGAAATTATAGATTATAAACAAGGAAAAAAAAAATCAAAAGAAAGCCAAAGAGAAAATACCTGTAGGCATCGAATTGCTGATTACAAACCAAGCAAAAATGAAAAGCAACCCAAATTTAGGACAGAGAAACATGTTGTGATCAGATCAATAACCCATTGATGACGAGAAAGGAACATACGATACATGGCTGTGATGGAATTTGGGAAAGCAGGAGAAGCCAGAAAGCTAATAGAAAATGTTGATGTGGCACAAAAGGGCAAAGCACTAAATTGACTTTTCATTTTCAACCGTACTCGAAACTTCTCGTTTTTTGACAAAGAGGGTCACCCTCCAACCGACTCGACACTATAACTAATACAATGAAAATCAGCCTTAATCAGCCATAACTGACTCGGCACTCCAAACTTCTCATATTTATAGGTGTATAGATTGTTGGACTCATTCTCTAAAAATATTTATATGAATTGCAACACTTATCCATGTTGATGTTGCAACTTGCAAGTTTATACTCGTATATTTTTCTCAAAGGAAGCAAAAAATTAAATAAATAAATATATATCAACCATAAACAAAATTCCTTCTTCATAATTGAAGTTCAAGTCTATACTACATATTATCCAAAAATATATTGCATCCATTCAGACACTGATTGCAACTCTGAAGTCTGAAATATTAAACCTGAAAACTCAAATATTGATCAAAATTCACTCTAGTACCAAGCCAAGTATCGTAAATACCACTTTTATGACAAACTCTTTAATCAATCCTCGCCAACTTTCTTCAAGCTTGCCATGTACGTTAAATAAATCGTCCACAGGTAGGCAAAAGAACTATTTACCAATGGCTGCAAGCAAACAGGGGGGAATTGCAACATATATTAGAGGTGTAGACAAATAAAAGCTTTTTACATAACATACACCATGCATAAATTCCATCTGACTCAGTAGCTACTGCACCTAAATTCAAACTAAACAGCCACATAGACCGTTGCATTGTTCATTTCATATATCTAACAGATTTTTGTCCTAAATGATAGAAAAAAGGGTTGAAAGTTTTAGAAAGTACCTGCAGGTGGACAGGTATGAATTTGAATGTTAGAAAATCACACAATGGCCAATACATAAGACCCTTCATCAAAGTTGGGAGAAGGTCTCTCTTCAGTCTTGCAAAAATCTCTTCTCTAGTTTCACCTGAAATTACAACATAATAGCATATCATGCATAAGAAAAGCATTACAAGATCAATGAAAATTTGTTGGGTCATAATGGAGTGAGAAAAGAAGAAAATGAAAACTTTTATATTTTATTCAGGAGTGACTTTGGGAACATTAACAAACCATTCAATAAAAATGAGTTTAATTGAAAGTGTTTAGATGATGATGCATGGAGTGATGTAGTATGACCGAGCTGGAGCCTCGATACCAAAGTCCATTAGTTTACATTTTGTTAGTATAACACATAAGATACAAAAACTCAAAAAAAAAAAATTTCCAGACCTCCATAGGTTCATCAATATTGAAAATAATAATGTGCTACTCAAATGGAACTTAAATTATCCAAACAGTTGCCAAATATCATTCCAATCCCTCTACCATTCTTTTCTACTTAACCCAGCAATAGTTCAGACGATTGTGTAAGCAATCAGCATACAGTGAAGTTCATTGCAAAATGAATATCTAAAACTATGACACAAGGACTGAAGTTAGAAGAAAGGAGCCTCTCCTGAGCACAAGGAAGGGCATAATGGTCTCTGTAGGAAAAGAAATTAAAAATAAAAATCGAGCTACCAATTCTCATCAGCAATTACAGTAGCTTTCAGAGGATGTCAAGGACTCTACCTTGAAGAGCTGCATTATAGGAGAAGAAAATGCTGTTCATAATCGGTCCATAAATAGCTTGTCCCATAAATATCTTTTTCAAAGTAGTAAATACATCTCTTCCAGGCAAGATCCTTGAGAGAAAATTGAACCATAGATGTTGAGATGGTCCCATAATTATCAATCCATATCCAGCTATACGCAATGTCCGAAATAAGTCAAATGACCCCGATGGTGGCAATGTAATGATCTAGCAAAATTTAAAGCATGAATCAGTTGAACTACATGACAATTGCTAACAATTTGGAAAAGATAAATAGCAGAGATACGCAACCCAAGCTAATGCTAAAAAGAAGTAAAGATAACACATTCAACTCAAGTTATAATGAACTCAAAACTACTAAACTTTCATATTTTAGACCAAGCAAGGTGACAAGATGTTTTCCAAGTAGAAGCAAGAGGACAAGATGTTTTCCAAGTAAGGTTTGGAGTGTTATGGAAAAAGAGACTTGGAGCTATGCAGCTGCCATTATGGTACAAAGAAAAAGAGACACAGGATTTTTATACCACAATGATGAGGAATAGGTTTCTTGCTTAGTTTTGGTTCTTTTTAGTTTGTTTTGTGGCCTTTTAGTTCAATAAACAAATGTGTACATGCTTAAGAGATAGTTAAGAGGAATGCACGCTTATTCTCGAATTCCTTATTCATCCAACGCATTTTCCCTTGTTCTTTCACCCATGCTTTGTTTGAATGTTTATGTGTAGGTTTGAAGGTTTTTCCATGCTGAATTGTTCAAAGAAAGTTCAAGGACGGAAGCTTGTAGAAGCATGGAAGAATGGAAGGGTGAAGGGAGAAAGAAGCTAGTATGTCGTGGATAGGCCATGCAGGGATGTGGTCGTGACCTTGTGCAAGTTTAAGGAGGTTTGCCACTGCATAGGGAACACAAGGGCAGCATAGCCTCATAGGTGCCCACGGCCCCTACATCGACTATGCACCAAGGCAACAAGCATCTAAGCTCCTAGCTTCCCTGCACCAATCGCAAGCATATCGAACAGCAGCCTTTACAGCCGCAGCTCCAAGAAAGCTTTGCAGATCCTAGCACCCTCTAAATTACCCCCTTTCCATGCTCAAAGACAGTCCCAGAGCAACAAAATTGCAGCAGCCCCAAGCCTAGCAGCCCCAAGTTTCAAGCCCTCACAATAGACAACAAAAGGCAGCAGCATTGCAGCAATTTGTAGCACCTTTTGGCAGCCTAAGCATCACCAAATTAAAAAAAAAAAAAAGCCCTCACCTAATGCTCCCAAGTGCAGCCAACAACCTCCACAAAGTAGCAGCAAGATAGCAGCAACATCATATCGTAGAAGCAGCAGCCGCGGACAGCATTGCAGTTGAACTGCACCTGAACACCAGGTGGCTGCGCCCACGCCCTCAGGTCTGCCCACAGCTAGCTGCTTGTTGCCCCGTTATTTTTTATTCCCTTCTTATAAATTTCCACATTCTGATTAGACAATAAATCTGTATTAGTCATCAGAATAGTCTTTCTTTACACCCTCTCACCCCCTGGTTAGCCTAAGAACATAAGTTTATTTAATGATGGAAACAACTACAACAGTCACTCTTAACATTGTAATGCTCACTATATCTGATCAACAACAGGAATTCCTCAAAATCGTAATATGCAGGAGCTCCAAACCAGTGTAAACACATGGTCGTGTGATTCACCTCAATACTGTCAACACAATGACAAACAGTACAGGTTTAATTTTCTCAAAATCATTGGAGCAATGCAAGGTCAATAAATCACTTAACTTACTCATGAATGCAAAAGCCTTCAAATAAAATTTAAAAAGGAAATGTGCTTCCAATGAGGTAATGAAGCCTTCCAATATTTGATTCTTCGTAGAGAAAACTATAAGATATGCACCAATTATCTTTTGGGCCAAAAGAAAACTTCATGCTTAACTAAAAATACTAGGCTTTGTTCCGGCAAATGATTGCCTCACTGCCTATGAGAATGTATAAAATTCTTGAAATGGTGCCTTGACAAATCAGAGGTCCCTAGATTCCCTTCATGAATCTTTTGAAGTGTTATAAAAGCCTAACATTCCTATTAAGAAACCACTGTAGCCTTTTCCTGCCCATTGTAACAAAGTAGTGGAAAGACAGACACTGATCATATTCATGAAAATCATTTGAAAATTGTATACTCTATATCTTAGCTTAGCCGAAATGATGTTTTTGCAACTTCCAAGACGATAAACATCGACCCATCCTCAAATATTTGATGCACGAAGAAGGTGATAAATAATTGATGCACGAAGATGTGCTCCAAGCAGAATGCCAAGCTATTTTACAAGGTCTCATTCAAGCAAAATCAAGATGCAATCAAGTGGTGATCAAAATTGATTAATGGTGGCAATTCGAGCCCTTAAATACCCTACATCTTAGCATCAATTCAAATGCTGTCTGTAGCCTCATATGGTCACAATAAAGAACCACAAAAGAATCTTACATCCGATGACAATCCACAGCAATTATAAGCATTATTCTTCTTCTACTTGAACACCTTAATCCCTTAATTGGGGTTGGCTACATGAATTAACATGATGACATCCAAGGAGGTTAACCATCCTAGAACTACTCTCAATCATTGTAGCTCATGTCAAGTGATTAGCATTGGATTAAAAAAAAAAAAAAAAAAAAAAAAAAAAAAAAAAAAAAAAAAAAAAAGGTAATTGTCAAACTTAATCTTAATGTAGCTGTCCAAAATGATAAAAGTCATTTGTTAGGAAGAATTGCCTCTTATCCTTTTTGCCAAGAAACGTAATTTTAGTGTTTAGCTTTAACCCGAAATTGGTGGTTTAGAATAGAGAGGGTATAATTCTCAGCTTCCTTGATATATTGATAATTTACTTTGTAATTTGCTTTGAATTTTCAATTGCTCTCTCTTGGCATAGTGACATACTAATAATTTTAAGAAGGCATATCTGTTCATGCTAGTTTTTACACTTTGATTTATGCTAGTTTTAACAAACACCCTTTATTCTCTTGCCCACAAATAGTTTTTTTTTAAAAAAAAAAAAAAAAACACACACACACACACAGCAACAATCGTAAAAAAAAAAACAATAATTGCAAAATGAAAATGTAATGAGACTGAAAACTAAGAATTACCTGAGAGGTAAAATCAGCAGCAGCAAAAATAAGGGAAGAAGAGATGGCCTTGATGATATATGGACGAGTTTCAAGCATACGCAAATACCATTGTAGAAAACCACCATACTTGGACCCAGATGTGTATGATGAAGAAGAAGAAAATGTTCTATAAGAATGCAGAAAGTAAACGCCAGAAGTGGGTATTTTAGAATTACTGGAGAGTTTTCCGACGAAATGTGAGGCGAGGAAAGCATACGCACGGCGGTGTTTCTGGTGGTATTGGCGGTGGTGGGATCTTAACAATGAAATTTCGTGACCAAGTTTTGAGAATTGCAGCATTTGCAGGGTGCATCCCCTTCTAATTGTTCTTCCAACAGAAATTACCATTTTTATGGATTTTCTGGAATTTTAAGATTTTTAAGATGTGATTAAGCTCATGGAGAGAAGAGAGAACCGCCAAATCTAATCTAAGTAGTAACTACAAGTGCATCCCCTTTCTAGTTGGAAAAATTGTAAATAATACCCAAGCTCCATTTTTATTTTTTTTTAATAATTTCAATTTTGAATTATTATGGAATAATCCCAATTTTAGAGTTGTTTATTTTGTTCAATTTCAATTATTGGTTGTCTGTTGAAAGGGTTAATTAGTTTTCTTTTTTTACTATAATTGTCACATGTCAAGAGCTAATTAGCAAAAAAAAAAAATAAAAAAAAAAACAACAAAAAATTTAAAATAAAATAAAAAATCCCAGCCCCACCCCTTCCCTAACCATCCCAGCACCCACCGCCCACCAGAATCCTAGCTACTCGACTCAACTCATTAACATTTTGAGTAAATCTCGAGCTTGAGTCGAGCTCACTCAAGTCGAGTTTTGGCCGAGTCAAACTTCAGTGGCTCGCGGGTTGTCTCGTCTCATAAGCACCCTTAGTTGACGTTTTGGAATAGAGAGATAGTGAGAAGAAAAAGGGCGGATGTGATAGGAGAGGGATAGAGAACTTATTAACTAAAAGAAAAAAGTGATACATCTTGTTAAAACTTTTATTTTTAGAAAGTGTTGAATCTTACTAAAAACGCGGATGAAGTATTATTTTTTTATATTAAAAATTTTATACATACACTTTGTACTAATGAATAAGAAAAAAAAAATACAATTTATTTTACAATAAAAATTCAAGTAATAAACAAGGAAGAAAATCATAAACTTTATCATAAAGTCCCTCCTTGTTTAAATAATTGAAACGTTTTTCTTTTCTGTCCGTATTTAGATAAATGAAACATATTACTTTTAGTAATTTTTCTCTATTTTTTTAATAATATTAACTCAATTTTTGATAACATCCTACTAACTTATGGCCCCACAAAACCTTACTCTCTTCGCTCTCCTCAACTTATACCTCACTACTTATTATTTTAATAAATTTAACTCACCTTCCTAAAAATCCGTGAAAGTCAAAACGTTTCATTTATTTAAACACGGAAGATTTTAGGATATTTTGGTATGATTTTAGGGTATTTTGAACCTTATTTTCATGATAAATTCGCATCATAGTTCATTACTTACTCTTATTTTATGCAATTTTTGTGTATACTATGCTTCACGGGTTTTGTTTGTGTTTTGATACATTTTATCACCTTTTGACACTCATGAAGTCTATAGACTGATTGAAGATGTAAGGACAAGGAAAGAGACAAGCGCAGTTGATGGAGCTACGAAAGAAACATGAAAGAATGTCTAGAAGATAAAATAAAAGCAATCGGAAGAGTTTAGGAAGGACTTTTATGCATAGGTCAAATTCAACTGGCCATAATTTTTTTGCTTCTCTATATTTTGAGGTGATTAAAATTGCAGATTAAAGTTCATTTCAAGAGCTTTCCAACGAGTATGTGGACACATGTCTTTTTTTTACGAGTATGGAAGAAGTTACGACTATTTGAAGATTTTCCTAAAGTGTCGACGCACTTCGTGCGGCCGCGACTATCCTTTGGAGAGGTCGTGCCTCTCTAGTGCTGAACATTCTGCCCATCACCTACATTAAGGTGGTGTGGCCTCTCCTGTCACTTGGAGAGGCTGGCCTCTATTTTCTGCGATTCTTAGGATTTCAAAAAAAAAAAAATAAACCCTAGCTTAGTGTTCTGGGGCTTTTTGTACGTACCCGAGTGGAGGCCGTGTATGTCCTGCGGGAGACAGATCCGCAATGCAACACTCGAACGACCTGGTCACCTGCAAAACAACGAACCTCCGGTGTGCCGGAGGTTCGCCTCCGACAATCAAGCTAGCGATCGGAAAAAGGTATTTTAGAGAGAGAAAGTAGAGAGAAGGGAGTTTAATTTTGGGGGTCATTGCCTCTTGGAGGATATATTGATTGTATACAAACTGATGTAAATGATCAGTATTTATAGTGCATTGGGACATGTGCCCTTTAGGTTATTTAATCTAAGTAGATTGGCTTTTCAACCGTTTTACGGTTTCTAGGGTTATGGGCTTAAAGCCCATTTTAACCCTTCTATCATTGAGTGACACGTGTCATGCTCTAATTGGCTCATTGAGTGCTGAGCTTACGGACACGTGTCGCTGTGGCATTGGTTCACATATCAAGGGTATTTTTACCCTAAACACTTAGTTTTAAGGGAGAGAATTTTTTTTGTAGTTTTTAGCTTGGTTAGGGTTTTTAGAGAGAGAAACTCTTATTTTCTAGAGAGAGAAAGTGAGAAAAATTGTTTAAAAAGCTTGGAATATGAAGAATTGAAGGAAAGAGACTTGAAGATTTGAATACTACTCCTTGCAATATCAATGAGAATTTCTTACTATCTCTCTCTTACTTTATTGCTCTAATTAATTATTTTTGTATCTTTTCTAGTTTGTTTGTTTTTTTTTTTTAATTTTTTTAAATTTTTTTTTATTATTAACTTGTTTATGTTAAATTAGTGATTTGATTTCATGTTCTTAGTTATTATTTCCTTTAGTTTTGCAACTTATTATGATTTGTGAGTATTTCTTTTACTTGGGTTGGTTAAAGCCATTGATAAATTCACAAATACTTGTTTGCATGTGTTGATTTAACAAATATGGGGTGTTAATTAGTTGAGCTTAAGTGGTTTTATTATTAGTTCTTGTAAGTGGCCATTGCTAGAACTATTTATCCAAGCTTGCTCAATGAAGGATCGAGAGATGAAGTTGAGTTAGCTCACTTTTGCTTAATTGACTTAAAATGCCATGAGAGAAGGAATTCCTTGTGGGAAAAGATAAATAAAAGTAGAGCTATTAAATTATACTTGTATGCATGGAGCTATTTAGATGTTAATAGTAGGCACAAGCTATTATTAATATCTAAATAGCTTCATGCATATAATTTTAATATCTAAATAGCTTCATAGCCAAAGTATTATAATTTGTATTAAACTTTAATAATTGTGTACATAAGTTGGTACTCGGAATCGGAACCCGGTGGTTTTTCAAAATTACACCTAAATAACTTCATAGCCAAAGTATTATAGTTCGTTGGCATCGCTATGGTTTACTGTTTTTTGTTTTTCAAAATTATTTGATATATATCATATATAATGAATCAAAAATTAATTAAACTTTTTAAATTCATAATAATTTTGAAAACTGACAACAGAAAAGTGAACTTTTTTTTTCTTACTTTTAGGGGTGAAACAAATTCGGTTATAAACCGAACCAAATCGAAAACCAAACTGAATAACAAATATGGTTCGGTTTTTTTCGAAAGTGGTTCGGTTTCGGTTTGCAAAATTAAGAAACCGAAATTATATGGTTCGGTTTCGGTTTCAGAAAAATGAAAAACCGAAAAACCGAAACCGAACCGAATTTTTGGCCCAACCTTAAAAAACCCTAGCCCAACTCTACATAGTATACAAAGAAAAAAAAACTAATCTTTCTCTAGCCTCTTTCCGCCCTTTCTCTCTCCTTTCCTCTTCTCTTCTTTGCTCTTTCTCTCTCCTCTTCGATCTCCTCTTCGATATTCTCTTTTCTTTTCCTCTTTCTTGTCTTTCTCCTTGCCTCTACTCTTCTTTGTCTATCAAAATTAGCACAACGTCACTAATTTCGCTTAATTTGGCCAAAACGAAGGTTTTCATAATAAAGCAAAGATTTTCATGGTTAAAACGAAGGTTTTCGTAATAAAATTCGCAAAATTTGGCCAAAACGAAGGTTTTAATGGTCAAATTCGACCATCTAGAGTTTTCATGGTTGAATTTGGCCGTTTTAAACCAAATTCGAGATGAAATTCAAAGTCATTTTTGGTTTAAAAGGTATGTTTTCTTGTTTTTAATTTTCTTTCTTTTTTTATTTTTGAATTTTTAATAAATCCATTAATGTGATACAGTAGGATTTTTGTGCTTATTTTGGTGTGGTTTCGGTTTGGCGTAGGTGGGGTTTAGTTGGGTTGGTTTCAGTTGTGGGTTGTGGGTTAAGGTTATTGGTAGGGGTGGGTTGTCAATTCGTTGTGGGTTTTGAGTTTATGTGGTGGATCTGGATATTGGTTTGGTTTTGTTTAGTTCGGTTTGATTGGTGTGGTTTGGTTCGGTTTATTTTTTTTTTGCAAAATTTGATGTTTATGATGCTTGATAGGAAATTCGGTACGGTTTAGTTTTTTATTTTAAAAAAACCGAAATTTAGGTGGTTTGGTTTGGTTCAGTACGGTTTCAAAGTTAAAGTGGTGCAGTGCGGTTTGCAAAATCCCAAAACCGAAATTAAGTGGTTCGGTTTGGCCAAAAAACCAAGCCGAAAACCGAACTTTCACCCCTACTTGTTTTCTAAAAAACTGAAAACAAAAAATAATGCCATACAAGCCCTAAATTTTAGGTTTTAGTTAAAGTGGTTCAAATTCCAATTCCGAATTTTTAGACATGATTCCAACCAATTTCGGGTCCAGTTCTTCAAATTTTAACCGTATATCCGGTTTGCTCACCTAATTACACATAACTATCAATAACTAAATACTAAAACAGACACAAGGAGTGACATATGTAACAGGTGCTGTTTTTTCATCCAAAACCCTCCTTTCCTTTTTAATTAATTAATTTATTTTTTTGTGAATATTTGATACAATCAATCATCAATCAATCAATCACTAAATACTAAAACAAACACCGGGAGTGACACATGTTACATCATGGTGCCGTTTTTTCCCTCCAAAACCCTCCTTTCCTTTTCAACTTTTTTTTTTTTTTTTTTTTTGTGAATATTTGATACAATTATAATAATATCATTCCAAATCTTTTATATTATTTTATGACAAATATATTCGGTTTTATTTGGTGTTTATTATTTTTCCATAAACATTTACCTAAAATATTATTCCAACTCCTTTTTAATTATTTGATAAACAAAGTAATATTAGATTTTGTCAGAAAAAAGTAGTTTTAATAAAGTTTAATTATATTATTGATATTAAAAAAAATTACTTGTATTACTTTAAAGCATCACTTTTACTTGTTAGATATAATTATTTTAATATGAGACGAACGTAAAAATAAAATGTTGCGACTATTACAAAATAGAGGAAGGATCAACTCAGTGACTCACCCGGCTTTCTGCGTAGCAGCCAAACAGATTCTCTTCGAGTGTTTTTTTTTTGGTTTCCCAAATTCAAGTGTTTAGTTAGGGTTTTAGCAACAAAACCAATTTTCGCAAATCAGCAGCAAATTCAATTTGGAAGCAGCAACAATGGCGAGCACCAAAGTCCAGAGGATTATGACCCAACCTATTGTAGTTTTACTTCCATTTTCATGTCGTTTTTGTCTTTTTACAATTTTTATATTTATTTAATTTTGGTCTAATGCATCTTCTTTTTTTTTTTTTTTTTTTTTTTGCCCTTTTTCGCCGACTTTCGAATCTTCCAGAACCTGATTTTCAGGTTTCTTCAAAGCGTAAGCCCCAATTTCATTGCTATACCAGATTTTACATTTATCTTTCGTTTAATTGCCTTTATTATTCCGAGTTCAATTTGTTTGTTTTGAATGCAGAAAGCTCGTATTCAGATTTGGTTGTTTGAGCAAAAGGATGCGAGGATTGAAGGCCGTATAATTGTAAGATTTTCCTCTTACTCAGTAGTTGGTACTAGTTTTGTGATGAATTTATTTATTTTTAATTAATTTTAATCTGAATTATGGTTTCTATTTCGATTAAATCAGAAAATTTAGTTAAAACATAATGTTTCATGATTTATAAAAAACATTAGCTTGTAAATATAGCAAAACTAAAACTCCTCAATTCAAGTTATGAGCAAGCATCAAAATCAATGGACAAATTCAGACTTTAATTTCAAAATTTTACTTAAAAAATTACTAATGGATACCTGCCAGCAATGTAATCATATAATATGATGGGTAGTCCTTGAATCGTTGCATCTGCAATAGTTCTAGAGCCAGCCTCGGAGAAAGCCAAATAAGAATACAGATAATGGGAAAGCTAAAAATCTTCCTAATGTAATGTTACCTTGGTTATAATACAATCATAAGCTCCCAAGCACTCCTCTGTATTAATAATATAGCCCTTTGCAGGAAATTTTTCGTTGGCTATCAATTTTAAATCTTTTTAGATTTAATTGAACAAGTAATGCATAACATGATAGTAGTAAAGCTAAACAAAACCATATGTAGTGATAACCCTTTGGCTATGAAAGTAGTAAAGCTAAACAAAACCAAATTGAAATGCCTATGACGGGCCTGTAGTTTCCCTTCATACCCATAGAGAGTAATAGCTTGAACTAAATTTATTCCAACTGCACTTTCTTGCCATTCAATTGTATACAATAAAGGTTCCCCTTTATAAAGAGATTCAGCACCTTGAATATTCTGTACTTGGATTGTAATGTACTCAAGCAGATCTTCCTTAACTGTTGAACATCATAAAATAAGAGGTTCAGAAAATAAAATTAACTGTATATCGAGAGGGAGAACAATCTCAATGCAAATTTTATCAGGCAGACAAAAAAAAATCTATTAGGCCACGGTGTCCTTAGGATGTATAAGAAAACTTGCTAGAATTTGGACACACTATCAAGAAAAAATCCACTACGATATATACATGGAATAATATGCCAAAGTTACCAGGTTAAACAGCTAGGAATTTTTATTACAAGGATAGAGGCTTTGTTATTTTTACCTTAAATAATACGGAGTATCAGTTTCAGGTCATATAAGTCAGATAACTGTTAATAAGGTACTCCAATAACGACCGCCCATATTCAATTCTGAACTATAAAAAATGTGTGATAAGCTCAACTCAAAGATAAGTTCAGATAATGGTTTTCAGGTGAAAAGGACAAAGCCTTTGCTCTGGTCATCGCCCCAACGGTGGTTTTGGTCCAAATAATTTTCTTAAAAACTGTCATTTCCCTTTTAAAATTTTAACTAGCAAAGCTCAATAAGTTAAAAGTGAAAGTTGTCCAATTTGAATAGTAGGCAGGCAACACATCAAAATATACAAAGATTTTTTTAAAAAAAAACTAAAAGAGACCATACCTAATCAAGCCCTAATTCCCAATTTTTTTGCAGTGACTAATCAAACTCTACTGCTCTCATTCCTAATCTGTGATGTAACAGTATACATATGCGATTTTCTCTTTTGGATCCTGGCTGACCATACTAATATGTTTGCCAATAATCAAAACTTAATCAGGATTACAAATTTATTATAAGTTGGGGTTCTCCCTTTATCCCTTAATAAAGTATACATCTTTGTTTAGCACAAATATTTAAGACAATAAGTTACAAGTATTAAGGATCTAAGGAATAATTTTTTTTTTTTTTTTTTAATTTTTTTTAATTTTTTTAATTTTTTATTTTTTAAGAGAGGGTCTAAGGAATAACTTGCTAAAACGAATCAATCAATCAAGGCGTTAATCCTATAAGTGGGGTCGGCTACATGAACCAAATTTGATTATTCTGTGTGGTCATCCACAAAAATCTTCCTCCTCTATCCCTTACGATCCAATGCTTTATCATCATGCAAATCCATATGCTTCATATCCGTCCTAACTCCTTTCAACCAAGTCATTTTCGTTCTCCCTCTCCCTCGTTTAACCCCTCTATGGTCCCACTCTTTCATTCTTCGAACCGGTGCACCCTCGGGTCTCTGTCTTACATTCCCAAACCAACGCAGGCGGTTTTCCCTTTTTTTGTCTCCAATGCCTGCCACCACACCTACTTTCTTGCGAATAACCTTATATATGATCTTATCTCTTAGAGTGTTCTCACACATCCACCTTAACATGCGCATTTCCGTAACCTCCATCTTCTTAATGTGCTTCTTCTTAAAAGCCTAACATTCTGTGCCATAGAGCAACACTGGTCTTATGGCTGTAGGATTTTCCCTTCAAATGTAAGAGAATGCTTCAGTCACATAACAATCCTGTGGCCACTCTCCATTTAAGCCACCTCGGTCAATTCATTTCCATCCAAACATTCACTCATGGTCAATTCCTTTCCATCCAAACTTACCACGTCTTGATCAATGTGAAATATATATATATATATTTTTTTTTTTTTTTAAGACACCCGAAATAAAAGATATGAATAAGGTGTAAGGATATGATTCATATGAACTTGATTCCAATAAGAAACTTACCACAGGAAATGGGGTAGAATATCTGGGATATGTAGTGCACCAACAAACAGACACCAAAAACACAAAATATCCTCACTACGCTACAAGAAGCTAATGAGTTTTATCTTTCAATAAATTATTTTTAAATACATTTATCATATTCTTATATTGATGTGTAATTTCTTGTTTGTTTAAATATAAATTTATTCATATAGAGTAAACAAACTCTATGGATTTACCTTGCTATGCAAATGCTTGTTAGAAATTTCTACTAGCAGAACTTTCTCTTTTCTTTATCAATTTAAACCTGCATCCCCGGTCAAGTTGCCTTAGTAGCGCGACTAATTTTGTTAATTTATTGGAATATGCCTATCAAATCAGAAGTTAAGGGTAAACCAACTCATTATGCTTGATTTTGGAGGGGGTGAGATGGATGTTGGCCTTAGTATTCAGTATATTTACTCTAGCCTTTGGGATGTGGTTTACTTGTGCTAATCATCTTAACTACTTAAAACAGTAAAAATCTCTTTATGAATTTTTTTAGTGTGCTGGGGTTGATCTTATGCTTAATGTGGTACTGAGTTGATGAATATGACTGAGCAGAAGTATTTTTTTCAACTCAAAAGTTGTATTGCATTTTGCAATAGATGCTGCTGATATCCATCTCTGGGTCTGTGTGAGCTCTCTTGTGTATTGATATATACTGATTCATGATCTCTTCAGGGCTTTGATGAATACATGAATTTGGTTTTAGACGACGCAGAAGAAGTGAATGTCAAAAAGAAGACCAGAAAATCACTTGGTAAAATTTACCGTCTATCCTATCATTTCTTGATCTGTTACTTCTTGATCTCAAGTCCAACTTATTTATCATTGTTGCCTTTTGTTTAGGGAGGATCCTTCTGAAAGGAGACAATATTACTCTGATGATGAATACGTAAGTTATATATATATATATATATATATATATATATATATATATATATATATATATATATATATATATATATATATATATGTATATATGTATATATATTTCCTCTGAGTGTTCTGTTGTATTCTTTTTATCCCCCCTCCTTGTATTAATAGTGCTTTGTTTATATATGTTTGCAGGGGAAAATGAGACCCAGCTGATTTGCATTTATTCACAAGTATTAAATTTAAACTGCTCATCCGCCTTAAAAGTTTTGTGCGTATTAATGTAATATGTACTTCAAGGCCTTACCCTCTGTTCCGTATAGTTAATGTGTAGTTTGATAAATATGAAGTTGTGAGTTGTGACTTTGACGAATGTCTTCGTTTGTGTTTAGTAGAAGTTCTTTTAGTTGAGGTCCTGGTGGTGCAATCCAATATGGGGCAATTTATTATGCTCTACCAGTTTATGTTACAGAAGAGGGCTCTTTCCAGATAACTGTGTTAATGATTAATCAAAATGTGGTGACTGTGACGTCTGATAGCAAGCTCAAAGTCATTGACTACATGAATTTTATAATGGAATCTCTTAAAATCAAAATCCAACACACACACACCCCCCCCCTCCCCCCCCCCCCCCCCCTTCTTTTCCCCGGTTGCCTTACTTTCTTCAAAACCCCCTCTCCTTTTTCCCCCCGGTTGCCTTACTTTCTTCCAAAAAAAAAAAAAAAAAAAAAAGAAAAGCCCCATTCCTCAATCCTCAACTAGGTAACGTAAAGCATCCATTATCCCTATCTCTTGGTTATGAGAAGATTAAAATGTAGCTTTTTGAAAAGAGTATAACATTAAAAAGAACACGGTTGTATTTGGAAAGTGTAACACTTAAACAAACACAAAGGGAGTATTGTACTCTTCACTCAATGTGATATTGTGATTATATTAAAACATACTACCTTCGTTTTTTATTAGTTGACATGACGTGAATCAAGAGGCTAATTCTTTTGAAGGATCTAATGAACATTTAGAAGGTCCAATTAACTTCATTATAGGCTGCCTAAACAAAGAAAGAAGCAAAGAAAGGTTCAATAGCTTAATTTGGAAAGAAAGGAGCTTGATTTTTAAAGAAGAAGAAATGACACATTCGGCTTGAATTGCGACGGTCACACACCACAACAAGGGCCACGCGCCACCTCTGAGCAACCAACTTGAACCTAGAAACACCGTGGGCCGGCGCGTGAAGATTATCTCGGCGCGTGTGGTGGTTTGTCGACTGCAAGTTGAAATGGATGATTTTTCTTACTTAGTTTTTTTTTCTAGAGTTTTGCTTCCAGGTTTTTATCTTTCACTTGAAAGGGTTTTTCTTGGTTTAAGCACTTAGGATAAGATTTAATTTCTGTTATTTAGTTGCTATAAACTTCCTAAATATATTAGGAAAGTTTTTTAGTTAATTAGAGTTTGTTTAGGATTAGTTTTCCTATTCTAATTAGAAGTAGTTTTCTATTCTAGTTAGGATACTTGGGGGGGCAAGGTTAGGGGATTGTCCTAATCCTTATAAGGGTAGAATTAGTTATTTTTAGTCTATAAATAAGGGATTTTCGTGGCTCTTAGAGACATAACATGAAATGGAAAAATCAGATTAATTTCAATAAAAATTGTTTAGCTTTGCTTAAACGTTTTCTTGCTAGTTTTCAATTCAAGGAGTTGTTTTGATAATTAGAACGTGCAATTCTTAGTTCTAAGAGTAATTTAAGATTTGTTCATCAAAATACTTAGTTCCAGGAGTAGTCTAAGTAGTTTGATTAAGCATTGAATTTGTTTTAGGAGTAGCTGTTTTCAAGGTCATATCCGGTTACTTTCAATCGTTTTTGGTTCGAATTTCTGATCAAGAACGAAGCTTTATTCTAAGGGTGTGATTTTAGATTCTTTATTAATTTAAGGGGTTTAAATCCACATCGTGACACATTTTGACTTTTGCACTATTCACACACTTCTCTTTGACTGTGTTTTATGCTTTATATGTAATGAAAAATATAGTCATATGGGATCTTGTTAGATTCGCCACGATATATATTTCCAAAATATCGACGTTTTTATAATATTTGCTTATTGGTAACTAAAGATATTAATAGTTGAATTTGTGTATTGACAAACGTGACTAAAGAAATGTGTTAAATAAAAAGAAACGGAGGAAGTATTTGGTTATGTAATAATATCAAGGGGATGTTTGGTATGGGTATTCAGGAGAAGGAAAAACAATCAAGACGGTTAATTCCCTTTGTTGGTGTTTGTAATTTCAAATTTAATCAAACCCTTTACCCTATATATGCTTACCCCAAACTCTTCTACTTGCATTCCCCACTCCATCCCCCTCTAATCTTACCCTCAACTCGCCACCAAAAGTCACCAACACCAAAGTCGCCACCACCACCACCAAAAGTGCCTCTCAGAACGCACAAAAGTAGAAGGAATCTAGACGCTGGTCAGAAAGATTCCATGACCACCTTAATAACATCAGTCACCACTGACCACATCATATCACTGCCTTAACTCGCCGGAAACCACCCCTAACCTATGGGTTTCGAAGACTACCATGCTAATAAGGAAATCAACCCCAACCCACTGGAATCCACTCAACTAACCATGAAACCACTCCTAACTTGTCCAAAACCACCTTGTCGGAAACCACTCATACAATATCTAAAAAACACCCCAACATGTGGGAAACCACCCATGAACTAATCAAGATTTTTTTTTTTTTTTTTTTTTTTAAAAAACTTTTTGTATCATCAACCAGTGGTTTATATGGTTAAGTTCAAATATAAAAGTTCCAGATTTGGAATTTTCATGTTCAAATGACTTTTGGAACCTTAAATTTACCATTTTTATAATCGTAAACAATAAGGTATCATTATACTCCCTCCGTCCCCAAATGATAGTCCCTTATGGGAAAATTTTAGTCCCAAAATGTTCACTCCATTTGCTTTTTCCAACAACCATTAATATTAATTTTTTACCAAAATTCCCTTTAATTTACAACAATATTGGTGTAAATTTAAATTTCCCATGTAAATTTTGTTTTCCCATGTACTTTTATTACTTTTTCTCTCTACTTTTTTGCATACCCAATGTCAATTTACTTTTTCAATGTACTTTTACTATTCTTATTTGTGTTTATTAATTCCCGTGAAAAATGCCCATAAGGGACTATTAATAGGGGGGAGAGAGAGAGAGAGAGAGAGATAGAGAGGAGTGACGACATCGACGACAATAGAGGGAGGGGAGGGGCGGCAGTGGCAGGCTTGAGGGGCATTAGAGGGAGGTGATGTGAATTTGAAGGCAAATTCTTTCGAAGAAGGGGAGAATTACGTAGGTAAAAGAGTTTTTCCTTAGTGTCCTAAAATCCTAGGTGCAAATCTAGGATGCTATCTTTAATTGCTTTCAAGTTTTAGTTAGTGTTTTGCCCCCAAGTTTTTGGTAGCAATTGCTCTGTTTTTATTGGTTGACTTGTGATTTTTAGTTAATTTATTTTGATTATTATTTAAGGTCTTAGGAGTTGTTAGTCAGTCAAGATTATTTTAGATGTTTTAGTTTTCGAAGGGCTTTATGCTAGAGTGGAAAGATCTTGAAAATCAAGGATAATATAAGTCTTATAAAATGCTTTTGGAAAGGCCATGATGACCATCTAAAGAATGTAAGTTTTTGATTAGAAATGGAGTTCATTTGGTTAGTCAACGACTGTAAAACTAAAATCATTCAAGTTTGTCAAGTAAATTGGTTTGCTTGTTTTCCTATTTTAAGGGGGTGTTTGGTATGAATTTTGGAAATTGGAAAGATCCACGCCAAGCCACCCAGATTTGCCGCATTGTGACATTTTCTATCGTGACAAATCAAAGGTAGTTTTGTCACGCCATTATTCCTAGCAAATTTTATCCTCTTTTCGACTTGTGCTTTATAAACACTATAGTCTTTAAAAAGTTACGACAGAGTTAAACATCGTTTTTCAACTCTCATATTCTAATTTTCTCTTTTTTTTTCTTAATCTTTTATATTCTAATCTTTCACAATTCCTCTCCCAAGTTGACAGAGGGTGAAGTAGGTCGTTGACTAATCCTCCCTAAGTTCAAACAAATTTATAATCACTTAACAAATTTAAGTACAAGTATAGAGGTAAGTCAAGAGGCGAACCACTAGGAACAGTTATGTTCAAGTGCTTTCAATGTGCGCCTAACCTAGGTCGAAGTCAAAGGTGAAAATTATAGTAATCAATACTAATCAACTACCAAAACAAAGAAGCAAACAAATGAAACACTAGGGAATGAGGATCAACAAGACAACAAGTAATCATGACTATTGCAACAACTTGGGAAGGTCAAGTTAATCAATGGTTGTGAAAACTAATGATAAGAGCTGTCAATTAGAATCAAAGAGCTATCTGCCTATCTCCTAATCGTTAAGCTAGGTTTCCTCTATAAATAATAAACTAGGAGAATCACTATTCAAACCATCAACAATTGCGAATCCTAAATCAAGTGTTCATGTCATCAGAATCTACACTAATGCAATCTAGCATAGCTCTCAAGGCCTAATTAAACTACACACATGTAAACTTACATCAATCACTTTAATCTCAACAATCAATCAACATAATTCCCAAATTTATCACAATCAATCAATCATAAAAGTTTTACCCAAACTCTAGCAAAACAACTACTCACTAACAATCATCATCTAATCAACAAGCAAGTAAATGAAATCAAGAATCAATCAAACATCAACAACAACTACTCTAATCAAGATTCAAGCTAAGCAATAAAACTAAATCAAACAAACATGAAATTAAACAAAACAATAAGATAATATAGAGTAAGAAATGCTCATTGATTATTG
Source organism: Chenopodium album (assembly GCF_948465745.1). NCBI lineage: Eukaryota > Viridiplantae > Streptophyta > Magnoliopsida > Caryophyllales > Amaranthaceae > Chenopodium > Chenopodium album. The sequence goes on along the minus strand of NC_137851.1, from coordinate 33,405,215 downwards.
ATAAGATCATCAATAAAATTGTCACCCTTGTTTTGGGTGTTTTTGTCACTTGGGAGAGTTACAGCTCGAATACTGGTCTGAGGCGGCCTGTACCTGCAAAACCACAAAGACTCCGGGTGGTTGGAGCTCTGCCTCCGACGATCAAGTTAGAACGCGTTGGAGAAAGTAAAAAGTGCGGAAAGGTAAAAGTGAGATCTTCTCGGATTCCGAGATCAGGTGTTTTCTCTGAAGTGAGAGAATGTAGGGTATGCTGTAATAAATTGTAGATGTCCCCAAAACGGGGGGAATCTCCTTATTTATAGGGTCATTGGTAAATGTGCCGCTGATTAGGTCACTATGACCTAATTATGATGGACTGTGGCGTCGAATTACGGCTTTCTCAAGATTTGGGCCCTGAAGGCCGCCTTCTTTCCCAAATTCTAGGAATGACACATGTCAAATGGAGATTGGTCCAATTTGGACTAATCTGGGTCTGACACGTGTCACTATTTGGTTGGCCCACGTGGCTTGGGTAAAAATTACCCAAAACATTTGCCACTCACAGATGTGACGTGGCACGCCACGTGGCATCTGTGACACGTGTCACTCAGCCACCATTTTTTTTACTGTGAATTTTTAACTTTTCTCATTTCGGAGAAATTTTGAAAATACCCCTGTATTTACCTCTATATAATTACAAAGTTTACATCCCTCTTTTTAGACGTTTCCAAAAATTTCTTAGAGAGAGAAAGTCAAAGAGTTCTAGAGAGAGAAGCTCTGACCACCATCTGTGTTAAAACACAAACTTCTTTTACCCCGCCTGCCCCAGCCGGTATAGCAACCGCTTGTGCTATATACAAGCAAGATTACCTTCAACCTGCCTACTGCAGCCGGTTAACGCTTGACCCCTTCCAGAGTCAGATTTTAAAGGTACCGTCTCTACCTTCTTCAGCTCATTCTTACTTTTTCTGTTTGTATACTTTCATTCAATAAATGGACTCATCACCAACACACACGGCATAGCCTTGGTCAGTAGTCAGCTGGTCTTTTGGTACGGCTGAGTCTAGGACTGGGGGTGCCGGCTCTGGGTGCATGGAGCAATTTTGTACATCCCCCCAACCGACCGTCTCTATGTCTATGCAGGACACAATGGCTAGAACCAATCAAACAACCACCAGACGGCGAAGGAGAGACAGTACATTGGTAGTGCCGTCTGATGAAGTGACTCCGGTTGAGGGGGAAGACATGCAGATTGACTCGGGGGAATACTCCCCGTTTGGGATCCCAAGGACCCCAAGTGACGGGATTTTGTATAAGGCTGAGGGTAGAGACGGTGAGGAGGCCGTCTCCAATGCTGAACTTGAAGAAGTTGATCACTACCAGAAAACAATCAAATTCCGACGGACACATAATTCCGTCGGAAAATTCAAAATTTCCGACGGATTTATATTCCGTCATAAAATATGTACTTTCCGACGGATTTTTCCATCGTAAAGTATCATTTCCGACCGAAATTTCCGTCGGAACATATTTAAATTTTTTTTTAAACCCTAACAACCCCTCTTCTCCTTCTCCTTATTTCCGCCCCCTTATTTCAGTTTCCCCCTTCTCCTTCTCTCTCCTCCCCTCATTCTTCCCGTTCTCCTTCTCCCTCTTCCTCTCCTTCTCCGCCCCTTTTCATTTTTCCTTTTTTCCTGTTTCTTCTTCTCCCTCCTCCTCTCTCTTCTCCCTTCTTCTTCTGCGTCCTCATCTTCTTCGCCCCTTTTAATTTTTTGAAGAAACTAAGGGAAAGGTCTAAACGAAGGTTTCATGGTCAAATTCGACCATGAAAACTCTAAATCTAGAGTTTTCATGGTCGAATTTGGCCGTTTTAAACCGAATTTGAGGTGAAAATCAAGGCCATTATGGGTTTAAAAGGTATGTTTTCATGTTCTGATTTTTATTTTATTTTTTTGAATTTTTTTGTTAGTTGTTGTGGTTTTGGTTTTTCCGGTGGTTGTGGTGGGTTTTCAGGTGGCTTTTTTTTTTCTTTTTTCTTTTTTTTTTTTTTTTTTTTAATGTTTGTTGGTGGCGGTGGTCTTGGGTGCCACCAGGGCTAAGGGTTAGGGTTAGGGTTAGGGTGGGTGGTTTAGGGTGGGGTGGGTTAGGGTTCGGTCGGGTCTGGGTTAGGGTTTGGGTGTTTTAGGTGGGTGGATTTGGGTATGGGTGGTGGTGGGGTTTTGGTTAGTGTTCGGTCAGGGTGTGGGTAAGGTGGTGGTGGTGCTGTGGATAGGTTACGGTGGTTGTGGTAGTGGTGTTGTGGATCTAGGTATGGGTGGGGGTGGGGCTGTGGATAGGTTAGGGTTAGGAAGTGGGTTTGGTTGGGGTTGACAGGGGTGTTTTGGGTGGTGATACGCCGTGCCGGTGGTGGCGCGACGTATTTTTTTTTTTAATTCCTTGAAATTGTTTTCCGACGGAATTCCCGTCGGAAATTTCCGACTGAATTGTGAATTCCGTTGGAAATTTTCGACGAATTTTGCCGGTGCCGAAAATTGTCTCACGACGGAAAATTCCTTCGGAATAGTGTTTCCGATTGAATTTCCGTCGGAAAAGGTCGTTTTTCCTAAAAACGTTTTTCGACAACCATTTTCGATGGAATTCCGTCGGAAACGTGTTTTCCGACGGAATTTTTCTGTCGGAAATGGCAGGTTTTCTAGTAATGGATCCCGAAGATGGAGACGGGGAGGGATCCGTGTCTGCCTCGGGCTCAGACGGTGAAGAAGTGTCAGGAGAGAGACGGAGGGAGCACCGCCTCAGTGTCTGAGGACAATAGCGATGCTCCTCTATCCCCGCTTGAGGATAGTGAAGTTGAGGAGAGGAAAAAATGGAACAAGAAGGCAGATCCCTTCAAAATCCACGACCAAGAGAACGCCAACAATTATTTTGGCTTCTATAAGGTGGCATTTTTGGCTGGCCTCCGGTTCCCCTTCCATGATGCAATGAAAGCCATCTTGTAGGGTTATGACTAGGCGTCTGGAAATTGACCCTAAACTCATGGGTTAACATTCTATCTGCTATTACCCCCACTAGGCGTGAAAAGTGTGAATTTCGCCGGTATAATAAAAGCCTGACCTTCTGGGTTAGAAGTGTGCCCTCCCCCGGATTCCAGAGGATGACTACGACAAAATAATAGAATCAAAGTTCTTTGAATTTGAAACAGATACTCTCTCAACCGGGGAAATAATAAAGGTTCCAAAGAATTGGATACTAATGAGTGCATGGTTGAGAGACGAGGCGTTCTTGTCCGCTTGCGGTTTGAGCACAATGTTTTCAAAGCGTAGGTTTATTACACATCCGACTATATGCCGTCTGTATTATTGCACTGTCCATCTTGCTAGTCTTCTGAACTGATTGTTCCTTTACTTTTTACAGAGGACGCTTTGGCAATGCTCCCAACAAGACCCCCAGGCGGTCGGCTGCAAAGATCCATAAAGACAAGGCGGAGAAGCAAAGGGCGGAAATAGATGCCAAGGGTCAGGTATTCACCGCTTGACCTGTTAACTTCGAATATCATTTCAATATTTTACTAGAGACGTCTTATTACCGGCTGTATACTCATTGTAACATTTGACTTGTAGGTTGCTCCTCGATCCTTCCAAAGCTCATCAAGTGGAAGCCGGATAAGACGGTCGACAGCTCCTCCAAGTCTCAGAAGGTGTCGTCGATCCAGACGGCTTCTGAACTTTCGGGTGGGAATACCCGTCTCACCATTGGGGGGAAAAGCATCATCTTGCAAGGCTTCGGCCTAGGAATAGACCTAGGCAAGAAGTTTGGCGCAACGTCTGCGCCCTAGGGGGACAAAAACCCAAGACAGCTCGCAGCTCTACCGCGGCTGTAGGTGATGACAGCCATCAGATTGACCAAGGTATGGCATGTCCTCTTGGATCACCGTTTGAGCTCCCCTGGCCCATGCGGGTGAAGTCTCACTCACAGCAGACCTCGGAGGGTTTATCAGGGAGTCGTCTGCAGATAGGTGCCGCCTATGCAGCTTAATCACCCAATCTTGGTTATGATGAAAATTCCCCCCGGTGGCCGGATGTGCAGCAGTATGCCAAGTCTATGCTTGGGGCCATCCCAGGAAGGAGAAGGACGCCATCTCAGGTGTTGAGACGTTCGATACTGATCGGATCATGGCCCTCCTGTCTGAGGTATGTCCCTTCAAATTGAATCATTAAGAATTTCCTCGTTTGGTTCTTAACATTCTGGTTGTGTCTATAGGCCTTGTTGAGGGTTGACGGGCTCAAGCGGCCATATAATCGGAAGAGGGAAGAGGTAAAATGAGCAAATAGGTCAGCCATAGATTCTCACGACGTTGCTCAATATCAATGTACAATAAATGAACTTGAATCTAAAGTCGTGGAACTAAAACAGGCGGAGAGCATCAAGCAGTTGACGTCTGAGTTGGAAGCGGCCAAGAAAAGGGCTAACGACTCTGAGGCTGCCCTCAAGACTGCTCAATCGAATCTCAAGGCCGTTGAGGGGGCTGACAAGGAGAACATTGATCTCCGAGCAGACGTCAACCGTCTGAATAATGAGATGGCTCAGGCTCAGGCGAATTTTAAAGTGACATTGGAGGCCGAGCAGGAGCGACTCATTGAAGATAACGAGTTCGACTGCGTGGATAGCATGAAGCTTGCTTGGGACACCCTATGCCTAGGACAGGAGTATGGTCTCTGGGCCTTGGCTTATTAGTATGCTGATGAGGTTATTAATGACAAAGCCGAAGGCAAACTAGACTTGGGACATTCCATGAATGGGCCAATCGGGAGGAAGAAGAGCCGGCTCAGACCTCAGGCGGAGGTGAAAAAGAGCAGAAAAACGATGCAACAGTGAACTCTACTCAACCACTGCCTGAACAGATTAAAGAGGATGTCCCGGTTGTGCCCCAGAATTGAGCTTCTCAATCTTTATCTTGGCTTAAAGCCGTCTGGTTTTTCGGCCTGTGTGCCGAGTATTTGAATGTTTCTTTCAACAATTTTAAGTTTGTTTCTATCCGGATGGTGATCTGGTTTAACATTTCTTCCCGGCTCTTGTGGCCGTGTTTTATTTATGAAAGTATCGACTGAGTCGGTTTTGATTCAAATTTTGCACTTAAATTTTGCACATATATACTTGAATTTTTCCCTAACTCTTTAAGAGCATGCGGTAGATAGCAACCCGGCTGTACTTGCCCCTGGGCGGCTGTGTGGTTGGTTTTAGTACCTTACCGATTGATTGGCTTGGAAACTTTTGATACTTTAAAGAGTATGAGATGTTCCTAAGTCAGTCAATCACAGTACTGATTGCCCCAAACCAAGTACACAGCCGTCCAACATTCAAGCAGGTAGCCGTCAGCCCAGGTGGTGAGATACTTAACTTTTCTCCTCTGCCTGGGGTATCTGCAATCCAACTATACTCGATGTCTTTTTGCCCCATTGGGTAGACTTATATAATTTCGGAAAATTATCTAAGTTAGAACTTCAGTCGGCAACCGGCTGACGTCATTGGACATCCGGTTTTGTGAACTTAGTCGTTCTTTAGATTGTTTTGGTTAGACGGCTATGAGTTGACCAATTAGGTCGTTCAATCTTTGCCGTCTGTATGAGTTTGTACAGCACTTGGTCACCCGAAAGGGGGATAATCTCTTCGACGATTCCACCAGGATGGGCGTCGCCGGACACCATAGTCATGTTAGAGTAGACAAATTTATAAAACAAGTATCATTCGGCCATTAGCCTCACGTTTTTTGAACATTAGTTTAGCTAGTAAGTTTTTAACCTAGTTTAATTTTAGAATTGTGACAGCCAACCATCTGTGCATTGCACAGGCGACATTTTAATCATTGTGCATGTATGAAAAAACAGAATTGAAAACAAAAGGCAACTTTCTCATTAATAGGCTTTTCATTTACAAAAATTTACAAGTCTCAGAAGTAATACTTTTTCAAGTTGTCTACATTCCAAGTTCTAGGCAGCCGCCTTTCGTCTGGAGTTTCCAGGCGGTAGGTGCCGTCTCTTACTTCTTCATAGATCCCGTAGGGGCCTTCCTAATTAGGAATAGCTTTCCATGCTCATTGGCTCTACCGGTTGCCTTAATTTTCAGTACCACAAAGTCCCCCACTTTCAAGGGTCGTTTGTGTACTCGTTTTTTATAGGCACGGGTCATTCTCAAACGGTAAATCTCATGACACAAGGTAGCATTGCCCCTGCATTCTGGGAGTGAGTCCAATGTTAGTTGCATGGCCTCCCAGTTTGCCTCTTCATCTTGTAGCATGACTCGTAGAGTCGGCTCATAATGCTCGATGGGCAAGACGGCTTCAGCACTGTAAACCATGAGAAATGGGGTTTCACCGGTTGCCCCTTTTTCAGTTGTCCGGATGGCCCATAGGACATGAATTAATTCTTCAGCCCATAAACCACCGGCTCTTTTAATTTTCTTTTTGATACCGTCTGAGATGAGTTTGTTGAAGGCTTCAACCTGGCCGTTTGCTTGGGGTCGTCCGAATGATGCAAAACAATGTGAGATCCCTTGATCTCCCAACCAAGTCTTGAGCTGAGGCATTTCGAACTGAGGGCCATTATCAAACACCATAGACATAGGTACCCCATACTAGGTGATGATGTTCTTCCAAATGAAAGAGATGACTCCTTTGTCTTGATTCTCTTGACCGCCTCTACTTTCGCCCACTTGGTGAAGTAATCCACAGCCACCAAAATATATCGCTTTCCGCCTGGCGCAGGCGTTCAAGGACCTAAAATGTCCATGCCCTATTTAGCTAACGGGACTGGGCTGTGGATTGCTCTCAGGTCAGTTGCCGGCTGATGGATGAGCTTGCCAAATCTTTGGCACTTGTGACATTTTTTGACCATCTCCATGGCGTCTGACTCAAGAGTGGGCCAGAAGTAGCCTTGCTGCCTGGTCTTGACAGCCAGGATCTGCCGCCTATGAGAGAGTCGCAGTATCCCGCGTGCAGCTCTTCGAGAACTTCTTTCCCCGTTTCCGGGGTAATACACTTCAACAGAGGTTTCCGACCTGGGCACTTGACTCAGATGAAATTCTTCAAGTGTTCTAGCTTCAGCTTTGACCTCCTGAAGGTATTTGATCATTGCCGGATGGGTGGCTTCATAGTCACCATGTTATTGGCTAACGACCAACCGAGAGTCAGAGCAAGCGTCAATTTTTATTGCGCCTGCCGCCTTACACATGCGGATACCGGCTAGCAGGGCTTCATATTCCTTAAGGCATGCCCGGCTGTAGAGTCAACCAGGCTGTCGATTTTTGGAAGTGGGTAACTATCCTTTGGACATGCCTTGTTCAAGTCAGTGTAATCTACACACATGCGCCAGGTATCATTCGGCTTCTTTACCAGCACAACATTTGCAAACCAATCAGGGAAATTATATGGTTGAATGAACCCAGCGTCTAACAGCTTTTTGACCTCGGCAGCTGCCGCCTGACTTCTCTCCTCGCCGTGATTTCTTTTCTTTTGCCGGATGGGCTTCTTTATAGGATCCACGGCGAGTTTGTGGACAGCAAGATCCGGGCTGATTCCTGGCATATCTTCCACTTCAAAGGCAAAGATGTCTTTAAATTCTTTTAGCAGGAGGTGCAAGTCTGCACCCAACCTTTCAAATGCAGCCGTCCCCACCTTAATAGTTCGCTCTGGACGGTTGTCGTCCAGAGGAAGATCAACATGATCACCAGCCGGCTGGGGACGTAGCTCATCTGACGTTCCCCGGTCAGTGATTGCTATTTCTTCACTTTCTTCATCTCCACCAGTTGATAAGCTTTTTCTTTTCTTTCTGGTTGCTAGTGGGGTTGGGTTAGGGTCTTTGACATCGTCAAGGTGTATTGGCTTCTTCGGCTGACCAGCTGTAGCAGCCGTTGGCTTGACGTTTGAGAGGTAACACTCCCTTGCCGTCTTCTGATCCCCGTTTAGGAAGCCAACAGAGCCATCATCTTTTTCATATTTTAACAACATGAGAGATGGGATGATGACGGCCTTGCACTCGTTCAGAGTGGGTCGGCCAAGAATGATGTTGTAGGCGGTCAGCTCTTCAACTACCAAAAACCGGACGATCATATGTTGTCCTTTGCCCTTCTGCCTCAGCTGGATGGGTAGGTCGATTTGTCCGACCTGATGCACGACCCTTCCTCCAAAACCAACAAGGGGATGGGAGACGTCGCGTAGATTGTCCAGCTTGTAGTTGATCTTAAACAGACACTTGTAGCTAATGAGATCAGAGGAGCTACCAGTGTCGATAAGGATCCAACCAACCAGCTGGTTGGCGACCTTACATTCAATAACAATCGGGTCGTCATGCGGTCGGTGGACTTTGCCCCAATCCTTCTCAGTGATGAGGACGTCTGAGAAAGTACCATTAGTGGACGCCTGTCCATCATCAACTGAGTGGATCATCTTCTTCAGATGATCCTGGGTGCCTCGGATGTTCGGGCCACCACTGGCGAATCCGCCTACTATGGTGTAGACCGGATCCTTATCGGTGTCCGAACTACTAATAGGCTGGACATTCTTAGACGACTGCCCCGAATTCGTCTTGACAATCGCTTTGGACTTCAAGACATAGGACTTCATCACCCCCTTGTCAGCCAGACGGTACAACGTCCGCTTGAGACTATAGCAGTTGTTGGTGTCATGGCCGACTTCCTCATGAAAGTTACAATATTTATTTTTGTTCCGTGACTAGATGAAACTCTTCATTGGATTCGGATTCTCAATGGTCAGCCGGTCCTTTATCTCCATGAGGATGGAGTGGCAGTCTTTATTAAACTCGTACCTCGGGACGTACTGTTTGAATTCTTTCTTTTTCTTTTTGGACGGTTGATCAGCGTCAACTGCCCAAACTTCTTTTCTCTCATCATCTTTCTAAGCTGGTTGAGCAGACCGACTTTCTTTTTGTTTGTCAGACTTCTTGGAGTCTGACTAATGGCTGGACGAGCAGAGGTTGGTAGCTTGAATAAAGCTCTCCGCCTTTATCAACGCCTCTTGGAGGGTGAAGACCCTCTTTCGGATGAGGTCAAACTTAAAGGTTGACTCATCCTTCAGACCCTTGAAAAAGTATGTATAAGCTACCTCGTCAGACAACCCTTGAATCTGGATTCTCACCAGATTGAACGACGACATATGAACGAAGTCCTTCTCTCTCTCCCTGCCTTATGGTGCTCAAGTCGAGACTTGTTTTCTTGGCAGGGATGTTCATCGAGAAGTTAGAGGCAAACACGAAGGCAAGCCTCCTGAAGCTATCAATGCACCCAGTGGGCAGGTTGCCGAACCATTGCTGGGCTATGCCTTTCAAGGTAGCCAAGGAACATCGGCACTACATAGCATCCTCCAACCCCTGCATGTGCATAAGGTTGGAGTAGGCCATGAGGTGGTCTTCAGGGTTGGAGGTGCCATCATTGGCACCAACCAAACATTCTTAACCTTGGCCGGCTGTGCCGCCTCGGTTATCTCCTTGGTGAACGCAGAGGTCTGTTCACCAAGTTTGAGCAGACGGAGTTGCCACTCTAAGGGTTGGACATTATATGCCGCCTGTATTCTAAAGAGGGCCGGCTGCATGAAATGAGGGTTGTACTGCCCAAATGGCATCTGAGGCATATACGAGGCATTCCCAATCATCTCAGGGCTAGCATGGACGGACTTGTCGCTTGTATGGATCTTATGCAAGGAATGGGAATTCCTTGCGGATGTATTTTTGATGCTGTCTGGAAAGCTTGAGGTAGAGGCTGGCTCAGACAGCTGCTGGCTCCGGTTGTGCTCGATGATGTGTCGAGCATCGGAGAATGTTTTCTTGTTGCCATTCTGCTGAACAGCTCGGATGACCTTCCTTTTGCCCGTGTGGGGCAGAAGGATCTTAGTCCAGTCAATGGCAGACGTAACCTTCTCCTTTGGATGTGAAGTAGGCTGCCTGTCTTTGATTGACTTCCTCCTCTCAGCTTGAGGAGTCTTCTTGGCCGACTAACCCTTGTTACTAGTCGTTTGCTTGTTGATCAGGTCTTTGATTTCACCCTTGAAACTCGTCATGAATTTCATGAGTTCGTCTCGGGTTAATGGAGCCTGACCTCATGTCGCCTTGGTGTTACCACGCGGTGGTTCAGCAGGCTTGCTGGTACCAGCTTCATTGTTGACTCGTTCCAGTTTGTCTCTGGAACGGATGTGTTTAGCAATGAGTGACCCGTTAGTGGCCATATATGTTCCGACATTCACATCGTGGTCGTCTTCATAGTATGTAAAGACCTCCCAATCAACCGCAGGACGGTTGGGTCTAGCGGTGGTATAAACTTTTGAACCATCTTTGAGGTACTCTCCCCACAAACGGCGCCAAATGTTTTAGGTGTTTTTGTCCCTCGGGAGAGTTACATCTCGAAGATTGGTCCAGGGCGGCATGTACCTGCAAAACAACGGAGACTCCAGGTGGTTGGAGCTCCGCCTCCGACGATCAAGTTAGAACGCGTTGGAGAAAGTAAAAAGTGCAGAAAGTTAAGAGTGAGATTTTCTCGGATTTCGAGATCAAGTGTTTTCTCTGAAGTGAGAGAATGTAGGGTATGATGTAATAAATTGTAGATGTCCCGAAAATGGGGGGAATCTCCCTATTTATAGGGTCATTGGTAAATGTGCCCCTGATTAGGTCACTATGACCTAATTCTGATGGGCTGCATCGTCGAATTACGACTTTCTCGAGATTTGGGCCGTGAAGGCCGCCTTTTTTCCCAAATTCTGGGAATGGCATATGTCAAATGGAGATTGGTCCAATTTGGACTAATATGGGTCTGACACGTGTCACTACCTGGTTGACCCACGTGTCTTGGGTTAAAATTACCTAAAACAACTCTTACATCTTCAATATCTCAATTCACCATTGAAATCCCTTACTTTCTCTCTCTAAAACTATTCCTAAAACTAACCCTAAACTAGAGAAAGAAACTCTTAACTAAGCTAAGAATTGAAATCTAAAAATTTCATAATGAACAAATAAGAAAAGCTATTTAGAGTACAAAGGAAATAAGGCAAATATCCCGAAATAGACCAAGTCGGGCACGCCAGCGATAATCAGGGTACGGAAACAGGCCCTAGAGGGGTGCGCCCGCGCAGCTTGATGATTGCCGTGGCGCGGCGGATTTTGCCGTGACGTTGCAAGACTTTTTTTGCGCGTCCGCGCTGCTGGAGCAGGGGACTTCCTTCGGTGCGTGCGTGATGTAAATGTACGCTCCTCATGATCGTCACTAGACATGGAAGATTTGAAATGATTTCATGTGAGCACAACATGAGAGCGCAAACATAAAGTCTTGGAGTAAACCATTTCTTGCTTTGTGAGATATAATTAAGCTTCCACTTTGCACCTTGAGCCTCTTCCAACCCGGAAAATCATCATGACAAGTCTATAAACAAGAACAAATAAAAGGGAAAAACACTAGAAAATCCACAAAAGTGGACAAAAACACAAAATAAGGAAACTAAAGAGCAAATGAACAAAATCAAGCATTTAAGAAAGAAAGCTATAAAATGAAGGTAAAAACAACCTAAAAACTCATCAAATGAGTGATGTTCTGGGTGTAGCTCCGAAGCCTGGCTGGGTGTCTGGCCTTGATGTCAGTCATGATTCACCTGCACAATAACGGTGGTTATGCCTCGGCCCTCAGGGGTGTTTTTGAGGAACCCCCCTCCGATGGTTAAGTTATTATGGTTTTAAGTGGATAATAATGGATAAGTGATAAAATGTATGTGTCTAGCTCAGCGGGAGCTACCCTATACAAGTGCCATAAACGACACTCATCACAAGTGCTCCTAGACACCAGTATTTTATTCAAAACTCTTTCGGCGGTCCATGGCGTGAAAGGTGCCACCTTGAGGAGGGTTTAAAATCTAAACTTAATATAATTTCATTTAAATTTCATTTACTTTGATTTATTATTTTATTGAAGTTTACAAACGTTCTCTTCTTGATGTAGTTGGAAAGGTCCACAATCGACGTAAGTAAATTTAGTTATTCTCTTGGTTTAATTAATTCTGTGATATTTGATTACTGGTATCGTGTTTAAGATTGCTTTCAATTATTAGTATCATGTTTAAGCATTATATTAATCATGTTACCATCACGCCTAGGTTTTTATATATTAATAACTGTTTAATATCATGTTTAGGATATGTTATTTGTTCTCTAATTATTATCTAGTTGCTCCGAATATTACTTTTAAGCATGCTTATTTGATTTATTCTATTTGTTGTTATCACAAATATTGCATGTTAATCAAGACTTGTATTTTAAAATTATGCTTAATGTTTTGGGTAATTTTACCCATGCCACGTGGGCCAACCAGATCGTGACACGTGTCATACCCTGATTAGTCCAAATCGGACCAATCCCCATTGACACGCGTCACTCCCAGAATCTGGGAGAAAAAGGCAGCCCTCAAGGGCCCAAATCTCGGGAAAGTCGTAATTCGGCATAGCCCAGCAGGATTAGGTCAGAGTGACCTAATCAGGGGCACATTTCCCGATGACCCTATAAATAGGGAGATTTTCCCCCATTTTGGGGGGACGGACAATTCATTAGAGCATACCCTACATTCTCTAACATCAGAGAAACACCTGATCTCGGAATCTGAGAAGATCTCACCTAAATTTCCGCACCTTTTTCCTACTCATTCAAGGACAATCCCGTCTCTATTGTTTTGCAGGTACAGGCGCAGTCGGATCAATCTCTGAGCTGTAACTCTCCCGAGGGACAAAAACACCCAAAACATTTGGCGTCATCTGTGGGGAGAGTACCTCAAAGATGGTTCAAGAGTCTGTACCGCCTCCTGACACTAATAGTCATCAGCCAGAGGTCTATACAGACCAGGAGGATGATGACCTTCAGGTTGAAACATATGTTGCCAAGGATGGGTCACTCATTACCAGGCGCCTTCGTCCCAGAGATAACCTGGAACGAGGTGAAAGCCAGACGGATACAAGCAGGCCCCCTGGGCAGTTGGAAGGGGAAACCCAGTCGGCAAGAGGTCAGGCCCCAGTCACCAGAGACGAGCTCATGAAGTTCATGACGAGTTTCAAGGGAGAGATAAAGGACCCGATCGAAAAGAAAACGGCTGGCTCCAGCAAGGGCCAGCCAGCCAGCCAAAAAATCTCCTCGAGCTGCGAGGAAGAAGTCAGTCAGGGACAGGCAGCCTACTCCACATCCCAAGGAGAAGACTACCCCTGCCCTTGACTGGTCAAAGATCCTTCTAAAGGAGTTCTGTCTTCGATAAGTGCAATTACTAGATATATCAAAGATCACTATTTTGTACTATTATCCCGAATATCCAGTTATTGTTCAAGACCATTATGGAGTTAGTAATCTCATTGATTATGAATGTGGTGTAATGTTTATGGATCAAATTGATATTTTCTTTCGTTTAGTCCCTTTTTGTGGTTGTCTTAAATCATCCATAATCGGTTTATAAATCCTTAAAAATTTGTTGAAAGCTCTCTACTTTTTCTTCCCTAATGGTTATAATGTCAAATCCGACTTCCTATGTTGATTGCCAAGCACATTCACAACATGTTAAAATAATTGCGCTTAAATTGTCGCCTGCAGATACGCAACCAAACTAAATGGCGGTGAACAGTCACTCATCATCTGGTGTGGGTTGGGGAGACACAATCAGTTGTCTACTAAACCATTACGGGACTCTTGGTAAATATGTACAAGCACTACTAGAATACAGCTCATTTTCGACGCAAAAATTCCGTCGAAAACACCCTGAAATCTATTGGAAAAACCATTTTCGACGGAATTTCCGTCGGAACGGGTTGTTAGAAAAGGGTTGGTAGGAAAAAGGGTCCCTTCCATCAGAAACATCATCAACCAAAATTAAAAAAAAAAAATATACCGCACCACCACCGGCGCGACGTATCACCACCAACAACCCCTAACTTCAACATCAGACCACCACCGCCACTACCACCCACATCAGACCACCACCACTCCACCAACCCCTAACTAACCCTATCCCTAACCCTAAGCCCAGACCATCAGATCCACCCAAACCCATACCCTGACTGAAGACTTACCAAAACCCCACCATACCCATAGCCAGATCCACCGAAATCCATACCCTGACTAAACACTAACCAAAACCCCACCAAACCCATACCCAGATCCACCCAAACCCACCTCTCTGTCACCAAATTAACCCACCCCACCCTAACCCTTATCCCCTGCCTGACCTAAACCTACCTAAGACCAACGCCGCCAACAAACCCAAACCTAGATCTACAACACAATTACCTGAACTCAAACCCCCCACCACCACTGCCATTGCAATTCAACAAAAATCATAAAATTAAAAAAAAAAATCTCACACACCAAAAATAAGTAATGAAACTCTAGATCTAGAGTTTTCATGGTCGAATTTGACATGAAAAACCTTACTTTGTTCAAAAAATTAATTCCCCAGTCGAGTTTTCATTCGTGAAGTGTTTAGGCTAGGAGAAGAGGACGATAAACAGAGGAACGAGAAGAGGAAAGAGAACAGGAGAAGGAGAAGAGGAGAGAGAACAGGAGAATAGAGAAAAGAGAAAGAGAATTAGAGAAGAGGAAGAGAAGAGAGGAAATGAAGGAGGAGGAGAGGAAAGAGGCGAGTACAGGAGAGAGGAAGAGGAGAGAGGAAAGAGAAAAGAAGAAATGAAGGGGAAGTGTGTTGGTAATGGTTTTAAAAGGTAATTTTATTTTATTTTTTTATTTTATTTTTTTTTTATATTTAATTTATATTCCGATGGAATATTTCGACGGAAATTTTAAATTTAAATTTCCAACGGAATATTCCGTCGGAAAGCCCATATATTCCGACGGATTTTTATTCCGTCGTAAATTTTTGACGGATTATTAATATCTGACGGAAAAAAAAATCCGTCGGAATTTCTGATGTTTCCGACGGAATTACGTGTCCATCGGAACCAATCCGTCGGAAATCGACCTATTTCTAGTAGTGAAGACTATTAATGCTACCCTAATATAGAGATTCTGAACGACATAAATGCCAAACAAAACCTCGGATGACCTTTTAATATGAAAGCACTAAATGATAATAATGTCGAATAGATAATCAAAAGAATGCAAGGACATAACGTGGCATAAACGACTATATCAATACAAATAATCCAAGCCTGAATAAATCCCTAAATGGAATGGCCTAGTGATCATTTTTCTTGATACGCTAAAGTATGATATGAGTCATACCCACCTCTATCCTTAGTTTTCGAAACCCTAAACCCAGTGAGTTAGAGACACGGGGTTGAAATTTTCTTAAACAAACATGAGATATGGGTTTTACCATTCTAAACCTACACCTCATGCTTAAATTACTTAATTTAAACACCAACAGACCAATCTAATTTATATTGGTAAAGAGCATAAGGCAGCACTCTATCTACAAAGTTGATTGCTTACTAAATTTTACTCCTTGTCATCCAATCAATCTATATAATATTATAAGATACTTCAACTACCAGTGGAATTGCCTACGTTCCGGGTGGAATTTCTGCGTCAACATAAATAGCCACACGAAACAGTTGAGTGGCCAATTTCCAGCTATCATCTCTTAAGAAAAGCCCATAACAAACAAATACCAATAATAATCATTAGTCTAATCAAAATGTCTCTTTCTACTGTGTCGTTTATCCTTCCTTTTTATACCACAACAATTGGATATTGTAAATTAAGTTGAATTTTATACCACCTAGCATGAAGTACAACACCTTCCTATGGTTAAAAAAATTATTGGGCAAGCCGTTAGGGATTTTTAATTCATTTATAGAATATGAAATTACTATTTGGTGGATGGAAGGCATTTATAAATTTATATCAATGTTGGCAAGTTAATTGGTTGTAAAAGTACGCTTTCTTTCATTTTGCAAGTTAAGCCAATTATCACTCGTAAGGTAAGATATAGAAGCCATTAGATTGAACCTATTATAAGCATTCCAAAAACATAATATTACTCATTCGCTGCTTATATAATTTACACACTTTAATCAGCATAAAGTTTTAAGTAAATTTAATTTACTTTTTTCTTATTGTGTGATGAATTATAGTAGGGTCTTTATAGTTAGTAAGTACTCCATAGTCCGTCCATAGGTAATCTTTAATTATATTCAATGGGTAGTAGAAGTTTTTAAATTATACTTTGTGGATAGAGCGAAAAAAGTAGAGGCGATCAAGGTTAGCCCGCCCCGATTTTAGGCGGGTCTTGGGCAGAATTTTCCGACATGAAAAATTAATTTTTTTGGGCGGGTTTGGGAATACGTTTTTACACATATTTAGTTGATTTTTTAAGCCCGGCCCAAATATGGCCCAAAAAGCCCGCACAGCCTGACCATTTTAGGCGGGTTTGGGCACAAAAATTTTGGCCCGAAGCTTGGCCCGACCCAGCCCGAGAAGTGGCCATAAATTTTTAGCTTGGCCCGGCCCGGCCTGCCCAATGATCACTATAGTGAGATAAGAGAACTTTCGAAATATAGAGTATATTGTCAAATTAACATTTCTTTGTAATACATTTGTCAAATTTTACTAAGCTAATTTTTTTAACAAATTGAAGTTAGCTTTAGATGATTTTTTTTAATAGGCATTAAAGAGTACATGATTGTGAGGTTATTTTTTTTTTTTTTTGGTTAAACATGATGAGGAAATTAAATTATATGAATTCACAACACGGCAATCTTAACAAGGTCATGAAGCTCAAGATCATGACAAACACATACCAAAACACTTTTTATTTTTATTTTATTTATTTATTTATTTTTTTTTTTTTGAGAAGACGTTTAAAAGTAAATCAAATTCCGTTTTCTCTATACACACTAAAATGGTTATTTTTGTCGTAAGGAAAATTTAAAGACACTGTAATGAGATGTAAAGCTTCAAAAGTTTTGATAAAAAGTATCCAGAAGCTATGTATAAGCAAAAACCAAAAGAAATATGTAAAGATAAAGAAATAAGGTTTATCAAGGTCATCATTAGAAGTTTGCATAAATAAATATAACTAAATAAGTTCACAAAGACAGTATAAGCTAAACCACTAAGGGCCTGTTCTCATTGACTGAACTGAGCTGAATTAAGCTGAATATTTTATAAGAGAAGGAAATTAGGAGCTGAACTGAAAATAATCTGATGAGAACAGGGCGTAAGACATTTAGAAATGCGTTAAATATATTTGGTTAAAGCTAACACAACAATGACTAAGGTAAGGGAAATACTTTGAGAAAGAGAGTGCAACCTTTTGCAAATTACTACCACCAATCTTATGATATGATCATTCCTAATAATTACCAACTAACTGTCAAAGGTATCACCAGTATATAACACCAGTCTACAAGAGTCTAAGTACCCAATTTCAAAATACACCACAAAAAAATGGTATTGAATGTTCATTACAATTTACAGTGTTGCAAATAGAAAACGAAAACATTCCACAAATTACAAATTCTGATACATAGTTAGCCATGCTATTAGTTGATGGAGTGCTCACTTCACATGTAAAACAATTTATTGAGTAAGAGGATAAGACGAAAATCAAATGGGATTACCCTTACGGATGTAGGGTTACTCTTATTAATAAGTAGTATTATTCTTTTATTTGTCAAAATCAAAATATAGAGATTCATTGATGAAACAAATTGAATTATTAACAAATGTAGTCACACTGATAATGAATTTGGGTTTCCTTAAATTATGGACAAAATAAGGTTACTTTTATAAATAAATAAGGTTACTCGTACAAATTATTAAAGGAAACTCTTATAAACAAATGCAGTCATACTTTGTTGTTGCCAAATAACACTTTCATTTCACAAATACCAAAAAAAAAAAAAAAAAAAAACTTTCTTCGTACTTGCTCCATTTATCTGGGCACGGAGTTTTCAAAGGAGCAGTGGAAAAACAAGAAACTATCATTTTATGATAGAAGGAAGGTCGATTGACAAACAAAAAAAACCTAAATAAGCAATAATGAGTATAATTGAAGAGAAGAAAGAATATAAAAAATATTAAAATGATATAAGGGAACCACTAGTGAGAAGAAAAATTAGTAAAGTATTGTTTAAAGTTTTTAAAAAATGAAATGAAGTAAATAATAAAATATGACCGCAAAAGAGAAGTGAAGCGAGTAATAAATAAAATACATAGGGGTAATAATTATGATAAAGAAAAGTGGCCAACTACAGTCCAAATCCGGTAGGGGCGCTTTGTTTGGTCCAAATCTAAAGTTCTATCACTATAGTAAACTACGTCTATATTGTCACTAATCATTATTGCTAATTTACTATTTGCCACAGAGAAAAAATGAAAAAAAGATTAAAACAACTTGCAAAACACTTTAAGCCCACTAGAAAAGAAATCAAGCTAAGACTTATTATATATAAATCCATTAAACACTGCTAAATGTTAATCATTTAAGGCAAAATATACAAACTACCCACCATTCTCCAACCCAAATTAAGCACACAGCAAAGACTGAAATTATGAAGATCCAGAAATACCAATCCCAATTAATGTTCATATATATGCTATTGTTTTCCTACCACAGGTATGCAATAGCAGAGAGAAAGCATGAAAATCGAGAGAGAAAAACTTACATAGTACATATGGACAAGTCCCACATGCCAGCAAGTTTCGAAGACCATCATGAGTGGTATTATACGTCACTTAAATCTGCTGCAGACTCTGCAGAGATGCTCTACACCTACAACAGTGTAATTCATGGCTTTTCGACGAGGCTGACTGAACAGCAAGCTAAATCACTAAAGAGCCAAACAGGGACTCTCTCTATTGTGCCTGAAACAAGATACGAGCTCCACACAACACGAACACCTGAGTTCCTGGGGCTAGGGCTAGGTGAAAGTGATCAGCTCCTGCCAACCTCTACTTCACAGAGTGATGTGATTATAGGACTGATTGACACAGGTGTGTGGCCAGAACTTAAAAGCTTCGATGACATGGGGCTAGACCCTGTGCCCAGTAGCTGGAAGGGTGAGTGTGAGGAAGGTAAAAACTTCAAGTCCTCAGACTGCAATAGGAAACTTATAGGTGCAAGGTTTTTTTGCAAGGGGTATGAAGCTATTCTAGGACCAATTGATGAATCAACTGAAAGCAAATCACCAAGGGACGATGACGGTCATGGTACCCACACAGCAACTACAGCAGCTGGTTCAGCCACTACCAGCGCTAGTCTTTTTGGATATGCAAGTGGGACAGCTCGAGGGATGGCTCCACATGCCAGAATTGCAGTATACAAAGCCTGCTGGCTAGGTGGGTGCTTTACCTCTGACATATTAGCTGCAATGGAGAAGGCAATTGATGATGGAGTTAATGTTTTGTCCATGTCTGTTGGAGGCAGCATCTCTGACTACTACATGGACACGGTTGCTGTAGGAGCGTTCTCTGCAATGAGAAAGGGGATCTTGGTATCCTGCTCTGCCGGAAATGCTGGACCTGACTCTGGTAGCTTGTCTAATGTTGCTCCATGGATAACCACTGTGGGTGCTGGTACAATAGACCGTGATTTCCCAGCATACGTTACCCTAGGAGATGGGAGGAATTTTACTGGTGCATCACTTTACAGTGGTAAGCCTCTTCCCAACAAATTATTATCCCTTATTTATGCGGGGAAAGCAAGCAACATGACAAATGGCAATTTTTGCATGAGCGGCAGCTTAAATCCGGCAGATGTTTCTGGGAAGATTGTTGTGTGTGATCGAGGGGGAAATTCGAGGGCCCAAAAAGGTCTAGTAGTAAAGAGGGCTGGTGGTGTGGGTATGATCTTAGCAAATTCTGAAGCCTATGGAGAAGAACTAGTAGCTGATGCCCACCTCATACCTGCAGCTTCTCTCGGACAAAACGAAGCCGATGATATAAAGAAGTACATCTTATCCGACGATAATCCAACAACAACAATTGGTTTTTCAGGGACAGAGCTAGGCGTGAAACCATCACCAGTTGTGGCATCATTCAGCTCCAGAGGTCCCAATCCACTTACTCCAGAAATACTGAAGCCTGATTTGATTGCTCCAGGTGTCAACATCCTGGCAGGCTGGACGGGCAGGGTGGGTCCAACTGGGTTGGAGAGTGATACAAGGCATGTGAGCTTTAACATCATTTCAGGAACATCTATGTCATGCCCGCATGTAAGCGGTCTTGCTGCACTAGTGAAGGCTGCCCATCCAGAATGGAGCCCTGCAGCCATCAAATCCGCCCTTATGACTACAGCATACACAGCCTATAAGAACGGAAAACCAATCATTGATGTCGCCACAGGACTTCCATCAACACCATTTGATCATGGAGCAGGGCATGTAGACCCTATTGCAGCCCTTGATCCGGGCCTCGTCTACGATGTCACAGTCAACGACTACATTGACTTTCTATGTGCTCTAAACTACAGCTCAGACCAAATTAAGCATACCACTTCCCAGGAATCCAGCTGTTCCTCAGGCAAGACTTACAGAGTCAGAGACTTCAACTACCCTTCATTAGCTGTCACTCTAGAAACAGCATCAGAAAATGGAGACGGTAGGGCAGTGAACTCTGTCAAATACACCAGGACCCTTACTAATGTTGGATCACCAGGAATATACAAAGCTTCAATGTCCGTGCATGATGGCTCAATAAAGGTTAGAGTGGAGCCAGAATCGTTGAGTTTCAACAGAATGAATGAAAAGAAGAGTTTCATAGTCACAGTTTCAGCTGATTCCATGCCCTCTGGCACCACCAGTTTTGGTCATCTAACATGGTCAGATGGGAGACATACAGTGACTAGTCCAATCACTTTTACATGGACATGAGAAAAGTGCAACATGAGTGTTGCAAAGGGCCATAATCCCCGTTTCCTATACTTAATTATTCTCACCTCTTGTTTCAATTTCAGCAAGGTAAACAAAGTTTACAAGTACTTCATAATCATAAAGTGTATGCAGAACAAATGTATAATTTCATTGGACTGAACTGTGGAGTAATATATGTATTACCACATATACTAGCACAATGAAATGCTAAATGGTTTGAATTAACCCAGGTACAATTCCTTAATTTTTAATTTATTAGATATAAAGAGATCATCAAGAAAGTTAATAGCAAGATAGAGTAACAAAAGAACAATTTTGGATGTAAAGAGACAATGGAGATGTTAACAGTAAGACACAATAACAAAAAGAGGAGGAATATGAAAATAATCATGCCCCAAGTAATTTAAAGTTTCCTCCAGTTGAAAAAATAAAAGAAAAAACTGAACAGAAAAAAAATGTAAAAATCCTCAATCCATCAAACAAAAGATACAGCAAGATATCATCTACAAAATCATAACAACTTATGCTAGAGTTTGACAGTACAATCTGGAATTGAAAAGCTAATTACTCATTATATTCAAGCTCTCAAGTGCGAATTAATCTTTAAAATGCTCCAAACCCAATATTCAAGCTCTCTAATGCAAATTAATCTTCACCCAACAGACATGAAATGCTCCAAACCCAATAATAGCAATACATCTTTTGGATTTTCAACTATTAAGAAAAAGGTCACCATAACATTTCATTTGATTTTCCAAGTGCTTGGTATATTGGATAGCCACCAACATCACCTAAGTTTCAGTAACCCCTCCCCAAACCAGGGTTACCTAATACGTAGTCCTAATTTAATTTTCACTTTGACACGTTTGAATATATTTGTCACATTTTCATTTATATAGCATGGACCAACTTATATTCTATTACCTCTCGCTTCTCGATACCAAAAGTTAGAGTCCTCAAATGGACTACATTTCTATTAAAATAAAATTAGTAAGTACCATATGCGTATTTTTAATACATAATTAGCAGGGGGAACCAGAATATTAGGTAACATTGCCCCCAAGGCCCCAACAGTAACAAAGATAAGGCATGCAGGGGGTTGGTAATGAATCAAAATACAGTACAGTAAAAAATAATGTAATCTAACTTATCTCATTGTTTTCCTAATAAACACGGGTTTATATCTGCCAGATAAGGAGGACAACTTCCCTAATAATCATTAAATCAACAATGTCGATGAGCGGCTCACTGTTAACACTTTGATAACAATCCAATAACTTGCTCGGTTATCAAAGTATGAAACCCACACTTTGATAACAATCCAATAACTTGCTCAGTTATCAAAGTATGAAACCCATACAATTCAAGGCAGGACACATGAATGAATATCAACTCGTTTCATTCATAGTAATAGTTGGTAACAATAAGAAAAGCTTCTGATATTACATATTGATAAATCAGCAGGACTGACAAGTCACCAACTATATAGGTCAAACAATGTTCATTAAAAGACATCACATAAACACCATGCAAAAATACTTACTTCAGAAGTCATACAGAATCATCTGTGTAATGGCAAACAGGAAGGTAGTACGTATCTAATTGCCAATATTTCTGTCGTACACCTTTCGAGACATCCTCCGCAAGGCAATCTTTTACAGGCAAGGGAATTAACTGCGTAGTGTATCCCAGGTTTTCAAGTTCCAATGAAACTATATTGCAGTAAACAACATGGAAGAACGCGTTATCTCCACAAAGACCATTGAAGAAAGAGTAAATACCCTCAGGTTTCAACAGTTTAGGAAGATGTTGGTGGAATTCTCTCATATCTTCATAGTATTCTCCATATGTATCGAAGAATATACCTGAATTAAAATATCAAGACTATCAAAAAAGTGAAAGCACAAGAACAGACTAAGAATATCAAAGTACAGAAGCAAACAAAAAGGAAGTATCCCACAATAAGTTACAATCAAACCATGATATAAGACCTCACGAACATCAAAAGAAATAAGCAGAAAGTAAAGTGCATCAACTTTAAACACTATGATGATCAAGTCTAGTCTTTCACCATGCATTGCTGCAGCAACTTGCACACAACCTAATAATATAGGAGCATGATACGTTCAATATCCAAAGTGATGGTTTAACACTATCTACATTGAGTCTTCAACCAATCTTTCGTCAGTACCTATGTTACTTGGACTTGGATGAAGTGTCAAATTAGACACGGGTGTCCAAGCATCGGACTCGCCCATTTTCTTGAAAAAAGTTGTGTTTTTAGTTAAAAATGAAGTGTCCAAGTGTCAGTGTCGGTGTCCGACACGTGTTGTGTCGACACGGACACGTGAGGGCGTGTACGTCCCGCGGGAGACAGATCCGCAATGCAACACTCGAACGGCTTGGTCACCTGCAAAACAACGGACCCCGGGGGGGCCGGAGGTCCGCCTCTGACGATCAAGTTAGTGACCAAAAGAATGTATTTTAGAGAGAGAAAGTAGAGAGAAGGGAGAGTAATTTTGGGGGGCATTGCCCTTGGAGGATGAATTAACTGCCCTTGAACTGATGTAAATGATCAGTATTTATAGAGCATTGGGACATGTGCCTTTTAGGTTATTTAACCTAAGTAGATTGGCTTCCCACCGTTTTACGGTTTCTAGGGTTGTGGGCTTAGAGCCCATTTTCACCCTTCTATCATTGAGTGACACGTGTCATGCTCTAATTGGCTCATTGAGCGCTGAGCTTGCGGACACGTGTCGCGGTGGCATTGGTCCACATATAGATGGTATTTTTACCCTAAACATTAGCCCCTCGGAAGGGGTAATTTCTCTTTCAAGAGGAATTGCTCCTTTCGAGATTAAGGCTTTATTTGCCGTTTGCACAAAAGCTCTTTGGTCGGCATACGTCTAGTTCAATAAAAAAGAGATTTGATTAACTTGGAAAATTTGATACCTTAAATGGTACGACATTTTCTAAGTTAATCAATCATAATAATGATTGCCGCCTGAACTAGACAGATGACGACTTTCATTTCTTTTAACCCCACTATGTTGGTCATATGACCTTTGGGTGACTAAGAATATTTTTGAGACGTTTGATATCCCATAAGGCAGGAGGCGAATGGCAGGACAAGAGGCAAATGGCCGCCTGACAAGACAGGAGGCAAATGGCCGCCTGATAGGATAGGAGGCAAATGACCGCCTGACATTTCATAGGGCAGGAGGCTAATGGCTGCTTGGTAGGACAGGACGTAAATGGCCGCCTGATAGGATAGGAGGCAAATGACCGCATGACATTTCATAGGGCAGGAGGCTAATGGCCACTTGGTAGGACAGGACGTAAATGGCCGCCTGATAGGATAGGAGGCAAATGGCCGCCCCTGACATTTCATAGGGCAGGAGGCAAATGACCGCCTGATAAGGTAGGAGGCAAATGGCCGCCTGATAGGACAGGAGACAAATGGCCGCTTGACATTTCATAGGGCAGGAGGCTAATGGCCGCCTGATAGAACAGGAGGCAAATGGTCACCTGATAGGGCAGGAGGCAAATGGCCGGCTTGGGAGTTTGTAATTATACTTTCAATGTCCTTTTACCCCATTGGGTGGACTCGTATAATTTCGGAAGGTAAACTAGGTTAGAACTTCGGCCGGTCACCGGCTGATGTCTTTTAGACATCCGGTTCCCGAAAACTTAGTCGTTCTTTAGATTACCCAGGCGGCTATGAGTTGACCAATTAAGTCGTTCAATCTTTGCCGCCTGCATGTGTTTGTAGAGCAAACGATAAAATGCCCTCTGCGACGATAACACCCGAAGGGGCGTCGCCAGACGCCATATTTCATATCGGAGCAGGCGAATTATAAAAATATATTACCATCCGGCCATTGGCCTCATGTCTTTTTCAAGACGGTTGTATAGCCACTAAGTTTTTTACTTAGTTTATTATCCGGCCATTGGCCTTATGTCACTTGGACATTAGTTTAGCTACTAAGTTTTTAACTTAGTTTATTATCCGGCCATTGGCCTCACGTCACTTGGACGTTGGTTTAGCTACTAAGTTTTTAATTTAGTTTATTCAATTAATGAATCAATACAATAATAATAATAATAATAATAATAATAATAAATTATTATTATATTTTATAGAATCAAAATTATCAATCATATGATTTTTATGCCAAGCTCAAATGGTGCCATTTAATTATGGCATCAGGTACTATACATACCTTTGCATTTTTGCTGCTTTTTCGTTAAGGTTATCTAGCCATACTCTCCGTATTTTTCCCATGGCATTTCATGCCGCTTGTATTGAACAATCATTGATGAACTTGGCAATTCTTAGCCGTTTAGAAAGATGGAGTCCCGAGCATTAGAATGTCACTCGGCACTCACTCTGTCTCAATTTCTGCTTTCAACTTGTCGTTGCTTGGCAATGAGCAGTCTGACATTTAAAGTCGTTTGGCTGAATATGCACTAACAAGCTTGAAATGTCTGAAACTAATAGACGGCCATGGGATGCCGAATAACCAAGCTCAAGAAATGAATTTGCTCTTAGATTGTACACACGGCTTTTCATGCCGTATATACCAAAGCTGAGCCCCTGCATTTAGAGTACGCTTGGTATGGCACAACTTTTCTCATGGGTAACCGGACCGCTTTGTAATAAGCTTAATCCGAGCAACATAGTATGTTGCTTGTTACATGCGTCTTTAATTTGAGCTTGCAACCAACTTGCCTCTTTAAATGCCTCACGAGTATGTGCAAGCACATCCGGATTTTGAGGAGTTTTTAGCGCTTAATAATTTGAGCCGGAGGTATTACAAACTCTTTGCTGTGGTGTTACACGGCTTTTAATCACCACTAGAGAACAAAGCAGCCCCTACTAACGGCTATGGGTGCTTAGCAGCCCCTGACATTAGAGCCGCTTGAGCGCAGCTGGCTTCAATGCCGTCTAACCCTGTTTAGCTTGATTGCCGCTTGACTAAGCTTGCATATATATAGTCACAGCCATATATATATACTCGAGTACAACATTGAGTGCTTACCTTGTATATATATGCTCGAGTAAATATGTAGTGTCAGCCGCTTGAACAAAGCAGCCCCTACAGCCGGTTTCATGGCCGTCTGACCTTGTTTAGCTTGGTTGCTGCTTGCCCAAGTTTACAATCAAGCTTTCTTGCTAGCTTACTTCACAGCCGGCTCTCTCTTCTTTTTTTCTTTTTTTTTTACTTGTATAAATCAATCATAATAATGATGAATATAGCAGCCGGCTTTGAGGTTGAACAGAGCAGCCGGATGTGTCGATGAACAAAGCAGCCCGTCATCAAGCTCAATGACCCAAGGACACATCCAGACTTAATGAAGAACAAAGCAGCCCCTACGGCTGGGCTTGAGAATGAACCAAGCAGCCCACAGCCGGGCTTAATAGAGGCACAAAGCAGCCCCACAGCCGGGCTTTGGGGTTGAACAAAGCAACCGCTTAATTGATGAATATAGCAGCCCCTGTCATTGAGCTCAATAAGCCAATGACACAGCCGATTATAATGAAGAACAAAGCAGCCGTTTGCAGCCCCTTTGAGTATGAACCAAGCAGCCCTTAGAGCTGGCTTTGATTAATGAACAGAGCAGTCCTGCAGCCGGCCTTAATTTGAGAGCAAAGCTGCCCCTACAACCGGGATTAATTGATGAGGAAAGCTACCCATACAGCCGGGATAAATTGATGAGCAAGGATGCCCCTACAACCAGCTTAATTGACGAGGAAAGCTGCCCATACAGCCGGGATAAATTGATGAGCAAGGATGCCCCTACAGCCGGACTTAATTGACGAGCAATTGAGCCATGGCAGCCGCTTAATAGAGGCAGGAAACAGCCCCGGCTGCCACCGTTCATAGCTCTGACCGGCTGCCACCATTGATAGCGATCACCGGCTGACACCATTGGAGCAAAGCTGCCCCATGCCGCCTGCATTACAACCGCTTGAATGCAGTCGGCTTCCATGCCGTATGACCCTTGCTCAGCTTGGTTACCAACTGGTTATAGCAATGCCGGCTGTGTGCTTCAATTGAGAATAGTACAGGGGGTAGCAATATATAAGCGGCATTTTGCCACACACCCTTTTGCCGCTTGTATTGGCGGAGCCGAGGGATTCCTTATATCAATGGCACATAATTGCCTCTTGTATATGCTACCACAAGAAAAAACTTGGCCGCTTGTGTTTGCTGCACTTACCCACGCATGCCACACTCACCATCTTCATGATCATCCGGCCATCAAGTGCCGTCTGACCCCATTGATAACAATAACACTCATAGCCACCTATGTTATTTTATAGCCAACTTCCGACTGACTTTGCTGCGGGAACTATTATATATTGTTAAGCCACCTTCTTTTTCTTGATTAGGATGCTGCCTAATTCAGAGAAAAGCTTAGTACACCAGAGCATTTATTCATGCCGCTTGAGTGGAGCTTAACTTGCTCTTACCTTTATAATTATAAAAGTAAGACTTTTATAATTATAATACTACTTCTGTTTCTTATTATGTGCAACAAAGGAATATTTTATGTCTCACAAATAATACCCCTTTGTTGCACATAATAAGAAACGGAGGTAGTATAAGTAATATGAATATAAAATTGTGCTTTAGTGAGCTTGTTGTTTGCTCTGGAAATGCAAACTCATGTCTTAAACCCATCAATGCCGCCTATATTATTCTCAAGAGTAGAATATGGAGTTTAATAAATTAAACTTGCTAGCTGTCAAAAGCTTTGGAGTATGGAAATGAATTTCACTTGCTACATGTAAATGCCGCATGTACCCCACTATATTAAACTTGGAGTTTAATAAATGCCGCAAGTACCTCAATAATTACAAGAGCTTACTCTTGATAAACAAGTGTATAATATTAAATAAACATTTATATATGTATAATATTATGCATAT
The DNA here is from genome assembly GCF_948465745.1 of Chenopodium album. Taxonomy (NCBI): domain Eukaryota; kingdom Viridiplantae; phylum Streptophyta; class Magnoliopsida; order Caryophyllales; family Amaranthaceae; genus Chenopodium; species Chenopodium album. The sequence continues at coordinate 33,377,448 of NC_137851.1, read as the reverse complement.
AATAATACAATTAGTAATATTCATATACATATATATTTGTTAACATATATGATATTGATAGTGTCAAACTTTCAATCATAAATAGCATGCGGCAGGCTCATTAAATGAGTCGGTTTAAAATAGAGGAGTTGACCAATTTAGCCGTCTCACCCCTAATGTATCATCCCCCAACTTAAATCAAACGACATTGTCTTTTAACCGTCCATTGTGAGAATAAAAAATGCATGATTCAGTCTGATCAGGCCTTTTCTTAACCGCCTGACCCTCGACATTCGGCCTCATGACGCTGCTGCCTCCTAAAGGAGGCTCTCTCTCTTAAGTAGGTGATCCACCGTTGTGCCATTACAGATGTGTCTCCTCACAGACGACGCCAAATGTTTTGGGGTTTTTTGTACATACCCGAATGGAGGGCGTGTACGTCCCGTGGGAGACAGATCCGCAATGCAACACTCGAACGGCTTGGTCACCTGCAAAACAACGGACCCCGGGGGGGCCGGAGGTCCGCCTCTGACGATCAAGTTAGTGACCAAAAGAATGTATTTTAGAGAGAGAAAGTAGAGAGAAGGGAGAGTAATTTTGGGGGGCATTGCCCTTGGAGGATGAATTAACTGCCCTTGAACTGATGTAAATGATCAGTATTTATAGAGCATTGGGACATGTGCCTTTTAGGTTATTTAACCTAACTAGATTGGCTTCCCATCGTTTTACGGTTTCTAGGGTTGTGGGCTTAGAGCCCATTTTCACCCTTCTATCATTGAGTGACACGTGTCATGCTCTAATTGGCTCATTGAGCGCTGAGCTTGCGGACACGTGTCGCGGTGGCATTGGTCCACATATAGAGGGTATTTTTACCCTAAACAAGGTAAATGAAAGAGTCCGAGTAACATACTCAGTACAAAGGATGTCCATCAACTAGCTCATTGCTGCTTCTATATTTAGCAATGCAAGGTGTAGAGTCGACCTTGACCTTGGCCATGGCCACATATGCACATTGGCATTTAAGGCCTTGCAAAGATTGCAAACAGTGAAAGAAACTACCATATATAAATGATACACGCCGAAAAGCTAGAAATATTTACAAATGCATGAATAGCATGGACCCTCAAGATATCGTCATAAAAGGGGAGAAATATTAAAAGTTTTTAAGAGCATAATACCATCATAGGATTCAAGTTGGGGAAGTACATCTTGCCACCGACCAAACAAAATCTTCACATTTTCTTTCTCACCCCAGCCATTTCTAAGCATACGGTCATAAACCTCTGGGTGAGCCTCAACAATAGTATGTGAAATAGGATTATATTGCTGGATGGCCATATCTACCAGCCCCATTCCGAATCCAATATTCAACACGTGGCCTCCACCAGAGCAAATGGCTTTTGCATGAGACTCCATTAATGGTTTCTCCCATGCCATCATAACAGCCTTGCTATCTGCATCCATCAGCATGTCCTCGCTAAAGCTAACTCTATCCTCCAAGTAACCCGCATCTGAATGGCCATCTTCTTTTGCATTTCTTGCAATGGTACCAAGTACCAATTCAGCTTGAACCCCTGCACAAGCAATATAATTAAAAATTCTAAACCAGATAAATCAAAAGATCAAAATTAACATCACATGTCTACCAACACTCAACAGACTGTAAATGACTCATTGGAATGCATCAACAATCTCAGGTAATGTATAAAAACATTTGATAAAAACAAGTTCATCATCATTTGCATATATCTTGTTTATGGGAAGCGTTTTATAGGGGAATTTCAGGAAAGGAGAAAAAACAATTTTCCTGGATCCCGTTGACTAGTATTCGGTTCTATTCTCTTGAACTTCAAGGTAAGTAAATTGGCTGCCCCTAACCGGTTACCATTTTGTTATGGCCAACAGTACCACTCACCATCTACCAGATTCCACAATCAGCTCCCCCCCCCCCCCTCCCCCCCTCCTTTCTGTCTATTATCATCCCCACCCGGTCCTAAAGATATATTTTGTTCAACTTATTCTAATTTATTTCAAACAAAATAAGTGAAGATAAGCTTGGAGAAATGAAGAATTTTTCAAGCAATATTAGACAATGTACACACAGATAAGAAAAAATAACTTCACACAAAATAAATTAGGAAAAAAAAAAAAAAAACATTTCAGATAAATTGATATAATTATATTTCAAATAAAAATAATTTTGAACCAAACAGAGCCTAAACCTGATTATTAAATAGGTTAGTCCAGGGAAAAGAGGGTCAGGTCGAAAAAGGGTCAGTTCATAATAGGCCAAAATCACATTGGTCAGGTTGCCAGTAAATAAGCAAGGAAAAAAGAGGGATGAGAGAGATAAAAACAAGTATACTAGCAATTTTTAGATTTTCACTCCTTTTGTTTTCAATGAGGTAGAAGTTAATATCATTTCTTTCACTTAGTTAATATCATATCATGTCATATCTGATAAAGAACAGAAATTCAAATGTGGTAATTCAAAAAATAATCCACCTACATAGCATAATAAAGCTTGAAAGATATAATTAAAGTCCATGCCTCAACAAGCATCCCAACATCATAAAGATATAGGTGGATATATATTCCTCTATTAACTACCAGTTTGTTCGTGTTTTTTGTTCCAAAAAGGGGGTTATCTTAAGGCCCTCTTTCAGTTTATAGTTTATGCTGTTTTGCATAGCCATAGAGAGGTAAGCTTAAATGTTGTAGGCATTGTAGCTTTCCTACGTGCAGAGTTATGATTTTTTTTTTTGGGAATTATAACTTTTAAATTTAATTGTCAAAAAAAAAAAAAAAAAAAAAAAAAAAAAAATAAAAAAGATAAAAAACCTTAAGCTTTATATGCACGCATAAATTTGGATGTAAATTTCCCTTACTAATTCTAATGCTTCGAACAAGCCCTGGGAATCCCTAAGGTAGATGCATTTGCATCAACCACAAGAACTCCCAATATAAACAACCAAGAAAGCAAAGAGAACTTGATGAGTTGGTTTTCTCTGAAGAAGCAACATAATATACCATTCATAAGTCACCAGACTTTCTATAAGCATCAACACGCTCAATGTCAACATGCTCAAAATAAGAGACGAAGAGATATTGTTATAACATCTCTTCAATTAAAAAAATAATATTATTAATTCAGAGTAACAAAGAAGACGAATGAACCAAAATTACATTAATAACAAATAGTTTTATGAGCTTTTATGGCCCCTTTCAAATATTTAATGCCAATAGGCTGGATTAGAATAGTAAAGCAACACCCGATACCATGAAAATCAAAAGTACTGCAATCAAACAAGATAGTAGAAATCAATCTCCTTGAAGTTCCTCCTATCAAGAAACTTCAATATATCATTGGGACATGTAATATGATTTGATATTGCAGAGATAAACTAGGAAAAACTTCCAATTGTCTTACTCTATAGTCTCCAATTACATCACATGACAAAATCCACACAATCGTGTATAATGTTCAAAGAATTTCAGGAAACAATGTACACAATAACACTTAAATTATCCCTTCATCTACAAGATACATGATGGTACAATACCCATCATGTCACCTTCCATGCTTAACTACCATGTAACACCAATCCTGGTTAGTATCCTATCTCATAAACTAGACTACTCAAAGATTCGCGATAAATTAACGTCATTAACATTGTTGTAGGGTTGCATTCTTTTTACCTTAAAGATATACTTCCTCCGTTTCCCTAATATTGCAATAATTAACATTTAGTAAGTTTTACAAATATTGCAACATTACCAATATTTGCACATGTTTTCTCTATATCTATCTTATCTTCCCTATCTTTATTTTTCTCTATAATATATCTCTCCTCAATTTGATTTTCGTGTCTTCCCTATTGTTGCAATTTGATGGGAACGGAGGAATTAAGTTTTAGGACTAATCAGGTCTATGATCAATTCCAATCAGGTTTAAATATATGGTGAATATCAGGGATAATCAAGTCAAGTTCAAGTGAGAATAATGAACTGTAAAATTATCAACATCATTTTTTATCTGCAATAAATCGACTAATAGATAGGAAAAATTGCTTCCAACCTAATATAACAATTACTAATAAAGATGCTATTATACATACATAATCAAGATAATTACCATAGAAATGTATTGAGTAAAAATTAGGAAATGAAAGAAAGAAAAAGAGGAAGGTACCTGAATTAAGAAGGATGTCGAAGGCATCTTGGTGACCATTCTGCATAGCAAAATCACCAGCACAGAGAGAAGAAGGAGAAAGAGCATTCCAAGGAGCGCCGGCTTCAAGAAGCTTACGGACGACTTCAGAGTGACCAAGCTTTGCGGCATGCATCAATGGAGTTAGGCCGTCAGCATCGAAGTAAGTGACGTCATATCCGGCATCAATGAGAGATGTAATGCCTGCTAAATCACCCAACCTCGCCGCTTCGCATAGTTTCTCTCCTTTCTCTTCCATGTCTGCGCTCAATGAACTCCCTTCCACCCTACTCATTGCCCACACAATGTAAAACTTTTAGGGAAAAATAACTAACAATACAATCATTGTCCGTTCTTTTTAAATACACAAAGTCTTATACGTGGCTAGCTTCATAATGTGACTAATTCATATAATCACGTAGTAATTAATTAAGTAATAGGAGTTTACAGTGATGAGCAAATGAGCTTACCCTAACGCATGTAAGTTAATTAAATGAGAAAAAAGAGTTACTATTTTAAATAAGTAGAATTATTTTTCCATTTTTTAAAACAAAAGAAAAGGGGTTACTCGAATGAATAAATAGGGTTAAATATTTCTAAAGTAATTGATTTCACTTCGTATAATAAATTTGAGTTACTTTTATAGACAACATGGGATTACTCTTATGAAAAAATGAGGTTATTCATACATATAAATAAAGATTACCCTTATAAATCGATGTGCCCACATACAAGACTTACCCTTTTAAATAATATAACGTTTTGATTATTTTTCAATATTACAATCTTTGGAGGGTATTTTAAACAAGATATAACTAGAATTAGTGTTATAAACTTGGGTGTACAGTACACCCAGGGATATTATTGTCACTATGGTGTTTTGCGCGCGCTTCGCGTGCGTGCTAGTTGGAATTTTTAGGGTGTAATTCTTGTCTTGAGGTGTCTCAATGTGAGGGGTTTTTTTTTTCAAGTAGATAATGAGTTTGAAAAAAAATTTATGTTCGAGTGCTTGTTACATATGTGTCTAAAGTATTGTTGATCATAGGTATTTTTTTTTTTAAAAAAATGATAGTAATGCTTTTGGTAAGGGAAAAAAATGAAGTGTATTCTACTAAGAAAGTGTAAAAAATTGATCACTTTAGTTACGTTATTTTTGTGCTAATTATAGGTGTGTAGAGTCGGTCTTCAATTTGCATGTAAGTCCAAATGCATAAGCCTGATTGAATTTTAAATGCAGTTAAAAGATAGGACTTTCTAATTTTTAATAAACTTAATTGATTATGTACTTGCGGCCTTAGGTGATCTCATATGAATTTCTTGTTCTTTTAGCAGAAATCTGTCTTATTTAATTATTATAAAATTTTTGCAGCGATAACACATTTTATTTGTTAAGTTAGGAATTTTCATGACACAATATATAATACCTGAACATCTTAGTATAAAAGATTATGTTGTCTTTCTATCACTCTCTCCCTATCCTAATAAGATAATTGCCTAAATTTTCTTTCTCAAGCTAACTTTCATAATTACCCTTTTCTTAAGTGGTCTCTTAATTTTCTTAAGTGAACTTTCTTTTCTTAAGTGACCTTTCTTCTGAAGTAATCTTTCTTCTTAAGTAATCTTTCTTTTCTTAAATGAGTGATCTTTCTTCTTGAGTGGTCTTTCTTCTTAATTGATTTTTCTTAAGTGGTCTTAATTATTCTATCTCTCTAGCATTTAATTAGTAAATCTTTAACCTAAGCTAATTTCTCTTAATTTATTAAGTGATCTTTGTTAAGTAGTTTAGCTCTCTTTTTTTGTTTAGTGATATTTCTTAAGTGATTGATTCTTAAGAAATTAGCTTAAGTGATTGATTCTTAAGAAATTAGCTTAAGAAAATATAATTAGCTAAAGTGGTCCATCATTTCATTAGTAAGCTTCTTCTTGAGCTAATTGCTCTAATTCTTAAGTGTTCCCCCCCTCTCTCTCTCTCTCTCATTTTAGTAATTAAGCATTTTTCTAATCTAATAATTGTGTTTTTTCGAGCTAATTGCCCTGATTTTCTTAAGTGATTTTTCTTAAGTGGTCTCCCTCTTTCTCCCAAGCTAATTGCCTTGATTTTTTTAATGTGATCATTCTTAATTGGTCTTTCATCTCTTCAAAGCCAATTGACCTTATTTTCAATACTTATTTTTCTTAAAGGACCCCATTTTTCTCTCTCGCATTTTTTTTTTGAGAAAGGCAAATGATGAGCGTCATTTATGGCGCTCAATAGAGTAGCTTTTAATTCCTTTTTCTATATTTTCTTGCTTTATTTTCATATAATCTTTCTAGTTTTCTTTTATTATTCGTCTTTATAACTCATTTTGGTTTTTCATTCACTTTTATGAGTTTTTCATATTTTTGTTCTTATTTAGCTATTTTAGTTTAGTTTATATTCATTTTGCTTTCTCTCTTACTTTTACTTGAATTTTTGTTAGTGAAGTTTCAAAGTTTTATTTGCTGCGCTCTCACGGTTGCGCCCTCATTGATTCTAGGTCATGAAATTGCAAATATTTGAAGATCAAGGGCTCCCTTTCTCGCAGGTATCATCACGAGAGCGCCGACGATAAGGATGTACGAGAGCACTGAGAGCATAGCTTCGCACAAGGATCTACGAGTGAGCAAGAGGAGTCGTGCAAGCCGCAACAGCACAGCAGGGGTGCGCGCACGCATACCCCTCTGTGCGTGCGCGCAGACCTTGTTGTGCGTGCGCACGGCTAGTGGTGCGTGCGCACGGCCCTACTCCGAACCTCTTTGCTTAATTTATTATAAATACCCCTTGACTTTTCCTTTTTTAGGGGAGGACGATTTCATATATACTTGAGATTTATTTTCAGATTTAGTAAAGAGAGAAAGTAGAGAGAGAAACTTTAGATTACTTGTTTTGTACTTCAATTACATCTTTGAGCTTGGATTTCTTCTTCAATCAATGAAAATTAGTGAGAATTTCTTTCTTTGAATTTACTTTTGCTTGCTCTTTCCTTTAATTCTTGAATGTTTGATTTGATTGTTGATTTTTGGTTTGAGAATTTGTTGAATTTGATTTTCTCTTTGATTAAGCTTGAAATGATGATGTTTGTAATTCAATTTGCTTTGTTTTTCAATTCCATTTCGATTTGTGAGTGGATTAGTAGCTAGGGAGAAGGGGAAGCATGTTTGATTGATGATTTTTGCTAGTTGATGATTCTTGGATGATTGAATTGTTACAATTAAATTGGTTGACATAGTTGTGCATGTGATTAATTTGATTAGGAGTGATTAACCTAGATGATTAATCTAGATTGCATAGAAAATTTCAATGACATGAACCCTTGATTGGAGAATTGCTTTAATTGGTTTAATTTGATTGTGATTTTCCTTGTTAGTCATTCATAGTGAACCCTAGCTTGGCTTATAGGAGATAGCTCTTGAATTCCATAAATTGCAACTATTATTTGTCCTTTGCAATGTTTGAATCAATTGAGTTCTTCATCGATTGGCATAGTCATTGAGCTTGCATGTGGAACCTTAATCCCTAGTATTTAGCATATTGATTTTCTTTGACTTGATTAGCTAGTTGATACCTTAGTTACAATTCAATTCACTTCACCTCTCATTCTTCGAAGTAGCTTGACAACAATTTTCCTCTCATTCCTCGTGGTTCGACTCGGACTTGTCCTATGCTAGGAATAAGTTTGATTTTCTTAATTGTTTGATTGGTGTGCTTTAGTTTTCAACGACCTACATTACCACGCATCAAAATAGCGCCGTTGTTGGGGAATGATATCGGTGCTTTGTTATACTTGTTGAGTCTACTTCATTTTTAATTGTAAAATAAAAAAAAAAAGATTTTTCTCTTTTTGGCTACATTTGTAGCCGTGTTACTAATTGTTTCTTTTAAGATTGTATGCGTAGAGCACGTGGTCGTTCATTAGTGCCACTTGATCTGGAAATTGAGAAGACAATTGCAAGGATAAGAGTTGCTAGACGTTCTTTGAGTTCTAGCCCTCCAAGTGAAGAGGAACCACAATAAGAAGAACAAGCAAGGATGGGAGAAAATCCAAGGGTGGCGTTGAAGGAATTGGGGATTCTGGGTGCATATAGGTTTGAAAGTGGGATTGCTCCACCCACAACACAGGCAAATGACTTCGAAATAAGGTCGACAATGATCACTTTGATAGAGAGGCGACAATTTAGTGGGGCCAAACATGAAAGTCCACTAAACCATCTCAAAGAGTTCGAAAAGTATTGCAACACTATCAAAGTGAATGGAATCTCCCAAGAATTCATCCGCCTCAAGCTTTTTCCCTTTTCTCTCATAGGGCGTGCCTTGGAATGGTTAGACAAGGAGGTCAAACCCAATTCTCTAAGGACATGGGACGAAGTGACCAAGGAATTTCTATCCCGTTTCTACCCACAAAAGAAAACGGCGGAGGCTAGAGTTTTGATTCAAGGTTTCAAGCAGAAGTCTAGTGAAATCCTCTATGAAGCATAGGAGAGGTACAAGGAGTATCAAAGAGAATGTCCTCACCACGGAATTTCGACTTACCAAATTATTCAAATCTTCTATGGTGGCCTAAGTCCTCAAGGAAAGTCGTGTCTTGATGGAGGAGCCGGAGGTCCCATCATGAATAAAACGGAGGAGGAAGTAGTAGACATAATTGAAGACGTAGTGAGGTACTATAAAGATTGGCAAGATGGTGAAAGGGAGTCAACTAGAAAGAGTAGTTCTTCGGTGTACTTGATTGATCATCTTAATGCCATAAACAATTTGTCTTCACAAATGACAAACTTGGGGAAGGAAATGTCCGCTATCAAGGCAAAGTTGGAAAGTGCAACCTCCCAAGTTTCGAATCTTCCCTCCCAATCTAAGGGGAGAGGTATGTCTTCTAACTCTCAACCCTTTCCCTCTTCTAGTAACATGCCTAGTGGTTGCTTGTTTTGTGATGTTTGCGGATCGTATGATCAAGATGCTTCTAATTGCCCTCATGCATGTATGGATGTTTGTGATGATCAAGATGGAAATGTGAATGAGCATGTGAACTATGTGTCAAACAATAATGATTCTAGTTTTGAGAATCAAAGAGGTCAATGGAATAGGAATTACAACAACCATGGAAATTTTGACAACTATAAACAAGGTAGTGGTAATAGATACCAAGGGAACCAAAATTCCCGAGGTAACTATAACAACCAAGGTTATAGTAGCAAAAATCAAAACCAAAATTATGGTAATCATAATCAAGGTTATGGTCAAAATCAAAATAGAGGTAATTGGAACAATCAAAATAGGGAAAATTTTCAAAACAATGCTCAAAGGGGTCCCCTACCCGGATTTGCTCCAAAGATCTAAAGTGATAATTCCTATGTTCAACCTTCTTCTTCTTCTAGAACTAACTTGGAGGAAATCATTGAAAACCAAGTTGTTGAACACCTACATGGCGGTGAGTGATAAGAAGTTTAATGAAATGATGACCCACAATATGATGCTTGAAAACCAAATTTCTCAACTTGCCAATGCTTTGAAAGACCATGCAAGCCCTTCTTCTTTACCTTCTCAAGGCCTAGACTCTAAGAGACCTGTTAATGCCATAGTCACAAGAAGTGGTAGGGTGCTTGAGGAAAGTTTTCCTAGCAAGAGTAAGAGTGAGGAGGGTGCCAAGGAGGTTTTAGTTGAGGATGAGGGAGATGGTGCATCTTTGAGTGAAGTAATGGTAGAGCCACCTAAGGAGGTGAAGGAAGAGAGAGAATTTGTGAAACCCAAGCTTCCTTATCCACAAAGATTCATGAGACACAAGTTGGATGAACAATTTGGAAGATTTATTAACATGCTCAAACAACTTCATCTTTCTCTACCATTTACTGATGTTGTCTCCCAAATGCCGAATTATGCAAAATTCCTTAAAGACATTTTGAGCGGTAGGAGGACTTGTGATGTTGTGGAGACGGTGAACTTGACCGAGAATTGTAGTTGATGAACGTCGTTTATGGTGCTCAAAAGAATAAGATTTAGGTTCATTTTCTTTATTTTCTTTCATCATTTTCATATAATTTTCTTAGTTTTATTTGATTTTCCATTTTTATAATTCACTTTGGTTCTCGATTAGTTTTTACGAGTTTTTCATATTTTTAGTTGATAATTCATATATTTAGTTTTAGTTTTATTTTTTTATGCTTTCTCTCTTTGTTTTATTTGTGTTTTGTAGGTGAATAATCAAGTCAATTTGCTCATTTTGGGACTGCCTTGCTCGCGGGCATCATCTCGAGTGCACTGATGATGGGGATGCTCTGGAGCACAGAGTTTGATCAAGCAAAGCGAAGGAGCCAAGGCCTCGTGCACCACACAGGGGTGCGCGCGCGCGGCATAGGGGTGCGTGCGCGCAGACCCAGCTGTGCGCGCGTGCGGCTGGTGGGGCGTGCGCACGGCCCTGTGCAGCCCCCTTCGCTCGATTTTTCTATTTATAGCTTTTGACTTTGTTTTTATGACGACTGAACTTTGTACTTGAGATATAATTTTCCTAAAATAGTACAGAGAGAACGTAGAGAGAGAAGCTTAAGATTTACTTGTTTGTACTTGAATTTGATCTTAGATTTCAATTGGATCTTGAAATTCCTTCTTCAATTCAATGAAAGTTTGTAAGATTTCTTTCCTTTGATTTACTTTTAATGCAATTCTTTCTAGTTTCTTGAATTTTGATTGAGATTTCATTCCTTGCTCTAGAATTTGTTGATTGATTGATTTTCTTTTGATTAAGCTTTAAATGAATATGAATTTGATTGAATTTGTTTTGTTCCTTAATTTCACCATGATTAGTGAGTAGATTAGTTGCTAGAGAGAAGGGGAAGCATGCTTGATTTATGATTTTTGCTAGTTGATGATACTAAATTGATTGGATTGTTGCAATTAAATTGGTTGACATAGTTGTGCATGTGATTAATTAAACTAGGAGTGATCAACCTATAAGATTAATCTAGATTGCATTGCAACTTTCAATGACATGAAGCCTTGATTTGAGAATTGCTTTAATTGATTGAATTTGATTGTGATTTTGTTGGGGTTTGGTGAGTCCGACTCACCGAGGAAACAAACCCAAAACCAAGACCGCACTCGCAATAAATAAAACAATAAACATAATTAACTTAATGACAAGATTTAGATAATAATTATACCTTTGACGCGTGCTTCGCCCGACCTCGAGGGGCTCTTACTTCGAAAGCTAGCCTCGAAAATACGACGACCTCCGATGGAAGTCCACCCACAACTCGAACACCGACTAGGTCCAATGTCTTGGAGTTAGCAAGGCCCGATCGAAACCCGAGTAATTGAGTTCAAAGGTTTCCACAATGGTGATGCCTTTTTCAACTCTTGAGTTCAAAGGTTTTCACTACTAGTGATGCCTTTTCCAACTCTTACTCAAGTAATTTTTCCAAACCCCAACTTGGGTATTTATAAAGAAAATCATGAGTGTGAAAAGCTCTCCCATCAATGTGGGAGAATTTGATTTTCCCATTTTATTTTAAAGCTAAAATAAAATTAATAATCAAACTAGTAATAAATCTACAAGTGGCAAGCTCATATGAGAGGTTAGGTGAGGACCATTTGGGAGGGGGGAGGACCGAACTTGCTCCCCACTCCCTCTCCCAAAACCGGCCAACACAACACCTCACTACCCTCTCACCTTGTGCCACATGGCACCCACACTTGGGCACTAAGGCACCCAAGGTGGGCTGCCATGTGCTACGGCCCAGCAGGCCACGCCATAGCCCGCGCCACAGCCCAGCTATCCGCACTTGGAGATGCGGGCTGCTGCTTGTGGCTAGCAAGCCACGCACTCCGAGTGTGGGCTGCTGTTGCACGCTGCTAGCATGCCGCGCACTCTGAGTGCGGGTTGCTGCAGCTTGCTGCCTTTGGACGCCTTGGCTGCTAGCAATGGTGCGCTGGCACGCACCAGCCAGCCTTGGCTCGGCTTGGTGCGCATGCTAGCCACCATACTTGTGCATTATTCCCCTGGCACTCGGATTGCTTGGGGCATTCCGATGCTAGGGGTATTTTGGTCTTTGTTGATTTATTTATTATTTTCACGTCTCGTCTTTTACTATTTTCGACTCGACTTTCGACGCTCGGTTTCGACACTCCAAGCTCGAATTTTTGACGTCTAAATATTAATTACTCGGTCGACTTATTAATTACTTCCTAATTAATTCGTCGCTTCGGCTCGTTAGTTGCTTGGGTGTGACCCGAAGGGTTCAGTCAAGATTAAGCTGTAATATTAATTATGCATTAATATTACTGATCGGAAGTGGCCTCCACTCAGGCATTCCGATCACTTGACCTCACTGAAAAATTAGCTTTCTAATAATTCCGAATCCCCTATCGGAATAATACACTTGTTCGAAGGACACTATTCCTTTCAATCTTCCACTTGTCCTTCCGGACAAGTGTGCTTTTAGTGTATAGCCCTTTTCCTATGTCACTTAATGCCTCTTCATGAACTATAAGGTAAGATTAATTTGTCATCCTTATTACGTCCAGAATTGTTTCTCGTTTCCGAGTCTGACTGTCAATAAACAGATGATTTCTAAAATCCATCCGAGCACGGCCATGCATTTTACAGTCTCGCTCTATGAGAGGCCTTGTAAACAACAAAGACATCTTCCCTAAATTTAATAGGAGGACATTTCCAGTCTTGTAATGTAGCTTCTCTTACTTAGAGGACCTAGCCGCCCGAGTGATGCCGTTATAATCCCCTGTTACGACAGACGTTTGACAATCATCAAAGCGGACTAGTACTCAAACAAGAAAGCTCACAATACTCATGGTCGAGGAAAAAGGTTCCGATAGCAATAATGAGAAGTATACTTATGACGATTTTTTAATCTCTTAAAGTATTCTCATAAGTCGATCCAGTATGATTCTAAACTAATACCTGTGCAAATGATTTATGACGATCATGTCCTTGTAGCACAAGAAACGGTGCTATAAATCAAACTACACATTAATCTCAAATGGTCATTAATCGTCCATCGTTTAAATGACCTCGATTAGGGATAATTTTCGATTATAATATTCAATGTTCACTTAATAGGTGTTTCCTTATTAAGACTGGTCTTGATACCCTATTTTGAATATTCCAAGAATCGAATGGACTCATTATTTAATTCTAAACCACAATTAAATAGCCAATGGAGTGATTTAAATCGCATGAAAAATTTAATTTACTCCAAAACTGAATGGTTCATCATAGTGCTTTACATTAAAATTGTCCAAAATTAATTAAAACACTAAAATAAGGAAATCAAAGCCAATCTCCGATGTGCCTGATTCCCATTGCCTCAACGTGCTTGTTGTGCTTCACTTGAGGCAAAGGTTTAGTCAGTGGATCGGCTACATTGTCATCCGTTCCAACTTTACAAATTCTGATTTCACCTTCTGATTTCCATTCCCGAATCATGTGAAACCGCTGCTTGACATGTTTGACATTCTGATGTTCTCTTGGCTCTCCGGCCTGAGCAATAGCTCCATTGTTGTCACAATAGAGGTCTATTAGTCCCTCGATGGAGGGTACAACACCAAGTTCACCAATGAACTTGCGAATCCAAACTCCCTCCTTAGCTGCCTCAGATGCTGCCAAGTATTCAGCTTCAGTTGTAGAATCTGCAGTTGTGCTTTGCTTAACACTCTTCCAACTAAACGCTCCTCCATTGAAACAGAATATGTACCCAGATTGTGACTTGAAGTCGTCTCTTTCTGTCTGGAAGCTTGCGTCGGTATAACCCTCAACAACTAATTCATCTCTGCCACCATAGACCAGGAATTTATCCTTGTTCCTTTTCAGGTACTTTAAGATATTCTTGGCCGCAGTCCAATGCGCCTCTCCTGGGTCTGATTGGTATCGGCTCGTAGCACTCAAGGCATACGATACATCTAGCCTAGTACATATCATGGCATACATGATCGATCCAATAAGCGAAGCATATGGAATCTGATTCATCCTTTCTCGCTCATCAGGTGTCTTTGGACACTGATTCTTGCTTAGGGTTATGCCATGCGACATGGGTAGGTGGCCTCTCTTGGCTCCTTCCATGCCGAATCGAGTTATTACCTTATCAATATAAGTACTTTGACTCAATCCTATCATCCTTTTCGATCTATCCCTATAGATCTTGATGCCTAGTATGTACTGAGCCTCTCCCAAGTCTTTCATTGAAAAACATTTTCCGAGCCAAGCCTTTACAGACTCTAATAACGGAATACTATTTCCAATGAGTAATATGTCATCGACATATAAGACTAGGAAGGCGATGTCATTCCCACTGACCTTCTTGTAAACACCAGATTCATCTAGATTCTTGATAAAACCAAACTTACTGATGGCTTCATCGAATCGCAGAGTCCAACTTCTACTTGCTTGCTTTAATCCATAAATGGACTTCTTAAGCTTGCATATACCTTTCCAGCGTTGTTTTGGTCGACAAAACCTTCAGACTGTTTCATATACACAGTTTCTTCCAAAATACCATTTAGGAAGGCGGTTTTGACGTCTATGTGCCATATTTCATAGTTGCAATATGCAGAAATCGCTAGGAGGATCCGAACGGATTTAAGCATTGTGACTGGAGAAAAGGTTTCATCGTAATCAATACCATGAACTTGTCTATAACCTTTTGCTACCAATCTAGCTTTGTAAATAAATACATTCCCATCTCTGTCAGTTTTCAACTTGAAAATCCACTTATATCCGATAGGTGTGTAACCTTCGGGTAAGTCAACCAAGTCCCAGACTTGATTTTCAAACATGGAATCCATTTCAGATCTCATGGCCTCTTGCCATTTAGCAGAGTCGGTGCTTGCCATTGCTTGCTTGTAGGTTGCCGGTTCATCTCCATCCATGATCAGGATGTCCTGATTCTCGGTTAATACTAAACCAAGATATCTATCAGGTTGATATCTCGACCTTTGAGACCTACGTAGGGTAACGGACTAAGCATTTGCATTGTCGGTTCGACTTTGCATATTTTGATCACTTTGACTTTTGTCAACAGATGTTGTTTGAGCACTTTGACTGTCATTCTGATTTTGTTGCTCATCCTCACGAACTTCGTCAAGTTTGATTTTCCTCCCACTTGTCATTTTGGAAAGGTGTTCCTTCTCCAAAAAGACACCATCACGAGCAACAAACACTTTGTTCTCCGATTTGTTGTAGAAGTAATACCCTTTGGTTTCTTTTGGGTAGCCCACAAAGTAAACCTTATCAGATTTGGGATGAAGTTTGTCAGAAATCAATTTCTTGACATATGCTTCGCATCCCCATATCTTTAGAAAAGACAACCTAGGATGTTTCTTTGTCCATAACTCGTATGAAGTCTTTTCTACAGCTTTCAATGGAGCACGGTCCAGTGTTAGTGCCGCAGTTAAAAGTGCGTGTCCCCAGAAAGAGATAGGAAGATCACTAAGACCCATGGTTGATCATACCATGTCTAACAAGGTTCGATTTCTCCGTTCGGATACTCCGTTCCATTGTGGAGTTCTCGGAGGTGTCAGTTCTGAAAATATGCCATGATCTTTCAGATGGTCATCGAATTCTTGGCTCAAGTATTCACCACCTCGATCCGATCGAAGGGCTTTGATTTTCTTGCCAAGCTGATTTTCCACTTCACTCTGAAATTCTTTGAACTTGTCAAACAATTCAGATTTATGCGACATGAGGTAGACATAGCCATATCTACTATAATCGTCTGTGAAGGTGATGAAATATCGATGTCCATTTCTTGTGGCGGAGCTCATTGGTCCACATACATCGGTATGTATTAGGCCCAATAAGTCACCGACCCTTTCTCCCAACTTGGAGAATGGCTGCTTAATCATCTTGCCTAATAAACATCCTTCGCAATTCTCAAAAGATTCTAAATCGAAAGAGTCAAGAACGCCTTCTTGTAGAAGCTTCTTGATGCGTTTGATGTTAATGTGGCCAAGACGACAATGCCACAAGTAAGTTAGATTTGACTCCATGGTCTTAGCTCTTTTGATGGTATTATTCACATTATAAACTTGTTTGTCTAAATAAAGCACATAAAGACCATTTTCAGAATGTGCAATATCATATAAAACATTATCGAGATAAAACGAACATTCATTGTCTTTTACTTGAAATTCAAAACCTTTGGCGTCCAACGCCGAAATTGAAATAATGTTTTTGGTAATGTTGGGAACATAGTAACAACTTTCAAGTTCTAAAACAAGCCCAGAGGGAAAAGACAAACTGAGAGTTCCTACGGATACGGCTGCAATTCTGGCTCCATTGCCGACCCGAAGTTCAACCTCTCCCTTCGCTAGCTTCCTAATGTTCCTTAGACCCTAAGAATTGGAACAAAGGTGTGAGCCACATCCAGTATCTAATACCCATGATGTTGAGCTAGTGAAGTTTAAGTCTATGACGAATATACCTGATTCAGAAGCAACGGTTCCGTTCTTCTTATCTTCCTTGAATTTGAGGCAATCTCTCTTCCAATGTCCCTTCTTCTTACAATATAAGCATTCGGAATCAGATTTAGAAGATGCTACCTTTTTTTCCTTGTCCTTCGTAGCTTTCGGCTTAGGCGGAAAGTTCTTCTTACCTTTCCCCTTGAAGCCTTTCTTCTTTTTGCCCGTGCGTTTGAACGGCTTGCCCTTTTTGACCATGAGCATATCATGTTTCCCCTCATCCTTGAGCGTTTGCTCGGCTTGCTTTAACATACCATGAAGCTCAGTGAGGGTTTTCTCCATGCTGTGCATATTATACTTCATCTTGAACTGATCATAGCCTTTGTGCAGCGAGTGGAGAATGATGTCAATTGCCATCTCGGTTGAATACCCTGCATCAAGCCTTCCCATGTTCTCAAATAATCCTATCATCTTAAGTACATGTGGGGTGACTGACTCTCCTCTCTTAAGCTTGCTATCAAGGATCTGTATGTGGGTTTCAAACCTCTCAGTTCGGGCCTGCTCTTGGAATATATTCTGCAGCTCAGAAATGATCTCAAAAGCTGTCTCCTTCTCAAAGAAAGTCTTTTGAAGCTCGGGAGACATGGTGGCCAACATGATGCATTTGACATCCCGATTGGCACTTTGCCATCGGTTTAGGGCAGCCTGAGTCACCTCCTCATTAGGAGCGTCGGGCATTTCCTCATCAAGGACATATTCCTTTTGCTCTTGCATGAGAACAATTTGCAAATTTCTTTGCCAATCAAGAAAATTTGGCCCACTCAACTTCTCCTTATCGAGAATTGAGCGTAATGAGAACTGGTTGTTTGAGTTACTTGAAGACATGATTCTACAATTGAAAGAATTTTAATGAAACCCATTCATGATACTTAAATAAGATTGAATTTAATTCATGCATATTTCAAACTTATTTAACGTCTTATTTACACATAAAATTGTCCCTATTTTTGTGAAAATAAGTCGATTCCAAGATCCAAGGAAACAAAGAGTGACTAAGCATGCTTTGGCTTGTCTTAGCACTCAATCTCCCAAGGTAAGCAATGCTTTGCTAATGGCTCCAAGCCACTCTTGGTTGAATAAATCGTCGCATCTAATGCTCTCTCAACAATTTATTCTCTTTGCCACGACATGTTAGGACTCCATCACTCATATCGTTGAGTACAACCAAAACCAACTTGCATACCCGGTATGCCTTATGAGTCTAGGGAGTAGTAGTGATGCCTTGCTTTGGCGTAGCCCATCACTACTCTCAATAGGTCAATAAGTGTTGTTTTGGAATGGCAATTTTACTCAATATTTTAGGGACCTAGGGTTTCTATGTTGGTTGATTTAAGTGAACTTAATTAATCATCACAACATTCGAAATCCTAAACATGCATCTAACATATAATTCATATAAATGATCATAAATATGTAAAGCATAAGCATTTGATGCATATTTGGCAACTAGCATGACCCCTTGAATTCTTCAAGTCTTCAAAAGGTCTTCTTTTGCAACTTCATGGCTTTGTCTTCCAAGAACCTCCATCTTCAAGACTTGACCAAAATTATGAAACTACTAGTATCTACGATTAGGACTAATCTAAATATTAAGGTACAAAAATACTCAACGGTACGCAGACCGTATTTAGATTTACAAAAATACATCACGGATCGCAGTCCGTATTTTCTATCCTAATCGGGCCCCACTAGTTGCCATTTTATTAAACCTGTGGGAGAACATATATTCCATTCATCCATTCACTATTTGTGAATGGCCCATGCATTTTACAACGATGAAACAAGTAACAATGCATAAACATGCGATAACTAGTAACTAATCTTGGTGGTTAATCCAATTAACACGCCTAATTAAAATTAGTCAAAGTTGTTTTAACCGATTATGTAAATAAGTGCAATTAATATTTGAAGCTCCCACTAAATCCGCATCTAATTTAATTAATCCAATTAATTAAGCCCAAAATTTGCCAAAATTAAATTTTGCCAACGCCGCTCAAAACCGAGGCCTAGCCTCCAAAATTTTAAAATACACAAGATTAATTAAAATAAATAAAGGGCTAAAATGCAAAGTAACATCGCCTTAAAACCGGGGTATATGTGCTAATTAAGGGGAGGTGCGCATAGCCGTGACCCATGCTAAGCGTCACAGCCATAGCTTAGAATATCGCATACGCGTCGACTCTTCTACGGGGCGTGCAAGAACACAAGCCATGAGGCCGCACTAGCTTGCTAGCTATGCGCACCATGCTGCAAGCTCGCAGCACATCCCCCGCACACCACTGCCGCACCAAACCACACACAAGCTCCTGCTCGCACCAGCCACGGCCAGCCTAGCATAGCAGCAGCACAGCGCGCACAGCACCATGCTGCTGCTGCATCGTGCTGCTGTTTGTTGCTGGCTGGCGCGCCATGCTGCTGGCAGCGAGCAGAAGCCACTTATCTCCCTCGCACACACGCACGCACATCCTGCTGCCCATGCGCACACCTCTCGAGGCGCCCAGCAGCCTCGACAGCCTAATGTGGGTTGCGTGAGCAGCCTAACTGGCCGAGAGCTTGCGAGGGGCTCTTAAGCCTCGATTTGTATACTCATGCCTCAGGAAAAATTCCCGATTTTGTGTGACATTCTTAATCAATTCTAAATTAATTTTAGAATCAATTAATTTTGAGGAAAAATGAAAATATAACAAGTCCAACTTAAATAAATTCATCCAAGTGCATATAACCAGAATTATTTCAAAGAACCATTCTTTAATAAAATTAGTTTAACTTGGTGCAACAAAATAAGGCAATTTCTCACTATTAATTTAATCAATTTAAATTAATCTTGAGATTTTGACAAAGTTAAAGGGAGTTTGGAAAAAAAAAATGAACATAAGTTCAATAAAGATTCCAACTTTTATTCTTGTGAATCCTTGAAAAATTATATCTTCCAATATGAAGATAAACAAATTTCTATCACAAGATTCAAACTTTATGATTCCAATCAACTTAAAGTGATTAAATCAACAAAGTTCAACAAAAATTCATGGAATTTAGTAACTTTAAAGTTTCAATCACTTGACATGATTAAAGATTGAATCTTTAGAACTTAGAAGCCTCAAAGAAAACCAATTTCACACTTAATGCAATTAATTTGCAATTATGTGAAAAATAAAACCAAGATTTCAAACACAAATTACTACCAAGTAATCATGCCTTAAGAGGTTTAAAATTGCATATAAAATATGTATTGAACCAATTACATAACCACCATAAATATGCAATTATTCAAGGTTAGAATGACTTAAAATTTTTCGTCAAAACAAAAAATCCCTCGAAAAGTGCATTTCTGGTCGTTTTGTGGCTAAAAATAGAGTCCTAAAAGGGTAAAACCATTTCCAAAACGCCTGTTCCACCAAAAATTCACTATTTTTGGGTCGACATCTGGCTTCGGGAGCTGAAGTCTGCTCTAATACGAGGTTAAAATGGATAAAACGAGCTACTAATCTAATTCGCAACTTAAAACCAAAAAATTAAGCTATAAAACACCTTGAAAAATAATATGATTTTAAAAATAAACGAGCGAGGCTCCGATACCGCTGTTGGGGTTTGGTGAGTCCGACTCATCGCGGAAACAAACCTAAAACCAAGACCGCACTCGCAATAAATAAAACCATAAACATAATTAACTTAATGACAAGATTAAGATTATAATTATACCTTTGACGCGTGCTTCGCCCGACCTTGAGGGGCTCTTACTTCGAAAGCTAGCCTCGAAAATACGACGACCTCCAATGGAAGTCCACCCACAACTCGAACACCGACTAGGTCGAATGCCTTGGAGTTTGCAAGGCCCGACCGAAACCCGAGTAATTGAGTTCAAAGGTTTTCACAATGGTGATGCCTTTTTCAACTCTTGAGTTCAAAGGTTTTCACTACTAGTGATGCCTTTTCCAACTCTTACTCAAGTGATTTTTCCAATACCCCAACTTGGGTATTTATAGGGAAAATCATGAGTGTGAAAAGCTCTCCCATCAATGTGGGAGAATTTTCCCATTTTATTTTGAAGCTAAAATAAAATTAATAATCAAACTAGTAATAAATCAACAAGTGGCAAGCTCATATGAAAGGTTAGGTGAGGACCATTTGGAAGGGGGGGGGGACCAAACTTGCTCCCCACTCCCTCTCCCAAAACCGGCCAATACAACACCTCACTACCCTCTCACCTTGTGCCACATGGCACCCACACTTTGGCACCAAGGCACCCAAGGTGGGCTGCCATGTGCTACGGCCCAGCAGGCCACACCATAGCCCGCGCCGCAGCCCAACTATCCGCACTTGGAGATGCGGGCTGCTGCTTGTGGCTAGCAAGCCACGCACTCCGAGTGCGGGCTGCTGCTGCACGCTGTTAGCATGCCGCGCACTCTGAGTGCGGGTTGCTGCCCTTGGACGCCTTGGCTGCTAGCAATGGTGCGCTGGCACGCACCAGCCAGCCTTGGCTCGGCTTGGTGCGCATGCTAGCCACCATACTTGTGCATTATGCCCCTGGCACTCGGATTGCGTGGGGCATTCCGATGCTAGGGGTATTTTGGTCTTTGTTGATTTATTTATTATTTTCACGTCTCGTCTTTTACTATTTTTGACTCGACTTTCGACGCTCGGTTTCGACACTCCAAGCTCGAATTTTTGACGTCTAAATATTAATTACTCGGTCGACTTATTAATTAATTCCTAATTAATTCGTCGCTTCGGCTCGTTAGTTGCTTGGGTGTGACCCGAAGGGTTCAGTCAAGATTAAGCTGTAATATTAATTATGCATTAATATTACTGATCGGAAGCAGCCTCCACCTAGGCATTCCGATCACTTGACCTCATTGAAAAATTAGCTTTCTAATAATTCAGAACCCCCTATCGGAATAATACACTTATTCGAAGGACACTATTCCTTTCAGATTTTCCTTATTAGCCATTCATAGTGAACCCTATCTTGGCTTATAGGAGATAACTTTTGGATTCCTTTGATTGCAACTATTGTTTGTCCCTTGTGATGTTAAATCGATTGAGTGATTTATAAATTAGCATAATCATTGAGCTTGCATGTGGAACCTATATCCCTAGTGTTTAGCATATTGAATTCTTCGATTTATCTAGCTTTTTGACATCT
Organism: Chenopodium album; assembly: GCF_948465745.1. Taxonomy (NCBI): domain Eukaryota; kingdom Viridiplantae; phylum Streptophyta; class Magnoliopsida; order Caryophyllales; family Amaranthaceae; genus Chenopodium; species Chenopodium album. The sequence goes on along the minus strand of NC_137851.1, from coordinate 33,355,635 downwards.
TAGTTACCAACCACAACCATTTATATTCTTCGAATTAGCTTAACATAGGCTATAGCATCGTTCCTACTCATTCCTTTGGGTTCGACCCTTGACTTACTATATACTTGTATTAGGTTGGTCGAGTGTTTACAAATTAGGTTTGGCTCTAGGGAGAGGTACATAACGACCTACATTTTCCTCATGTCAAAATTGGCGCCGTTGCAGGGGAGTGATATTGGCGCTTTGTTATAGTTGTTGAGTCTATTTCACCTTTAATTGAAAATACAAAAAGATTTTCTTTTAGGCTACACCTGTAGTTGTGCTACTAACCATTTCTTTTGAGATTTTATGCGTAGAGCACGTGGTCATTCACTAGTGCCATTTGATCCGGAAATTGAGAGAACTATTGCAAGGTTGAGGGGTGCTAGACGATCTTTGAGCCCTAGCATTTCAAGTGAAGAAGAACCACAACAAGAAGAACAAGCAAGAATGGAAGAAAATCCAAGAGTGGCATTGAAGGAATTGGGGATTCCTGGTGCATATAGATTTGAGAGTGGGATTGCTCCACCTACAACACCGACAAATGACTTTGAAATACGGCCGACAATGATCACTTTGATAGAGAGGCGACAATTTAGTGGGGCCAAGCATGAAAGCCCACTAAACCATCTCAAGGAATTCGAAAAATATTGCAATACTATCAAGGTGAACGGAGTTTCTCAAGAATTCATCCGCCTCAAGCTCTTTCCCTTTTCTCTCATAGGGCGCGCTTTGGAATGGCTAGACAAGGAGGTCAATCCGAATTCTCTAAGGACATGGGACGAGGTTACCAAGGAATTTCTATCCTCAAAAGAAAACGGCGGAGGCTAGAGCTTTGATTCAAGGTTTCAAGCAAAAGCCAAGTGAGAGCCTCTATGAAGCATGTGAGAGATACAAAGAGTATCAAAGAGAATGTCCTCACCACGGAATTCCTACTTACCAAATTATTCAAATCTTCTATGGAGGCCTTAGCCCTCAAGGAAAATCATGTTTAGATGGAGGAGCCGGAGGTCCTATCATGAACAAAATGGAAGAGGAAGTGGTGGACATAATTGAAGACGTTGTGAGGTATTATAGAGATTGGCAAGATGGAGAAAGAGAGTCAACTAGCAAGAGTAGGTCTTTGGTGTACTCAGTTAATCATCTAAATGCAATCAACAATTTATCCTCACAAATGACAAACTTGGGGAAGGAGATGTCTGCTATGAAGGCAAAGTTGGAAAGTGCTACCTACCAAGTTTCAAGTCTTCCCTCCCAATCTAAGGGGAGAGGTATGTCTTCTAATTCTCAACCCCCTCCCTCTTCTAATAACATGCCTAGTGGATGCTTGTTTTGTGATGATTGTGGGTCGTATGATCATGATGTTTCTAGTTGCCCTCATGCATGTACGGATGTTTGTGATGATCAAGATGGAAATGTGAATGAGAATGTGAACTATGTGTCAAATAATCATGATTCTAGGTTTGAGAATCAAAGAGGTCAATGTAATAGGAATTACAACAATCATGGCAATTTTGACAACTATAACCAAGGTGGTGGTTATAGGGACCAAAGGAATCAAGGTTCTCGAGGTAACTATAACAATCAAGGTTATAGTAGCCAAAATCAAAACCAAAATTATGGTAATCAAAACCAAGGTTTTGGGAATCATAATCAAGGTAGTGGTGACCATAATCAAGGTTATGGTCAAAATCAAAATAGGGGTAATTGGAACAATCAAGGTAGAGGCAATTTTCAAAACAATGCTCAAAGAGAACCTCCACCCGGATTTGCTCCAAAGGCCCAAAATGATAATTCTTATGTTCAATCCTCTTCCTCTAGGTTTAATTTGGAGGAAATCATTGAGAATCAAACAAAGTTGTTGAACACTTACATGGCCGTAAGTGACAAGAAATTTAATGAAATGATGACTCATAATAATATGCTTGAAAACCAAATTTCTCAACTTGCTAATGCTTTGAAAGATCATGCTAGTCCTTCCTCTTTACCATCCTAAGGCTTAGATCCCAAGAGACCGGTCAATGCTATTGTCACAAGGAGTAGTAAGGTTCTTGAGGAGAGTTTGCCTAGGAAGAGTAAGACCAAAGAGGGCACAAAAGAGGTTTTAGTTGAAGATGAGAGAGATGGTGCATCTTTGAGTGAGGTTGAGATTGAGAAGCCTAGTGAGGTGAGAGTGGAGAAAGAAATTGTGAAACCCAAGCTTCCTTATCCACAAAAATTCATGAGACACAAGTTAGATGAACAATTTGGAAGATTCATTGACATTTTCAAGCAACTTCACCTTTCTCTACTATTTACCAAAGTTGTCACCCAAATGCCCAACTACGCAAAATTCCTCAAAGACATTTTGAGTGGTAGGAGGACTTGTGATGGTGTAGAGACGGTGAACTTGACCGAGAATTGTAGTGCAATCATAATGAACAAGATGTCACCTAAGCTAAAAGACCCCGGAAACTTTTCCATCCCTTGTGCCATTAATAAAATGCAAATTGAGAATGCCTTGTGTGACCTAGGAGCTAGTGTTAGCCTAATGTACCAAAGACTTGAGCTAGGGGAACTCTTACCTACTAACATCACTTTGCAATTGGTCAATAGGTCAATTAAGTTTCCTAAGGGTAAGGTAGAGGATGTTCCTTTGAGGGTTGGGAAATTTGTTATTTCGGTGGATTTTGTGGTGCTTGAGATGGACGAAGATGCTAATATTCCTATAATTCTAGGGAGACCATTCCTTGCTACTTCGGGTGCTTTGATAGATGTGAAAAGTGCAAAAATTTCACTTAAAGTAGGGGATGAGGTGATAGAATTTGACTTGAATGATAGCATGAAGTATCCAAGTTCTTCTTTAGAAAATTGCATGTTGATTAATTCTCTTGATCATGTTGTGTCTTCAATGCATGAGCAATTGCTCACTTCTAACGATGCTCTTGAGAATATTTTGTTGAATAAGGAAAAGGTAGGTGCTCCTAGCAAGGAGATGGCTTTGTATGAAGATGTGCTCAACGGAAGCTTTGAGGATGTTGAAGAGCAAATGTGTTTGAGCATTTCTAGCCAAGAAGCGTTGCAAGTGGCAATATCGAAGGAAGGTAAAGGTGTTCCAATGGTTGAGCTCAAACCTCTTCCATCACACCTTAGGTATGAATTTTTGGGACCCAACTCCACTTTTCCCGTGATTGTTAGCTCTTCTTTGAGTGAGCATCAATCTCAAAAGTTGTGTGGTTTTTTGAGTAAGCACCGAAGTGCTTTGGGTTATACCATTGATGACCTCAAAGGTATAATCCCCGCTTTATGTACACATCATATAAATCTTGAGGAGGGTGCTTTACCTTCTATTGAGAGGCAATGAAAACTACACCCCCAAATGGGAGAGGTAGTGAAGAAGGAGCTAGATCACCAAACTTTTGGATGTGGGAATCATATTATCCATTTCTAGTTCTAGGTGGGTCTCTCCCGTTCACGTTGTCCCAAAGAAAGGAGGTATGATCGTCGTTGAGAATGAGAAAGGTGAGCTCATTCCGACGAGGACGGACACGAGATGGAGGATGTGTATAGACTATAGACGTCTAAACACATCTACAAAGAAAGATCATTTCCCCCTTCCTTTTATTGATCAAATTCTTGAGAGACTAACAAGGAACAAGTTCTATTATTTTTTTGATGGTTATTCGGGATTTTTCCAAATCCCTATCCACCCGGATGACCAAGAGAAAACAACCTTCACTTGTCCATATGGTACATTTGCTTATAGGAGAATGTCGTTCGGCCTTTGTAATGCTCCCGCGACATTTCAAAGATGCATGATGAGTATATTTGGAGATATGTTGGAAGAGGAGATGGAGGTTTTTATAGATGAATTCTCCGTAGGAGGAGTTTCATTTGAGGCATGCCTTGAAAACCTTGAAAAATGTCTTGCAAGGTGTGAAAAGGTGAACTTGGTCTTGAATTGGGAGAAATGTCATTTCATGGTGGAGGAAGGCATAGTCCTTGGCCACAAGATCTCTCACAAGGGGATAGAGGTGGATAAAGCTAAAATTGAAGTCATTGAAAAGCTTCCACCTCTGGTGAATGTAAAGGGAGTGAGATCTTTCTTAGGGCATGCCGGGTTTTATAGGAGATTCATCAAGTATTTCTTGCTCATTGCAAAGCCCCTCAATGATCTTCTTCAAAAGGATGCCGAGTTTGTATTTGATGATAAGTGTTTGGAGGCATTCAATAAGTTGAAGAAAGCTCTAATCTCTACTCCTATTGTTCAAGCTCCAAGATGGGATTTACCATTTGAGTTGATGTGTGATGCAAGTGATTCGGCAATAGGAGGTGTCTTGGGTCAAAGAGTGGACAAGAAACTTCATGTGATCTATTATATGTCCAAGACTCTAAATGAAGCTCAACGGAATTACACTACAACGGAGAAGGAATTCTTGGCTATAGTTCATGCTTTTGAGAAGTTTCGTTGCTATCTATTAGGTTCCAAGACCATTGTCTTCACGGATCATGCGGCTCTCAATTATCTTTTTGCCAAGAAAGAGTCCAAGCCAAGGTTGATCCGGTGGGTTCTTGAGCTCCAAACCTTTGACATTGAAATTAGGGATAAAAGAGGAGCTAGAAAATGTTGTAGCGGACCATCTTTCTCGTTTAGAAGATTCTCAAACTCATGATGATGGTTCTCCAATTGAGGATAGGATGCTTGATGACTTCTTGTATGCTATTGAAGCAAAGGAGCTCCCATGGTTTGCCCATTTAGTGAACTTTCTTGCATGTGGGGAGTTTCCTCCTTCCTTTTCTAAGAACCAAAGAAAGAAGCTCAAAAGAGAGGCAAGGCATTATGTGTGGAATGATCCCATCTTATATAAGCGAGGGGTCGATGGCTTACTGTTGTTTCAATGAATACTACAAGAAGGGGGGGTTGAATTGTAGTATAAGAGTTTAGCCAAACTTTTTGCGGAATTAAAATTAAGCTAGCTAAAGGAACTGAGAGATTAACTGAAGGAACTAAAGAATGCAAGAGAGATTTTACGTGGAAAACTCCTTGGCCCTAACAAGGAGAAAAACCACGACCACTTGGGATTTTGGGAAAAGAATCTTCACTAGAATAGGGCAAATGATCCTATTACAAGCTAAAGACTCAAACTCAAGTTCCTCTACGAACTTGAGACCCTGAGGAACAAGTCACCCAACTTGTTACTCTTCTCTTCTCTTTCTCTCTTCTCACTTCTCTGTTTTTTCTTCTCTTTCTCTTCTCTTTCTCTTCTCTCTCTCTCTTCTCTTTCTCATACACAAATGTTCACTCGAACTTCCCCATTCCCCAATTACAACTCGAAAGAAAAACAAACTCTAGTATAAGAACATTAAGAACACTCTAATCAACTTATGTGGAATTGGACGCTTGACTCAATTGAAAGCTTGAAAACTTATGTGAGCAAGGACAAGTTTTTCCAACAGAAATCAAGAGCTATTTATAGATCACAAAACGCCTTGGAAAAACTTCATTGTGCTGCAAACCCATTACGCCACTACTCATGCCCACTAAGAAGATCATGTCCCTTAATTTAAGGAACCATGAACTCCTCAATTTTGCAGAACCACGACTTGAAGAAGAACGTGGGAGAGTAGGCCGCAAGTATTGGAAAACATGGCGATTTTATTTTTTCAGAAGATATTTTCGAAAATAAGAAAATAAAATAAAATCTTTTTGCACAAGATATTTTCGAAATTCAGAAAGAAATAAAATCCCTTTCAAAAGATAAACGTTTTAGAAAGCAACCGTTTTCCTAAAAACTAGCATGCACAATTTTATCTTCTTAGACCAATTCCACACAGATTTTTCGAGTGCCATTTAATATCTTATACTTACATAAATCCTAAAATATAAAAATATATTTAGTCTTCATGTTTCTCTGATGAAGCTTCTACTCCGAGGCTTCTGTTCCTTGGAAGGAACTTCTCTTCTCTGATGAGGCTTCTTCTCTGAAGCTTCTGTTCCCTGAGGGGACCTTCTCTTCTCCAGTCTTCATTTCTGAAGCGCCAGTTCCTGTGAGGGAACTCTTCTTTTTGGATAGCTTTGTTTCTGGATTTCCTGTTCCTCATGGTATCTTTGCTCGACACTTAATTCTCCTAGTCTTTGCACTGATCACACACTCAAACAATCAAGCCTTTATTAGTATGTAAGTAAGCGAGGTTGTGTCATCATCAAAATCATTAATTCCAACAATATTCCCCCTTTTTGATGATGACAAACAATCCAAACTTACTTACAAGGAAACAAAGATAATCCACCCTAAACTAAGGAAAGAAAATGCAAAAATATAATGCAATGCAAAAAGGGAACTACTTAGAAAAAAATAAAGACAGAAAGCAAAAAGAAGAAAAATTGCAAAAATGGAAAAACTTGTATTTACATATACCTGTCTGTAGAGATGTAGGCTTGCTGAGAAGACTTCGAACAGAGACCATAGAATGATTAAGTTTCCTTGGATAGTTTGCATCTTTTCCCCCTTTTGGCATTATCAAAAACCAACACACAAGCAATGGTATACCATAACACAGCACCATCAAGTGGTCTAGTGTTAAGACAAGAAGCATGCATATATAGAGAAAGCATTCACAAAGCATATAGTCAAAAGCAGTATAGACATTCATCATCCAAAACCGATTTAAAAACATCGGCCAATGTACCAAATTTGCAAGTTCACAAAAAAAAAACAGAGTGCCCAAAATATTACAGACCAAATTTAAAAATTGTTTCCAAAAACAAATAAACAGAAGTTTCATCAACATAAAAAGGCTGCAAGGAAAGAGAGGTTAGGAAGTAGTGCTCTGGTCATCATCAACAACAAGATCCTCAAGCTTCTTGCTGATTTGAGACACGATGTCCTTCACTGTGGACTGTCTCCCCTGTTCTGAGCTCTTGACCAGTTTCTTCAGATCAGCATCAAGAGTGAGCACACTCTTCTTCAGTTCCTCCATCTTCACCGTTGACTGCTCTTGTTCCTTCAGCACCCTCTGGAGCATCTCCTTCAACTCCTTCACATCCTCGCTGGGAACCTTAGGTGGGGAACTAAATGCTGCAAAACCTGAAGTAGATGCATACTTGCCCGAAGTAGGAGAGGTGGTAACTTTCTGCAGTTCCTCCTGTACCCCAGTTATATCTATGCAGATAGGTGCTGGGGCCTCCTTTTTCTTCATCAACCTCAAACTCTTCCTCTTCTTCTTTCCCCCTGTCTCAATAACCTCTTCCACCTGCCTTTCCTCTTCCTCCTCTTGTTCCTGCAACTCCTGAAAAACATTCCCTATGGCCTCTCCTGCCTGATCTTCTCCTACTTCCCCCTCAACTGAACCACCTACTTCTTTTGGCCTCCTTTCTTCCTGCACAACTTCAAAACACCCATCTACAACTTTCATCTTATGGTTTTCAAGGAAAATGGGTTGTATGTATTCAGTGTTTTTGAGGGGCAGGGGTTCTTTGTCAGCAAAGGAAATGCCAAAGCTTTCAAACACGTAAGTGAGTAGGTTACCATATCCAACCTTCCAGCCTTTTGGAACACAATGAGATAGGTGTTGGATCATGATAGAGGGAAAGTTAATTTGGATCTTTTTGGCTAGCAGTAGATTAGGACAGAATCAAGCTTGTTGGCACTGTCTCTCTTTTGAGAGCGAGGGATTATGTCATTGAACACAAATTTTAGCAGGATTTTGTCAAGAGGGGTTAGGACATTGTGGTTTATGTAGGTTTCCTCCGGGTCACCTCCTAAATACTCCACTATTTCATCAATATTAGCATCAGGAATCGGGTTCCTTATCACATTATTTTTGAAATAAATATCATACCCAATATTAGGCACATCAAACAATTCAGCCAGATACATAGCATCAAACTCAATAGCCTTCCCATACACACAGCAGTGAATAGTACCCTTAGAGTACTTAAAGCTTTTGCAAAAATCTTTCATAGCATCAACATACAAAAACTTCGATTAAAACACTCACCCAACAGATTCACCCAATTTTGAGCTTCAAGCAAATCCAACAATTCATAAAGCTTAACAGATTTACACCAAGGTAAATTAAGTGCCAAACCTGTCACAAAGTGCTCACTGATTTTCTCCTGTTTCTTCATAGAAGCAGGCTTGTCTCGATAGTTGACACCCATCTCCGAAACGCTTTCTTCCTCTTCTTGCATGTCCTCGATTTTCCTTTTCCGGGAAGAATTGGACTCAGTAGGAGATTCCTTCTTTTGAGGCTCAGGATTTTGAGTTTCGGGGATGATTTCCATGGTGATTTCTGGAATAGGGTTTATGATTTCTTCAGCTTCAGTTTGGGTTTTTGGTGAGACAGACATTGGTGAGAAATTTTGATCGGAGTGATGAGAGAGAAGGTAATTTTTGAGTGGTGTAAATTTTGGTGAGGCTGACATGTTTTTATGGTGGAGGTAACTTGAGGAAGTGAATAAGTGAGGTGTCGTTTGGGAGGTGAGGTGAATTTAGTTGATTTGACACTCCTATTTATTGCTTAGGGAAACGTAAACCGTGTTTCAAGAGAGTAATGGATGTGGGCAACTTTTGAACAAAAGATAATGATGAATTTTGATATATTCATCCGAATTTAGTGTTTAGATAAAAAAAATTGGAATTTTGAAGATCAGATAAACACAACAATTTTATCTTTTGAATTCAATGAAATTGCTTGCAAATACAACTTGATACACGGAACAATTCAATAAGGCTCATGCAATCAATTTTGGACTTCTAATATCTATGACTTTCAAATTTACATGCCCATTAGTAAATGTTACTCCTGCTCACAACTTGCCTTAACTATGTAATTAAACATATAACACTTGTGCACAGTATACAATAGTTTAAGCACGTCAGCTTGAGTTTCATACCTGAGGGAACTTGATGCATTTTTCTTAGTATAACTTAATCATCCCAAGTTCCATTCTCATCTTCTCATGCCTTTCTCTATTCAAGGGCTTAGTTAATATATCTGCAATTTGATTGTCAGTTTGGCAGAAATCTAACTTAATTAAACCCTTTTCAACATTATCCTTAAGGAAATGATGCCTTATATGAATATGCTTGACTCTTGAATGATGGACTGGATCTTTAGATATGCAAATTGCACTAGTGTTATCACAATAGATAGTAATGCAATTAAATTTAATACCAAAGTCACGCAACTGTTGTTTGATCCAAAGGACTTGAGAGCAACAAGCAGCTGCTGCTACATACTCAGCCTCTGCAGTAGACAATGCAACAGTATTTTGTTTCTTGGAACCCCAAGAAACTAGACAAGAGCCAAGGAACTGAACCATACCTGAGGTGCTTTTCCTGTTGACTAAGTCACCAGCATAGTCAGCATCAGTAAATCCTCTAAGCATTAAGTCATCACTTCTAGGATAGAACAGACACAGGTTATCTGTTCCTTTGAGGTATCTCAAAATTCTCGTAACAGCCGTTAGATGAGATTCCTTAGGGTTAGACTGAAATCTAGCACACAATCCAACACTAAAAGATATGTCAGGCCTACTGGCTGTTAGATATAGCAATGAACCAATCATACCTCTATAAGTTGTTTGATCCACACTTGTTCCTTGTGGATCATCATCAAGTCTCGTTGCTGTTCCCATAGGTGTGTGATTTGTCTTGGCATTCTCCATGTTGTACTTCTTCAAAAGTTCCTTGATGTACTTCTGCTGGTGAATCATTATTCCTTCTGCTGTTTGCTTTATTTGGAGTCCAAGGAAGAAATTTAGTTCACCCATCATGCTCATCTCAAATTCACCACCCATTAGTACTTGCACAAACCATTGTTAGTAGCACCAAATATAATATCATCAACATAAATCTGTACTACCAACAAATCAGTTCCTCTAGATTTAAGAAAAAGAGTTTTATCAACCTTTCCCCTTTTGAAATCATTTTTCAGGAGGAACTTTGAGAGCCTTTCATACCAGGCTCTTGGTGCTTGCTTAAGCCCATAAAGAGCTTTATCAAGCTTGAAGACATGATTTGGAAATTTAGGATTTTCGAAACCTGGAGGTTGGTCTACAAACACCTCCTCATTTAAGAAACCATTTAGAAAAGCGCATTTCACATTCATTTGATAGAGTTTGAAACCCATAAAAGAGGCAAAAGCTACTAGAATTCTAATAGCTTCTAATCTAGCTACTGGAGCAAAGGTTTCATCGAAATCAATACCTTCCTGTTGGTTATAGCCTTTCACAACCAACCTTGCCTTGTTTCTTACAATAGTACCATGCTCATCCAGCTTGTTCCTGAACACCCACTTGAGCCCAATGATCTTCTTTTCCTTAGGCTTTGGCTCAAGGTGCCAAACTTTGTTCCTTTCGAACTCATTTAGTTCCTCTTGCATGGCTACTATCCAGTCAGCATCTCCCAAGGATTCTTGATGATTTCGAGGCTCTAGGATGGACAGAAATGCTTGGAACGCACAGAAGTTCCTCATTTGCGATCTGGTTTGAGTTCCTTTCCCAATGTCACTGATTATGAGATCAGTAGGATGGGAACCTTGATACCTGAACGACTTGGGATGAAATTCCCTTGCTGGAACTCCAATTTGAGGAGCTTCTTGTTCTGTTCCCTCTGCTTGTTCCTCTTCAGCTTGTTCCTCATTCACCTGTTCATCTTGGTGAGGAACGTCTTCATTCTCTTGAGGTTCTTCTTCTGCTGCAGGATGCTTTTCTTTGGCTTGCTTTTGATCTTCTTCTTCATCTTTGTCTCTGATCAATCCTATTTCAAAATCATTATCTTTTTCCTGTTCCTGTACACTCACAAACTGGTTAACTTCATCAAATATTATGTGAATGCTTTCCTCAACACACATTGAGTTCTTATTGTAAACTCTATAAGCTTTGCTATCAGAGGCATATCCAAGAAATATAGCCTCTTCACTTCTTTCATCAAATTTGCCTAGATTTTTCTTACCATTATTATGTACAAAGCACTTACAACCAAAGGCCTTAAGATGAGATATGTTTGGTTTCCTTCCCCTGAAAAGTTCATAGGGAGTCTTGTTGATGATGCTTCTGATTGTTACTCTGTTAAGAATGTAACATGCTGTATTCACGGCTTCAGCCCAGAAGTTCCTTGGCAATCCACTTGCAATCAGCATGGTTCTAGCCATTTCCTCAAGGGTTCAATTCTTCCTTTCCACAACCCCATTCTGTTGGGGAGTTCTTGGAGCTGAGAAGTTATGGTTCATGCCATTTTTCCTGCAAAACTCATCGAATCTTGAGTTCTCAAATTCAGTTCCGTGATCTGATCTGAGATGGACTAGTGAGTGACCACTGATTTTCTGTATTTTCTTAGCAAAAGCAACAAACTCGTCAAAAGTTTCATCTTTACTTGCAAGAAAAATAACCCAAGTGAATCTGGAATAATCATCAACAATAACCAAAACATATTTCTTGCCACTCCTGCTTTGAATTCTCATGGGACCACATAAGTCCATATGGATTAGTTCCAAAGGCTTTGTAGTGCTCACCATTTTCTTCAATTTAAAAGATGAACGAACATGCTTGCCTTTCACACATGCATCACAAACTTTATTCTGTAGGAACTTGATAATAGGAAGTCCCACAACCAAGTTCCTTGACCTTAGTTTGTCCAGTAATGAAAAGCTAGCATGTCCAAAACGTTTATGCCATAGCAGGGGATCATCTTCAACAACACTCAGACATGTAAGGTTGTTCCTTGGGATTAAGTTGAGGTCTACAGTATATGTATTCCCTCTTCTTGTTCCTTCTAGAACAACCTTTTCTGATTTGTTGTTGATGATGTTGCAAGAATCAGAAGTAAAACTTACAGAGTTTCCCTTATCACAAAATTGTGATATACTGAGCAGATTGTGCATTAAGCCCTCGACCAGGAACACATTATCAATGGAATGAGATTTTGATCTTCCAATTTTTCCAATGATCTCGCCCTTCTTGTTATCCCCAAAGGTTACTGTTCCTCCAGGGTAGTCTTCTAGTGAGAGGAATTTTGATTTATCACCTGTCATATGCTTTGAACACCCGCTGTCGAGATACCACGAGTTGTTCCCCCTCACTAGAACCTGCAAGAAAACTAAGCATTAGAATCAGGAACCCAGGTTTCCTTGGGTTCCTTTGACGTGGATGCAATATCAGTTTTCTTGACCCACATTTGTTTAATATTCCTTTTATTAGCTTCTTCTCTATTCCAACATTGACCATAGAGATGTCCAGTCTTACCACAAAAGGTACACATCTTTATGCTAGGAAGCTCAACATATTTCTTTTGTTTACCTTTTCTCTTGGTCATATAACCAAGTCCTTCTGTTCTTTTTCCTTGAGCTTCAGCAATCCATTTGGGTATAACTTTTGGGTCAATACTCCTATCCTTTCTAGCATTCAGTTCATTTTCAAGTTGATCTTTTTTATTCCTTAAAGTCGAAAGTTCATTTTTCAGATTTTCAAAATCAACATTGAATTTAAGCAACTGATCACTCGAGGAACTGCTAGAACTGATATCAGAATTCATGAGCTTATACTGAGTTAATTCAACATTCAGAAGAATACTTTCATTCTTGATTCTATCAGCTATCTCTTTTATGTGTTTGTACTTAATATTCAGCTCTTGCAATTTGCTTTGGGATTTGGCATAAGCTGTTTCTAACCAAGTGCCATGTTCTTTGCAAACCTAAAGAGCCTTCTCACACTTATTCAGTTTCACACAAGTTTCTCTAAAGAATTCTTCTTCTTCTAGACACAAATCTATTAAGACATCTTTAGAGAGAGTTTTAAGCTGTTTAGGATCAAGAAATACCTCTTTGTGGAGTTCCTCAAGGTAGGCCTTTTCATCATCTGATTTGGCCATCAGACACAAATTGGTTGTCTCCTCTTCTGGTTGGTCATCCTCATCTTCTTCACTGTCAGAATCACCCCAAGCTGCTATCATGGCTTTTCTCATGTCCGACTTTTGAAAGTTTGCTTTGCTAAATTTTTCTTTTCCTTGCTCCTTGCCCTTTCCTTTTCCTTTATCATTTTCCCAGAGGGGACAATCCCTGATAAAGTGATCTGGGGATCCACACTTGTGGCAGCTGTAGTCAGGTTTGGCATTGGAGTTCTTTTTCCCGAAGTTCCTTGAGGTGCGGCCTTTCTTGAATATCCTTTTGAACCTTCGAACGATCATGGCAGCTTCATCCTCATCCATTTCTGAGTCTTCCTCCTCCTCTGCTTTCAGAGCCAACCCCTTGTTCCTCATGGTTTCAGTGTTGACTCCAAGGTGTAGCTCATGAGTCATGAGAGAACCAGCAAGTTGTTCGATGTTGAACTTGGTGAAGTCCTTAGTTTCCTGTAGGGCTGTCACCTTAGCTCTCCATCTCTCGTCCTGTGGAAGACTTCTGAGAACCTTCCTAACCTGCTCATCTGTAGGAATCTGTCTACCAAGGGAAACCAGCTCATTTATGACGTTAGTAAAACGAGCTAGCATCTCCTGGATGGTTTCCTTAGGTTGCATCTCAAATCTTTCATACTTAGACATAAGTAGATCGATTTTTGAGCGTTTAACCTCATTAGTTCCTTCATGAGTAATCTGCAGCAAATCCCAGATTTCCTTAGCGTTCTTGCACCCCATAACACGATTGTGCTCATGAGGTCCAAGCCCGCAATGGAGCAATTTCACAGCCATAGCATTGATTTCCATCTTGTCAAAATCCTCTTTCTCATATTCAGACATGGGCTTAGGGATTACCTCATTCTGAGCGTTTGTCTTGGTGACTTCGAAATCACCAACTTCAATGACCCTCCATACTTGGTAGTTCTCCGCCTTGATAAAGATCTCCATACGGTTCTTCCAGTAGGTATAGAACTTCCCGTTGAACATAGGAGGTCTCTGAGTTGAGTATCCTTCCTCGAGCTTTTCGTGAATATTCATTTTCTCCAAGACCTTTCTTCTTCAGGGTTTCCTGATTCTCTTAGAAGTTAGGCTCTGATACCAATTGTTGTTTCAATGAATACTACAAGAAGGGGGGTTGAATTGTAGTATAAGAGTTTAGCCAAACTTTTTGCGGAATTAAAATTAAGCTAGCTAAAGGAACTGAGAGATTAACTGAAGGAACTAAAGAATGCAAGAGAGATTTTACGTGGAAAACTCCTTGGCCCTAACAAGGAGAAAAACCACGACCACTTGGGATTTTGGGAAAAGAATCTTCACTAGAATAGGGCAAATGATCCTATTACAAGCTAAAGACTCAAACTTAAGTTCCTCTACGAACTTGAGACCCTGAGGAACAAGTCACCCAACTTGTTACTCTTCTCTTCTCTTTCTCTCTTCTCACTTCTCTGTTTTTTCTTCTCTTTCTCTTCTCTTTCTCTTCTCTCTCTCTCTTCTCTTTCTCATACACAAATGTTCACTCGAACTTCCCCATTCCCCAATTACAACTCGAAAGAAAAACAAACTCTAGTATAAGAACATTAAGAACACTCTAATCAACTTATGTGGAATTGGACGCTTGACTCAATTGAAAGCTTGAAAACTTATGTGAGCAAGGACAAGTTTTTCCAACAGAAATCAAGAGCTATTTATAGATCACAAAACGCCTTGGAAAAACTTCATTGTGCTGCAAACCCATTACGCCACTACTCATGCCCACTAAGAAGATCATGTCCCTTAATTTAAGGAACCATGAACTCCTCAATTTTGCAGAACCACGACTTGAAGAAGAACGTGGGAGAGTAGGCCGCAAGTTTTGGAAAACATGGCGATTTTATTTTTTCAGAAGATATTTTCGAAAATAAGAAAATAAAATAAAATCTTTTTGCACAAGATATTTTCGAAATTCAGAAAGAAATAAAATCCCTTTCAAAAGATAAACGTTTTAGAAAGCAACCGTTTTCCTAAAAACTAGCATGCACAATTTTATCTTCTTAGACCAATTCCACACAGATTTTTCGAGTGCCATTTAATATCTTATACTTACATAAATCCTAAAATATAAAAATATATTTAGTCTTCATGTTTCTCTGATGAAGCTTCTACTCCGAGGCTTCTGTTCCTTGGAAGGAACTTCTCTTCTCTGATGAGGCTTCTTCTCCGAAGCTTCTGTTCCCTGAGGGGACCTTCTCTTCTCCAGTCTTCATTTCTGAAGCGCCAGTTCCTGTGAGGGAACTCTTCTTTTTGGATAGCTTTGTTTCTGGCTTTCCTGTTCCTCATGGTATCTTTGCTCGACACTTAATTCTCCTAGTCTTTGCACTGATCACACACTCAAACAATCAAGCCTTTATTAGTATGTAAGTAAGTGAGGTTGTGTCATCATCAAAATCATTAAGTCCAACACTTACTTAGACGTTGTGTGCCAAACGAAGAGGTGCCTAGTGTTTTGAAAATGTGCCATTCGGATCTAAGCGGGGGCCATATGGGTGTCTCTAAGACCGCCACTAAGGTCCTTCAATGCGGTCTATGGTGGCCACATCTCTTTAAGGACTCATGGGGTTTTGTAAAGACATGTGATCGATGTCAAAGAGTTGGGAACATCTCCAAGAGAAATGAAATGCCTCAACAACCCATACTCGAGTTGGAAGTGTATGATGTATGGGGTATTGATTTTATGGGACCATTTCCCTTGTCTTTCGAAATCAATATATCCTTGTGGTGGTCGATTACGTGTCTAAGTGGGTCAAGGCCATTGCCTCCCCAACTAACAACCACAAGGTGATTATGAAGTTGTTTAAGAAGATAATATTTCCAAGATTTGGGGTACCAAAGGCGGTGAGAAGCGACAACGGTTCTCATTTTATTCACCATGCCTTTCAAAAGATGTTGAGGAAGCATGGAGTCCATCAAAGATTCGGCCTCCCATATCATCCCCAATCGAGCGGTCAAGTGGAAGTCTCTAATCGTCAAATCAAGCTTATCCTTGAAAAGACGGTTGCGAGAAATCGAAAGGATTGGTCGGATAAGTTGGATGATGCTCTTTAGGCTTATCAAACGGCTTTCAAGACCCCCATAGGTACCACTCCATACTGCCTAGTCTATGGCAAGTCATGCCATCTCCCGGTTGAAATTGAACACCGTGCTTTGTGGGCAATCAAGAAGATAAATTTTGACTTGGCAAGTGCGGGGGAGAAAAGGTGGTAGATTTTCATGAGCTAGAGGAGCTTCGGCTTGATGCCTATGATTGTGCTAGTGTGTACAAATCTCGTTCCAAGGAAACACATGACAAACTTATTGAGAAGAAAGATTTTTGTGTTGGAGATAAGGTTTTTCTCTACTATTCAAAAATGAAGTTGTTTCCCGGAAAGCTCATGTCAAGATGGAGCGATCCCTATTTGGTCAAGAATGTTTTTCCAAGTGGTGTTGTAGAGGTCTCAATGATGGATTCTTCTTCTCCGTTTAAGGTCAATGGCCATCGTCTTAAGAAGTATTTCGACGGTGCTTTTGTAGGCCTTGTTCACTCATTGCTTCTCCGAAAACCACCTTAATTGGTGGAGGACGTCGAGCTATGACGTTAAACAAGCGTTACCCAGGAGGCTACCCGGTTTTCTAACCTTTTTTCTTTTGATTTTATGATTTTCTATATTTCTTTTATCCTTGAGAATTTTTCTTATTTCTCTTTATTTTTGTTTGTTTTCTTGATTTTAGGTACCATGAGATTGGATCGAAGAAAATTTCCAACAATTTTGGTGTTACTTCAAGATTTCACGAGGTTTGGTTAAGGTTAGGTAGAAAACCTTGTTGGGGTTTTATGCTCTCATGTTTGCATTTTTATTGATTTTCTACTCTTTTTTGAATGCTCTTTCAACTATTTCATTATGCAAACACGAGAGTATATAAATGGCCGAAATATTCTTGCTTGGTGCACGCGCATCATAGGTTGCGCGCGCGCATTAAAGAGGTCAGAAATTTACACTAACTTTGACAAAATTTTACGGTTTTTGAACCACCCCCGTACCCCCCTTGGTGCGCACACACCGCCATCCATGCGCGCGCGCACCACAGGGGTCAAAAATTTTGGTCTCTTTTTGGTGCAACACAAGCAAGAATTAGCCCCCCCAGCCCTTACCTGGTGCGCACGCACCTCCTGGCTGCGCGCACGCACCAGGTAGGCAGAGTTTTTGGCAAGCATCGCAGCCCCAAGCCTCGCATTAGCCCCCCCTTGCTGTCGCTGGTGCGCACGCACCAATCCCTGTTCTCACGCACCGTCGACAGTAGCCCCCCCTTTCTTCGCCCCTTTTTCATTCTCCCATCCTCCTTTATTCACCCCATTCTCTCTCCTCGACCTCCCCTTTATTCTTCTACTCTTACATTGCCTTCAAAACCCATAAATCTCTTTGAAAACTCAAGCTTATTCACCCTTTTTATTATCAATTCATCACAAATTACATCTCAAATCTTTCAAAAACAAAAAAAAAAAAAAAATCTGAAATTTTCAATTCTATTTTCAAAAATTTGGGGCTAATTCGAATTATTGAGGATTTGTTTTGGTGCTTGAATCTTGTCTTTGGGTGTTCCATTTGTTCTTTATCTTCATTTTGGGCAATTTACAAGTAATTCAAGGCTTCATTGAGGTATAATTTCTTATTTTCTAGTCATCTTCTTCCTCATTGTTCAAGCTTGAAACCCTTGTTTTTGCTTTAATGGTAGAACTCCATTGTTGGTTCTTTTAGCTTGTAATTTGTGTTGAATGATGTTATTGGATGTTAAATTGAAGCTTTTTCATGATGAATTTGTACAATTTGATTGAATACTTGAATCACCATTGTTGGTCATTTTCTCTCATATGGGTATTCTTTATGATGGTTTTATTGCTTTGATAATTCAATGTTTGAGATTATTTTGCTCAATTTGATTCATGATTTGGTCTCTTATGTTCAATTTTTCCTTTAATCCATGCCTACTTGCTTCACATTCATGATTCTATATTAATGGCATTGTTCATATGTAGCCATCACTTGCTTCTCTTTTGAGATAATTACATTTGTGCTTGATTCTTGAGCAATTACTTATGCTTATTATTGAAATATGAAGAATGTAAAGATTTGCTCATGAGTTGTTTTCCTTCTTGTAGGTGGCTCCAATCCGTCAAAAGAAGCGGGCAAGATCAAGTTCAAGCAAATCTAGGCATGTTGTTCCACCTCCACCCGAGGTAGAAGAAACATACCACATTAAATTTTCTAAAGAATCACATTGGGATCATTTCAAGCGTCTATCCAAGAGGAAGCTAAGACCAACAAGATTCTACGATCAAGCAACCACCAAGTTTCTCGGCATAGATGAGGACGTTCGGCTTCTTGCAAAGGGCCTTGATCTTTTAGAGTTCTTGGATTTGAGCGCCCCTACATATGCTAGGGTGACCTATGAATTTCTTTCTTCTCTTGAAGTAGTCCGAGAACCGGGTGACGATTCCTCAAGGATTTTGACTTTCCAACCTTTTAATAATTATCACTCATTGACGGATTCTCAACTATGTTCATACTTCAAGTTTCCATGGGCCGAGGACGCGAATCATTGTATCTATCCGGCACATAGTAGAATGGAAAGTGACCATGGATATAATGAGCAACGTTGGTGGAGAAGTATCTCGGAGGAAGGAAAGTATGAGCCTCAAAATTCCAAGACCGCTTCCATGATTCATCCGGCTATGCGGGTATTTCAACCGTCTCCTCACTTACGCTCTTTGCTCCAAGGATTCTTTGGGAGCTATCTCCCAAGAAGAGCTTTGTTGGTTGTGGATAGCCGACCAAAACGACTTCGAGATTGAGCTAGTGGATTTCACGGAGCATTTGATCTATCGATTTTTGGATATTCGTGATGGAGTTAGCCTATCGGGGAGCATCCAATTGGGAGGGATGATTTCTATCCTAGCTCTTTGCATCAATGACGACTATAAGACTTTGTTAAATGAGCTTCCCCCAATTATCGATCCTCGAGAAAAATATTCTTCTCATTTCCTCAACATCTCCGCCCTTGTGAACCAAAAGTTCCTCGATCGTACTAGAAAGGATGATGTTTTCATTTGGAAAGTATCCCAGATTAAAGAATGGTTCTTAATCCCATGCAAATAGGCAACTACCCGACCAAAAGAGAAAGATTCCTTGTCTTGGAGGCCTCCGGTGCGAGATATTGATCCTTCTATTCGACGAAGGACGAACCATACAAGAGGCCGCTCAACCAATGCCTTCTCATCGAATATTCACACTCCTACTCCTACTCCTACTCCTCAACCGGAAGGTACGCCTATTCCTTCCCCCTCTCCTACTCCTTCTACTTTTGATTTGTCAACCATTCATGCTAGGCTTGATTCTATTGCTAATGTGTTATATTCTATGCCTTTGATGCAAAGCCCTTATCTTGGTTATGACTATCATACAAATCAATTGTACGATTTACATGTTCGGAGGGGGGAGATCGAGCCCTATGTGAATTACCCGTATCTCCCGGTCCAACAAGGACCTATCCCTCAATGGGAGCCTTTTGATCCTACCATTGGTCCTCGGCCTTGCTACCCTTATTGGGAGGGCCCTCATTTTCACCCTAGTTCTATCATAGGCACCACCCCGGCCACTTACGACTATCGGCGGCCCGGTGGTTGTGATTATACATATGATCCGGCTAATCCTTCGCCCTTTCCGGACCCCGAGACTTTTAGTAGGTGGGGTAGGTCGGGTGAGCCGGTTTTAGATGATTGGTCTCATCATTTTGAGGTTGATAGAGCTAGGAGGGAAGGTAGGTTAAGGGGTAAGGCTCACATGGATATGAGCAAGATGGCTAGCTCTAGTCATTTGATGGAGACCGGTGAGGGGAGTTCTCATTCTACCCCTTACCATAGTGCGGAGTGATACTACCATGGCTACCCCCCTTCTTATGTGCTTTATATGATGTTTCTCTGTTGCCTATATGTCATTAGGTTTAGCGTTAGGGGGGTAGTCCATTTTAAGCTTGGGGGTGCTTTATGTCGTTTGTTTATGTGCTTCACCGTTTCCCCCCTCGCTTTTGTAGTTATTCTTGGTCTCATATGCTTCTGGTATTGATCTCTGTGTCTTTTGGTTTTATGATGATGATGCTGTATTTCTGCTGATATCTCTGCCCGGTTATTGGTTTTTGTTGCTTGTTTCGCTGATCGCTGTCCGCCGTGTTCCTCTGTGTCTCTGTTATGATGATTCCTTATGATGATTTTTCGCTATCTTGTCTCTTGATACTGCTTCAGTCTGATGATTCTGCTTCCTATACTCATTTGATCCTATTCCTGTTGCTTTTATTACTTGCTTTTTTTTTCTTTTTTTTTCATGTATTTTATTTTCTTTTTTCTTCTTTTCTTTTGTATTGAAGTTACTAACAATTTTCTTTGTATATAGTTTTTATTTCTCACCTTGCTCTATTGCTTATGCTTTAGATTTCGATGATTCATAAAG
This sequence comes from Chenopodium album, assembly GCF_948465745.1. NCBI lineage: Eukaryota > Viridiplantae > Streptophyta > Magnoliopsida > Caryophyllales > Amaranthaceae > Chenopodium > Chenopodium album. The sequence goes on along the minus strand of NC_137851.1, from coordinate 33,335,228 downwards.
GTGCTCTTTCGCCTTGTTTAATGAACCATAGCTTTGGCGCCCGATGAGATCTTTCTTTTTCTCTTCTTTTTCTTTTCTTGGTTGCTTAGTCTAGGATTAGTTCTCGGAGAAGTTGAATGGTTCGAGGTTGTTTGCTTTTTTAACACCCTAGTGTGTTTGGGAACATTGGCGTTGTGGCCGAATGTTCACTTGTTTGTTGATTAGGATTTATGTGTGTTAGCATTAGTTCCTTGTTGCTTTCTACTTCTCCTTTACTTTTCTATTTTTCATTTCATTTTCCTTTCCTTCTTTTTCTTTTGGTTTTCTTCTTCCTTCATGTTTTCCTTTTCTCTTTTTCTTATTCTTTTCTTTTCTTTTTATCCCTTGTTCTCATTATTTTGTTTTTAGTCCTTTTCTTTCCTTTAATAAATAAATAAATAAATAAAAATGAATATATAAAAAAAACGAAAAAAGGAAAAAAACAAAAAAAAAAAACTTGTTTTTGTAAATATGAATAAAATGTTTTTGAGGCATTGCTTTTCTTTCTTCATCTTTTTGCTTTTACTTTGGACTTAGTACCACTTGAACTTGCACATTGGCTATTTTTCTTCCTAAAAACAATGGTTTGCACAGTTTGAGAGTATCTTCGGTTGACTCTAGGATAGGGTATGCTAAGGTAGCGGTTTAGACCTTTTGGGGCCTTGAAGCCGGATTCTTTTGGTTTATGGTAAGACGGAGTTGCTTCCTTTGGTAGATTTGACAACTTTAGTAAGTTTTTGCTACAACCGTGTGAGGATTTTTCTTTTTCAAGCCTTCATCAGTTTTGATTGTGCGGCGTGGATCCTTAACCTTTGCATACCTAATCTTGAATCTTGACTCATAATTCTCAAACACGAGACCGAACCAACTAGGAAGGACAAAGACAATTTTTCGGGGTGGTAATTATTTTCATTTCTAGGATTTTCTTCTTTCTTTTTAGTTCATTGGGTTTACATTTGCCATCTTGCTAACCATTTGAGCCTTTCCCCTTCTTTTCAAGCCACATCTTTAGATTTTTGAGCCTTTTGTTTCTTTTTGTTCCATTTTTGGTTTTTGTGAAGCAAATGGTCATGTTTTTGGAGTTTGTGGTCTATAAAGTTGGATATTGGTTTTATTTATAAGCAAGCTCGTCTTTTGTATAAATTGTGAATAATGGCAAATGAATATATGAAAAAGTCGTCCAAAGTTAAAAAAGGCAAGGACATAATAATTGCAAAATCGAAAAAGCCGTCCAAAGTTAAAGGAGGCGAAGACAGTTGCTTTGATAAAATGAAAAAAAAAAGAAAACAGTTTGATGTGATTCTTTTCCCTTTTCAAGCATTGAGGACAATGCTTCCTTTTAAGCTTGGGGGAGAAGCGTTTACGCTTTTTGTATATATGCTTGTGGATATAGCTTTGAATAAGCTTGGGGGTATTAGTTTGTTTTTGTTTGGTGACTTCTTGGTTTTGGTGTTGAGGTTTGGCCAATCTTTGCTTCATAACCTAGGTGTACCACCAATTCTAAATTTTAAGCCTACCCCTAACCTTTTGGAAAGTCCTTTCGACCTAGTGGTTGAGTCATATACCGAGGGAGGGCACTATGAGTTAAATCCTAAGGAAAAGGTATGCAAGGTCAAGATGTCGAGAACCCTCAAATTCTATTCTTTTCCGGTTCCTTCGAGGAACCATAGAGACGCTTACTAAGGGAAGATTTGAAGCCATTAGGGAGAACGCGGTTAAATTGGTTGGGATGAAAGTGGATTGCGCCTCATTAGTTCTCTACGCTTAGCATGCCCTATGTTTCAATCAACCCTTAATATCTTAAAACGTGCTTACCATTGTTGTTTTAGAAAGTTTGATATCCTTTGTGTTTTGATCATGTGCAAAAGTCCATTGTATAAGCATTTCTTTTCTTTTCAAGGTTTTAAACTTTCTCTTTTCTTTTCTTATGCTTTGCCTCCCTTTTAATAAAAAGAGTTATGGATTAACCTCTTTGGAAACCTTTACGAGAGCATCACTCGTCCTCTAGAGCGATCTAGGGGTTTAAGTGGCTTGTCTTTAGTTGCTAAAATTGACCGTGATTCCTACGAAAGTGAGTTAGTGTATATTCTCATCTTCTCTAGTTTTCTTGTTTCTTTCTTTGCTTGAATAGTGCCATCATTTTCCCTTGGGTTTGATTTTGTTTTGCTCGAGAACGAGCAAAAGTTTAGTTTGGGGGAATTTGATGAGCGTCGTTTATGGCGCTCAAAAGAATAAGATTTAGGTTCATTTTCTTTATTTTCTTTCATCATTTCATATAATTTTCTTAGTTTTATTTGATTTTCCATTTTTATAATTCACTTTGGTTCTCGATTAGTTTTTACGAATTTTTCATATTTTTAGTTGATAATTCATAGTTTTAGTTTTAGTTTTATTTTGTTATGCTTTCTCTCTTTGTTTTATTTGTGTTTTGTAGGTGAATAATCAAGTCAATTTGCTCATTTTGGGACTGCCTTGCTCGCGGGCATCATCTCGAGTGCACTGATGATGGGGATGCTCGGGAGCGCGGAGTTTGATCAAGCAAAGCGAAGGAGCCAAGGCCTCGTGCACCACACAGGGGTGCGCACGCGCGACATAGGGTTGCGTGCGTGCAGACCCAGCTGTGCACGCGCGCGGCTGGTGGTGCGTGCGCACGGCCCTGTGCAGCCCCCTTCGCTCAATTTTTCTATTTATAGCTTTTGACTTTCCTTTTTATGACGACTGAACTTTGTACTTGAGATATAATTTTCCAGAAATAGTAGAGAGAGAAAGTAGAGAGAGAAGCTTAAGATTTACTTGTTTGTACTTGAATTTGATCTTAGATTTCAAATGGATCTTGAAATTCCTTCTTCAATTCAATGAAAGTTTGTAAGATTTCTTTCCTTTGATTTAACTTTTAATGCAATTCTTTCTAGTTTCTTGAATTTTGATTGAGATTTCATTCCTTGCTCTAGAATTTGTAGATTGATTGATTTTCTTTTGATTAAGCTTTAAATGAATATGAATTTGATTTGTTTTTTAATTTCACCATGCTTAGTGAGTAGATTAGTTGCTAGGGAGAAAGGGAAGCATGCTTGATTGATGATTTTTGCTAGTTGATGATACTAAATTGATTGGATTGTTGCAATTAAATTGGTTGACATAGTTGTGCATGTGATTAATTAAACTAGGAGTGATCAACTTATAAGATTAATCTAGATTGCATTGCAAATTTCAATGACATGAACCCTTGATTTGAGAATTGCTTTAATTGATTGAATTTGATTGTGATTTTCCTTGTTAGCCATTTATAGTGAACCCTAGCTTGGCTTATAGGAGATAGCTTTTGGATTCCTTTGATGTCAACTATTGTTTGTCCCTTGTGATGTTAAATCGATTGAGTGATCTATAAATTAGCATAATCATTGAGCTTGCATGTGGAACCTATATCCCTAGTGTTTAGCATATTGAATTCTTCGATTTGTCTAGATTTTTGACATCTTAGTTACCAACCACAACCATTTATATTCTTCGAATTAGCTTAACATAGGCTATAGCATCGTTCCTACTCATTCCTTTGGGTTCGACCCTTAACTTACCATATACTTGTATTAGGTTGGTCGAGTGTTTACAAATTAGGTTTGGCTCTAGGGAGAGGTAGATAACGACCTACATTTTCCTCATGTCAGTAGTGCAATCATAATGAACAAGATGCCACCTAAGCTAAAAGATCCCGAAAACTTTTCCATCCCTTGTGATATTTACAAAATGCAAATCGATAATGTCTTATGTGACCTAGGAGCTAGTGTTAGCCTAATGCCATATTCGGTGTACCAAAGACTTAAAATAGGGGAACTCTTGCCTACCAACATTACTTTACAATTGGCCGATAGATCAATCAATTTTCCAAAGGGTAAGGTAGAGGATGTCCCTTTGAGGGTTGGCAAATTTGTTATTCCGGTGGATTTTGTGGTACTTGAGATGGACGGAGATGCTAGCATTCCTATAATTCTACATAGACCCTTTCTCGCCACTTCGGGTGCTATGATCGATGTCAAGAGTGCTAAAATTTCACTTAAAATAGGAGATGAGGTGATTGAATTTGACTTGAATGATAGTATGAAGTATCCAAGTTCTTCCTTGGAGAATTGTATGATGATTGACTCTCTTGATCATGTTGTGTCTTGTATGCATGAGCAATTGCTCAACTCTAATGATACTCTTGAGAATGTTTTGTTGAATAAGGAAAAGATAGGTGTTTCTAGCAAAGATAGCTGGCTTTGTATGAAGATGTGCTCAATGGATGCCTTGAAGACGTTGATGAGCAAATGTGCATGAACATCACTAGCCAAGAAGCATTGCAAGCGGCTACAACAAAGGAAGGTAAAGGTGTCCCCATGGTTGAGCTCAAACCACTTTCATCACACCTTAGGTATGAATTCTTAGGCCCTAACTCAACTTTTCCCATGATTGTTAGTTCCTCCTTGAGTGACAACCAAGCCCAAAAGTTGTGTGGTGTATTGAGAAAGCACCAAGGTGCTTTGGGCTATACCATTGATGACCTCAAGGGTATTAGCCCCGCCCTATGCATGCACCACATTACTCTTGAGGATAATGTCTCACCAAGCATTGAAAGACAACGAAAACTTCACCCTCACATGGGGGAGTAGTCAAGAAGGAAATCACCAAGCTATTGGATGCGGGAATCATATTCCCCATCTCTAGCTCAAGGTGGGTTTCCCTGGTCCACGTTGTCCCAAAGAAAGGTGGCATGACCGTTGTGGAGAATGAGAAAGGTGAGCTCATTCCTACAAGGACGGTCACGGGATGGAGGATGTGTATAGATTATCAACGTCTAAACACATCCATCAAAAAGGATCATTTCCCCCTTCCCTTCATTGATTAAATGTTGAAAGACTAACAAAACATAAGTATTATTGTTTTCTTGATGGTTATTCCGGTTTCTTTCAAATTCCTATTCACCCGGATGACCAAGAGAAAACAACTTTTACTTGCCCATATGGAACCTTTGCTTATAGGAGAATGCCATTAGGGCTTTTCAACGCCCCCGCCACCTTCCAACGATGTATGATGAGCATATTTGGAGATATGTTGGAGGAGGAAATGGAAGTGTTGATGGATGATTTTACGGTGGGAGGTGTTTCATTTGAAGCTTGCCTTGAGAACCTTGAAAAGTGTTTGACTCGGTGTGAGAAAGTGAATCTAGTCTTGAATTAGGAGAAATGTCACTTTATGGTTGAGGTATGTATTGTCCTTGGTCATAAGATCTCCCGCAAAGGAATAGAGGTGGATCAAGCGAAGATTGGATTCATTGAAAAGCTACCACCTCCGGTCAATGTAAAAGGTGTGAGATCTTTTTTTGGGCATGCCGGGTTTTATAGGAGATTCATCAAGGATTTCTCTCTAATTTCTAAGCCCCTCAATGATCTTCTTCAAAAGGATGTTGAGTTCGTGTTTGATGATAGATGCTTGGAAGCATTCAACAAATTGAAGAAAGCCTTGACTTCCACCCCCATAATCCAAGCCCCGAGATGGGATTTACCTTTTGAATTAATGTGTGATGCTAGTGATATCGCTGTTGGAGGTGTATTGGGTCAAAATTTTGATAAGAAGCTCCATGTCATCTATTATATGTCAAAAACTCTCAATGGAGCTCAACGAAACTAAACAACAACAGAAAAGGAGTTTTTGGCAATTGTGCATGCTTTTGAGAAATTTCGTTGTTATTTATTGGGTTCCAAGACCATTGTTTTCACGGATCATACGGCTCTCAAATATCTTTTTTCTAAGAAGGAATCAAAGCCTAGATTGCTTCGGTTGGTGCTTGAACTTCAAACCTTTGATATTGAGGTGAGAGACAAGAAAGGGGCGGAGAATGTTGTGGCGGATCACCTCTCTCGCCTTGAGTTCAAAGTCCAAGAGGATGGTTCTCCTATTGAAGATAGGATGCTTGATGATTTCTTATATGCCATTAATGTGAAGGAACTCCCTTGGTTCGCCGATTTGGTTAATTTTCTAGCATGTAGGGAGTTTCCACCTTCATTTTCGAAGAATCAAAGAAAGAAGCTAAAGAGAGAAGCTCGACACTATTTGTGGGATGATCCAATTTTGTATAAGCAAGGAGTTGATGGTTTCCTTCGTCGTTGCATTCCATGTGAAGAAATGCCGAATGTCTTGAAGATGTGTCACTCGGATCCTAGTGGTGGTCACACGGGAGTTTCTAAAACCGCTTCAAAGATTCTCCAAAGTGGTTTATGGTGACCACATATTTTTAAGGACGCTTGGGGTTTTATCAAGTCTTGTGATAGATGCCAAAGGACCAGAAACATTTCAAAGAGGAATGAGATGCCTCAACAACCCATCCTTGAGTTGGAGATTTTCGATGTATGGGGCATTGACTTCATGGGTCCATTCCCTTCTTCTTTTGGAAACCAATACATCCTTGTGGTGGTCGATTATGTTTCTAAATGGGTTGAGGCCATTGCCTCCCCTACAAATGACCACAAGGTGGTGATGAAGCTATTAAAAAAGATCATCTTTTCGAGATTCGGTGTGCCCAAGGCGGTAATAAGTGACAATGGATTGCATTTTGTACATAATGCTTCCCAAAAGTTGTTGAGAAAGCATGATGTTCATCAATTTTTCGGTCTTCCCTACCACCCTCAAACTAGTGGACAAGTTAAGGTGTCCAACCGTCAAATAAAGTTGATCCTTGAGAAGACGGTTGCTAGGAATAGGTAAGATTGGGCGGACAAACTTAATGATGCTTTATGGGCATATTGGACGGCTTTCAAGACTCCCATAGGCACCACTCTATACCGTCTTGTTTATGGAAAATCATGTCATCTTCCGGTGGAGCTTAAGCACCGCGCTCATTGGGCAATCAAGAAAATCAACTTCGATTTGGCGAGTGCGGGAGAGCAAAGGTTGTTGGATCTTCATGAATTAGAAGAACTTAGGCTTGATTCTTATGATTGTGCAAGTACCTACAAAGCTCGATCTAAGGATGCTCATGAAAAACTTACTGAGAAAAAGGAATTTTGTGTAGGTGACAAGGTTCTTCTTTATAATTCTAAAATGAAGTTGTTCCTCGGAAAGCTCATGTCAAGGTGGAGTGGTCCTTATTTTGTTTAAGGTGTCTTTCCAAATGGTGTTGTGGAAGTTTCTATGTTGGATTCATCATCTCCGTTCAAGGTCAATGGCCATCGACTCAAGAAGTACTTCGGTGGTGCTTTTCGTTGGCCTTGTTCACAAAATGATTCTCCGTCAACCACCTTGATAGGTGGAGAACGTTGGGCTATGACGTTAAATAAGCGCTTTCCGGGAGGCAACCCGGTTTTCTAACCCTTTCTTTTGATTTTTCATTCTTTTTATTTCTTCTATTTTTGAGAAATTTTCTTATCTTTCTTTTTTTTTTCTTGATTTTAGGTACCTTGGGATTGAGCTGATTAAGATTTTTGACAATTTTGGTGTCAATTGAAGGTTTCAAGAGGTTGGAGTTGAATTAAAGTGAAGAAGAGATTGATGTGCAAGTGCGCTCTCATAGTTACGCTCTCGTGGATTTTAATCATGAACAAGTGATTATTGAGAAAATTGAGTGATTTTTGGTCTATCCCTCTCGTGAGCATCACTCGAGCTTGACGCTCGAGAGCGTCGACGAGAGCACCGCACACACGAGCACTAACCCATGCGCGCAACGCCCCCAAAGCTGGCCGCTCGTGTGCACGCACAGCTGGGTGTGAGCACACGCACGAGCCTGCAGCCCCCCTTTTTCGTGCCTTAGCTGCTTTGCCCCCCCTTCATCCCACATTCTCTCTCCCCGATTTTCTCATCCTTCCTTCTCCTTCACTTTACTTCTTCTTTCTTTTAACAAATCCTCACAAAATCATCACTTTATATCATTTTAATTCTTCATTTCACAAATTACAACAACAAAATCACAATTTCACACACGAAATTTTCAGATTTTCGAACAAATATTCGAAATTTTGGGTCTTGGATTTTCGAATTTTGGGTGTTCAAATTGGGGTTTGGAACTTGCTTCTTGGTGTTCTAATTGGTTTATAATCTTCATTTATTCCATTTTCAAGTGTTTTAAGGCTTCATTGAGGTATGATTTCTCATTTTCTAGTCATCATCTTCCTCATTTTTGAAGCTTGAAACCCTTGTTTGGGCTTTAATGGTAGAACTTCATTGTTGGTTCTTTTTGCTTGTATTTTGTGTTGTATGATGTTATTTGATGATACTTTGAAGCTTTTTCATAACAAAATTTTTTACCTTGCTTGAATTCTTGAAATCACCATTGTTGGTCATTTTTCTCTCTCATGGGTATTGTTCATGGTAGCTTTGTTTCTTTGATTATTCAATGTTTTTGGGTAATTTTTCCTATGATGATTCATGATTTTGGTCTTTCATGACAAACTTTTGCCTTTGATTAATGATTAGTTGCTTCTTATTTCTCATTGAATATTTCTATGGTTGCTACTATATTCATGGCATTAGTTCTTTATTACCAATTCTTGTTTCATTCATGATTGGATTATCTTTGTCCTTGAAATTTCTTGAGCAATTCTCTATGATTGTTTGGTGATGATTCTATCTCTTATGCTCTTGTGTGTTTAAGCCTATTTCTTGATGAATTGCTCATGCTTGGCCTTTCTTTTTGTAGATGGCCCCTATTCGTCGAAAGAAAAGGGCTAGAACAAGCACAAGCAAATCCCGACATGTTGTTCCACCTCCTCCCGAGGTGGTTGAAACATATGGCATTGAATTCTCTGAGGAAATCCATTGGGATAGATTCATTTCAAGCTTGGGGGTGTTTTATGCTGTTTGTGTGCCTCATCGTTCCCCCCTTCGCTATTATGGTTCACCCCCTTCACTTTTATGGTTCACTCTTGGTCTCTTTTGCTTGCTGGTGTTGATTATTGATTGTCTCATGCTTCTCTAATGTTTTGTATGGCTGATGATTTTTTCTTGCTGATGGATTCCCAACTTTAGTTCCTAATATTATTGCTTATTCGTTTGATTACTGTGTGATCTGCCTTTTGCTTCCTGATTCTGCTTCCTGATGATTCTGCTACTGTCCTACATTACCGTATCCCTCATGGGTTACCTGTATCCCTTTTATTTCTTTGTTTTTTTCTCTCATGAAGTTACTAACATTCTTTTGTGTAGATATTTCTCTTTCTTTTCAAGCCTTCTACATATTTTGCATGAGCTGCACATGGATCCTTGACTATTGTATGCTTTATCTAGAATTTGACTTTCATCTCCCGAGATCGCGATCGAGCCATTTAGGAAGGACAAAGGCATCTTTTCGGGGTGGTAATTTTTACTTTTCTAGGATAGTTTTCTTTTCTTTATTTGGGGTTTTCATTTGCCTACTTGCTAACCATTTAAGCCATAAACCTTCTTTTCAAGCCATATCTTTAGATTGTAAGCCTTTTGTTTCATTCTTGTTCCCATCATTGGTTTTTTGAAGCATTTGGTCTCTATTGTTGGAGATTATGGTGGATAAGTTGTATATTGGTTCTTATAATGAAAGCAAGTTTGTGTTGTACATATTTTGTGAATAAAAAGCAAATGCAAAGTTGAAAAAGCCGTCCATAATTAAAAGAGGCGAGGACAATGAAATAATGTGAAAAATGAAAAAATGAGAAAAAGCAAAGCAAAAAGCTTTGGCAAAAGTGAAAAATGAAAAATTCAAAAAATATTTTGATGTAAGTGTCTTTCTCCCTATTTTAAGCATTAAGGACAATGCTTTGTTCAAGCTTTGGGGGAAGCGTTCTTACGCTTTTTGTATATATGTTTGTGATTCTTGGCTTTCAATAAGCTTGGGGGTGTTGTGTTTTTGTTTGGTGATTACTTGGTTTTGGTGTTAAGATTTGGCCAATCTTTACTTCACAATTTAGGTATACCACCAAATTTCAAATTTTAGCCTACCTTCACCCTTTTGGCCCATACATTACAACCCTTTCCAAGACCTTTTGACCTTTGTGGTTGAGTCACAAGTCGGTGGAGGGTGATGTAGGTTAAGCTTATAGAGCGGTATGCAATAGTTGAGACGTAGAGTAGCCTCAAATCTCTTTCTTTTTCCGGTTCCTTCGAGGAACCATTGAGATGCTCATTAAAGGTAGATTTGAAGCTAATTGGGGGAATGTGCTAAAAAATTTTTGAGATGAAAGTGAATTGTGTTTTGATAGTTCGCTATGCTTAGCATGTTCTATGTTTCAATCAACCTTAGATATCTCGGAACGTGCCTACCATTGTTTGTTTAGGAAGCTTGGTATCTACTTGTGTTTTGTCTACTTGCAAAAGTCCATTGTAAGACCATTTTTCTTCCTTTTGGATTTAACTTTCTCTTTTCTCCTTTTTTTTATGCTTTGCCTCATTTTACTTGAGAGTTATGGGTTATTCACTTAGGAAACCCTTACGAGAGCATTACTCGTGGTCTAGAGCGTTCTAGGGGTTTAAATAGCTTGTCTTTGGTTGCTAAAATTGACCGTGATTCCTACGAAAGTGAGTTAGTGTACATTCTCATAATCTCTATTTCTTCTTGTTTCTTTCTTCGCTTAAATAATGTCATCTTTCCTTGGGTTTGATTTTGTTTTGATCGAGGACGAGCAAAATTCTAGCTTGGGGGAATTTGATGAGCGTCATTTATGGCGCTCAATAGAGTAGCTTTTAATTCCTTTTTCTATATTTTCTTGCTTTATTTTCATATAATCTTTCTAGTTTTCTTTTATTTTCCGTCTTTATAACTCATTTTGGTTTTTCATTCACTTTATGAGTTTTTCATGATTTTTGTTCTTATTTAGCTATTTGAGTTTAGTTTCTATTCATTTTTCTTTCTCTCTTACTTTTACTTGAATTTTTGTTAGTGAAGTTTCAAAGTTTTATTTGCTACGCTGTCATGGTTGCGCCCTCATTGATTCTAGGTTATGAAAGCGCAAATATTTGAAGATCAAGGGCTGCCTTTCTCGCAGGCATCATCACGAGAGTGTCGACGATAGGGATGCACGAGAGAGCTGAGAGCATAGCTTCGCACAAGTATCTACGAGCGAGCAAGAGGAGCCGTGCACGCCGCAACACCACAGTAGGGGTACGCGCGCGCAGACCCTGCTCCGAACCTCTTCGCTCGATTTATTATAAATACCCCTTGACTTTTTGTAACGCCCCTCATGATTGCTTTAAAGGAGTTTGATATACTACTCATATCAACAAGGTGCATCTGCTTTTTAGGGAGCTCATTTGCTAAGATACTCCACAGTTAAGCGTGCTTGGCTGGGAGGACTCTTGGGATGGGTGACCTTCTGGGAAGTTTTCCTGGGGCGCGCATGAGTGAGGACAAAATGTGCAAAAAGGACTCGTGTTGGTTTGTGAGGACATTTGTTGGCCCTTAATGCGCATTTCATGGCAATAGGCCCCTCCCTAATTTGTTTGGGGTCGAGGTGTTATAAATGGTATCAGAGCAACCCTGCGACCGCGTGCTGACCGTGGATAATTAATCTTATGTTAGTCGTCTAGCGGGGGAGAATTTTGGGGCCATATGGCCATAGCCAGACTGGATGTAACACTTTGGCTACCCAGTTGCCATTAGGCGTAATACTAGAGTCCCTAGCTTTCCAAGCGCAACGAGGGTGTTGCCGTTCTCAAGTGGGGGTGTATGTAACGCCCCTCATGATTGCTTTAAAGGAGTTTGATATACTACTCATATCAACAAGGTGCATCTTCCTTTTAAAGAGCTCATTTGCTAAGATATTCCACAGTTAAGCGTGCTTGGCTGGGAGTAGATTGGGATGGGTGACCTCCTGGGAAGTTTTCCTGGGGCGCGCATGAGTGAGGACAAAATGTGCCGAAAGGACTCGTGTTGGTTTGTGAGGACAATTGTTGGCCCTTGATGCGCATTTCGTGGCAATAGGCCCCTCCCTAATTTGTTTGGGGTAGGGGTGTTACACTTTTCCTTTTTTAGGGGAGGACAATTTCATATGTACTTGAGATTTATTTCCAAATTTAGTAGAGAGAGAAACTTTAGATTACTTGATTTTTACTTCAAATTACATCTTTAAGCTTGGATTTCTTCTTCAATCAATGAAAATTAGTGAGAATTTCTTTCTTTGAATTTACTTTTGCTTACTCTTTCCTTTAATTCTTGAATGTTTGATTTGATTGTTGATCTTTGGTTTGAGAATTTTTTGAATTTGATTTTCCCTTTGATTAAGCTTGAAATGATGATGTTTGTAATTCAATTTGCTTTGTTTTTCAATTCCATTATGATTTGTGAGTAGATTAGTAGCTAGGGAGAAGGGGAAGCATGCTTAATTGATGATTTATTCTAGTTGATGATTCTTGGATGATTGAATTGTTGCAATTAAATTGGTTGACATAGTTGTGCATGTGATTAATTTGATTAGAAGTGATTAACCTAGATGATTAATCTAGATTGCATAGCAAATTTCAATGACATGAACCCTTGATTTGAGAATTGCTTTAATTGGTTGAATTTGATTGTGATTTTCCTTGTTAGTCATTCATAGTGAACCCTAGCTTGACTTATAGGAGATAGCTCTTGAATTATATTAATTGCAACTATTGTTTGTCCTTTGCAACGTTTGAATCAATTAAGTTCTTCATCGATTGGCATAGTCATTGAGCTTGCATGTTTAGGTACATTATACATATTCCATACCAAATTATACCAAGGACTATCAGGTCTGTCTTCCTGTAACCACTTGTAAGCTGAAGCAACTATATACCCAGCTACATTATGCTTCCAAGTATTTCTTGAGAAGCCATCTTTCATCTTTTCCTTCACTTTCCAGATTTGTTTCCACTGCCAGCTTGCTTGGGAAGGGCAATTCATTCTTTTCCAGTTTTTACCTTTCACATAGTGATGGTTAACCCATCTCAGCCAAAGATTATCATTTTTGTTTGCTATATCCCAAATATATTTCCCCATGACAGCAACATTCCACTTAACACAATCTTGAATCCCTAGACCCCCTTGCCTTTTAGGTCTGCAGATAATATCCCAGGAAATAGGTGGGGATCTGCTAAAAATAGCTTTCCCATCCCAAATAAAATTCTTGCAAATGTTCATGACACCATCCAGCACTTGTTTAGGAAGAATAAACAAAGAAGCCTAATAAGTGTGTATAGTCATAAGGACCGCATTAACTAGAGTAACTCTAGCAGTGTAAGACATGGTCCTTCCACCCCAAGCTCTAACTCTAGCTACAATCTTATCCACCAAAACACTGCAGTCATCCTTAGAAAATTTCTTTGCATTCACCTTAACCCCCAAATATCTAAAGGGCAGGCTCCCTTCCTGAAAACCAGAGAGGCTCTTAATATTCTCCTTAATCTCTTGCTCCACATTACAGAAATATACATTTGATTTACCCCCATTTGCAACCAGACCTGAAGTAGCTGCAAAAGTTGCTAAACCCCTAATTAAAAGAGTAGCAAATTTACTATCTCCTCTTGACATGACTATTAAATCATCTGCAAACACCAGATGATTAAGCTTCACACCTCTACATCTAGGATGAAAAGTGAAATCACTGTGATCTCCAATCTTCTGAAATAATCTTGTTAAGTACTCCATGCAAATGACAAACAAGAGTGGAGATAAGGGATCTCCCTGTCTCAAACCCTTTTTGCTCGGGAAAAACCCATGAACCTCTCCATTTATCACTAAAGAAAAACTAGGAGAAGAAACACATTCCATAACTAGCTGAGTGAAATGGTCAGGAAAATTAAGAGCTATTAGCATGTCCTTAAGAAATCTCCAGTTGGCGGAATCAAAAGCCTTTTTTATATCCACCTTGAACATACAACCAGGAGGCACATTCTTCCTTTGATATCTTCCAATCAGATCTTGCACAATACAAATATTATGGCAAATTCTCCTTCCTTAGACAAAGCCTGATTGATTTGGAGAAATAATGTGAGGTAACACTTTCTTCAATCTGCTACAAATTAGCTTAGTAATCACCTTATAGATCACATTGCAACAAGCAATTGGTATAAAATATGTAACCGAGCTAGGATGATCACTCTTTGGAATCAGAACCAAATTGGTGCAATTTATCTCCTTCAAAATCTTCCTAGACTCAAAAACTTGTAAAACAGCCTCACAAATGTCATCTCCAATAATGTCCCAACTCATCTTGTAAAAGCTACTACTATACCCATCATGACTTGGAGCCTTGATCCTAGGAACACTAAACATAGCTTTCCTAATCTCCTCCTTAGTGAAGGGAGTAGACAAAAAATCACCATGCTCAGTATTGACTAAAGGACCATAATTCACAACACTCTGATCAACCCTAACATCACACTGCTGTTCTATTCCTAGAAGACAAGTGTAATAGTCAATAAAAGCCTTAACAACTTCCTTCTAATCATCACACCAGACTCCATTCATATCATAAATAGCCACCACTCTCTTCTTATAAGCTTGAGTTTTAATATGCTTATGAAAGAAGGCAGTGTTCTCATCTCCTAGCTTTAACAAAGTTAACTTGACTTTTTGCTGTAAGAAACAATAGTACTACTTTCTAACATCAACAAACCTGTCTAGCAAGCTCTTTTTCAGATCTATCAACTCAACATTGTTATAATCCTGTTGACATCTCTCTCGCATTTTTATAAGCCTTTTTCCTAAACTAATTGCGTTTTCCTAATAAGCTAATATTCCTAAATTTCTTAGGTGATATTTTTTAAGTGTTCTCTCTCACTCATTGTTTCTTTCTCGCCCTACCATAAGCTAATTGTTTAGATTTTCTTTTCTAAGCTAATTACCCTGATTTTATTCAGTAATCTAGCTTTCTTCTTGAGTGATCTTTCTTTTTCTTGAGTTATTTTTCTTCTTAGGTGATCTTTCTTTTTCTTGAGTGATTTTTCTTCTTAAGTGATCTTTGTAAAATTCTCTCTCTTTCTAGCATTTTAGTAACTCTTTTTCCTAAACTAACTTCTCTGATTTTCGTAAAGGCTCTTTCTCTTTCTCTTTCATTTAAGTTAGTCTTTTCCTAAGCTAATTATGTTTTCCTAATCTATTTAACCCAAATTTCTAAAGTTATCTTCCTTTAGTGTTCTCTCTCTCCTAATATTACACATGCATAACGTGTGTACCATCCAATATAGGAGAATAATAACCACATCGTATATCATATACTAACCAACGTAAATATTCAATGTATCCATTAGAGATGACATAAATAGGATAGTGTAATAAATATTATTGTTTAATAATAAAAACAATCGACTCTAGAAATTGATTAAAATAATACGAAGAATATATAAAAATTTATATAGACTATTATATACTCTGTAATAGAAACCAACTTTCGAAATCTGAACCTTCTATATAGGAATGGCATATGCAATAGAGTAGTGTGTATTTTGATTGTCAAAATCCAAATTATAGTCCTAAAATAACTAATTTCATATCAAACAAATCCTTCTATTCAAATCTTGTCTTTACATCACCTTAATTTAAAGCTATAATCTATTTAAAGAAATGTATGTACGAGAAGCCATCATTAGTGTGAAACACAGGCAATAGCAACTTCAAGAGTGATAAAAACGTATATGAAGAGAAGATTTTCTTATTCTTGAGTGATCTTTTATTTCTTTAAGTGATTTTTTTTCATAAATGATCTTTTTTAAAGTGGTCTATTTTAGTGCAGTAACTCTTTTTCCTAAGCTAAGTAGTGTTTAAAAATGAGTATTGGGATGACGCGAGGTAAACCCTAGGTTGTTGGAAGCTAGATTTCCCGGTCAAAACAATATTTATGAATCTAAACCTAACCCAAGGTATAGGGTAAGTCTAGGTCGAATCCCAAGGGAAGGCGAGAGTACTAAGGTTGATGCTAAGCTATTCCGAAAGCTAAAGGGAGAAGGTTGGTCTAATTATAAAAGGCAATTCAAACAAACAAATCAAATAGAAATCAAATATTAAAACACTAGGGAACTTAGGATCCACATGCATTGATAACAATCTTGCTAATTCGAGGGAATTCAATCAACTAAGCGATGCAAGGGAAAACGGAATAAGCAATCAAGATCACTCAATAGGCTATGTCCTAGGGTCAAGCTAGATTCTCTACAAATGACTTCAAAGGAAAAACACAAATCGAGATCAAACGATAATAATAGCATCCAAATCAATTGTTCATGTCATTGAAGGCTATTATGCAATCTAGCATGATAAAAAAGGTTACCTACTCCTCTTCAAACCAAGCACATGCACAAATTTCATTAACCAATTTAATCACATCAACAAATCTATCAAAAACCACAAATTAGCATTAGATTATCACCAATACATGCTTCACCACATTCCCTAGCAAATCAACTACTCACTAATCATTGTGAAATTGAAGAATATAACAAAAGAAATCATAAATCTCATCATCAACATTGTAAATCAAACTTCAACAATCAAATTCAAGCTAAACAATAGAAATTCAACAATATGACAAAATCAAACATCAGATTGCATTGAAAAGTAAAGGGTTCTTACAAAACTCTGATCAATATCAAAGAGGAATGAAGATCTCAATATCACAATCATCAAACACCAAGTTTCTCTCTCTAAAATCTAAGAACAATATCACCAAACCAAGAGTTTCTCTCTCTAAAAATCAATTCTAATTCTAATTACAGGGATTCTCTCTAATTCTCATTAATTCCCTCTTAATTCTAATTAATTCTCTCTCTAAAAAAAATGAAGGAAAATCTATATATAGTAAAACTAACCAAAGGGAAGTTAGTTAGACGTCTAAAAGGGACCTCAAAGAGCGCGGCCTCTCACTCCATTGCGCGACCGCTACAAAATGGGTACGGAACAGGGAGAAGAAAGTGGCGAGGCCGCTTCAGGCTCGCGTGCGGCCGTGCCGGTGCCTTGCACGGCCACTCCTCCCTCACGCGCGCCCGCGCTTTGGGAGTAGGGGAGCCCTCCTAGTAGGGCCGAAAATGGGCCCGTGAGCTCCGGATGAACCCTGATGAAATAGGCAGTAACTAATATGTTTTTTGGTGGGTTCGAAACCACTCTTTCATGCCCACACGATATGAGGGCGCAACCTTGAAGAACATGCTCTTGGACTCCTTTGCTTTTGGGCTTCAAATGGAGAAACCAAGACATCTCTTTGGCTTGAAAACTCCGAGAAGAATGCACTTGAGGCTCTCGAACATTGCCACTTCCTATAATCAAAGAAGATCAAACAAGTAATGAAGAAAATGCAAAATACACTAGAAAAGCAAGAAAATAGGGAAACATCTAAGGAAAATGGAAAGTAAGGAAAATGCAAACAAAACTAGAGAAAAGGAGATAAAAGAGATGCAAAAATCATGTAAAACCATCCTAAAAGAAGCTAAATGAGTGCCATAAATGACACTCATCAAACTCTACCAAGCTAAACTTTTGCTCGTCCTCGAGCAAAACAAAGCAAGAAGAAATAGGATGAAAGACTTCTTTAAACAAAAGAAAAAGAAAGAGACAAGAATATACACTAAGACTCACTTTCGTAGGAATCACGGTTGTTTTTAGCTACAACAAGCCCTTTAAACCCCAAGGTCGCCAATGCGGACGACTGAGGTCTCGTAAGGGTATCCTAAGAGTTTGACCCATAACTCTTAGAAGTAAAATGAGGCAAAATCAGTAAAATAAAGAAAGTAAAATCAAAGATTCAAACAAGTAGCTAATGAAACGGACTTTTACAAATGTCCTAATGCAAGTGAATGAACAATTTTCTACACAATAATGGTATGCACTTCCAAGATATGTAAGGTTGATTGAAACATAGGATACGCTAATCATAGAGAACTAATGAAACGCAATTCACTTTCATCTCAAAATAATTTGGCACATTCTCCCAATTAGCTTCAAATCCACTTTTAGCAAGCATCTCAATGATTCCTCGAAGGAACCGGAAAAAGAAAGAGATACAAGGCTACTCGACATCTTGACTAAGGCATACCGCTCTATAGGCTTGACCTACATCTCCCTCCATCGACTTGTGACTCAACCACAAAGGTCAAAAGGTCTTGAGAAGGGTTGTAATGTAAGGGCGAGAAGGGTGAGGGTAGGCTAAAATTTGAAATTTGGTGGTATACCTAAATTGTGAAGAAAAGGGTGATCAATCCTCAACCCCATAATCAAGCAATCACCAAACAAAAACACCAACACCCCCAAGCTTATTAAAAGCCAAAATCACAAACATATATACAAAAGCGTAAGAACGCTTCCCCCCAAGCTAAAATGAAGCATTGTCCTCAATGCTTAGGAAGAAAGCACTCAAATCAAAATAGTTTTGAATATTTTCATTTTTCAATTTTTATCACTTTTGCCAAAGCTTTTTGAATTTGCTTTGTTTTTTCTCATTTTTTTTTCAATTTCTTCATTCTTTCAATTTATTTCATTGTCCTCACCTCTTTTAACTATGGACGACCTTTTCAACTTGGCACTTTGCCTTTTATTCACAACATACACACAATACAAACTTGCTTACATTATAAGAACCAATATACAACTCATCCACCATATACTCCAACAAAATGATCAATTGCTTCACAAAAACCAATAATGGAAACAAGAATGAAACAAAAGGCTCAAAATCTAAAGATATGGCTTGAAAAGAAGGTTTATGGCTCAAATGGTTAGCAAGTAGGCAAATGAAAACCCAAAATAAAGAAATAGAAAACTATCCTAGAAAAAGAAATCACCACCCCGAAAAGATGCCTTTGTCCTTCCTAAATGGCTCGGTCTTGGGAGATGAAAGTCAAATTCTAGATAAAGCATACAGTAATCAAGGATCCATGTGCCGCTCAATCAAGAAATGTTGAAAGCTTAAAACAAATTTAAACCTCACATGGTTGTAGCAAAAACTCACTATTAGTTTCAAATTCACCAAAAGGGAGCAATTGCAAATTTTCAAAAACAAATAGAATCCGGCTTCAAAGTTCCTAAAGTTCTAAAGACACTACCTTAGAATACTCTATCCTAGAATCAACCAAAGATACTCCCAAACCGTGCATACCGATACCACATAGGAAACCATTCATTCAAAAGCAAAAGTTCGGATGATATTGTGTCCATAACAAAAGCATACTATGAAAAGAAAATCAAAAGAAAGCCTTAAAATCTTATTTTTGGATTTTTAGAATTTATGAAAAGAATGAAAAGAGAAAGAAAAGTAGAAAAGGAAAAGAAAAGAAAAGATTAAAAAAAGTGCAAAGATGCATGCATATCATATAATTCCCAAACAAGTGGTCATTCGACAACATTGACAATGACACCAAACACCCTTGGTGTTGCAATACAAACATCCTCGAACCATTTAACTCTTCCTAAACTAATCTTATTCTATGCAAACAATAAAAGAAAATAAAGAAAAAAGGGAAATAAGAAAGATCTCACCGGGAATCCAAGCTAAGCAAAGAAAAGCGTGGTAAAGAAGATACCATCTCCATGAAACTCCACAAGCATAGCATGAATTAGCAAAACCGGGTGAGAATGTAAAAGAGAAGATGAACTATAGACAAAGAAAACGGTTAGTAACTTCAAAACAAAAGAAAAAGAAAACAAAATCAAAAATGAAAATCAAAGAGACAAAATAGAACTAAAAAAAAAAATCAAATCAAACCAACCTACAAAATCAGACAAACTAACAAATCGACTATTCTTCCTAAAATAGCAAAAACAACTATACAAGAAAATAAAATCATTTGGATTAGAGGGATTTGGAGTCATGGGTTTTGGATTTTCGGGATTTGGATAAACGGGAGCAAAAATCACCGTCTTAACATGGAAAGATCATCATCATAAAAAAACAACAAGAAGGGGGAACAACAACA
Organism: Chenopodium album; assembly: GCF_948465745.1. Lineage (NCBI taxonomy): Eukaryota > Viridiplantae > Streptophyta > Magnoliopsida > Caryophyllales > Amaranthaceae > Chenopodium > Chenopodium album. The sequence continues at coordinate 33,315,353 of NC_137851.1, read as the reverse complement.
ACTCTCAACCAACATAAAAAATGACTAAGGAAAACAATCATACACCATCAAGGCATGAAAATGAAGTAAATCCAACAACAACAAAAAGAAATGGCCACCGAGACTATCCATTAGACTAGTGTCCCCCTAAGCTAGACAAAAATTCATCTTAACATCCCATCAATATAAAACAAAGAACACAAGATAAAGGGATGGAGGTAAAAGCACAAAGAAGGGGGAACTAGCTATCACTAGGTCCGGCATCATCATTGCCATCGTCCCTATCATATGAAAAGCCGGATAGGGGACCATAAGGATCCCATCCCCCGATGTAGCCGGGTAGCCATCCATAGTGACCCCTAAAGTTATCTTGTTGCTAAGGGGCCAAGGAAGAAAACTGTTCGGGCAACTTTAGAGGAAGAAGATGGGCGAGGTGGACATAGGGGTAGTTGGGATCACCCCTATAGTCACTCCCACCAGACACACGGTAACCATATTTATCGTGCTCATCCAGGAATGATCCAGCCTCGGTATTGGACCCTTAGGGTCTCGGCCAATATGGGTAAGTAGGCTTCCCATCACCTCCTTTAGATGGTACGGGACTGAGTTGAGGAGGGAAATACAGGTAGTTAACCGGAGGAGTGATCTCCCCACAGTTAACACTCGCATCATAAAGTTGTTGTTACAGAAACACACCTTGTTGCATCTCGGTAATGCTTTTCATTTGGGACTAGATTGCCTTAAAGTCTTGGTCATACATCCCGTCCATGCGGACTTGCATGCCCGCCAATTGGGCACTCAACGCCTCCATGTTGGGGTTAGCATATTAATGTTGCCGAGGTTGATGTTGAGGCGCTTCTTGCGCTCCTTATTGTTGTTGTTGTTGTTGTTGATTTTGTTGAATTTGTCGCTTTTCATTTAGCACATCTTCCATGTCTTCATCCTCCCCGAGGATGCGGTTACTCATGGACACAAACCAAACATTAAGGGCATGCCGGTGAAGAGAGGTAAGAGAGGGGTTCGGAAGATAACACCAGTGAGAGCTCCTAAGAAGCCAATCGAACACCTCATCATCATCACTCCTAGCCAAGAAGTGGACTTGCTTGAGTTGATCGGTGTCGAGGTAGAGGGTGTCCAGATCCCCCACCGGAGTGCATGAAAGAAGATACCTCTCACACCCAAGCTTTGTAGCTAACCTTGTGACCATACTACCACAAGGTGTGTCACCCGACCGGTTACCCCTCATGTCCAAACAACTTTTCAAAAATATCGCCCAAAGTTCAACCGTCCTCGATACTCTTCCCTAGTTGCCATACACAAAACTCGCAACTCAGGGAGCGACATCTTTCTCAGTCTTGCTTTAGGAACACCGAGTACCCTAATAGCCTATGGAGCACTCTCAAACAATGTTGAAATATTTTGCTAGCAAGAGAGAATCGAGCGCCGAACTCATCCTTCCCTAAGATGGTTTGCAAGAAAGCATTTTAGGAGACACCCTCCAAGTAATCATGCTTGCGGTCGGAAAAGAGTATATCCGCATCCGCATTGAAATCTAAGGCCACATTGAACTCGGCCAAAGACATGACATGAACCTTATTAAAGAGCTGAAAGGTGATCTCATAGCCTTTGTCACCAACCGGAGTAGTACTCAAGGAAGCCAAGAACTCCCAAGTAGGCTCAAGATAAGTCCGGTAGCTCTTGGTGACAAAAGGACCCAAACCAAGATTGTCAAAAAGAGTCCATAAGTCCTCATCGATGCCCAATTTGATCATGCTATATTGGTGGTAGTGTCGTGAGGGCTTATAGGTTCTTTTCTTGAAATTTGACCAATGAGGTTTGTTGCTTTGATTGGCAAAATGGATTTTAGGTAGAGGAAGTGGCTCTAGGTTTTGTGCTTTAGGGGAGGAAGTGTTTGAAGGTGACGGTTCCTCAATGGTGATGTTGGTTTTTCTTTTTTTGGTTTTGGAGGTGAGAGCTTTCACAATTCTAGACATGCTTACTTCGCCAAATTTTCACAACCAAGATCACAAATTCAACTTCACAAAACACTTCAAATCACCAACACAACTCAATCACCAACTTAGCTCAACCAGCCAGTTCCAATCACAACCACTTACTACCAAGATTCACCTTCCACAATTCACAACAAATTTGCACAATTGGGCTACACAAACCATCAACAACACAATGTGAGGCAAAATTAATCAACAATAACACAAATAATCAATCCAATTTCACAATCAATCACCAAGTTCATCAAAATTCATACTACTACCATTCACAATCATAAACAATCAAAATCTTGCAACAATATGATATAATAATGTAAAATAGAGTAAAAGAAGATGATTATACTACACTAGGAGCAAGATTGATCAAGAAATAGCCACCAATTCCGACCAATTCGAAAAGCCCCAATTTGGTCATCAATGGAGGAGAGAGATTGGAGATTGAGAAATAGAGGAAGGTAGTATGATTCTTCATGTTGATGATGAATTTGGAGAAGAAAATTGTTGTTTTCGTTGATCGTTTTGATGATTTGAGAAGGTTTTTGGTTGATTTTGGGGTTAGGGTTTCGTGGGTTTGCAGTTTGGAGTGAGAAGGAGGGTGCGTTCGTGGGTGAGGATGAGGGGAAATGAGGGAAAGAAAGAAGAAAAGAAAAGATAAGCTTTGACTGCCCAGACGCACGGCCGCGCAACAGGTCAGCGCGCCCGCGCCGGCTGGCTCTCTCACTTGCTTGATTATTTCTCTTGGTGCGTTCATACATAGGCTCAATGATCTTTATCATTCCGGGATAATTGAACCCACTAAAATGACCAGTAACTAATTCTATTTCCAGTGGGTTCAACATTCCAAATTAATGAGAGCACCATAATGAAGCCACCAAGCTCAAACTTGCTTCAAATGTAAGCACAACTTTTCCTAACTTACCTCCTAAATTTCCTTACCCATTCATCTCAAAATTCAATAATATCGAGCATATTCTCACCAAACACCACGAAACATATTCCCATTATGCTCATGCTCACTCAAGGTAGTCCAATTCCGATGAATTCAACCTATTAATCCAAATACAAAACAAGTGAAAGAAAGAAAAATAATTTAAAAGAAACTAAGAAAAATAGAATCAAAAGAAAAAGTTAGAAACCGGGTTGCCTCTCGGGAAGCGCTTGCTTAAGGTCCTTAGCTTGACCCTTCCTCCAAATCATGGAGGGTCAAAGAACACCACTTTATCCAAAGTAATAGAGGGAACAAACTCTTCCTCAATTATTAGCAACTTTACATCGTTTCTTGATGAACTCTCACTTGATGAAACTTCCGGAACAAGCACATTTTGCTTCAACTTCATTTTCTTTTTTCTAAAAGCTCTCATTTTCTTCTTTGTCTTCTTACACCTTCTAGTGGACGACTTCTCACCATCAACAACTTGGAGTCAACCTCGTCTTCTTAAGGGTAGAGCTCAAACCATGGAGGAATATCAATCACCTCCTCATCCTCAAGCTTCAAAGGCTCCTTGTTTTCTTCACTAACCTTCTTGCATTCAACACTAAGAGACACATCATCAAAAACTTCAAGAACTTTGTTAGTAGAAGAAACATTCATGCAAACATCATCATTGGATTGAGGGGGATTGAAACACATAATTCTATTCATAAGAGACAACGACTCATGCATCGACTTAAGCTCAAAACTAGTCATATTGCTACTAACTCTCAAAGTAATAAGACCTCCTTTCACATCTATCAAAGCTCCCGAAATAACTAAGAAAGGTCTCCCTAGAATGATAGGTATGTTATCATCTTCTGCTATTTTTAGCATAATAAAATCAACCGGAATGGTGAACCCCTCTCCTACCTTGAGGGGAACATCCTCAACTCTTCCCTTTGGAAACTTAATAGATCAATCGGCCAATTGCAAAGTCATATTGGTTGGATGAAGCTCACCTAGCTTAAGCTTCCTAAAGGCTGAATAAGGCATGATACTCACACTAGCACCAAGATCACAAAGAGCATTTTGGAACAACTTTTAATTGATTTTGCAAGGGATGGAGAATTTACCCGGATCTTTCATTTTCTTGGGTAAGTCATTATGAATCAAAGCACTACAACATTCCCCAACTTCTACCGAATCTATCTCATTACACTCTCTCTTGCCACTCAAAATTTCCTTAAGGAACTTAGAATATCTAGGCATTTGGGTCATGGCATCGGTAAGAGGGATTGAAAGATGAACTTCCTTAAGCATATCAAGAAATCTCCCAAATTGTTCATCAATTTTGTTTCTCAAAAACTTTGGGGATATAGAAGTCTGGGCTTGATCGCCTCCTCTTGCACTTTTTCATCACTCTTCTTTTCCTCTTGGGCTTCCTTACTCACCTTATTTGACACATTACACTATTTTTCCTCACTTGAATCACTCATCTTCTCATCTTCCTCACTCTCCCTAGAAAATCTTTCTTCAAGCTTTCCCATTCCTTGTGGTGATGGAATACACGGGTTTCTTAGGTTCAACTCCTTGTGAGGGTAAAGAAGAAGGGCTAGCACTCACACCCTCTTTTAAGGTGTTAGCCAATTGAGCGATTTGAGTTTCAAGCATTTTATTGTGTGTCATCATCTCATTGAACTTCTTATCACTTACCGACATGTAAGTGTTCAATATTTTGGTTTGGTTCTCGATGATCTCTTCCATGGTGGTCTTAGAAGTTGAAGGTTGAGTATAGAAATTCTCACCATTTCCTTGGGTCTTTGGAGAAAATCTGGGTGGGGGTCCCCTTTGGTTGTTATTTTGAAAATTCCCCCAGTTTTGGTTACTCTAATTACCCTTGTTTTGGTATTGGCCTTGATTTTGATTATTATAACCTTGATTATTATAGTTACCTTGGAAATTTTGGTTTCCTTGGTTTCTATAACCACCATTGTTATAGTTGTCAAAATTCCCTTGTTGGTGAGCATTCCTATTCCCAAAGTTCCTTGGACTATCAAACCTTTGTTCATTGTTGTTGTTAGAAACAAAATTCCCTTGCACACACTCATTATTCTCACCATCATCACAACTCTCAAATTCATGTGGACAAGTAGAAGAATCATGGTCATATTATCCACAAACGTCACAAAACACACATCCATTTGGCATATTATTTGAAGTTGAAAGAGGAGTAGAGTAAAAAGATGTACCTCTCCCCTTATTGTGGGAGGGAAGAATAGGTGCTTGTGAAGAAGTACTCTCAAGCTTTCCCTTAATTGAGGTTATCTCCTTTCCCAAGTTTGAGATTTGTGAGGACAAATTGTTGATGGAATTGAGATGGTCGATTGAATAAGCTGTTGAACCACTTTTTCTTGTCGACTCTCTCTCACCTTCTTACCAATCCATGTGGTATCTCACCACATCTTCAATTAGATCCATCACTTCATCTTTCTTCTTGTTCATGATGGGGCCTCCGGCATCGACATTCAAGCAAGACTTGCCTTGAGGACTTAAACCTCCATAGAAGATTTGGATGATTTGATAGGTAGGAATCCCATGGTGTGGGCACTCTCTTTGATACTCCTTATACCTTTCCCATGCCTCATAAAGACTCTCACTTGGCTTTTGCTTGAAACATTGAATGAGGGCTCTTGCTTCGGCTGTCTTCTTTTGTGGATAGAAACGAGATAGAAATTCCTTCGTAACTTCATCCCATGTTCTCAAAGAATTAGGCTTCACCTCCTTGTCTAGCCACTCTAAAGCTCGTCCAATTAGAGAGAAAGGGAAAAGCTTAAGGCGGATAAATTCTTGAGAAACCCCGTTCACCTTGATTGTGTTGCAATATTTCTCGAATTCCTTAAGGTGGTTGAGAGGGCTCTCATGCTTTGCACCACTATATTGACGCCTCTCTATCAAAGTGATCATTGTCGGCCTTATCTCTAAGTCATTTGCTGATGTCGTTGGTGGAGCAATCCCACTTTCAAACCTATAAGCTCCGGGAGTTCCCAACTCTTTCAAAGCTACCCTTGGATTAGCTCCCATGCTTCCTCGTTCTTCTTCTTCTCTTTCTTGATGGGTTTTCTCTCTTGGGGAACTTGGACATGACGAACGATTAGCAACCCTTATCCTTGTTATGGTTCTCTCAATTTTCGGATCAAATGGCACTAAAATTCGTTCTCATGCCCTACGCATACAAAGACTCAGAGAAAATACCAATAGCACGACTACAAATGTAGCCTAAAAGGAAGAAAATCTTTTCGTATTTTCAATTAATTGGAATAGACCCAAACAACAATAGCAATAACCATGCCTTCCCCGGCAACGACGCCATTTTTGACGCGAGGTAAAACCTAGGTCGTTGGAAGCTAGATTTCCCGGTCAAAACAATATTTATGCATCTAAACCCAACCCAAGGTATAGGGTAAGTCTAGGTCGAATCCCAAGGGAAGGCGGGAGTACTAAGGTTGATGCTAAGCTATTCCGAAAGCTAGAGGGAGAGGGTTGGTCTAACTATAAAAGGAAATTCAAACAAACAAATAAAATATCAAAACACTAGGGATATTAGGATCCACATGCATTGATAACAATCTTGCTAATTCGAGGGAATTCAATCAACTAAGCGATGCAAGGGAAAACAGAATAAGCAATCAAGATCACTCAATAGGCTATGTCTTAGGGTCAAGCTAGATTTCTCTACAAATGACTTCAAAGGAAAACCACAAATCGAGATAAAACGATAATAATAGAATCCAAATCAATTGTTCGTGTCATTGAAGGCTATTATGCAATCTAGCATGATAAAAAAGGTTAGCTACTCCTCTTCAAACCAAGCACATGCACAAATTTCATTAACCAATTTAATCACATCAACAAATCAATCAAAAACCCCAAATTAGCATTAGATTATCATCAATACATGCTTCACCACATTCCCTAGCAAATCAACTACTCACTAATCATGGTGAAATTGAAGAACATAACAAAAGAAATCATAAATCTCATCATCAAAATTGTAAATCAAACTTCAACAATCAAATTCAAGCTAAACAATAGAAATTCAACAATATAACAAAATCAAACATCAAAAATGCATTGAAAAGTAAAGGATTCTTACAAAACTCTGATCAGTATCAAAGAGGAATGAAGATCTCAATATCACAATCATCAAACACCAAGTTTCTCTCTCTAAAATCTAAGAACAATATCACCAAATCAAGATTTTCTCTCTCTAAAAATCAATTCTAATTCTAATTACAAGGATTCTCTCTAATTCTCGTTAATTCCTCTTAATTCTAATGAATTCTCTCTCTTAAAAAAATGAAGGAAAATCTATATATATTAAAACTAACTAAAAGGAAGTTAGTTAGACGTCCAAAAGGGACCTCAAAGAACGCGGCCTCTCACTCCATTGCACGACCGCTACAAAATGGGTATGGAACAGGGAGAAGAAAGTGGCGAGGCCGCTCCAGGCTCGCGCGCGCCCGCACCATGGGAGCAGGGGAGCCCTCCTAGTAGGGCTAAAAATGAGCCCGTGAGCTCCGGATAAGATGAAATAGGCAGGAACTAAGAGCTCTTTTGGTGGGTTCCAAACTACTCTTTCATGCCCACACGGTATGAGGGCGCAACCTTGAAGAACATGCTCTTGGACTCGTTTGCTTTTGGGCTTCAAATGGAGAAACTGGGACATCTCTTTGGCTTGAAAACTCGGAGAAGAATGCATTTGAGGCTCTCAAACATCTCCAACTTCCTATAATCAAATAAGATCAAACAAGTGAAGAAGAAAAAGCAAAATACACTAGAAAAGCAAGAAAATAGGGAAACGTCTAAGGAAAATGCAAAGTAAGGAAAATGCAAACGAAACTAGAGAAAAGGAGATATAAGAGATACAAAACTCATGTAAAATCATCCAAAAAGAAGCTAAATGAGTGCCATAAAAGACACTCATCATGGGATCATGCTAGTAGATTAAATTTAAGTTATTTTGTAGTTATTGGGCGTCAGTTTTAAGTATTTTGGGCTAAATTAAATGTCTTGTTTGTAAAATTAATGAAAGTTTATTTACTTCCATTATGGGTTTCATGAGCTTCTTAGTTCATTTTTCTTTGTGACTTTTGTTTCGGGTGTTTTTGTGTCCCTTAAGAGGGTTACAACTCGAAGACTGGATCCAACGAAGCGGCCTGTACCTGCAAAACCACAGAGCTCCGGATGTTCGGAGGTCAGCCTCCGAAGGTTAAGTTAGTGCGGATTTGGAGTAAAACGTGCATAAAGTAAATATCTTCTCGGATTTAGAGATCAGGTGTTCTCTGTTTTTGAGAGTAATAAATGATGTAATGATTAAGACATGTCCCAATAAATGGGGGAATCTCCCTATTTATAGGATCCTAGAAAAGTGTGCCTACCCTAGGGTTTGATGACCTAGAGATTTAGGTTGCGCCGTTTTACGGCTACCTCGGGAATTGGGCCTTAAAGGCCGCTATTTCCTAAGGGGACATCTGCTTGACACGTGTCGGCCCCTAAGAGGTCCATTTAGAGGCCTTCTCAGGTGACATGTGGCAAGCTCACATTGTGCCAAGTGGCGGGGTATAATTACCCAAGTTATTTGCCCCTTACAGGGGTCACATGGCATGCCATGTGGCGCCTGTGACAGGTGTCAATGGAGCATTAGTCCGGCATTTTTACTGTTTACCATGGGTAAATTCTAGGGTTTTTACCCTAGACTTTTCACCCCTTCTATAAATAGGGGTTGACTTCTCCTTTGCGGTCACACGTTTGCGTGAATTTCAGAGAGAATCTTTTGAATCTTTGACTTTGAGAACTTGTCTTTTTCTGTGAAAGCATCCGACGCTCGGTAACCAGTCCGCCTATAAGCAGACGACCAAACCTTCCAAGCGGCTCTAGCATCTTCACTCGCAAGGTAAATGTCTGATTTTCTATTTATCTTTGTTTCTTTTCTTTTTTTCAAAAATGGTTTCCCAAATGCACCCGGAACGGCCTAGGTTATTGATCAGCCGATCACCGGGGATGGCTGAATATAAAACTAGGAGTTCCGAATGCTCATTCGCGGACTCCCCTTTGAGAACTTCTCTGAATCCGACCGTTTTTGTGCTTGTGCAGGACACCATGGACAAAACGAAGCAAACCACTAGGACGTATAGGGCGGATTGTACCTGGTACCATTCGAAAAGTTCAACCTTATATTCAGAAGGCTCCATTAGGGCGCCTGTTACTGAAGTTTATGATCATCCGCCTAGTTCTACTAGCACCCCAGGCTCCTCGATTTTGGAGGAGTCTGATGATGAGCAACAAATTCTTGGACCGGCTGATCCGGTGTCGGATGAGGAAATGGGGGAGGACACTGCTGGCACTAGACAGCGGGCCCCCAACTTGGACGAAAGCTCTGACGATGATTCCGCATCGTCATCTTCTAACAGCGCCTCCATTGACTCGGAGGAGGCGCGTTCTAAATTAAATTCTGTAAGAGAGTCCATGTTAGTTGACAGGGGTAAGGGATGGGCCGAGTCATCTACCTCGTGCTGGCTGGAGCGTGCTACCTATTATCTGCATGTTCCCAAGGGCAGGCGGGAGAAAATGGCTGAGGACTTTGGGAAGTTTATCTCTAAACATGTCATGGGACATGGATTTATTCTCTCTATACCGGATGTCGTGGACACAGTCGTATGGCCAGATAAGGCTAGCTATGATTTCCAGTGCTTTAGCTGCTATGAGGCGGCCATTTAACCAGGTCTGCACTTCCCTTTCTATCCGGCCGTAGAGAAATTTTAGATGGGTACTAACTTGGTATCTAGCAACTAACCCCTAACTCTTGGGTCAACATCTTGGGCTACGTTACCGCCTGTGAAATGTTGGAGGTAGACCCTAGCTTTAGGGCATTCATCCACATGCATTACCTCAGCAAGGCCCCCCAATCAAGCGGAGCTGGATGGTTCACCCTTACTAGCCACAAGGGTTACATGATGGCAGTAGGGAAGGAGTCTAAATGGAAGGACTGGAGAAAGAAATTTTACATAGTCTCCTCCCTTACCACTTGTGCAACAAGAAGTACAACAGGTGGAACCGAAACCCTCCCCTTCATGCTGCGAAGAAGGCCCTGCTGCCTGTCCCAAGACAGGTGTAGGAACAAATATTGGATCACGGCTTATTTAATGTGGCCGTTTGAACCAATGAAAGAACGGGGGAGATGGAGGTCACCCCCCAAAGCTACATTCCTCATCATGAATGGCTATCTAAAAGGATGTATTTGGCCGCTTGCGATCTTAGTACAGAGAGGCCGAGAGGTAGTAGGCCATTTGGTTTTAATTTCTTTGTTGAACTTGATTTTTACTTCTGTTCTTAACTCTATTTTCTTGTGTAGACAAAGCAATGGAAAACCTCTCGGCTTTAAAGAAGCCGGCTGCGCACTCTGCAGCTTATTACCGTTTGTCCCTCCTGGGCAAACGGACTAATGAGGAGCAGCAGTCAGGCGGGACCCCCAAGGTGAGAATCTTTTCAACTTGACTTGAGTTGAGATTTCTTGGTACCGCGTTCCTACTAACTTGCATATTTTTGTGCAGGGCGGTTCTACTAAACCTTCTCCTTCCAAGCAGCTGGACCCAAAACTTCAGAAGAATTTGGGTGGAGATGTGGGCCTTTCTGGCAAGGCCAGGAAACACATTGCCCATAAACCCAAGAAAGGAACAGACGGTCCTCACCCTACAGCTGGTAGGGTTTTCAGCAAGCTAGATGCCGAAAAGGCATCGAAGAGTGGTGAGCCACTCAAGACTGCTGTCGGCTCAGCAGAGGGTGGAACAAGGCCGCCAGAGAGGAGGAGGCGGAAGGTATAATGACTAATATTTTATCATATGTTGTTGGGTAAAATAAACAGGCACCTAGTACCTCAGAAGGTACTAGACCCTTTAGCCAAAATTAATTACAAAGTGTTGATTGTGTAGAGATCCCCAGAGGCCAACTGTCCTCCAGCTGGCCAAGCAAATGCTTAGGGCGTTTGATCATGAGGACAAGGCGTCTATAAGAGGAGTCGGCTCCCTTAACCTCGACGCCATCCTTGCGCTTCTCTGTGAGGTAGGGTACTTGTAATATTTCATTTTAAATAATGCATATGGCCGCTTGATGCTGATCATTCTCCATGTCGGCCGAATGTAGGCTATGCTGCGCGTAAATGGGCTTAAAAAGCCATTTAACGACAACTCCAAAGAGGTAACGGCTGCTAAAGCTCGGGCCGCCTCCTCATTAGACGCTGCTCAGTTTAAGATTGCTCAAAATGAACTACTTACACTTGATATGATGTATTCCCAAGCGGCTTCCAACCTGCAGGTCAAGTAGGACTTAGAGACTGCGAGGGGGCGGATAACCGAGCTTCAAGAGGAAGTGAAGTCCCTCAAGGCTAAGCTCGCACCCCTGGAGGAGGCGAAAAAGAAGGCTAACAAGTTCAAGGAGTATGCTGGCCGGCTGAAGACTCGTTTGGAGAATCAGGAGGTCTAGCTCAAGGCTAAGTACAAATCGTTGCACAAGGAAGAGAAGAAGGACCTTGTCAAAGAAATGATGGAGGATTATGACTCTATCATGCGGATGGCTTGGGAATCATTCCAGTCGTGCGCCGATTTCAAAACTTGGAAAGACAAGTTTGATGAGGCCAACGATGAGTTCTATGCCAGGCTCATGAAGCAGGCTGAGGACGAGGCGACCAAGGAGTCCGACTCCACCAAGGAGTCATCCAGGGACGATTAGGAGGAAGGGGAAGATAAGGAAAATGATGAACAGCCGCAAAAGGGCACCTAGGAGGATGCGAATGTCTATAATGAAAACTTCTCTCCTGATACTTAACCTTTTAGGTATCTTTTTCTGCGGCAGAATGGCCAAGTGTTTTTATTTCCGACCTACGTGCCGAGTATTTATGTATCTTTACCGACCAGGGGGTCGGGTGGATCAACATTTTCTCCCGATTATACCGGTTAACTCTTTCAGTCATCCGTAGGGACGACTGTTTTATTTCAATGCAGCATCCGGTCAACTGACCGGTTTTAATCATGTTGATGTCTTGCCTTAGAAATTTTAAAGCTTTTAACTTATAATTTGTTGTGCATAGATTTTAAGCTAAGTGTTTAACTTACTGTATACTATGCAATTATTTGTGATATCGGATGTCTTTGCCCATGACCGGATGTTAGCTTGGTTTCATAAGGTGGGTTGATTGACTTTGAAATTGTTGATACTTAAAAGTGTATGATCGGTTTCTAAGTCAATCAATCACTATGGTGGTTGCCCCAAACCAAGCGGATAATCGACCACCCTGAGCAGACGGGTATGCGCTTGAAATATCCTGCCATAGGCCTCAATTATTTATTAAGTCTTTGGACTTAAACTTATAACTGTGATATGGAATCTGGCCACCTGCCTTGCCTTAAGGCAGTAACAGGCGGTACCGCATAATTATTTAAGCTTCTAAAATGAAACGGTAGCCGCTTCCTGCCTGTTTTTAATCAGTTGGGAAACTTAGAATTTTTAGGTTTCAAATTAGATTAATTTAAATAGCTGCGAGTGTTATCTTAATCTAGATAGTCGGTAGGGCCATTTGTTTTTAATTAATAGAGCAATGTACCACCCGAATGGGAGATGCTCTCTTCGAAGAATACGCCCGAATGGATGTCGCCCGTTGTCGTACTCATGTTGGAGCAGACGGTCATACTCATGTTGGAGCAGACCACTTTTATTTAAAAAACATATCCACCCTTCGTCCTCGTTAAGAAAAATAGTTAGTCGCTAAGTTCTTGACACTTAGCTTACAAATGGTAAGTAGACTCAGGCCGTCTGCACATTGTGCAGGCGGTGTCTTTAAACATAAATATTCGGGTCGACTGCTTATGGCGCAAGCGGTCCTTACTGTTGCATTTTTCAAGATGCTAAGTGAGTTTGAGTCGTTTACACATTGTGCAGGCGGTTCTTACGAATTTAAGCATTCAGGCCGTCTACACATTTTTCACGCGGTACCCTTTAATGCAATAAAAAAATATAAAAATATAAAATGTTGAGTTTGGTCCGTCTGCACATTGTGCAGGCGGTGCCCTTGATTGCAAAAATAAATATACCTAATTTGGAAAGAACGCAGATTTCTCATTAATGAGTTGAATAAAAAATTTACAAAGTTTCAGAAGTAGTGATTTTTCAAGTTATCTACATTCCAGGTTTTGGGTAACTGCCTGCCATCTGGTGTTTCCAACTGGTAGGTGCCGCCTCTTACTTCTTCATAGATTCGGTAGGGTCCTTCCCAATTTGGGGTTAGCTTCCCTTGCTCATTCGCCTTACCGGCTGCCTCCATTTTCCGTAACACAAAGTCCTCAACCTTTAAGGGCCGCTTCTACACTCTCTTATTGTAATCTCTAGTCATTCTCAGATGGGAGATCCCGTGACGCAAGGCGGCATTGCCCCTGTTCTCTGGAAGCGAGTCCAATGCTAGCCGCATGGCCTCCCAATTTGCCTCTTCGTCATATAACATGATTCGAATAGTCGGCTCATAGTGTTCAATGGGAAAGACGACCTCTGCACCGTACACCATGAGAAATGGGGTCTCTCCAGTTGCCCCTTTTGTTGTTGTTCTGATGGGCCATAGGACGTGTGGTAGTTCATCCACCCATAAGCCGCTAGCTCTTTCAATCTTCTTTTTTATGCCGTCTGAGATTAACTTGTTGAAGGCTTCAACCTGGTCGTTTGCTTGGGGTCAGCCGACTGATGCAAAACAAATGTGAGATCCCTTGATCTCCCAACCAAGTCTTGAGATGAGGCGTCTCAAAATGAGGACCGTTGTCAAAAACCATAGACATAGGCACCCCGAACCGGATGATGATGTTATTCTAGATGAAGAAGATGACGTCCTTAGTCTTGATGTTTTTGACCACCTCTGCCTCTACCCATTTGGTGAAATAATCACGACAACAAAGATATACCGCCGTCCGCCTGATGCAGGAGTATATGGCCCCATGATGTCCATGCCCCACTTGGCGAATGGAACTGGGCTATGTATGGCCGTCAGATATGTGGCCGGACGGTGTATAAGCTTGCCGAATTTTTGGCATTTATCACATTTTTTCACCAACGTCATGGCGTCTTTCTCAAGGATGGGCCAGAAGTAGCCCTGCCGTGTGGCCCTTTCTGCTAGAGACCTGCCGCCTATATGTGAGGCACAAAGGCCCGCATGAAAATCTTCAAGAATTTCCCGCCTCTTTTCGGGGGTGATGCATTTCAAGAGGGGTTGTAGGAACCCTTTCTTAAAAAGCTCTCCTTTGCGAATGTCGAAGTTGGCCGCACGCTTTTTCAATGCGGCTACTTCTGGAGCTGAATCCGACAGCGTGCCATCTAGCAGATATGCCCGGATGCTATCCATCCAGGTAGAGGTTCGGTTAAGTACTCCAATGGGATCCTCTTCAATACTTCATTTTTCCCAACTTCCCAGAAGACTGACCGAGGTGTATCACATGAGGCGGATGATGCCAGCTTAGACAGAGCATCCTCCTAATTGTTTTCGGACCGAGGCACTTGACTTAGATTGAATTCTTCAAGTTTCCCCGCCTCAGCTTTGACCGCCTGCAAGTAATTAATCATAGCCGGGTGGGTGGCTTCATAGTCACCATGGTATTGGGTAACGACCAAAAGAGAGTTAGAGCAGGCGTCAATCTTAGTTGCCCTTGCCACCTTGCACATGAAAATGCTGACTAGCAGGGCTTCATATTCTGCCTCATTATTTGAGGCCTGGAACTTGAACTGCAGTGCATGCTCGTACTTATCTCTCTCAGGAGACTGATATATAACACCTGCACCACAGCCGTTCATAGTGGAGCTCCCATCCACATACACTTTCCAAACCTGATCAGTGTTATTCGGCGCAGCCGGCCTTGTCATTTTGACAATAAAGTCGGCGAATGCCTGCCCCTTTATTTCCTTCCTCGGTTCGTAAGTGATTTCCAGAACTTATAGTTCAATAGCCCTTTTGAGCATTCGGCCAGATGACTCCAGGGTCGTCATTGGCCGTTTGATCGGTAGGTCAGTATAGACTACTACCAGATGTGCCAAGAAATAAGGTTTCAACTTCTTGACAGCCATATAAAGAGTAAGGCCAAAAATTTCAATCATCGGGTACCGAAGCTTTGCGTTTCTGAGAACATGGCTAATGAAATAGATCGGGAGCTGGGTGCCGTCTTTTTCAGCAAGGAGAACGGCACCGAGAGCATGATCTGAGACAACCAGCTACATGAAGAGCGTCTCTTTGAGCAGAGGGCTGACCAGCCTTGGCAAAGAGTGCAAATGTTGCTTTAATTTTTTGAAGGCCACCTCAGCATCATCCCCCTATTCAAACATAGTCTTCTTCCTGATTGCCTGGTAGAAGTAAAGGCACTTGTCACCCTAACCGGCTGAGAAATCTCCCTAGGGCCGCCAGGCAACCTGTTAATTTCTGTACTTCCTTGACAGTGCGGGGTGACTTCATGTCAATGACCGCCTGTACTTTTTCAGGGTTGGCCTATATCCCCCTCTAGTCAATCTGGAATCCGAGAAACTTCCCAGACTCAACACCAAAGACACACTTCTTAGGATTGAGCATGACCTTATGCCGCCTGATTGTGGTGAATGTTTCTCGGAGGTTAGCAAGGTGATCCGCCTACTGCTTGGATTTGACTATCATGTCATCGATGTACGCCTCTACATTCCTCCCAATCTGGTTAATGAAGACTCTATTAATCATTCATTAGAAAAGTAGCAGGCGCATTCTTCAAGCCAAACGACATCACAGTGTAGCAGAATAACCCCTGATTAGTGACGAATGCCGGCTTTACTTGATCCTCTTTCCACAGGGGAATCTGATGAAAGCCTGAGTAGGCGTCCATAAAGCTCATCAGGGCATGTCCGGCTGTAAGGTCGACAAGACTGTCGATTTTTGGAAGTGGATAACTATCCTTCGGACATGTGCTGCTCTACTCAAGTCAGTGTAATAAACACACATGCGCCAGGTACCATTCGGCTTCTTCACAAGCACAACATTCGCAACCCAGTTAGGGAAAATACATGGCCGAATGAACCCAGCGTCTAACAGCTTTTTCACTTCGGCAGATGCCGCCTGACTTCTCTCCTCGCCGTGATTTCTTTTCTTTTGCCGAATGGGCTTCGTTTTAGGATCCATGACGAGTTTGTGGATATCAAGATCCGGGCTGATGCCTGACATCTCTTCAACTTCAAAGGCAAAGATGTCCTTGTATTCTTTCAGCAGATGGTGCAAGTCGACACCCATCTTTGCAAAAGCTACCGTCCCCACCTTAACAGTTCGCTCTAGACGGCTGTCATTTAGAGGAATATCAATGTGCTCACCAGCCGGCTAGGGACGGAGGTCATCTGACTGTTCCCCGGTCGGTGATTGCTATTACTTTTCTTTCTTGACCTCTACCAGCTGATCAGTCTTTCTTTTCTTTGCGGTTGGTGGGGCCGGATCATCATCCTTGATATTATCAAGGTCTATTGACTCCTTCCCCTGTCCGGCTGCTGCGGCCGCGGGTTTGACGTCTGAGAGATAGCATTCTCTAGCCGTCTTCTGATCTCCGTTCAGAGAGCCAACAGAGCCATCATCCCTCTCAAACTTGAGCAACATGAGAGATGGGATGATGACGGCCTTACACCCGTTCAGAGTAGGTCGGCTAAGAATGAGGTTATAGGCAGTAAGCTCTTCGACCACAAAAAATCGGACGGTCATGTGCCGCCTTTTTCCCTTTCCTCCCAACCGGACAGGGAGATCTATCCATCTGACTGGGTGCACCACTCCTCCCCCAATCCCAACAAGGGGATGGGAGACATCATGTATGCTATCCAGCTTATATTTGAGCTTGGAAAGGCACTTGTAGCTGATGATGTCAGAGGAGCAACCTATGTCAATAAAAATGTAGCCAACCAGTTGGTTGGCCACTTTGCACTCGATGACCACAGGGTCATCATGCGGCCGGCGAACTTTACCCCGGTTCTTCTTAGTGATGACAACTTCTGGGAAGGCGGTGGTGCCAGACGCTTGTCCCTCTTCAACAGAATTGACCATGTTTCTCAGATGGTCCTTGGTGCCCCGCATGGTCGGGCCACCTCCAGTGAATTCGTCTGCTATAGTGTAGACCGGCTCCTCATCAGTGTCCGAACTACCAGTAGGCTGGGGAGTCTTTTTGGAGGACTGCCCTGGATTCACTTTGGAAGTCACTTTGGACTTCACATAGGACTTCAGCACTCCTTTGTTGGCCAGACGATCAAGCGTCCGCTTGAGGCTGTAATAGTCGTTAATGTTATGGCCGGCATCCTCATGGTAGTGGCAGTGTTTGTTTTTATTCTAATTTTCAACGGAACCTTTCATTGGATTCGGCTTCGCTAAGGTCAGTCGATTCCTTATCTCCATGAGGATGGAGTAGTCCTCCTTATTGAACTCGTACCTTGGAACGTACGGTTTAAATTCTTTCTTCTTTTTCTGGGCTGGCTGATCAGGGTTATCAACCACCCAGATCTCTTTTTTCCTTTTGCTCTTTTCAAGCTTTTAAGCCTGCTGAGCAGGCCGACAATCCTTCTGCTAGTCACACCTTTTAGAGTCCGACTGCTTATTTGAGGAACAGAGTTTGGTCGCCTGTATATAAGCTTTCGCCTCCATTAGGGCTCCTTGGAGGGTAAAGATTTTCTTGCGGACGAGGTCGAAATTGAAAGTCGACCAATCCTTCAGACCCTTGAAGAAGTCTGTATAGGCTACCTCGTCAGACAGCCCTTGAATCTTAATTCTCACCAGATTGAACCGCTGACGTAGGAGCGCAATCTTTCTCTATCTCCCTACTGCACATTGCTCAGGTCGAGGCTTGTCTTCTTTGCAGGGATATTGATAGAGAAGTTCGAAGCAAACAAGAACGCAAGCGTCTTGCAGTTGTTTATGCACCCAGCCGGCAGGTTGCCGAACCACTGTTATTGGGCTATGCCCTTCAGGGTAGATGGGAAGAAGCGACACCAAGCAGCATCATCCAACCCCTGTAGATACATGAGGTGGGTGTATGCCAGAAGGTGATCTTTTGGGTTGGAGGTACCATCATAGGTTCCTACCAACAAATTTTTAACCTTGGCCGGCTGTTCGGCCTCGGCTATCTCCCTAGAGAACGCAGAGGGTTGCTCTACAAGGTTTTCCAGCTGAACCTGCCAGTCCATAGGCTGGTAATTATATACCGCCTGTCCTCCGAAGAGGGAAAGCTGGATGTAGGGCAAAGCAGGCAGCCTGTATAATGATCAGGCCACATACTGTGCCGAATTGATTACATGGGGACCCATGTGGACAGAGGACCGCCTGATGGAGTCCTGTGTACAGATTGTGAATTCCTCACTGAGGTATTCTTGAAGCTATCTGGGTAAGTCGACGTGGATGCCGACTTAGACAGCTATTGGTTCTTCTATTGCTCAATGTAATGTCGAGCATCAAAAAAGGTATTTTTGTTGTCGTCCCGCTGCACATGCCGGATGGCCTTTCTCTTTGCCACTTCTGGGAAACGGAGTTTGGAGAGATCAATCAGGGGCTGAGCCTTCTTCTTCGTAGAAGGGTAAGGGGTAGGCTGTTGTTCCTTGACTGACTTTGCTTTCTCAGCTTGAGCTGGTTTTATGGCCGACTGCTCCTTTCTAGGAGTAGTCATCCTTTTGGTTATCAATTCCTTGATTTCACCCTTGAAACTTGTCATGAATTTCATGAGCTCGTCTTGGGTGACCAGGGCTAAGCCTGCCGCCTGCGTCTGATCAGACGGCTGTCCAGGGGGTTGCTTGTACCCGCCTGGTCAATGTTCCCCTCCCGTCTGTCATTGGGACGGATGCGTTTAGATATTAGTGACCCATCAGGGGCCACATAGGTTTTGACTTCAGAGTTGTCACCAAAGTCAAGGTCCGAATGGACCTCTCTATCAACCGGAGGCCGGTTGGTCTCTGGAGGCAGTACAGGTTCTTGTGAAACCATCTTTAAGGTACTCTCCCCACAGACGGCGCCAAATGTTTCGGGTGTTTTTGTGTCCCTTGGGAGAGTTACAACTCGAAGACTGGATCCAACGAAGCCACTTGTACCTGCAAAACCACGGAGCTCCGGATGTTCGGAGGTCCGCCTTCGAAAGTTAATTTAGTACGGATTCGGAGTAAAACGTGCAGAAAGTAAATATCTTCTTGGATTTCGAGATAAGGTGTTCTCTATTTTCGAGAGTAATAAATGATGTAATGATTAAGACGTGTCCCAATAAATGGGGGAATCTCCCTATTTATATGGTCCTAGAAAAATGTGCCTTACCCTAGGGTTTGATGACCTAGGGATTTGGGCTGCGCCGTTTTGGGGCTACCTTTGGAATTGGGCCTTGAAGGTCGCCATTTCCTGAGGGGACATCTGCTTGACACGTGTCGGCCCCTGAGAGGTCCATTTGGAGGTCTTCTTAAGTGACACGTGGCAAGCTCACATTGTGCCAAGTGACGGGGTATAAATATCGAAATCAACTTTGACTATATACTAGTTTGGTGCCTCGGTTGTTTATTGAATTTTAAGACCAATTTGTTTTTTTTAATATTAGAATATTATAAATGAATGTTTTACAATTTGAAATATATATTTCCTTCTATCCAAAAAAATTATGATAATTTATATGATAAATTATTTAATTGTTGTTTACGTGGCGCACATTTGGTGAAAAGTTAAAACAGCAAGTGTTACAGTCTCGCGGTCTAGCTAAACTTATAATTTATTTTAAACTTGTGAAATATTGATATTTTATCGGAAATTGAACTCTAAATCGACAATTTTATCTTATAAATCTATCCAAATTTTATTGAAATAAATCTCTATACTAACTTTTTTATCCAATAAAATCTATCCAATTTAATGTGGCATGAAATAATTAATTGTTGCCCACATGGCGTGACACTTGGAGAAAAATTGAAACACCAAGTGTTGCTGTCTCATGGCCTGGCTAAATTTTAGCTTTATATATTAGTTATATGATATATATATATATACGACCAAATTATAATGAGAACTAGCCGAATAATAGGAACTAAGAACTAATTTCAACCATCAGATTAAAACGAGTTAGACGGCTATGATTAAATCTGGAAATTAAATTCATTTAACCAAAAAACAAAACTTTCGTTTCTATTTCCTCTTTCTCACTGATAACATAGCATTTTTCAAATTTTCTCACTTCAATCATCTGCTCAAAAGTCAGGAATTTGCTGCAATCTTCACCATTCTTAACCATGCATATTCTTAATTTGGTGCAAAATTTCTTAATTATAGAGGTAGGCATTGTAAATTTGGTGTAAATCAATTTTTAGGGTTAAATTTTTTTTTTTCGTACGATAATCGGATCATATATACTATCAATTTAGAGCATACATTTACAACTTCGTCAACAGTTTGCTATATTTTATGTTTCAGATTTATTAGGATCATATATCCTACCAATTCTGATAATTTTTGCTTGAAGTTTTGGCGAATTCACTTCTATTCAACTCCAAAGATTTGGTATTTGTATTTTACTGATTTGTGCTTAAATTTCATCAAATTTTAAGCAAAATAAACTAAATGCATACTAATTGTTTGACAAATTTCCCCAATGAATGATATTATTTTATCAATTTCAAAAGTAGATAGATAATAAGTGAAAGTAAATTACTTATATGGTAAAGTAAATCACAAGACTAACATTATGATGCTTATGAATATGAGCTGCTTATTTAAACTTGTCGAGATAATTTTGCGCTCATTTTTTTGAGATATTTTGTAGGTTTGAGTACAAATTTAAGTGAATAATTAAGTGACATTGTGAATTAATGTTAAATTAAATTTTTGGGCCTATGAAGGATCTTAACAAAATTCCTGGTGCTAACAAGTTTGTCTTATGATTGGCTTGATACATGAGGATGGATATGGAAGATATTAAGGTATGTGTACATCTCATCAAGTGTCCCTTGCTCCCTTGCTAATGGTTACTCATTTGTTTATGTCATTGATCATAAATTATGGGTTACTTCCATCATTTTTGACTGTATTACTATATTTCTTTGATTTCTTTTTAGATGATGGTACAGTAGTATCCCAATAATTCTCTCTTCAAACCTGTGAGTACCCTGAACAAAATCCAAGAGAATTACTGACGTGCTACCGCCACGTTTCAAACGTTAAGCCTAATTCAGAATTTAGCAGCGGAAAAAAAAGTAGCTCAGTTTAAAAAAAATAAGCTTCAAAACTAATGATCAAAACCAAATTAAATCTTACAACTTGGAACCATTAAGGCTCTTATTCAAAACCCATTAAAAGTGATAAATAAAACAATCAGAGTTCAAAATAAATTCAAAAGTAAGAAATAACATAAACTAAAATGGTAACCAGTACTCCACTTAAAATCCCACCACCTTGATGCAAGCTCTGAATATATAAAAACTTGTGGTTAATCTGCTCCCCAATATTACAAGTGTAAAAATTGTATCATTACAGGGTCATTGAAAGGCAAACGCCATGATAAAAAAATAGACACACAAAAGCATGCAATCAGCAACGCTTAGTACATACAAGCTATGAAATATAATAAGAAATTTCTAGCATGCTACTAATAATCAATCATCAAATACAATTTTATTATAGACTCAAACACATGACTCAACTGTTTACATTACTAAGACTTCACTAATTAATAATAGATAAGTCATTTCATTTTATTCATTGGATTAAGCAATAGACAAGGTTGTCCTCCCATGCTCCATTTGGAACATCAATAAAAGAAAAACCCCATGCCTTCTTTTAGAAACATCAATAAACATCCAATGGTCACGGGCGTTACTCCGTGACCATAGCTAGTATGAGATCTTATCTAACTCCTTACAGTTTTTTTAAAAAGGTACTAGAAAAGTGCACGGCTAATACCTCGTGTACCCCAACCCCTGATTGTCATTACTCTAGATGTGCACCAATCCAGAGTTTTATTGCTAATCCAACTTGCTCTTTACGTGATTACAAGTTTAGACTTGGTGAGACTCGTATGCAAACAATACAATAAATAAAATATCAAATCATCCAAGCAATTCAAGTTTCCAATTCAATTCTTGATTTATTAGTGACAAGCAATATTTATTATTTTAAATCCTTGAACTACCTCGGTGTATAAACACATTAAGTGTATAAGGTACCTCAAATCCTTAACATTATCTTATAAGACTTTAATTCTTCCTTTACTAATTCTTTTTCTATAATCATGAACGAGTAATAAAATAATTCATTCCACAAATTCATGTACCTTTGCCTCTAAGCTCATCTTGCAAATTAACACATGAATAATACTTACAAGATAAATTAATACACAATCCTCACACTTGAATCAAAACCAACCATCAAATCAAGCATTAATCACAATTAATACATGTAGGGAATTATTTCAAGCATCCAACACTTGAGCCCCACTGTGATCATACACTTAAGTATGGTGGCGTCTAAAGGGAAGGAAGATAGAGCAAAAGAGTCGCCAACAAGTTTTAGGAACTTGTAAACCGTTCACAGGGTGAAGGTTACACCCCTTCACGATCCATGAGATCACTAACTCCATAGTGGTCTGGAACCATGACTTGATATTCGGGGATGAAGGTACAAATCCAACCTAAAAGAGATTGAACCTGCCCTAAAAAAATAGGCCTCTACTTTATTCTTCTCGTATTCATGTGCGCTTTCTGACAAACATATAATCAATATATTAACCCTAAACCTGTTTAATCTATGTTGGTTGAATATTAATGCACAAACAAAACTATAATTGGCAATCACTTGAATTATAACCACATTAGCCTAAACAAGATTATTAATTATCTTATTAAGCGTGATTACAAGTACAAATTTCATTTAATCCTGCAAAAGATAGCGTGATCAAGTAATAACAATAATATATATCAAGCAACATAATATTGATACAACAAATCATCATCATCATAATCATATTCTCAATCTCAATAAAGTATAATATTAGCAAGATCCTAGGCATGATACTAACATGATTAATAACAAATCCTATTGTAGACACCTAAAATGTTTCCCCAAAACCAAACCCGATGATGAACAACCTTTCACTGCCATTATTGGTCGAGTTGAGTATTTAACCTTTGGAGTGCTTAATCCATATTTTCATTCAATACATTTCATAAACCAACTCAATTCATGGCCCATTTTGCTAAATCATAACTTATTTTTCACTTTTCGTGTCCATATCACAAAACCGAGAGAAACTAAGTTTTTGGCCCTATAATTTTGATCCAATTATTGTTTCGTTGAATAGGATTTTCAATAATCTTCCAACGATATCTCGTAAGCCCAATTCCGATTTAAAACGAAGAAGATATGAGCAAAATACTAAACTCGGCCCAAAACCGACACCCTTTCACTAAAACGACCATATCATAAAATGTACAAATGAATTTGAACTGATTCTAATTGGGTTAGAAATAAGATGTGATAATCTTTCCAATAATATATTATATACCTTATTCTGAGTTACGGATCAAAAGTTATCATAGTTTTAAAAACGCGTAAAAAAATGGAATTACTGTGTAGCAGCTAAAATGCTGCGTCACGGCAAAGGCTGACGTGCCACGGTGCATATTGCCTTTACAAGGTATTTTTCACCGTGTCACGGTGCTTTTTCCGTGTATTTTTTGAGTTTTATCACGCGTTTATGAATTTGGACGGAAATCTGGAAAGCCCGGACATTGCCGCGTCGCGGCATTCTTTACCGTGTCACGGTACACATACTGTGACATGGTGCTTTCCTATGTTTCTTTCGGAAAAATTGTACACCGTGACATGGCACTATGTGTCGCGCCACAGTGGACTTTGCCGCGTCACGGCATTCTTTGCCGTGTCACGGCACACATGCCGTGACACGGGAATTTTCCGTATTTTCTCCGTGTACACAACTGCACGTGCTTTATGATTTTAGGGCAAAATAGTTCACTGTGACACGGAAATCTTTACCGTGTCACGACACCCATTGCCGTGTCGCGGCAGACACTGACCGTGTCACGGTGCCCCAAATTAGGGTTTTTATATTTTCTAGGGCTCTATGTGATCCCCTTCTCATTTCTATATAAATACCCCGTCCTTTCTACATTTCGGGGCACCAAAAATCATTCTCTCTCCCTCTGCTACAACAATCATTCTCTTCTCCCTCTTTAGCCTAAACACTAGCCTCCTTATTCTTCCATAATACATCCCTTAAGCACTCCAAGGAGTTCGTACTTTACCCGAGGTTCCATCCTTAAACCAAGGCGTGAATGGTACAAATAACTGAGGGTTTGGACCAAATCAACTCTACATTTATTGAATTTAATTTCCATTTGATTAATATTTTTATTAAAGTTACTAACAACTTATTCATGATGTATTAATTTTAAGGAACGCGCGTAATGTGAGTAATTAATTAATTTAATTACTTATTTTATTTTTATATTGCTAGTATCATGATTAGGTTATTTATGTTTGATTTGACTAACGTTATTGTGGTTGAATTGCTTCCAATATTAATGTTTATTCTGTTATATTGTTGATCACTATATTGCATGTTAAAGAGAATATGTAATTGAAAATCACGACTAATAAGATAATTCGGACGATCGGTTTAGGTTCCTTTTTAATCTTATTATTTAATCAAGTGATCACAATATTTTAGAATTATATGTTGCAAATTCAACCAATTTAGCCTAATTATAGTTTGGAGCAAATTGAATCTTTGTTTGCATACCTTTGAGACTGCAGGAATCACTTTTCACTATAAGAATCGAGTAGAGGCCAATACGGGCGAATGTGACTTCATGACTCACTTTGTACCATCATCCCCAATCCTCCTTTCGTGGTTCCGAACCATATGGAGTTAGTAATCTCATGGATTATGAATGGGGTGTAACCTTCACAGGTCAATCGTTCTTGCCTATCGTTGTCCCTTTATTGTGGTTGCCTTAAATGATCCGTGAACGGTTTACAAGTTCCTTAAAAACTTGTTGGCGACTCCCTACTTTGCTTTGTCCCTAATCGTATTATGTCAATTATAACTTCCTATGAGTGCCAAGCATATTCACAACATGCTTTAATGTAGGTGCTGTTCGAACGACGCCTACAATTTGGCGACTCCACTAGGGAGGATTCTTGGTTATTTATCGATTTGAGTGATTGGTATTTAATTAAGATGAGTGGATGAGACTTGAAAGATTCTTGAAAATTATTCCTGTGATTAAATTGGTATTTTTGCGTATGCATAGACGTTTTAACGTCGTATTTTAGGTTTACCTTTAAGAAAAATCGAATAACCTGATTGCGAATGAAGAAAATAGATGCACCAGTCAGATTTCTTGATTGCCGCACCACGGCATGTCTGCTGTGTCACGGTGCAGTCTGCCGTGACGCAGCGTTCTGTACCGTGACACGGTGCTTCCTGCCGTGTTGCGGCAGTCTTGAAATCTTTCCAGTGGCTTTATTTCTCTTCTCACAGTCAGCATCCTTCGATTTTTCTGGAAAAATGTGTGTGTTCTACATACGTCTTAGCCCCGGGGGATTTAAGCTCTATCAACCCAAAAACGCTCATGGCAATAAGGGTTCATCCGAGTTATTAAATTCACCCAAACCATGGAGTCAATTTCGATTTAATCACGAACTTGCGGAGCCGCCCGTTGGCATACACCCTCAAGGGAGGCTACCTTGCCAACGCGTCCAAACTCTTAACCATGGTACCCTTTTGACACTAAATAAACTTGACCATAGTGTAACATAGAACTTGACCTTAGGTTGCGAACTCTTCTTTGCATCATTGTGCCTACGTGCCCTATGTGTGATCGTTTTGATCTTAACCTTAACGAGTTTTCTTTATCTATGGTGGTTTATTTTATGACTAACTAATGCCAATGGACCGTACTCACTTAATAATTAGCGCAAACACTAAAATAAAAAAATAGAAAAAAAACAAAAACACCTGGAACAGATCACCACGCCACGGCAGAAATGCCGCGTCACGACAATTAGTGCCATGTCAATGCAGCTTGTACCGCGGCACGGTACAGTTTTTCGTGTCATTGTGCCCAGGGAATAAGTCCATTTAGCTTTTTTTAGTATTCCGTGCTAATTTGGTCCTTGCGTCAATCATTTTGGTTATTGTTCACATGTCTAGCCATACGATCATACCACGAGTCTTATAACATCACTTAATTACATACGAGTCAAGTATAGTCCACACACTTTCTTTATTTTCCGACTCGAGTCGTGCACCATGTCGTTTATGATCGTATACTAGGTTCATGCACCCCTTTTTCGTTATAATAATAATAATAATAATAATAATAATAATAATAAAAACGAGTGGAGTTTTTTTCTCACATGTTTTCAAATGTCCTTTTTTCCCCCTTCCTTTCCTATCTTGAGCAATGAGTCAAACAATTAAGTGAATTGTTTTATTTCAGCACTTGGTCAAGGAGCAGGGGTAGATTAATATGGTTTGAGTCATCACGGCAACAATCTAAGAGGCATTCACCTTCTTTCACTTTATTCCAATGGCCACTAAGGAAGATATTGAGAACATCAACAAATCCATTGAGGCAGTGTCTGCCATGATGAAAACCCTTACCACTAAGGTCTGTTGGGTTTTGATGAGTCCGAGTCATCGCGGAAGAAAACCCAA
This sequence comes from Chenopodium album, assembly GCF_948465745.1. NCBI lineage: Eukaryota > Viridiplantae > Streptophyta > Magnoliopsida > Caryophyllales > Amaranthaceae > Chenopodium > Chenopodium album. The sequence continues at coordinate 33,288,684 of NC_137851.1, read as the reverse complement.
GCCAAGATCACACTCATAATTAATATAATCAAAAGACATAATTAACTTTTTTTTTTTGAAAACAGACATAATTAACTTAATTAATAAGAATTAAGGAAAGATTAAGTACCTTTGACGCGTGCTTCGCTCGTATCCCGAGCTCTTACTTGAGAAAGCTTTAAGTATCGCACGGGCGAAAACCTCTAACGGTATACACCCGCAACCCGACCCCGACTAGGTCTATTGCTTAGAGTTTAGCCAAGCCCGACCAAACTACTCGAGTAATTATGAGTTTAAAGGTTTTCTCAATGGAGATGCCTTTTCTAACTCTTACTCAAGTGAACAATCCCAAGGTATGCCTTGGCTATTTATAAGGAGTGCTTCCTTGTGAATTCCACTCATCTTTCGATGTGGGACTTTTTCACAAAAAGATCCCACATGTAAAGAATGTTGAATTCAATCCTTAGTTAAATAAACCAAGGAATAACAAAGTAACAAGTGTCACATGGTTAGGTGAGGACCACTTCCTTACTTGCTCCCCAAGGCAACTCACATGCATTGTGAGCTAACCATGTGGCACCCAACCTTGAGCCCCAATTTGGGTTCGGTTGGGCCGCCACTTTTGGGCCTGCGTCCATGACCCGTCACTCGGGTCCACGCCCGTTGCCACGTGTCACGCCGCCACCTTGGCGCGCTGCTACATGGCACACCGCCTCCTTGGCGTGCTGCACGTGCCACACCGCCACCTTGGTGCGTTGCCACATGGCACGCCGCCACTTAGTGGCTGCCACGTGCGATGCCACGTGTGCTGCGACATGGCGTGCTACCATGTGCACTGCCACGTGGCGCGCTTCCCTAGCCTTCGCGTGGCTAGGATTTTTACTTGTTACTTGAAGCATTTTCCTGTCTCGCCAATTCCTAAATTTTTGCTCGACTTTTAAGATTCGGTTCCGACGCTCTAAGCTCGGAATCTGACATCTTTGTTCACAATACTCGAGTGACTTATTAATTCCTTTCGGATTAATTCGCCGTGTTGGATCGTTAGTTGCTTGGGTGTGACCCGAAGGGTTCAGTCAAGATTAAGCTGTAATATTAATTACTCATTAATATTACTGATCGGAAGCGGCCTCCACCTAGGCATTCCAATCACTTGGCCTCACTGAATAATTAGCTTTCTAATAATTCCGAACCCTTTATCGGAATAATACACTTGTTCGAAGGACACCATTACTATCAATCTCCCACTTGTTCTTCTGGACAAGTGCGCTTTTAGTGTATAGACTTTTTCCTATGTCTCTTATTGTCTCTTTATGAACTATAAGGTAAGATTTATTCGTCATCCTTATTACATCCGGAAGTGTTTCTCGATATCCGAGTCCGACTGTCAATAAACAGATGATTTCTAAAATCCATCCGAGCACGTCCATGCATTTTCACAATCTCGCTCTTCGAGAGGCCTTGTAAACAACAAAGACATCTTCACTATTTTATAGTAGGGGGACATTCCAAGTCTTATAATAGTAGGACCTAGCCGTCCGAGTGTTGCTGTTATAATCCCCTTTTATGACAGACGTTTGACTAACATCAAAACGGACTAGTACTCAAACAAGAGAACTCACAATACTCATGGTGTAGGAAATAGGTTCCGGTAGCCATAATGAGAAGTATACTTATGACGATTTTTAAATCTCTTAAAGTTTTCTTATAGGTCGATCTAGTATGGTTCTAAACCAATACCTGTGCAAATGATTCATGACAATCATGTCCTTGTAGCACAAGAAACGGTGCTATAAATCAAACTACACACTAATCTCAAGTGGTCATTAATCGTCCATTGTTAAATGACCTTGATTAGGGATAATTCTCGATTATAATATTCAATGTTCACTTAATAGGTGTTTCCTTATCAAGACTGGTCTTGATACCCTATTTTGAATATTCTCAGAATCGAATGGACTCATTTTTTAATCCTAAACCACAATTAAATAGCAAACGGAGTGATAAAATTGCATGAAATTTAAATTACTCCAAAACTTGAATGGTTCATTTTATGATAAATGGTTTTTCCGAATGTTTTAAGAGTAACACTCTTTATAAAACATTTATAGAAATCACACCCGTATCTAGTATGCTTGATTTCTTTTTGTGCAATTGTGAATGTTGTGCACTTATTGCATAGGTTTAGTTATAATTATTTTGCTAATCTTAGCATCTTCATCACTGATCACTTTCATAATAAGATGATAAAATTTGAGAGTGTCATGGATTATATGAGATTTAGGATTTATTATCCAAGTGATGGCTCCCACTCATTTTCATGATTGAGATCTTCAACTTGACAACCTACAATCATTAACGTTCAACAACGAACTTTCCATAGAACATCTTCCTTATTATTGCCTTTAAGGCAACCATATTCTCAACATATATTTTAGTAGACTTCCCGATGATACTTTGATTGGGTTTCACTTCAAGCGACTCACGATGATTTTGGGATACCCTAATCACTTGTGATCGTGGAAATTCACCTTAAATTTCCGCACAGTACACATGGATGCACATTCATGTTAACATTATCAAGCCACGACGCTTCTTAGCTCGTGCTTACAAATGGCATCCTTGTTAAGGATTTGATCCTTGTTAAGGTTTATGCATGCAACATCAATACTCAAATCATATTTGTTTCCATGCGTCAAGAAATCATCCTCATACTTATCCAAGTACTTTGGATGTTCTTGGACATAATCTAACGATCTATTACATAGATTCAGGTTGATTGGTACTATATAAATACCTCACATTCTCTAAGCAAGTATGTCGTGTGACAATTCCATATCGTAGAATACATAATGGATTTAATTGTAGAATGATTCTTAATCTTTATCCATCCATGTAACACTCTAGAAATTCCTTTCTTTTAAAATACCTGTTTTGCCCTGTTTAAAACTTTAAATAGGAATATCTAAGACATTACCGCCACCGTGAAAACAGTTAAGGCAACTATCAAAGACACACAGCGGAAGACTAATTTCAAAACCATTCAAAACAAGTCAACTTGAAAAGTCAATCAACGAAAGTAAAGTCAAACCAAAGTCAAACGAAGTAAAATAAATTCAACCTACAACTCGGAACCATTATAGGCCCTTATTAAAACCAAAACTGAACTCAAAACTCTTCTCGTTAGTCTAGCATAACAATTAAGTCATATATAATTAAAGCAATAAACATATCATATACTTATACAAACTAGCATGATTCGCTCTTCACTCATGCCCATTCATGAAAATGCTTCATCACCTGAAATGCTTATCTCTACCTATTTCCATACTCTCCGTTAAAAATGGCTCATCATAGGGCCAAGATAAAGACAAGGCCAACAAACACACAACACACACAATCAGCAAAGCTGAGTACATAAGCGTAATTAACACACTAGCATACAATTCCCTATCAATACACAACTTACCTTGTTGCACCTGTTTTTCAAGCATACAACATTCAATAAAAGTTCTCACTAGACACTAATAATTTATTTAGAGTTGATTATGCATCGAACGGGTTTCCCACTAACCTCCCCCAATAAATTGAGGTTACTGACATTGGTGCTAACCGTGCCCGCATAAAAAACCACTCGTAAGTGGCGGAATTCCTGCGCAAAATAATAATAAAAGGAATGTACAGTGTCTTGTACTCCAATAGAAGTTATGGTTAAATATTAAACCCCATAACTCCCCCCATAAGTTCATACTCAAGAGTTTTGGTGCGTAATCTCTTTCACTTTACGTTATTTACAGATTATTAAACTCAGTGATGACTCTCAAACCATAATCATTCAATTAACAATAATTAATCAAATAATTCAATATACCAATTTAATTCTTGAATAATTAGTGACCACATAATATTAAATGTTGAACCCTTTTTAATTCTACCTCGGTGTCAAGGACACCTCAAACGCATGAAGCGCCACAAATCCTATCCCTCGGTGTTGAAAACACCTTAAGTGCACTAAGGCACCAACATACAATTTATTCCTCGTGTACATAGACACTTATATAGCTCCTTCCTCATGCTTAAAGCATCAATAAAAGTTATATGAACCATAATAAAATTCCTTTTCAATATTCTAAACCAAATTAAACATTTAGTTTAATTTAACATGCTCTCTATCATGCCATAAATAAATATGTGGTTCATAAATAATATTCCAAGCTATTATTTTCCATTCAGTAATCCATTACAAATAAATCATGCTTCATAACCCAATCACCAATAACATCCAAATCATAATTTCCATTCCAAACCTAGCATGATATTACTTGTAATCAATCAAACACATTTAGCATGCTACTACATCAACATAATTATGCTAAGTACGCGAACGTACCTTGTATACGATCTTAATGTCGCCACAATTAATAAAAATGGCTCACTTCAAAGTCTCCTAATTTAAAATTATAGAAGAGTATTAAAATCCACTCTATACAAATTTTCAGCAATATATACTATTATAAAACCCCTCATAATTTATTTAAAATAAGCTGAAATTATACTTAAAACAGCATACTTTAATCCAAATTAATAGGTAATTAAGATTCCTTAAAGAAACTTGATTTTTAATGCTTTATCAAAAATTCCAGCACTATATTTTAATTAAAACTTGCTGTAATTTAGTCTTAAAACACTTTAATCAAAGGTTTACACCATTATATATCATAATCCTTCAATAATTTATAAATCAAGAACCTAGGGTTTCGAAAATTGGGGCTTCTTAATTAAAAACATAATCTGAAAATTAATTAATAAAATACTCATAGTCAAACATCAAAATCAAATCATAAAACCCATAATTAATATTTAGATCTAAGATTAAATTGGTTTTTAAAACAAAAATTTAATTTTAATTTTTTTTTCGGAATACATGGTAGTTGACAGCCACCTGGCTGCTGCCGGCGGCTGGCGGCTGGCGGCCACCGCTGCCAGTGGTGGTGAAAGGCAGCCGAAAAAAAAAAGAAAAGGGGAAGGGGAAAAAGGTGAAAGAAAATAAGGAAAAAGGAGAGAGAAGTTTACCTTGGGTTTTCTCCACTTTGGGCAAAGTTGGATTTGGCTCATATATGGGATATTTATACTACTTCTTTAAGACCCTTCTCCCGAAACTTTCCTTTTTAATTTTCCTAATCCCATCCCTAATAAAACTTCACTAAAATAAAACTTTCCTAAATTAAACCCCAACTTAATTTAAATATTAATTAAATAAACTTTCCTTTTATAAAATATTTCCAAACTTATTAAAAAAATAACTAAAATACTTTAAATAAGACATTTCAATTCAATTAAATACTTCTCAAAATACTTATTTAAATAAAATACGTATAAAAATACGAGGTATTACAGTCTACCCTCTTAAAAGAAGTTTCGTCCCGAAACTTGGGAAACGAAATTCAAAGTTTTTCCTTAATTAGTATAATATTGCTGTACTTTTTGTCGTACCTTTACCTTTTTGTGTCTCATTGAGAACACAATAACTCAAAATACTCGATAAAATTGTGCAAAAAGCACAAAAATAACTGAAAGTATAGGGAAAAAGCGTGAAATTCTACCGCATTCTACCCCCTAAAGAAAACGAGTTACGTCCCTGGAACTCAACATACCTGAAACAACTCTGGGTATTTCTTTTTCATTTCATCTTCTGCCTCCCAAGTGGCTTCCTCATACTCTTGGTTATACCATAGCACTTTCACAATCTTAATGTTCTTATTGCGTGTACTACGCACTTTAATATCAAGAATTTTGACAGGTCTTTCTTCATAGGTTAAACTTTGGTCTAGGTCAATGGTTTCAGGTTATAGCACATGGGATTTTTCAGGTATGTACCTTCTTAATTGAGACACATGAAATACATCATGCACTTTGCTTAGCTCCATAGGTAAGGCTAACCTATAAGCTACTTTACCTATCCTTTGCAGTATTTCATATGGACCAATGTACTTTGGGCTCAATTTCCCTTTCTTTCCAAATCTCATTACTCCTTTCATTGGTGATACCTTTAATAACACCCTAGAATCATTGTTTCGCTTATATCGTTCCAACAGATTGGACTACGACACTTTCTCCCATATAATGCCTCAAATGGAGCCATTCCTATGCTCGCATGATAACTGTTATTGTAAGAAAATTCAATCAAATCCAAGCTATCCTCCCATCCTCCCTGGAAGTCTATAACACAAGCTCTCAACATGTCCTCCAAGGTTTGAATGGTTCTCTCAGTTTGCCAATCTGTGGCAGGGTGAAACACTGTACTTATCTTAAGTGTCGTACCAAAGTTCTCCTGTACGCTTTTCCAAAATTTTAAAAGAAACCTGGAATCTCTGTCAGACACAATATCCTTTGGAACTCCATGTTACCTCACAACATTCTTGATGTAGGCTTTTGCAAGTTGCTCCATCTTCCAAGTCTCCTTCATTGGTATAAACACCGCAGATTTTGTAAGTATGTCCACCACTACCCAAATGGTGTCATTTCCACTCTTTGATTTTGGAAGACAAGTCACAAAATCCATTGAAATGCAATCCCACTTCCATCCAGGAATCTCCCAGGGTTGCACAGTTCCTTGTGGCCTCTTGTGCTCTATTTTCACTTTTTGGCAAGTCAGACACTTTGCTACAAATTCTGCAACTTCATTCTTCTTCCTAGGCCACTAATACACCCTTTTCAAGTCCTTATATAGCTTATCCCCTCCTAGGTGTACGGATTAGGGCGTATTGTGCCCCTCTTCCATTAGCTTTTTCTTCACTTCCTCACACTTTTGAGGTACACACCATCGACCTTTATACCTGAAACTTCCATCTTCATGAATCTTGAAATCTGTAGCTTTGCCTTGCTTTATTTTCTCTCGAATCCTATCCAATTTCACATCTCCTGCTTGGTTTTCCCTTATCTCGTCGAATATGGTTGGTTGGATAGTCAAACTCGCAAGAATGCCAGCTGGTACTCCCCATTCTACCACTTCTAAGTTCATTTTCCTCATTTCCCTACATAACTCATCAACCACTATCAAGGTATTTAATCCGTGCCTAGATTAGAGCATCAGCAACTACATTTTCTTTCCCTTCATGATACTGTATGTCCAGGTCATAATCCGTCATATATTCTAACCATATCCTTTGTCGAGAGTGCAAATCCTTTTGAGTGAAAATGTACTTTAAGCTTTTATGGTCTATATAAATTCTACATTTCACTCCATACAAGTAATGACGCCAGATCTTTAGTGCAAACATAATTGCAGCAAGTTCCGAATCATGGGTTGGGTAATTCACTTCATGGGTCTTTAACTGCCTTGATGCGTATGCAATTACCTTCCCATTTTGCATAAGCACTTACCCAAAACCATTCTTTGACGCATCGCTATACACATCATAGATACCACTGTCGTCTGGCAGTGAAAGCACTGGTGCTGTAACCAGCTTCTGTTTCAAGAGTTGGAATTCTTCTTCACACTTATCATCCCACTAAACTTCTTGTCCTTCTTAATTAGAGTAGTCATAGGTTTAGCAATCTTCGAGAAATATTTCACAAAACGCCTATAATATCCTGCTAAACCTAGGAAACTCCGAACATCAGACACTGTTTTGGGTGTAGGCTAACCCTTCACAGCCTCGATTTTGGCTGGATCTACTTCCCTTCCATCCTTAGACACAAAATGACCTAAGAATGCTACCTTTTCCAACCAAAATTCACACTTAGATAACTTTGCATAAAGATTGTTTTCTCTAAGTGTTTGCAGAATTGCTCTCAAGTGTGCTACATGCTCCTCTTTGTTCTTCTAATACACCAATATATCATCTATGAATACTACTACAAACTTATCCATATATTGATGAAACACCCGTTGGAATGGTTATTGGTAAATCTACTACTTCTACTATTTTCAAAGAGTCTTTAAGTTTCGAAACAATTCTTTTTGAAATGAAAGAAAAAGTTGCACCTGAATCAAATAAAACTTTAACAGGAAAAGAGTGAATAGAAAAAGTACTAGCAATGACATCTTTTGTGGAATCAGCCTCATGCCTACTCAACACATTCAATTTTCCTACAGTTCCACTTTTCTCCTGATTGTTCCCATTGTTGCTGTTGTTGTGATTCTTTGCTCCATTCTGCTGCGCTCCCTTATTCCCAGTGAAATTGTTGTTGTTTCCCTGAAAGTTCCTTTGGGTCCCTCCTGAATTATTATTCTGCTTATTCCCATTAGAACCTTTGGAGAAACACTCATACTCTCGATGCCCCAGCTTGTTACAAGCACGACAAGTAACCAAGTTGCCCTCACAATCTTTTCCAAGATGGTTATTCTTTCACCTCATGCAAAAATAACTCCTCTCATTTCTGTTATTCCCTTGTTTATTGTTTCTAACCCCTCCATTGAAGTTACGTCCTCCTTGACGATTGTTACCTTGGGAATCGTTGTTGTTGTTGTGGAAGTTGTTGTTGTTATGGTGGTACTTCTGCTTTTTGAAGTTATTCTGGTTACCCTATTGATTCCCAGAGTTCTGTCCCATCTCTTTCCTCTTCTCTTTCACTTCCACATAAGCCAGTTCCTTCTTTTTCTTCAACTCCAAAGCATACAAGTGCGCAACTCTACCATACACCTCATCCAAGGTTTCAAACACTTGACCACATAACTTCAGTTGTAAATCAGTAGTCAAACCACGCTCAAACTTCCTAGCCTTTTCCTTCTCTGTAGAAACAGACTCTTCAACAAAACGGGACAACTCAATAAACTTTGTATAGTATCCAGTCACTAAAATGCCCTCCATCTTGAGGTTTGAGAACTTCTCAGTCTTTTGCTTCTGTAAGAAGCTAGGGTAAAACTTGTCTCTCACCTTTTCTTGGAACTTAGTCCAATTGAATCTAGGTAGCGCTCTAATAGTTGTTTCATTTTGCTGCCACCAAAGATCAGCTTCACCTCTCAAGTAATAAGTAGCACAACCCACCTTAGAATTTTCTGGGCACCCAACTGCCCCAAACAGTTTCTCAAACTCCCTTAACCAATTTTCCAGTATGGTAGGGTCAGGCTCTCCTTGATAGGTTGGTGGTTTTCTTTGGGCCACCTTCTTAAAAAGTTCTCCCTGAGCATCCCCATTGTTGGTTGAATTCCTTGCCAACTGCTGGGCTACAACTGCTAATTGTCTCACGACTTCATTCAAATCGTTTCCATCATTACCAGAATTACTCCCCCCCTGCCATTTTGCTTCTCCTGAATTAAGAACAAGGGTCTATATTAGAGATGGCTATGGTTAACTCTCAAGACATACACTCATCTATTACTTAGCACCCTTGAAACACTCACAGTAAAATTTGAAGCTAACAAATTAGGATAGCAAAAGATAAGAATTCCCTAAATTTGTAGCTTTGTCAATCAATTATTGATTGCTAACCAACCATACATTTAATAAAGCATCACATTAAAAATAAAAAGTAATTCCCATGGTTCCCCATAGCTTAGAATTAATTTTCCTGGAATTTGGCTATTGGAATAGTGATGTGAAATGGAAGATTTTGGAAAATAAATGAATGTATTTATTAATAATATAAATAATTTTAACAAAGAAATGAATAAGATTTTATTAACTAAAATAAACTGGAATTACCAAAATAATATTGAGTTCTAGAAACTTATGTCCTACATAAGCTCACTAACTCAATGTGGTCATGCCACTTATTAATTTAAAACTAAAATAATAACTGTAATTAAAACTGAAAATTCATGACGAGGAAAACTATAAAAATCTAATCCTTTCGGACGTCATCTCTCTTGTCGGCCGACTGCGTGTAGCTACAAGGGTCGAACTCCGGATCATCTTCCTCCTCCATTGGCTCAGGTGACTCTGGTTCAGGTTCTACCTGCACGAATTCTCCCTCTTCCTCCTCATCAGAAGAAATTTCTATAATGACTGGAGTTGGAGGTGGATTTGGATTAGAAATTTCCATGAGTGAACTATCTTCCTGTTGTTGTTCCTCATTTTCTGCTTGATTTCCCCCTAAAGAAGAAGAAGAAGAAGAACTTCCTGACTGATGACTAGGAGAAGGGGGATTTTGCCCCACTGGATTTTCGAAATAATAATCATGGTATGGGAGGTGAAGTTGTCGACAATGGGCTTTCTCGACCCTAACAAGATAGGAAATTAAAAATCAGTAATCTGGGTACCATTGTCCATAATAGTCCCTATATTTGTAGTAGTTCGGGATGTCCCCTGGTAAATAGAAATCAGAAAATTTGGATTTGACAGCATAATAAGGGGGCTCATCAGGCAAGCAACATAATCATAGGGATGTTCATTAGGTTTCTTAGTGAGAGTGCCTAGTTCGGTGTATCTGCTAGGAAGATTCGGCACCCTGTAAGGAAAAGACTTAGAAAAGAATTCTCTTTCCCAAAGAAAACAAAATAATACAGTTCTTGCATGAAATAGGTTCAATGTTCAATCAAACAATTTTTTTATTTCTAACCACATAAATACATACTCACAAGTAATCCATAAACATGATTAAACATCACAACCTAAATATTAATGCATACAAGAACATGATTATTTCTAAGTTATATGCCCAATTTCTTTCCTACCCAATCTCACCAACATGCTTTTTAAAACTGTAAACACATAATACTTACCTTAATCCTTGCTTTCCTGCAAAATGAACAAACTAAAAATATTTTTGACTCTCTTTAATTTAATTTATTTTTTTCGAAAATAAGAAAGAAAGCGAAATTTCGGACCTCCCTTAAGAAAATTTTCGGACCTTCCTTCTTAAAAAAAAAAAAATTTCGGACCATCTAAATAAAAAAAAAAAAAAAAAATCGGCCCCTTAAAAAAATTCGAACCAAATAAAATTTCGGTTTTAAATTTAATCAATAAATATTTAATTTTCCCAAAAATAATTAGAATAAAAATAAAATAAAAATTAATTCTCTAAAAGTTTTACCAATAAATAAGTACTTGGCCAAGTTTAAAATGAAAACACTTTAGAACACGTTTTTGGCTTTAGTGGTAATAAAATCTCAACCAAAGCTCCCAGATAGCACTTTGTAACACCCTAGAAATTCCTTTCTTCTAATATACCTGTTTCGCCCTGTTTAAAACATTAAATAGGAATATCTAAGACATTACCGCCACCGTGAAAACGGTTAAGGCAACTATCAAAGACACACAGCGGAAGACTAATTTCAAAACCATTAAAAATAAGAAAACTTGAAAAGTCAATCAACAAAAGTAAAGTCAAACCAAAATCAAACGAAGTAAAATAAATTCAACCTACAACTCGGAACCATTATAGGCCCTTATTAAAACCAAAACTGAACTCAAAACTCTTCTTGTTAGTCACGCATAATAATTAAGTCATAAATAATTAAAGCAATAAACATATCATATACTTATAGAAACTAGCATGATTCTCTCTTCACTCATGCCCATTCATGAAAATACTTCATCACCTGAAATGCTTATCTCTACCTATTTCCACTACTCTCCATTAAAAATGGGTCATCATAGGGCCAAGATAAAGACAAGGCCAACAAACACACAACAAACATAATCAGCAAAGCTGAGTACATAAGCGTAATTAACAGACTAGCATACAATTCCCTATCAATACACAACTTACCTTGTTGCACCTGTTTTTTAAACATACAACATTGAATAAAAGTTCTCACTAGACACTAAATAATTTATTTAGCGTTGATTACGCATCGAACGGGTTTCCCACTAACCTCCCCCAATAAATTGAGTTTACTGACACTGGTGCTAACTGTGCCAGCATCAAAAACCACTCGTAAGTGGCGGAATTCCTGCGCATAATAATAATAAAAGGAATGTACAGCGTCCTGTACTCCAATAGAAGTTATGGTCAAATATTAAACCCCATAACTCCTCCCATAAGTTCATACTCAAGGTATATATGTTCCAAGAGTTTTGGTGCGTAATCTCTTTCACTTTACGTTATTTACAGATTATTAAACTCAGTGATGACTCTCAAACCATAATCATTCAATTAACAATAATTAATCAAACAATTCAATATATCAATTTAATTATTGAATAATTAGTGACCACATAATATTAAATGTTGAACAATTTTTAATTCTACCTCGGTGTCAAGGACTCCTTAAACGCATGAAGCGCCACAAATCCTATCCCTCAGTGTTGAAAACACCTTAAGTGCACTAAGGCACCAACATAAAATTTATTCCTCGTGTACATAGACACTTATATAGCTCCTTCTCATGCTTAAAGCATCAATAAAAATTATATGAACCATAATAAAATTCCTTTTAATATTCCAAACCAAATTAAATATTTAGTTTAATTAAACATGCTCTCAATCATGCCATAAATAAATATGTGGTTCATAAATAATATTCCAAGCTATTATTTTCCATTCAATAATCCATCACAATTAAATCATGCTTCATAATCCAATTACCAATAACATCCAAATCATAATTTCCATTCCAAACCTAGCATGATATTACTTGTAATCAATCAAACACATTTAGCATGCTACTACATCAACATAATTATGCTAAGTACGTGAACGTACCTTGTATACGATCTTAATATCGCCTCAATGAATAAAAATCACTCACTTCAAAGTCTCCTACAATTTAAAATTATAGAAGAGTATTAAAATCCACTCTACACAAATTTCCAGCAATATATACTATTGTAAAACCCCTCATAATTTATTTAAAATAAGCTGAAATTATACTTAAAACATCATAGTTTAATCCCAATTAATGGGTAATTAAGATTCCTTAAACATACTTGATTTTTAATGCTTTACCAAAAATTCCAGCACTATATTTTAACTAAAACTTGCTGTAATTTAGTCTTAAAACACTTTAATCAAAGGTTTACACCATTATATATCATAATCCTTTAATAATTTATAAATAAAGAACCTAGGGTTTCAAAAATTGGGGCTTCTTAATTAAAAACATAATCTGAAAATTAATTAACATAATACTCATAGTCAAACATCAAAATCAAATCACAAAACCCATGATTAATATTTAGATCTAGGATTAAATTGGTTTTTAAAACAAATATTTAATTTTAATTTTTTTTTCGGAAAACATGGCAGCCGACAGCCACCTGGCTGCTGCCGGCGCCGGTAGTTGGCTGCTGCCGGCGGCTGGCGCTGCTGGCGGCTGGCAGCCACCGCTGCCGGTGGTCGGCCGGTGGTGGTGAAAGGCAGCCGAAGTTTGATTTGCCTCATATGTGGGATATTTATACTACTTCTCTAAGACCCTTTTCCTTAAACTTTCCTTTTTAATTTTCCTAATCCCATCCCTAATAAAACTTTACTAAAATAAAACTTTCCTAAATTAAACCCCAACTTAATTAAAATAATTAATTAAATAAACTTTCCTTTTATAAAATATTTCCAAACTTATTAAAATAAATAACTAAAATACTTTAAATAAGACATTTCAATTTAATTAAATACTTCTCAAAATACTTATTTAAATAAAATACCTATAAAAATACGAGGTATTACAATCCACGTTTCATTTTAACTCATCCAGTTTCACTGAGTCTTGCTAAACTGTTTGCTATGTGATACGTTTGAAAGTCTCTACTAGAGTCTTTCTTGTTTGACTTAGTATTTAGCCTAGCTCATACTTAGTTCAAACAATTACTTAGTTTTATACATACGGGTCGAAAGCCTTTCAAAGTCCTTCAATTCATGTTTAACTCGGTAAATTCCTTTACTCGTTTAAACTTTTTATTAAGTCTATACAATAGATCTTAATTCCCAATATGTATTAAGTATTGTCATTAGCTTGGTCCATTGTCGAAAATACTTTCAAATCTAAGCATTTAGCATTTGATAGTTAGTTTACAATAGAGTTCGTAAACTTCTTGTTGGACCTTACAAGATTGACTCTTGGTCCCACTAAACTTCTTATTCATAAGAATTTCTATGTTTCTTCATAAGCCAATCCTTTTTATTAACTTTATGAGAAAACACGTTCCAATTCCTTTATGCAATGCTTCCTTCAATCCCATAATGGATTTCTTGAGCTTGCTTTCAAATCTAGCATTATTTAGATTTTTAAAACCCTTAGACTATTTTCATAGTCACTTCCAAAATCCTATTTTAGGAAGGCTGTTTTGGTATCTATTTTGCCATATTTCATATGTGCAATTTTGCTAGAATAACCACGAAAAGACTTGAGCATTCCGATTGGTGAATAGGTTTTTATTAAAATCAACTCCGTGAATTTAATTATATCCTTTTCAACCAATCTAGCTATGTATGCACATACATTTCCACATTTGTTAGTTTTCTCCTTGAAAACTTATTTGCGATCGACGGATCTTTCACCCTTCATACAAATTAATCAAGTTTTTAACATGATTTTCAAACATGGAGTCCATTTCGGATTTTATGGCCTCTAACCATAATTCGGAATTTGGATTTGTCGTAGCTATCTTACAAGGCATTATTCCCTTACTATCTAATAGTAAATAGTATGCTTGTAAGTCTTAGGTTTATTTCTAACTTAATAGAAAACTTATAGGATTCAATCAAAAACTTTGGTGAATTCTATACCTATACGGGGTTATTGCATCAAACACTGAGTTTCAAGGCACTTCCAAAGCCCTTTTATTATGTTGATCTTACTCCAACTTATCAGTTGTTTTATGAGTAATGAATTCTCTTTTAAGGCACTTGTAAAGTCCTTTTGAGTATTCTTGATCAATCATTCTCATGAAGCCCTTTTGAGTCTTTCGAGATTCTCAGTTCTAGTTTGTTGCTAAGCTCGATAGTCATCGAGTTCATTTTCCTCCTATTTTGGGTGTTTTTGTCCCTCGGGAGAGTTACAGCTCGAAGACTGGTCTAGTAACGCCTGTACCTGCAAAATAACGGAGACTCCGGGTGGTTGGAGCTTCGCCTCCGACGATCAAGTTAGAACGCGTTGGAGAATGTAAAAAAGGTGCGGAAAGTAAAGTGGGATCTTCTCGGATTCCGAGACCAGGTGTTTTCTCTGATGTAAGAGAAAGTAGGGTATGTTATAATTAATTGTAGGTGTCCCCAAAATGGGGAAATTTCCCTATTTATAGGATCATTGGTAAATGTGCCCCTGATTAGGTCACTCTGACCTAATTCTGTTGGGCTGCGCTGAATTACGGCTTTCTTGGGATTTAGGCCCTTGAAGGCCGCCTTTTTCCCAAATTCTGGGAATGACACGTGTCAAAGGGGGATTGGCCTAATTTGGAAAAATCTAGATATGACACGTGTCGCCACCTAGTTGGCCCACGTGGCATGGGTAAAATTACCCAAAACATTTGCCCCTCACAGATGTGACGTAGCATACCACGTGGCATATGTGACACGTGCCACTCAACCACCCCGTTTTATTTATTTATTTTTTTTTTGTACTGTGAAATTTTAACCTTTCACATTCCGGGGAAATTACAAGAATTCCCCTGTATATACCCCTCTATAAATGCAGGTTTTACACTTTTTATTTTGGACGTTTTCAAATCTTTTTGGACAGAGAAAGTCAAAAGTTTCTAGAGAGAGAGAGAGAGAGAGTCTGACTACCGTTTGTGTTAACACACAATCGTCGTTTCTTTTCTACCTGCACCAGCCGCTTGTGCTATATACAAGCAACGTCTCCTTCAGCCAGCCTACTGTAGTCGGTCAACGCTTGTCCCCTTTCAGAGTCAAATTCTAAAGGTACCGTCTTTACCCCCTTCAGCTTGTTCTTTTTCATTTGTATACTTTCATTCAATAAATGGATTTATCACCAACAAACACGGCATGGCCTAGGTCAGTAGTCAGCTGGTCTCCTAGTATGGCTCAGTCTAAGACTGGGAGTGCTGGGTGCATGGAGTAATTTTGTACATCCCCCCAATCGACCGTCTTTGTGTCTGTGTAGGATACAATGGCTAGAACTAAGCAAACATCCACCAGACGGCGGAGACGAGACAGTACATTGGAAGTGCCGTCTGATGAAGTGACCCCGGTTGAGGGGGAAGAGATGCAAGATGATTCGAGGAGTAATCCCCGTCGGGGATCCCTAGGACCCCTAGTGATACAATTTTAGGTGAAGCTGAGGGTAGGGACGGCGAGAAAGTTGTCTCCCAAGTTGTACTAGAGGAGGTTGGCCCCGAAGACAGAAACGGGGAGGGATCTGCGTCTGACTCGGGGTCAGACGGTGAAGAAGTCTTTGGGAGAAAGACGGGGGAAACTCCGCCTCAGGGTCTAGCTCTGAGGATAGCAGTGATGCTCCTCTATCCCCGCTTGAGGATAGTGAGGTTGAGGAGAGGAAGAAATGGGAAAAGAAGGCAGACCCCTACGAAATCCACGTCTCTACCAAAGATAGAGAGAGCATGGCGAAGGGGATTGAAAACTTTGTACTCAAACGGCCCCTGGGGGAAGGATATACGATCCGGGTGCCGCCTAAGTTGGGCACCGTCTCCTAGAAAGACGATCAGGAGAATGCCAATGCCTACTTTGGCTGTTTTGAGGCGATGTTTCTGGCTGGCCTCCGGTTCCCCCTCCATGAAGTTGTGAAAGCCATCCTGCGAGGCTATGGCCTAGGCGTCTGGCAGTTAACCCTAAACTCGTGGGCTAACATCCCTGGATATGTCGCCGCCTACGAGATGCAGGGTCTGAATCCCGGCTGGGAGGCTTTTGCACATATGTACTATCTTAGCCGCAGCCTAGGTGGTTGGAAGGCGTGGTACACTCTGACCACTTATCCCCAAATATCTAATGACCTTGGACAAGGTGTCCAAGTATGACAACTGGAGGCACCGGTTCTATCTACTGTCTACCCCCACTTGGCGTGAAAATTTTGAACTTCGCCGGTATAATAAGAAGCATGACCTTCTTGGTTAGAAATGTGCCCTCCCCGGGTTCCAGAGCACGACTATGATAAAATCATAGAACTGGGGATTTTGAACTTGACACTTGGACTTTTTAACCGGGGACATGATAAAGGTTCCAAAGAATTGGATACCTATGTGTGCGTGGCTGAGAGACGAGGCGTTCTTGTCCGCCTGCGGGTTAAGCACAATGTTCACAAAACGTATATTCACTACACATTCGGCAGAACGCCGTTTGTACTATTGCTGTGTCAGTTAATTATACTATTGAACTGAGTCTGTTTGTTTATTTTTTGCAGAAGATGCTTTGAAGATGCTCCCCGAAGACAAGACCCCAAAACGGTCCTTCGCCCCAATTCGTAAGAATTTGGGGGAGGCTGAAGCTGCTGAAATAAAAGCCAAGGTAAGAACCCGCCTGGCCCTTTACTTCGACATTCACTAGAGCAGATTCGCCGGTTGCGTGCTTGATAAGCAATTTTATTTGTAGGGTGAAGAGGTTCCTAAATCCCTCAACAAGTTGTTCAAGCGAGGACGAGACGACACCGCCTCCACTCCTGCTAAGTCTTTAAAGACTTTGTCCCCCCAGACGGCTCCAGATGCTTCGTCTGGAAAAAACTTCTAGGGGTGCTCTGACTTCATCCGGCCTCTCTACGCCTGTGGGTGATGCAAACCTGTAGGCTTCTGAAGGTATATATAATCCTTTAGAAATACCGCTTGAGCTTGGCTAGCCCTTGCGAGTGAAATCTCACTCTCAATAGACCTCTTTCTCGGACAGCCGGCAACAAACTGCTGCCGCCTATATAGCTCACTCACCCACTATTACATATGGTGTAGATCAATCCCCCCAATGGCCGGACATGCAGGCGCATGCCAAGGCCATGTTTGCAGCCGTCTCCAAGAAGGAGAAGGATGCCATTCCGGGCATAAAGACGTTCAACTTGGAACGCATCTTGACCCTCCTGTCTGAGGTGTGACTCTTCTCAAAAATAATAAATACACTTTCGCCTGTATTTTACACCGTTTGTATTTGCAGGCTATGCTAAGGGTCGATGGGCTCAAGCGGCCATACACTCGGAAGAGAGAGGAGGTAAAAAGAGCTAATAAATCGGCTAGGGATTCTGAAGATGTTGAACAATATTAATGTACAATAAATGAACTTGAATCTAAAGTGGTGAAATTGAAATAGGCGGAGCGAATCAAGAGCCTGTCTGAAGCTCTGGATGTAGGGATTTAGGTACTTTAAAGCGGAATTTCACAAATCATATTCGTTCACACCTAAATAGGATCTACAAGCATAACACATAAAGAATCACATAATACATACCTTTTGACGCGTGATTTCCACAAGAAATTGAATGTCAATTAGGGAGATATTAGAGCCCCAAGCGTTGCTCCTCTACTTAGTCCACAAGATAGGATTGAACCTCCACTACAGCTAGGTAGTTGGGCACAAACACTTCAAACCACCTTCTACGGAGAGGGGAGGAGAAAACCGACCATGAACACCACAACACCACCACCATGCGCCACTTTACACTAGGGGTCGTGCGGTTGTACGGATGTAAGGAAGGGAGTAAGGAGAGAGATTGTGTGAGGCTAAGGTTTGGTTGCTAACTAATCAATTCTCAATTGACTGGTTAAGTGTGTTATGTCAAACCCTAGGCAAGGCCTCTATTTATACATCATATGTATAATTAGAGCCCAAACTAAGCCCACAATATTCCCTCTTCAATCCCATGTGGTTGGCCACTACATGAGGCCCAATAATGGGCTTCTTTCTTTTGTTCAATCCATCACCCTTTTGTGTGACATCCATTCTATTGGACTTTGGACTATTTGACAAGCCCAAAGATCATTGATCACGTCTAGCAACAAATAATGATGACCCAAAAGAACGAACTTAATTATCTCCATAATTTGATCCACTATATATCTAGTAATTGCACTTGACGAAGACATAAATCTTTCAATCTCCCACTTGTCTAAGACAAGTGTGAAATATTCAAATTCCTTAAGTCAATGTGTGTCGATTTGATAATATGATTGCATCACATGTCGAAATCATATTAATCTACAAATAATTTCTTGAAATCTGAGTTAGAATTACAAAATAAATGATTACTGAGTAATACATTTGAGCGCGACCACGCGTTTACTGAATTCTCCCTCTTCAAGGCGCGATGACACATTCCTAATTAAATAGGTAGACTCAATCCAATCTTGTGGAAACCAAAGCTCCCACTCAATTATTGAAATAACCAGGAAACACCCTTTATAATCTCTAGTTACGGGTAGACGTTTGAGTGCACCACGGTCAAACAAATCATTGAATGAAATCAATGTTCGACTCATGTCAAAGGAATCCACTAACATATCCGGAAGCTCTATACTTGAACTTCAAAGTAGGTCAATAGTTCGATCATGCATTATTCATGCATATCCATGTGATTGACTAAGCATCACTATGCCCCTATACCCCATGAAACTGCGCTATCCAATCAATATTACATGCTAGTCCATTTATTGAAATCATTTATGTCCTCTTTGATGATTTCGAACTAGGAACTTAAATAATGTATGAATTCAGTTCACCTGTGGGGTTTCATTCACCAGGTCATCAACCTAATGAGCCCATCAATTCATAATTATTTTGGACATTTTATTTAATTTCAAAAACCATAATTAAACAAGATTGAAACTTTGTTTCAATTGATAAACAGAATTTTGCAAGTTAATGTATTACTTATGTGATATGCTTTCTCAAACCATATACAACTTAAATTACATAACTTGCTTCAATCCAAGAACCTTAGTATAACTCTCATACCTTGGTTATGGAAAGGGTTTAGTAAGTATAATTCATGAGACATTCTCATAAATATGAATTTTGCAACTTCTAAATTTTAATAATAATATTCATCTCCATACACCAAGATCTTCCTTCATCCTTTTACTAGGAATCAGAAATTTCTAACTGTATTCCAATGTTACATTGGATTTCGATTGAAATCTATCATTACTTGTTCTTAAAACACGTGAATCAAATAGACGAGTATAGACCATGACATGCATGATGCATCCTTTGTAAAATGCATAGGGAGCATCACTATAAACCTTAATTTCATCAACCTTTCTCAAAGCATTGAATCTTTAAGCAATATGCCATGTTATATGGGATTGAAACTCTTTCAATATAACGTTGAACCTCATAAGAATCTTATCAATATAAGCTTCTTAACTAAGCTCAAACATTCTTCAAAACTATCTCAATAGATCTTGAATCCTAATTGTACTCATATTCCTCTTTAAGGTTTTTCATACAAAATGCACTAGCCATTACTTGATCCTTCAAGCAATGAATAATTGTTCTATGTATTAGACCAAGAAGACTTCATAGCTCCCACTAAACATCTTGCATACATAACATCTTCATTTTTTGAGAATATCAACTGATTTGATTAAGTCATTAAATTAAGAATACTAACTCCATGATGCTTTCTTTGATCCATAAATGAACCTCTTATACATCCTTAGGATTATTGGATTTTCAAAATCATTCTAATTGTATCATATACAAGTCTTCTTTCATGCACCATTTCAAAAAGCGTTTTGAAATCCATCTACCAAATATCATAAGGTAGAAATCACTAAAATATCTTTAATAGATCTTTGCAACATGAATGATGCAAAGGTTTCATCGCAGTCATAGTCATACTATGAAATTGTTGAATCCTTTAACAAGTCTTTGCTTTGGTTAGTAAACATTTTTCTTTCTTGTCTGCTTTGCTTATAATGAGTCTTACCCAAATAGGCAAATTAATCAACTGTCATACACTTGGTTACAGACTTAGAATCTATTTCAGGTTTCCATGGTTTTTAAACCACTTGGATTTATAACTTGTCAAATCATCTTTATTACTTGCATAATCATAATATTCCAAAATCAATATTTTAGAACTCTTAGTCAATATAAAATCATATTTCTTTGGCTAAGTTTTATATATGCTAGTCATCATTGTGGGTTTTTATGCAACATTTGAAACTTGTACAACAACTTTATTTAGATTTCAATGAGAAACGACAATTGAGGGTGTGCACTTGGAATGTACTACCTTCGACACATGGTTATTAATCTCATTACACTTAATGAGACCACAAGTTCATTTGTAACATGAGGTGAATCATGCTCATATTGTTTCTTTTATTCGATAATTTCTCGAATTTCTTCAAGATTATCGAATTCATATTTCTTGAACTTTTCAAGGCTCTCGATCTTTTCGAATTAGCTTAAACTCCCACTTGCATTTTGAAGAGGCATATTTAGCATAGGGTGAACCAACCGTGGTTTGGACCATGTTTGTTTGTTGCTTTTCTCGAACTTTTTCGAGGTTTACACTACTCCCACTTAACTTTTTAGAAATGATATGTTTTCCATAAGGGCATCTACTTGAGCAACAAATATTTTTGTGCTAAGTATGACGTGTGTAGTAGTACCCCGTGCTCTATATAGGACTTGAGCATGCATTAAATGTTTTAATACAACTTTCAATCCTTGCTTTGTAGAAAGACTTTATAAGAACTTTTCTTATCCAAATCATATATGAAGTCTTTGCTACATTTTGATTTGACATGTGTAGTTTTGTAGCTTATCTTAAAAGTATATCCCTTGAATAATGGTTGGAAGATAGGTAATTTTCATCCATTATCAAAATATATCTTATATATTGATAGCTCGTTTATAAACACTTCATAAGGTTTTCCTTTAGAGTTTGTTGTAAAACGATTTCACAACTCTTGGATGTTAATCAAGGTTTTGGCTCAAATTCTCATTATTACGATCATATCGCAATAAGTTGAATATATATTGCCAAGTAAATCTTGACTCAAACTTTCACAATTATAATCATACTGTAATGTAATCATTATCTTGTCAAGTTGATACTGAACTTCATACTGAACCTTTGAACTTTTCAAAACTTTCACACTTATGCTTCAACTAAGCATTGGTGATCATATCATAAATGAAGTTTCATTGTCCGTCTCTAGACTTTGAACCTTTAGTTTTCTTACATCGATATGATTCGACCTTGACCTCTTATCATCATTTCTCAAAATGGTAACTTTGTCAAAATTTTCAAAATTAAAATGATGTTCACATATATCAATAGATTCATAATCTAATGATATTGAAAGTCCATCCCTTTGTATGTTCTGCATGCAATGTTCATTTTCATTCGAATTAATTGACATTTTAGAGACAATTTATATACTTATAGAAATGGTTTAATTATTTCTATTATATAGAACTTTAAACCTATTTAGCTTTTCAAAACACATTGTGACTCAATAAAGCATAGAATAACATTTACTCCATGTTTATGAATCTTCAATGCTTAGTTATTACTAACATTGAATGGTATTTTGATAATGACAAGAATAAATAACATTTACTTAATTCTAACCAATAACTAGGTAAGGTGGAAATAAGCTTCTACTTGCAAAGTTGCAACTTTTGCATCTAGACTTGTAGATTCTACTTGTGAAGTAGCAACATTTGCTTCTAAACTTGTAGATTTTCTCCCTTAGCCGTAACTTCTTCATTTAGTTTAACCACATTCTCAATGAGAGTGAACTAAACATGACATCACATGTCCAAGAAGTAGTGATATGCTAAATCAATTTCTATAATATACTTCTTAAATTGGAATATTTCCATTCTTTTACCTTTTAACTGTATGAGGTTGCTTCTAATCAATTGGAATTGGTCCATTTAATTGGAAACATTTGTTGTTCATAACAACTTTTAGCATGTAAGTAATTCTAGGTTTGAGAAAGAGCAACTTGTTTGCATTTCATGGCCTATAATTTCTTAATGCAATCGTCATATATTCTTAAACTCTTCCCATTTGAGCCACTTAGAACATTTCTCTTAGGTTCAAAATGATGCTTTGCTTAACCTTTAAGAATTTTTAAAGATTTTTCTAAGTCTATTCTATCATCATTCATATTAAAGTTTAATCAAATATTTAACTTTCTATAAATGGATGAAGAAGAATAATGTCATTTGATCAATTTTTGAATATAGAGATTTCCAATCACTTTCTTAAATTCAATCATATTGAAGATAAGAGATTTTATTGGACTTCTATGCTTATCCTTTTAGAGGTTTTGTACCTCACGTCTCATTATAACCTTTGAAATAATTTTCAAAATGAAGACGTGTTGGCATTTTATTTAAACATTTTGAATAAAACCAACTTAGACATGTGACATGGGTTTCTAAAACTTGCATTTAGAACCATCTTAGAAATATTGGAATATAGGTTTATGGATTATCTTTTAATCTTTTGAGAACGTTTCCCAACTTTATTTTCAATCAAGGAAATTATATAAATAATAAAATTAGAACGAAATATTACTTATAAATAAACGCAAAATTTAATTATGTTTATCTTTGAAGTACCTAAATTAAAGTTATAGGTTACTTCAACACTTTATTCATAATATGTGTCCCAATTGAATTAAGTGATTCCAAGATCCTTTATTCGTGTAATAATTGACCGGACTGAGGCCCTACTATCAAGCATTACATTTTCAAGGTGAGTGAACTCTTTACTGATTGCGATTCCTGTAACTCTTGGTTAAATAATTAACCATCTCATGCTTAATTATTACCCTTTGCTTCAAGGTTCTAAACGCTTTAAGTAACCTTGTTGAGCATAACCAATCAAATGTGTAGAACGTGATCTACCCCAAAATATCCAAGATAACAAGTGAATGACACTCTACTGAGGCCGACCTATCACTCACGATCGAAGGATTGTTGGGTATCTAATTGGAAAAACAATCTCAATATTACTGGGACTTAGATTTATTATGTAATGATTAATTTATTGAACTCTAGCGCATCATCATTAACATCAATAAAATTTAACATGCATAAAATACTGAATGCATAAATAAGACATAGCATGACCCCTAATCCTAAGAAAACTAATAAAGTAAATGCTCCAACTTGAGCCTTCATGGATCTCATCCACCTCGCTCCTTTGGGCCTTCACTTCATGGGTTTCTTGGATTAACTGCAACCTGTAATTCTACTCTATTCTATTACTACTTAAATAAAATAAATAAAATTACAAAAATACTTTATCGGTACGTAGACCGTACTTTAGATTACTTCACGATACGCAAATCGTATATAGCAATCTACTAGGCCATACTAGTCATTATATAGCAACATAATATCATATCTTATAAAATTGCCACATAATAAATCACTCATCATGATTTCCTAAATTACAACATTGAATGTTCATAATTAAGGAACCACGGCACCTAAATATCTCATATTTTAATTACTGTAATTAGATAATATCATATATTATTAATGACTATCAATAAAATATCATATATTTTAAATTAGCCATGAGATAGAATCAAATCTTATTTTAATCTTAAAAGATAAAACATATTTATCCTCAAAGCTTATCCTAACAAAAATAAGAGATTCTATTCTAATTACTAGCCAAAAACCTATCAAAAATTAACCACCTTAATTATGGATAATCACATTATTTAAATCAATCTTTATCTTTTTGGAATATGCTCAAAATATCCTAACAAATCCTATCAAAAATTAACCACTTTAATTATGGATAATCATCAAAATTAACAAATTTAAATATGGATAATATCAAATTTAACAACTTTTGAATTGATTTTATCCCAAATAAAAGATTTTATTTCAAAATAATTCTATTTTATCCAAAAATAAATCATATTTATCTGAAATATTTTAAAATAAAAATAATAATTTTTTTTTTGAAAAACCGTGCACCAGCCACCGTGGTGTGGCCAGCCTAAGCCGGCCACGGTGGCCGTACACCTGATGGTGTACGCTGCTGAAACAACGGTGCAGCAGCAGCGGCAGCAGTGTCGCGCAACACTTTGCACTGTACTGCTGCTACTCTTTTACTCTCGGACCCTTACTGCCCCACCCCTACCCTTCCTCTTGGACCTACGCCAGTGGCAGCCACCATGGCTGCGCCACCCAACTGCGGCTGCCGCCTGAAATCCTCCATCAATCATTATTTTTTTTTAATTTCAATTTTAATCAACAACTTTTGTCAAATAAAATTAGTGTGATCCATGATAAATTAAAACATAACTTTTATGCTAATTAATCAAATCACAATTAAATACACAATCTAATTTTAAAATCTAGGGTTCTTCATGAAAAATAATCCCCAATTTAATTTAACTTTTAAATTAAATCATTGATCATGCAAAATTCACAATTTATACATGAAATCAACTAGATTAAAATCATGAAGCATAAAACAATCGAAAATATTCAAAAACCAAAACACAAAAATCAAAATTTTAGGGTTTAGGGTTTCGAAAAATTCTAATCTAGGGCTAGGGGTTTCGATATTTTCGAGCATAATAGGGGCAAAATTCGATCCATTCTAAGCTATTTTGAGCAGAATTAAATCACATTTAATCAAATTCCAAATATTAAATCTCCATTTAATTTAAAGATTGAATCATAATTAAATTATTCTCCCTCTTAATTGAATTAAAATTTGTGGACATCAAAGATTTATGATCAATATGCGTAAATGCAAGAGGCTAACTGATACCACTGTAGGGATTTAGGTACTTTAAAGGGAAATTTCACGAATCATATTCGTGAGCACCTAAACAGGATCTACAAGCATAACACATAAAGAATCACATAATACATACCTTTGACGCGTGATTTCCACAAGCAATTGACTGTCAATTAGGGAGATAATAGAGCCCCAAGCGTTGCTCCTCTACTTAGTCCACGGGATAGGATTGAACCTCCACTACTGCTAGGTAGTTGGGCACGAACACTTCGAACCACCTTCTACGGAGAGGGGAGGAGAAAATCGACCATGAACACCACAACACCACCACCATGCGCCACCTTACACTAGGGGCCGTACGGTTGTATGGATGTGAGGAAGGGAGTAAGGAGAGAGATTGTGTGAGGCTAGGGTTTTGTTACTAACTAGTCAATTTTCAATTTACTGGTTAAGTGTGTTCTGTCAAACCCTAGGAAAGGCCTCTATTTATACATCACATGTATAATTAGATCCCAAACCAAGCCCACAATATTCCCTCTTCAATCCCATGTGGTTGGCCACTCCATGAGGCCCAATAATGGGCTTCTTTCTTTTGTTCAATCCATCACCCTTTTGTGTGACCTTATAGGATCCATTCTATTGGGATTTGGACTATTTGACTAGCCCAAAGATCATTTATCATGTCTAGCAACAAATAATGACGACCTAAAAGAACGAACTTAATTATCTCCATAATTTGATCCATTATATATCTAGTAATTGCACTTGACGAAGACATAAATCCTTCACTGGAGCCTGCCAATAAGAAAGCTAGCGATGCTGAAGCCTCCCTCAAGAAGGCTCAGAATGACATCAAGGCTCTGCAGGGTGTTGCCCAAGAGAATACTGATCTCAAGGCAGACGTTCACCGTTTGAAGAAGGATGCAGAGAAGGTCTAGATGAACATCTAGGCTACCATTAAGGCGGACCAAGACCGCCTTATTTCTGAGAATAAGGCCGACTCAAACACTCAGATGAAGATTGCATAAGATGCACTCTATCTAGGGAAGGAGTATGGTATTTGGGCACTGGCTTTCCAATCGCTGAAGATGTGGTGTATAGGAGAGGGCAAGGACTGCCAGAGCCTGAATCATTCAAAGCCTAGGCGAATGCTGAGCTTGAGGATCCTGCTAAGAAGCTTCCTGGACCCGGTGAGGCGGTTGAGCTCCATTCTGAAGAGGAGAACGAAGAGCAGCCAACCCGGGGAAGAGTAGTTTTCAGCGGCAGTATGCCAAATTTATTTATTCCAGCCTGTGAGTCGTGTATTTGAATGTTTTAATCAACAAATTTTTAAGTCTTATCCTTTCCGGATGATAATCCGGTTCAACATTTCCCCCGGCTCTTTGTGGTCGGGTTTAATCTATGAGAGTATCGACTGAGTCGGTTTTGCATTTTTGCATTTGAATTTGCACTTAAATTTTGCTTATATATATGCCTAACTCAATAACAGCATGCAGCAGGTATCAACCCGGCTGTAC
Source organism: Chenopodium album (assembly GCF_948465745.1). NCBI lineage: Eukaryota > Viridiplantae > Streptophyta > Magnoliopsida > Caryophyllales > Amaranthaceae > Chenopodium > Chenopodium album. The sequence continues at coordinate 33,261,681 of NC_137851.1, read as the reverse complement.
TTGCCCTTGGGCGGCTGTGTGGTTGGTTTCAGTACCTTTCCAATTGATTGGCTTAGGAACTTTTGATTCTTTAAAGAGTATGGGAAGTTCCTAAGTTAAGCAATCACAGTAGTGATTGCCCCAAACCAAGCGCACTGCCGTCCAAATACTCAAGCGGGCAACCGTCAGCCCAGGCGGTGGAACTGATGAGTTGTGCTTCATCTTCTCCGCCTGGGGTATCTGCAATCCATTATACTCAATGTCCCTTTGCCCCATTAGGGGAACTTGTATAATTTTGTTGAATAATCTAAGTTAGATTTTCAGTCGGCAACCGTGTGATGTTACTAGATATTCGGTTTTCGAGCTTAATCATTCTTTAGATTATTTTGGTCAGACGACTTTTAGTTGACCAATTAGGTCGCTCAATCTTTGCCGCTTGCATGAGTATGTGGAGTACTTGGTTACCCTAATGGGAGATACTCTCTGCGACGATTCCACCCAAATGGGCGTCGCCGGACGCCTTACTCATGTTGGAGCAGACGAATTTATAAAGTGGAATATCATCCGGTCATTGTCCTCATAGTTTGATCATTAATTTAGCCACTAAGTTTTTAACTTAGTTTAATTCATTCAGTTCACCGTCTGTGCATTGCACAGGCGGTATTTTAACACTTCACATGTATATATATGAGTTAAATAACAGAATTGAAAACAAAAGGCAGCTTTTTCATTGATGAGCTTTTCATTTACAAAAAATTTACAAATCTTAGAAGTAATACTTTTTTAAGTTGTCTACATTCCAAGTTCTGGGAAGCCGCCTGCCATCTGGAGTTTCCAGGCGATAAGTGTCGTTTCTTACTTCCTCATAGATCCGGTAGGGGCCTTCCCAATTAGGAGTTAGCTTTCCATGCTCATTGGCCCTACCGGTTGCCTCCATTTTTGGTAGCACAAAGTCCCTAACTTTTAAGGGTCGTTTGTGGACTCTTTTATTGTAGGCACGAGTCATTCTCAGACTATAAATCTCATAACGTGAGGCGGCATTGCCCCTGCGCTTCGGGAGTGAGTCCAATGCTAGCCGCATGGCCTCCCAGTTTGCCTCTTCATCGTATAGCATGACTCGTAGAGTTGGCTCATAATGCTCGATGGGAAAGACGGCTTCAGCACCGTAAACCATGAGAAATGGGGTTTCACCGGTTCCCCCTTTTTTAGTTTTCCGGATAGCCCATAGGACATGAATCAATACTTCAGCCCATAAGCCACCGGCTCCAATTTTTCTTTTTATACCGTGTGAGATGAGTTTGTTGAAGGCTTCAACCTAGCCGTTTGCTTGGGATCGGCCGACTGATGCAAAGAAATGTGAGATCCCTTAATCTCCCAACCAAGTCTTGAGCTGAGGCGTTTCAAACTGAGGACCATTGTCAAACACCATAGACATAGGTACCCCAAACCGGGTGATGATGTTCTTCCAAATGAAAGAGATGACATCCTTTGTCTTGATTCTCTTGACCGCCTCTGCTTCCACCCACGTAGTGAAATAATCCATAGCCACCAGAATATAACACTTTTCGCCAGGTGCAGGCGTATAAGGACCTAGAATGTCCATGTCCCATTTAGCAAATGGGACCGGGCTGTGGATTGCTATCAGGTCAGTTGCCGACTGATGGATGAGCTTGCCAAATCTTTGGCACTTGTCACTTTTTCTGACCATCTTCATGGCATTTGTCTCAAGATGGGCCAGAAGTAACCTTGCCGCCTGGTCCTGACAGCCAGGGATCTGCCACCTATGTGAGAGGCGCAATATCCCGAGTACAGTTCTTCGAGAACTTCTTTCCCCTTTTCTGGGGTAACACACTTCAACAAAGGTTTTAGAAAACCCGCCTTGAAGAGCTCTCCGTCTTTCATATCGAAATTTACAGCACGCTTCTTTAATACGGCTGCCTCCTAGGGTGAATCAGGAAGCGTACAGTCTGTCAGATATGCCCTGATCCCATCCATCCAGGTAGAGCTTCGGTTAAGTACTCCAATGGGCTCTTCTTCAGTAATACTCCGTTTTTCCATAACTTCCCAGAAGACTGACCGAGGCGTATTACAGGAGGTGGAGGATGCCAATTTTGATAGAGCATCCGCCTGGTTGTTTTCAGACCTGGACACTTGACTTAGATGAAATTCCTCAAGTGTCCCGGCCTCAGCTTTGATCACCTACAAGTATTTGATCTTTACCGAATGGGTGGCTTCATAATTGATCGCGGGATTAACTAGTGTCGTTAAGCTACTAACCCTAATCAAATTAATTATTTATAAACCTAAACTACCCTAATACGAGTATAGGGGTAAGTAAAGGGTCGAACCCAAAAGGACTAAGTGTATCAATCTATGCTAATTAGACTACTAGGAAAGCTTGTGAGGTAAAGAGAGGTTAAAATAAACACAACTAAGAACAAACAACTAAAACTAGGGAAAGTGGAATCCAAATACATCAATGCATTCAATAACATCATACAATTAGATGAAAATGACCTTGATTAGGAACGATTAACACGTTTAACTCACTCTCGCACAATTAAGCATGTTAATTATCCTACTAAACTAATTCACTCTCGTGCAACTAGCCTAGCAAAGGTATGGAAGAATTTAGGGCTCTCAACCAACTCACTCTCGCGCAATTGATTGAAAATACAATTAAGAACATAGAATCAATTAGCTAGAAAGATTCTAATCCATAAAAGCATCATCCATACACAATAATCAAGAAACAATTTCATACTAATCACAATCAATCATTCAATTAATTAACATAACCTTCATCCATTTCCCTAGAACAAAACCTAAGCTAACATAATGAACAAAAACACGGAAAACAAGGTAAAATAATAATAAAAGCAAGAATCAAATAACTAAACTAATTAATCTACTCAAAATAACAAATAAATAAGCAAAAAAAATAATAAATGAAAGCAATAAAGGTGAGAGAAAGTTAGGAAGACTCATTGAATTTATGAGAGGAAAAATCCACAAATTTGCTTCTTCAAAATCCCAAAAACTCCATGAAAAATCCAAGCTTTCTCTCTCTAAACTAATCTAACCCTAAGAGAGAGAAAATAAAAGAGCTAAACTACTCTAATCTAATCTAGGGTAAAATTAAATGTTGATTGAAAGTTTTTGAGAAAATAACCCCAAAGGGGTATTTATAATACAAGCTAAAAATAAATAAAAATAAAAGAGAAATAAAACTAAACAAAATAATTAAAATAACTAAACTAAACCAAACCAAAAAAAACAAAACTAAAAATAAAAGGAAAATGAAAAAAAGAAAATAAACCCCAAAATTCCCCAAAATTCCCACGCATCAGCATCTTCATCTTCTTCTCTTCGTGGCTCCCCTGTACTTCCATCATCACCATCACGCATCATCAATGGCTCAAATTAAAACACCATCATCACCGACATCAATAGCAATCAATCAAGGCCGTTGAATTTTCATTAAAACTCGCATGAGAAGCTCGTGATTGACTTACAATTGCGCGCCCGCACAGACATCGCGCTGAGGTCGCGCGATAGCTTCTGCCTCGACTCTGATTTGGACTCTAATTTGTGTGCGCCTTCTGACAGGGCTGCGCGCCCGCGGTGGTCTGGGTTGGGCGAATTTGGAGGTTCGATTGAAGCGGTTTTTCTGGTTGATGTTGTTGAAATTGTTGCGGGGTGGAGCAGTGAGCAGCAGGGGAAGGTGAGATGCGTGGGTTTGGTTGGAGTTGCGGGTGAGGGGCTGCTGATTGGAGGTGTTGTGGTTGCTGTTGTTGATGTGCGTGGTTGTTGTTGTTGGTGTTGGGTTTGTTGCGGGGTGAAGGTTGGTGCTGGTGTGTGTGATGTGGGTTAAAATGGTGGCAGAGGTGGTGGTTGCAGGTGGTTTGCGTGGGTGATAAGGGGGTTGCGATTGGTGGTATTGATGTGTTGTTGTTGCGGTGGTGGAATTGAAAAGGGGGGTTAGTGCTGGTAGGTGGCTGGTGTAGTGATGGCTGGTGGTGTGTGGGATTGCGTGACTGCTGTTGTTGTTGTTGCAGTTGCTGTTGTTGAGTGAGTGAGGGCTGGTGTTGGTGTTGGTGTTGGTGTTGGTGGTGTTGCGTAGGAGCAGGGGAATTGAGTGGTGGAGGTTAAGAAGGTGTGTGGTGAAGGTTAAGAGTGCAGCAGGGGTTGGCAGCAGCTTGTGCCTCGGACCCCGGACTTTGAACTCGAATACGACTTTAAAACCCGAAATACCAAACTCGACCTACAACAAAAACACGAGGGCATTATCAAAAGACAAAATAAAATAAAAATAAAATAAAATAAAATAAACTTAAAAATAAAATCAAAAGAAATTAAATAAAATAAAGTAAAACAAATATGAAAATAAAATAAAATAAGAAAATAAAAGAAACTAGGAACTTATTAAATAACAAGAACTAAAAACTTAAAATAAAAACAAAGAAAATAAGATAAATTAAATAAATTAAGATAATAAGCTAAAACTATTAAAAACTACTAAAATACTCGAAATAAAGATAAAAGACGAGAATAAGTAAATCAAAGAAGTAAAGGACAAAAAGGGTTAAATTATTGGAAAAATAAGCCGAGAAACGACTCGATAAATACCCTAAAAGTGACATAAAAGTCACTTATCAAACTCCCCCAAGCTTACCTTTTGCTCGTCCTCGAGCAAATTAACATGAAACACGGGAGAAGGAGAATGATTTATTCAAGCAAAGCTAGAACACTAAAGGAGACAAGAATGTACACTAACTCACTTTCGTAGGAATCACGGTCACTTTTAGCAACTAATGACAAGCCCTTTAAACCCCTAGATCGCCCTAGAGGACGAGTGTGCTCTCGTGAGGGTGTCCTAAAAGTTTAACCCACAACTCTAGACAAAAACCAAGGCACGGCAATAAAAAAGAAAAGAAAAAGAAACATAAAAAGAGAAAGCAAGACACAAATTCATATATGGACAAGAGATAGGAACAAGCACCAATGAATGCAAACCTTTCTAAATAAACAAATGTATGCACGTTCTAAGATGTCAATGGTTGATTGAAACATAACATATGCTAAGCATAGAGAACTAATGAGGACTCAATCCACCCTAGCCCCAACCAATCGGGCCGCGTTCTCTCCACTAGCTTCAAATCAACCCTTAAGCTAGCTTCTCATGACGAAGGAACCGGAAAAAAGATAAAGAAATGATCAACTTTGAGAAGGTAATCCCGACATCTCAACTATGCATACTCTCTCCATAGGTTTGAAATCTATCTCCCTCCACCGTTCTCTGACCTAACCCCACTAAAGTCTAAGGGTCTTTTATTGGGTTGTAACGTAAGGCTAAGGGTTAATGCGGGGTAAAAATTTGAAAATTTTGGTGATATTTCCTAAGTGAAGCCAAAGAGTGGCCTACTCTCAAAAACAAACTCAAGAATTCACAAAATATCAAACAAAAATACCGATAATGGCATCTCCCCCAAGCTTACTCAACACTAACACACAATATATACAAAAATGAAGGAACGCTCCCCTCCAAGCTTGAACGAAGCATTGTCCTCAATGCTTAAACTAGGGTAGAAAACGAAACCAAACTAAAATATATTTGTGTTTTTTGTTTCTTATTCTCTCTCTCTCTTTTTTTTTTTTTTTTTTTTTATTTTTTATTATGTCCTTGCCTTTTTCAACTATGGACGGCTTTTTCTTGAAACTTCATTTGATTTTCTTGAATTGCATTTTTCTTTTCAAACTTTTTCACATATTCTATTCAAGCTCAATTTTCAAGACCTTACTTAAACCAATTCACAAAATTTTCTTGCTCAAATTCAACACTCTCAAAACTAAAACCTCACATGCCAATGCTTCACTAACTAAAAGGGTTGGTAAACATAGGCCATTGGGTTTGTAACGCGGTTTAAACAAGAGCGGGAAACATTAGGCTCAAATTGGTTAATAAGTAGGTTGATGCAAAATAGAAAATTAAATTTGTAACAAAATAAAAAGAAGATAAAGAAAAATGAGAAAATGTGTCCTTTTCCTCCCTTAGAGTGGCTCGGTCACGATCTTGGAAGCTAGAGGTCAAAACAAGGATTAAGACATGCATAGTCAAGGATCCTAAATTGCCGCTCAACTAGGTGATGAAGGCTAGAACAAATGAAGCTCACAAGGGATTATAACCAAACAAATACCAACTAAGGGTTTCAAATCCACTATAGAGAGCAACTCCATCTTACCACATTCCCGTGAACTAAGGCTTCATGGACCCCTAAAAGTTCTTAACCCGACTACCTTAGCATATAGTATCCTAGAGTCAACCAATGACACTCTCAAACCGTGCACACATTTACCACTTAGGAAGAAAAACATTCAAGAATACAAGTCCAAAACAAAATGTCCAAAACAAGAACAAACAAAACACATTTTGCCAAAATTACCTTGAAAGTAAACAAAAATCTTTTTGGATTTTTCAAAATAAAAGAAAAGACATTGAAATGCATATACTCAAGTGCATGGCATAAATGAATCAACATCCTACCCAACATGATAGAATACCCTCCCCCCAAGCTTGAATGAGACAATATACTCAAACATAAACCAAATAAACCATGGGAGGGGAAAAGAAAGAAATCAACCCAACAAAACCAACACATGTCCAACGAGTCACCAACCATTAGAGAAAGAGCTCTCAAACTCATCCCTTTCTTTAAACCATGCATGAAAGGATAAAGGTTTCTCTCAAACTCATCCCTTTCCCACGAAGCATTGCCAATGAACTCTCTCAAAAGGCTATAGTGCTTTGTTACACCTTCAACGAACATACTAGCCATAACCTCAAAAGAATCCAAAGACTGATGGATAGAAGGGTCACAAACATGCAAAATAGACTCATCAAGATGGGGAAGTGGGTTGGAATCCTCAAAATCGACATTTTCTTCATTCTCAACTCCTCCACCACCAGTCAAGGGACTCTCAATCTCTCTTGGTAGCTCAAACTCATCATCATCATCCTCATGAACTCCCTCATTCAAAATTAAAGATGGCTCACTCACATCCTCACCAAGGGAAGCTCTCAAAGAAGGGGAATAAGGGGAAGGATGACACTCAAGCTCAAAAGGGGAATGAAAAGGATCAAAGTCCTCAAAAATCCTCTCATCACAAGATAATCTCTTCTCGCCTGCACACCCTTGGCCCACATCATCCTCAAAAACACTCTCACACTCCAAATGAGGTGCCTCACGTCCATTTACATCAACCATAGCACTCATCACTTGGGCAAGCCTCACTTCTCTCAATTTTTGTTCCTCTTGAAGCTCTTGGAGTTGTTGGGTGAGATATTGCATTTGAGAAAGAATTTGGGGAGCAATGTTATCGGGTTGAGGTTCATGATCAAAATCAAATTGCATATTATCAAAATTAGCACAAACCTCATCACAATGAGCATAAGAGGGGAGAGGGTCAACATGCATAGTAGGATCATCACAAGGCACATTAGAAGCATCAAGAGAATTCATGCAAAAATTAAAAGAATCTTGACATTGAGAATCAAAACAAGAAACATTACATTCTCTATCATAAGAATCTCTAGCAAGCCATGTGAAGAAATTCCAAGCATCATGCATAGACAAATGACGGAGTATACCATTGTGCATATTCTCAACCACACCTCTAGTATACTCATTCATGCCCCAATAAGCTATACCACAAGCATCACTAAGAGAACACCCATGGAAACTAAGGAAACCATCTAATCTATCAAAGTATGCATAAAAGGGTTCATTATCAAATTGAGGAAAGGATAAACATGTCATTTTTATACAAAGAAAAAAAAAGAAAAGCAAACAAAAATCAAATAATATACAAGAACCTAGCTAATCTAATTAACACAAACTAATGAACGCCTTAGTCCCCGGCAACGGCGCCAAAATTTGATCGCGGGATTAAGTAGTGTCGTTAAGCTACTAACCCTAATCAAATTAATTATTTATAAACCTAAACTACCCTAATACGAGTATAGGGGTAAGTAAAGGGTCGAATCCAAAAGGACTAAGTGTATCAATCTATGCTAATTAGACTACTAGGAAAGCTTGTGAGGTAAAGAGAGGTTAAAATAAACACAACTAAGAACAAACAACTAAAACTAGGGAAAGTGGAATCCAAATACATCAATGCATTCAATAAAATCATACAATTAGATGAAAATGACCTTGATTAGGAACGATTAACACGTTTAACTCACTCTCGCACAATTAAGCATGTTAATTATCCTACTAAACTAATTCACTCTCGTGTAACTAGCCTAGCAAAGGTATGGAAGAATTTAGGGCTCTCAACCAACTTACTCTCGCGCAATTGATTGAAAATACAATTAAGAACATAGAATCAATTAGCTAGAAAGATTCTAATCCATAAAAGCATCATCCATACACAATAATCAAGAAACAATTTCATACTAATCACAATCAATCATTCAATTAATTAACATAACCTTCATCCATTTCCCTAGAACAAAATCTAAGCTAACATAATGAACAAAAACATGAAAAACAAGGTAAAATAATAATAAAAGCAAGAATCAAATAACTAAACTAATTAATCTACTTAAAATAACAAATAAATAAGCAAAAAAAATAATAAATGAAAGCAATAAAGGTGAGAGAAAGTTAGGAAGACTCATTGAATTTATGAGAGGAAAAATCCACAAATTTGCTTCTTCAAAATCCCAAAAACTCCATGAAAAATCCAAGCTTTCTCTCTCTAAACTAATCTAACCCTAAGAGAGAGAAAATAAAAGAGCTAAACTACTCTAATCTAATCTAGGGTAAAATTAAATGTTGATTGAAAGTTTTTGAGAAAATAACCCCGAAAGGGGTATTTATAATACAAGCTAAAAATAAATAAAAATAAAAGAGAAATAAAACTAAACAAAATAATTAAAATAACTAAACTAAACCAAACCAAAAAAAAAACAAAACTAAAAATAAAAGGAAAATAAAAGGAAAATGAAAAAAAGAAAATAAACCCCAAAATTCCCCAAAATTCCCACGCATCAGCATCTTCATCTTCTTCTCTTCGTGGCTTCCCTGTACTTCCATCATCACCATCACGCATCATCAATGGCTCAAATAAAAACAACATCATCACCGACATCAGTAGCAATCAATAAAGGCCGTTGAATTTTCATTAAAACTCGCGTGAGAAGCTCGTGATTGACCCACAATTGCGCGCCCGCACAGACATCGCACAGAGGTCGCGCGATAGCTTCTACCTTGACTCTGATTTGGACTCTAATTTGTGTGCGCCTTCTGACAGGGCTGCGCGCCCGCGGTGGTCTGGGTTGGGCGAATTTGGAGGTTCGATTGAAGCGGTTTTTCTGGTTGATGTTGTTGAAATTGTTGCGGGGTGGAGCAGTGAGCAGCAGGGGAAGGTGAGATGCGTGGGTTTGGTTGGAGTTGCGGGTAAGGGGCTGCTGATTGGAGGTGTTGTGGTTGCTGCTGTTGATGTGCGTGGTTGTTGTTGTTGGTGTTGGGTTTGTTGCGGGGTGAAGGTTGGTGCTGGTGTGTGTGATGTGGGTTAAAATGGTGGCAGAGGTGGTGGTTGCAGGTTGTTTGCGTGGGTGATAAGGGGGTTGCGATTGGTGGTATTGATGTGTTATTGTTGCGGTGGTGGAATTGAAAAGGGGGGTTAGTGTTGGTAGGTGGCTGGTGTAGTGATGGCTGGTGGTGTGTGGGATTGCGTGACTGCTGTTGTTGTTGTTGTAGTTGCTGTTGTTGAGTGAGTGAGGGCTGCTGTTGGTGTTGGTGTTGGTGGTGTTGCGTAGGAGCAGGGGAATTGAATGGTGGAGGTTAAGAAGGTGTGTGGTGAAGGTTAAGAGTGCAGCAGGGGTTGGTAGCAGCTTGTGCCTCGGACCCCGGACTTTGAACTCGAACACGACTTTTAAACCCGAAACACCAAACTCGACCTACAACAAAAATACGAGGGCATTATCAAAAGACAAAATAAAATAAAATAAAAATAAAATAAAATAAAATAAACTTAAAAATAAAATCAAAAGAAATTAAATAAAATAATGTAAAACAAATACGAAAATAAAATAAAATAAGAAAATAAAAGAAACTAGGAACTTATTAAATAACAAGAACTAAAAACTTAAAATAAAAACAAAGAAAATAAGATAAATTAAATAAATTAAGAAAATAAGCTAAAAACTATTAAAAACTACTAAAATACTCGAAATAAAGATAAAAGACGAGAATAAGTAAATAAAAGAAGTAAAGGACAAAAAGGGTTAAATTATTGGAAAAATAAGCCGAGAAACGACTCGATAAATACCCTAAAAGTGACATAAAAGTCACTTATCAATAATCACCATGCTATTGGCTAACGACCAGCTGAGAATCTGAGCAGGCGTCAATTTTTGTTGCCCTTGCCGCCTTGCACATACGGATACCGGCTAGCAGGGCTTTACATTCCACCTCATTGTTTGAGGCCTTAAACTTGAACTGTAGTGCATATTCATATTTATCTCCTTCTAGAGACTGACAAATAATACCTGCACCACATCCGTTCATGGTAGAGCTCCCGTCTACATACACTTTCCAAACCTGATCAAGGTTGTTCAGAGCAATCGGCCTTGTCATTTCGACAATGAAGTCGGCAAACGCATGACCCTTAACTGCCTTTCTTGGTTTGTAGGTGATTTCAAGACTTTGCATTTCAATAGCCCATTTGAGAATTCTGCCAGATGACTCCAAGGTTGTCATTAGCCACTTAATTGGTTGATTTGTATAGATCACCACCGGATATGCCAAGAGTAAGGCTTCAACTTCTTAACAGCCATGTAGAGAGTAAGGCCAAAATTTTAAACCATAGGGTACCAGAGTTCAGCATTTCTAAGAACATGGCTAATGAAATAGACCGGGATCTGAGTGTCGTCTCTCTTAGCAAGGAGAACGGCGCTGAGGGCATGATCTGAGACGGCTAGGTACATGTAA